>NC_142009.1:197418353-198064603 GCF_049901735.1 Notechis scutatus
CCTTCTATAGCAGTGGTTGCCAACCAGTGGGCCCGGGACCACTGGTGGTCCTTGAGAAAATTTTGCTGGTCCGCAGAGAAAAGTCCCCCCCAAAGCACTCCCCCCAAAGCAATTAATCCAGGCTGCGTGGGAACACAAGGCTACACCACCCACCCACTGGCCCCCATCCTTCGGCCGAGCGCAAACCTTACCTTGAGCAGAGCCACATGAGCTGGAACTGGAAGGTAAGGCCAGGGGAGGGAAATCCGCCCCAGGGTGGCTTGCTGATGTTGGTGGGAAAGTCGGTCCTATATTCCAGAGCTGCAGTAGTCACAAGACTGGCCCTTTGGTCATCCCAGAGCAGCTCCTCCAGTCCATGGCAGGCCAGTGCACCCGGGTGGAGGAGCAGCTGCTCCGGGATGACCAAAGAACCAGTCCTGTGACTACTGAAGCTCTGGAATATGGGACTGACTTTCCCACCAACATCAGCAAGCCACCGCCAGTCAAAATTCATATTAGTGGTCCGATTTAAAATTATGAGTTTGGTGGTCCCTGAGATCCAAAAGGTTGGTGACCCCTGTTCTATAGCAGTAATTGCATTTAGATGCTGTGAGCTTTCAAGATGGGGCTGACTCCTAGCAACTGCCTGGACAGGTTTTGGGGGTTTTTTGGCAAGGTTTCAGAAGCGATTGGCCATTGCCTGCTCCTTCTTATGGCTGAGAAAGTGAATGGCTCAAGGTCACCCAACTGGCTTTGTGTTTCAGGTGGAACTAGAACTCAAAATCTCATTTCTAGGCTGCTTCCTTAACCACTACACCAAACTGGCTCACTCTAGAAGATGCTCATTACATAATCTCAATCTTTTAAATGCACAGCTTCTTCCAGAAAAGATGGGAGAATCCCATGCATTAGCAATGCAAAGGTGCCTAAGCAATTCGTAAGTAGAAAGAAACAGAATTTTGTGGATTCATTCCGCTTCTCATTTCCAATTTTATAACCAATTGTAAATTGAGTCAAACAGCACATTTTGTAAGTATTTATCTTAGAAAGAATTATCAGTGTAGGGGAGGTAAGAGGTTCTTTTTTTTGTTTGTTCTCTTTCATATCTGTGTTTGCTCTAATACTGAACAACTGAATTGCCTACCATTATATTAATGCCCAGAGAGGAACTTTGAAAAATGTTTGCTATTGGGCTCTTTTCTCACTGACTCTACCAAGAAAACACTGACACCATGCCAGAACAGCAGTTAAACATTAAACATTCATACTAACTCCAGCAAAGCAAAAGTTATAAACATCACTGGAAGGATTTAAGGAAGTTTTGGAGGGGAAAAAAAAAAGAATAAAAATGCATAAAAGTGAAAACCTCTCCTTCCAGAGCAGCTGTGTTTTGGCTTACCAAACTGGTTTTCAAAAGTTTAAACCAGGGAAGTCTAGTAAAGTCCATGAAGCAAACAGACACAAAAGAGCCATGCTTAAGATAATATTACACACTTCTGAAATTCTTCAATATATGCTGCACCTTTTAAGCCAGTGGCAAAACCCTCCTTTGTCACAACTCTTCTTTCTCCTCATGGGATCAGGGAATCTCCTGGTTCTTTTAATACCCAGCCTGTGCAGGAGGGCAATGATTCCCACCCACCATGTCAATATAACAATGTATGTTCTCATATGAGTGAATACTGTAGCTTAAATCTTAACAATGATGGATCAGCATTAATTATGAAAATTTTATGTTTAGAAATAGTGGCACATATGGAAAGGGAGAAAAGAGCAAGTTAGAATTCAGCCTAATTGTTTTTTAAAAAAGAGGAAAAATATGTCAAGATGTGTACACCAGGCCTCTTGCTGCATTCTAAAATAAAGTAAAATGCACAAAGCCTGACTTAATTTAATACAGTATCCTGAAGCTTGTTTTGATGTTCTCCTTCCAATTACCAGGGCTTCTTAAGAATTCTTGCAATAGATGTTGAAGGGCACCAGATCAATGGTTCCTAAGGACTGAGATATGTAAAGACCAAACCATTTGAGCAAAGGAAAAATGACAGAGATTGTTTTTAAGATTTTAGAGGAAATGGGAATAATGTGGTAGGTATTTTGGAAGGCTGCCAGGGAGCGATCATGTAAAAAGGAAGGGTGTGCTGTGAAATATAGTTTAATATAGGAAAACACTGATCTGAGACTATTTACCCGCTTTCAAAGGAGATCAGACTGAGAGACTGCAGGCTTTAACAGGTTATTACAACCATAAACAAATCATTACTACATCACAGTGAAGTCCACCAGACTAATAATTCTGTAGCAAATCAGGGCTAAATAGAATCATCTCTAGATGAGATAGGTGGCACATAAATCTAATAATAAATCCTGATTCTTTTTTTAGTAAATAGCTGAATACATTATATTCTGAACGTATGCAGTTCAATTCTTCCTTAAAAGCCACATAAGCATCATTTTTGTTTACATTTTTGTTTCATGCCACAATGAGAGCCTATCAACATGATTTTTAGTGGTGGATCCAGACTTTTCCTTAGAGCATAGTTTTTGAAAATAATTAAGATTAAATACATTTTTTTCTTTAATGTGAGAGATCAATTATAAATTTGGTTTATAACACAACTGTATGATCAAGTGGCAATATTTACAGGTTTACCATATGGAAGCTATTTATATCAGGCACGGGAAATCAGGAGCCAGGATACAGTTCAAAAGCATTATGAGTTTATTCCATGCAACCTATATATACGATTCTGATCTTTTAATGGTCGAGGTGAATTGACGCTAGATAACAGTCAATGGATTTCAAGGGAAGGGTGGGCGCTGGACCAGGTCTCTTACGAGGTTATATAGAGGCGGCCCGGTAGGACTTGTTCCACGGACTGGTACCGGTCCGCGGACTGGTGGTTGGGGACCCCTGATATAGAGACTCTAGTCTAAACTGATGCCTCTGATCCCACCCTTGGGCTCAGCTGGGTCATCTCCTACATGTTGAATGTCTTGGTCTAACTTTCTCAGGGTCAACTTTGGTGTCACCAGGAGCTGGACTTTGTTCTTATTGTATTGCATTTATTTGGCCATCAAAAGTCATTGGAGTCTGGTGGTAACACAGTGATCACAGGAAGCACAATAGAAGCATTAACAGCAAGGATTAATGCACCTATTCTGCCAGCCTGTAGATACATTTGGTACTATTTTCTTGGAGGTGCCTGGCAGTTACAAAAATTTGGCTAGGGTCACTTATGGTTCACAGGCTGTCCAACTCTGATCTCCAACTGAAAAGGCATTCCTACACAGATTTCAAATGGTTTCATAGATCAGTTCCAAATACTAATGTAATTAGATCAATAATTTCTATGATAAGAAATAGTTGAAGTTTAGTTGAAGTTCATATTAAACCAATAAAACAATAGCTAGGTAAGAGAACATTCAACCTGACCACAAAAACTACTTGCTGGTTTAATACACTTAAATCCTTATTTTAAACTCCATCATTTCCTGAGGGGTAGGGGTAACCACATGAAGGAACTTATTTTATAGTCCTATTAGAGGCTCAATAGCCTAATCACCAAAATTAACTGATAAACATGCTTGAACTGAAGGATAAATGTTGTTTTTATTTACAATAGAGATGGAAGAATTTCAGCTAAATGGTTGCTTTTCAGCTTCTACATTTCTAATTACAATGCTTTGTCGTGCAGGCTTCTTCTTTTTTTCATTCATTTACTCTTTTGTTCTTAAAATACATTGTTTGCACAATGTGGGTAGAATTAAAGGTTCACAGATATGTTTTTTCTATGAATGCCTTTGGACACTGAAGAAATCTCTAAAAGGCTAGAATTTTCTTCATGATAGGTTTTCAGCAGTTCAGTACACAAGGAAGGTCAGAGAAATAGTGCTCAAAATGTATTTGGGGATGAACGCATAGTTAGTATGGCACAAGAGTGAAAATGCTTTCCATTTGTGGCTAAACAATATTCATTTCAAACTTAAAAGCACAGTTCCACCCTAGTAACTGGTGTGGCAACATTTAGAAGAAAGGAAGAAACCAGCAGATTAGAGAGTTACTGAACCCAAGAAGTAACCACTAATAACAGACTTGCAAATCAGGGAAGGGTTTGGTAAGGAATGAAGACTAATTAAATGGTCTTGTTAAACAGAGATCCAGAGAAGACTTCAAACATTTTTCAAGCAAACTGCATTTCATAACATCAAATCTCTATATGGACGACTTTACAGCTTGGCCATTTTCTTTAATGATTATGGTTAGGTAATAGGTAATGTACTAACTCATCACTAATTATTTAACCCAAGCACAACACTATGGTCTATCTGAAATCTAATAAATGCAACGAAGGATGACAGAGTAAAGGACTGATTTATTTATGTAGATGCATTTAATTTACAAAATATTAAACCCTGGAACCTACCTCATGATGCTAGAAAAAATAAAGCTGTTAAGGATACAGCAACAAAAACAATTTTGTGGGCATATTTCATTATTTGTGAAGATAAAATATTCACAGCAATCTCCTCCTTTTCAACTTATATTGTGGAAAGATATAGCTGAGGACTTAATTTTCTTGCCAAAAATTAAGTTCTCAGTGACTTTCAGATCCTTATAAATATTGGTCATTATTGTTCCTGGATATTTTCCTTTCCTTTTCTCTTTTGTTCTGACTGAAATTTAATTTTTAAAAAGTGCTCCTATTTGCCAAGTACACTGTATGGTGAAGAAATGCATGGAGAGTTATAAAAAAAAAAAAACCTCCCTCATTTTTGGAAGCCATTCAAAGGGATCGTCTTCACTTCAAATAGTGAAGTATCTTGTTCAGCTCAATGAAACGTCCTGGGTCTGGCTGCTCTCTGAAACTTTTCCTCATCACTTCTTCTCCCATAAGCACAAGCTGCTTCTGCAGACCAAAGAGTTTGCCACGGTTGCCACATCAAATACAACAGTAGCATTACTTGTTTCTGCTCAGCTGTACTGGCACTTCCCTGGCACTGACGGAAGTTCATCTGGCTCCTTCTTGTCACAGTAATATAAACCTTATATTACTTCCATAAGGCATAACCAGTTGGGACTTCCAGAAGATGCAAATGGAAACTACTACTGAAAATGCAATTACATATCCAATATCCAGTATCAAATTCCATCAAAATTAGCTATTTCCTTTAAATCCTGTGTCAAATTTTCATGCAAAATCTCTGTCTTTTTCTCTGTCTCCCTCTCTCTCTTTTTTTCTCTCTCATTGCCACTTAAAAAAATATTCCAGCAATTTCCCCCAACCTGGAGTTTTAAGTATGTGGACTTCAGCTCCTACAACTCCAACATAAGGAATGAAATATCTTACCAAAAACTGCAGTGTAGTTTCATCCAATACATTAAATATATTACAGGTAGTCCAAATTAACAATCATAATTAAGACTGAGAACTCCAACACTAAGCAAAAAGGTTGTAAAACAAATGACAGCCTTGACTTACAGTGGCAGTTCTGGTGGCAGTCATTAAGCAAATCATGCAGAGTTATTAAACACAAAGTTACACGAGCACAACTTCTGATTTCCTGCCAGCTTCCCCATTGGCTGTATTTGTCAGAAGCCGGCAGTGAAAGTTTCAAATGATAACCAAGTGATTGTGGGATTTGCCACTATCATTAAGTGTGTGCCAGCCGCAAAACGTCTGAATTCACGATCACATGACTGTGGGAACCCCTATGACAGCTGCAATTTCAAGGACCAACTGTAATCCTCCTCGTTCAGCACTGTCATAACTTTGAACTGTCATCTCTCCATTCTATCATTATAGTAGGAAAGAAGGGGGGGACTGTGAAGACACAGAATATGCTTTAAATAGAGAACTAAAACACCTGCAGTCCCATAAAATTCCCTATGTGAGGTAATGTGGCAGTACAAAACATCTTACATAAAAGCTCCTTGTTTTTTTTTAAACAGGATAAACAACTTTAAAAAATGAATTGTTTCTCTCTTCTCTCTTCCTTGCATTTTTTTTGTATCATACATCAATGAAATACTTTCCTTTGCTTTTTTTACATGGCTACACAGGTTAACATATCAAAAATTATTAGAAAAAAAAATAGCATTTAATCTTGCTTTTATTGCAATAATGGGACATGGTGCATGGAGGAAAAAGTAAATGTTCTATGAATCCATTTAAAATTTTTATAGAGCTTAATAAAGCTATACAGGAAAGCTAAATTTAGAATTTTCCCCTCCTTTCCAGAAATAGGTAGAATTTATGGAACAACTATTTCCTTTGGAGCAGAATGTATATTCCACTTATCCTAAATTGTCAGAAATTTTAAAAAACAAAAACAAAACAAAATCAGAAATTTCTGATTTTATAACAGTAAAACAAAAAGCATCACTGAACTATGAAAAAGGCCACCTTCTTCCAAAATACACAAAACAAAGCATCAGAAAATAAGTTTGCATTCTCAAGTTTTAATGTTTGATACTGGCTTAATACTGTTTGATTGTTCCATTGTTGAGGTGGTTCTTCTTACTCTCCTTCACCTATGGTTTGTATATTTGCTTATTATATTTATTAACATAGATTTTTATATTTTACACCTTTTCTCCATTTGTTCTTTTATCTTATTGTTGGACACTGTCCAAAGTGTTTTTGGTGAGATGGAAAACCATATGAATTTGATAAATAAATACCCAGTTTATTAATAGCTATGTTCAGGAATAAATTCCTTCAAGTTAAAGTAGATTTGTGTTAATACTATGAAAATATTCATACTGAATTCTGAACAGGAACACAGGCTGGCTCAGGAATTCTGAGAGTTGAAGTCCACAAGTCATAAAAGGGGCATAGTTTCTCATCCCTGAACCACTTGATTCCTAAATCGAATTGTAGTTCTATAGTAATCTCCCATTTCAGTCCTAACCAGGTAAATCCTGTTGAGCTTCAAGGCCCAAATATGATCAGCCAGGTGCTGAGACTACTGAGAAAACTCCGGTGATACACCCAGGAATGCCTTGGTTGGATCAATGTTTAACTAAAATCCCATTAATTTCAATGTGATCATAAGAATCAGAGGGACAGATGTATACAGTGAATAATCTGGAGATATGAAAGATTTGTCTGCATATAAGTTCAACTTTATTGGAGATGGTGAAGTCTGTGATAATGTTTGAAAAATTCTGGCCAAGTCTTAAACTCAATTATCTACACCACATGTACCCAACATGTCAACAATTCTCCACTTTAAAAAATCCATTCTGAATGAGTCTATTTTAAGTAACAACAGATTGATAGCCAAGCAACAAGAAATGTTAACACTGGAAAACAGCAAACTCTCCCAAAAGTGAAACTTGAGAAAAGCTACTAGATGTAAGAGGCAAGCTACATGTAGTATTTAATAAAATAAGACACAATCATCAGATTTATGGCTTTAAGAATTCTTTCATAATGTAATTATATTAACAACACTGATTGTTTCTTTATGTGACTATAATATGTTATCTCAGTTTAAGAGTATCAGGAAATGAAAGTGGATAATGGAGCTGATCTTGAATTATTATTATTCTCCATTAAATGAAATTTCTTTGAAAGGAAGCTACAAGAGAACAGAGGAAGATCATTGTGTTCTTTATAAGCTTCCTATAAATACACTGCTCAAAATAATAAAGAGAACACAAAAATAAGACATCCTAGATCTGAATGGATGAAATATTCTTATTAAATACTTTGTTCATTACATAGTTGAATGTGCTGACAACAAAATCACACAAAAATTATCAATGGAAATCACATTTAGCAACCCATGGAGGTCTGGATTTGGAGTTACACTCAAAATTAAAGTGGAAAAAAACACTACAGGATGATCCAACTTTGATGTCATGTCCTTAAAACAAGTCAAAATGAAGCTCAGTAGTGTGTGTGGCCTCCACGTGCCTGTATGACCTCCCTACAACGCCTGGGCATCCTCCTGATGAGGTGGCGGATGGTCTCCTGAGGGATCTACTCCCACACCTGGACTAAAGCATCCCCCAACTCCTAGACAGTCTGTGGTGCAACGTGGCGTTGGTGGATGGAGCGAGACATGATGTCCCAGATGTGGTCAACTGGATTCAGGTCTGGGGAACGGGCGGGCCAGTCCATAGCATCAATACCTTCGTCTTGCAGGAACTGCTGACACACTCCAGCCACACGAGGTCTAGCATTGTCATGCATTAGGAGGAACCCAGGGCCAACCGCACCAGCATATGGTCTCACAAGGGGTCTGAGGATCTCATCTCGGTACCTAATGGCAGTCAGGCTACCTCTGGCGAGCACATGGAGGGCTGTGCGGCTCCCTAAAGAAATGCCACCCCACACCATTACTGACCCAGTGCCAAACCGGTCATGCTGGAGGACGTTGCAGGCAGCAGAACATTTTCCACAGTGTCTCCAGACCCTGTCACGTCTGTCACATGTGCTCAGTGTGAACCTGCTTTCATCTGTGAAGAGCACAGGGCGCCAGTGGCGAATTTGCCAATCTTGGTGTTCTCTGGCAAATGCCAAACGTCCTGCACGGTGTTGGGCTGTAAGCACAACCCCCACCTGTGGACATCGGGCCCTCATACCACCCTCATGGAGTCTGTTTCTGACCATTGGAGCAGCCATATGCACATTTGTGGCCCGCTGGAGGTCATTTTGCAGGGCTCTGGTAGTGCTCCTCCTGTCCCTCCTTGCACAAAGGCGGAAGTAGCGGTCTTGATGCTGGGTTGTTGCCCTCCTACGGCCTCCTCCACGTCTCCTGATGTACTGGCCTGTCTCCTGGTAGCGCCTCCATGCTCTGGACACTACGCTGACAGACACAGCAAACCTTCTTGCCACAGCTCGCATTGATGTGCCATCCTGGATGAGCTGCACTACCTGAGCCATTTGTGTGGCTCCGTCTCATTCTACCACTAGAGTGAAAGCACCGCCAGCATTCAAAAGTGACCAAACCATCAGCCAGAAAGGATAGGAACTGAGAAGTGGTCTGTGATCACCACCTGCAGAACCACTCCTTTATTGGGGATGTCTTGCTAACTGCCTATGCTTTCCACCTCTTGTCTATTCCATTTTCACAACAGCATGTGAAATTGATTGTCAATCAGTGTTGCTACCTAAGTGGACAGTTTGGTTTCACAGAAGTGTGATTGACCTGGAGTTGCACTGTGTTGTTTAAGTGATCCCTTTATTTTTTTGAGCAGTGTATTTTACTCTGCAAAGACATTGCAGAGTAAACATATCTTATAACAGGCATGGGGTTTTCTTTCTATTTTTTCAAAATCTGTTTTATGGAAATGAGACACTATAAATAAAAAAATCAGGACTCCCAATGATGCAAAAAAGACATAAAGTGGATGACCACTGCTAGGACTTGGATGGGTGTGTGTGTGACCCTTCTGGTCTTTAGCAGTCTTCATTACCATCAACCTTGGAATCCTTCTGGGCTGTCATTGAGGACTAGGGCAGGGTGTCAAACTCATCTTGTCATGTCGTTACGTAACGTATCATGAATTTTTTCCTCTTTGCTAAATTGGGGGTGGGCGTGGCCAGTACGTGGTACATCCAGCCCACGGGCCGTGAGTTTGACACCCCTAAACAAGAGGCACTGTTCTGCTCCTTCCAGCAGCTGGCTCCAATTGGGGATAGTAAGGAAAGAGGGTTTAGTCAGTCAGTCAATCAGTCAGTCTGACTGATTTATACAGTCATCCACCTCACCCAAAGCAACTCTGGACAGACATAACAATCAAATAAAACAACAAAAGTAAAAACAAGCCTTCTCTTTCTTGATATTTAACATTTAGGTGAAACTATTAGAAGAGGTCATGAGTTGGATTGGGATACAGCAGCACCAAAGTCAGGATGATATGCAGTTTTCCATCATAAGTGTTGTATCAAATGTTTTACGATGAATGTATTTTACAATGACTGTGTTAATGATCTATCACTATTGTTGTATGTACACTGAGAGCTTATGCACCAGAAACAAATTCCCTGTATGTGTAATCACACTTGGCCAATAAAGAATTCAATTCAATTCAATTCAATTCTATTCTATTCTATCCTATCCCATCCCATCCCAACCCAACCCAACCCAAGATCATGCTGAAGGATGATCTAGGAGTATGGCAGTCTAAAGCAGAGCCCAACAAACAAGATGTCTGATTGTTTAAATCAAGAGGCTCTGTTGGCTACATTATTTTCCCTTGTCAAGGAAGGGGTCCTCCTAAACTCAGCTTATTGTTGGTTGATCAAAAGGAGGTTGTGGCTAGAGGCCCTTCATTCCAATCTATATGGTAAGCCAGCTGTGGTTCTATTTGGTGGGAGACCCTGCAGAGTAACTCATGCTGTGTTTTTACTGTCTGCATGGACTGCTACATGTGCTATACAGAAGATTATCTCTAAAGAACACTAAGAAATAATAGGTGGTACAAGATGCAGTACCCTGTGTCTTAGGGAGGACTTTACACCACCACTGGCTTCCAACAGAATTCAGAATCCAATACAAAGTGCTGATTTTTCCCTATATAGCCCTATGTATGTATCATGATATCTTTTCCTTCGACAGCACTGGCTCTTCAGTTTTGTAACGGAGATGAGCACCACCCCCTAGAGCCAGAAACAACTAGCATGCATATGTGAGGGGAACCTTTACCTGTAAACCTTTACCTTTACCTGTAGCAGCACATATGCAGGACCTCATTCTTGTCCTCCATTGTGAAGGAAAGCCAACAGAACCCAGATGCTCAGCCTGGATAACACAAATGTCAGGGTACAAAATTGAATTGAGGGAATGAAGATATAACTAAAGAAATGAGTGCAGAACGCCTGTAGTATGTGATGTTTTACAAGCCGATTTTGCTAATAAAAGCTGCGGAGCACACTTATCAAGCACAGGAAAATCAGAAGTCCAAGCAGTTCAACTGAATATAAATGTTTCTTGCAAGCTTATGCTCTCTATAAGAATCTGAACTATTAACAGTCAAAGCAAATTGGTGGTAGATAAGAGTCAATGGAATTCAAAGTGGGCTGGACTTAGATCTCTTGTGGGCGTGAAGAGACTTAAGACTGATGACTCATTTGACTCTTCCCTCAACCTTACAACTCTTTTCTTAGATGTTAGTTACACTTTTGAGGTGAGACCAACCCAGTCTGGAACTTAGAAGCAGCCTTGCAGGAAATTTGGCTTATTCTCCAAACTACTATAGATGAGCCAAACTACTTCATTGCCTGCACTCAAGATTTGAGGACACTATAATAGACTTTGTCCTCATCCATCTTCCTCAACTATAGGAGGATGCATCAGGGATCTGCTTATCTTGCTCACAGGCAAGAGAATATCAAATATAACAAACCCAATAGTTTCAAAACCAGTGGAAGAGCCAGGAGGTAAGGTGAACTAAATAAGCTTTGGAACAAAAGGACAAAGTATCTTCTGGGTGCATACAATATCTTGAGGCATATGGAAACAATATTGCATAACAACATCATCAATACTTCTTTGGTTCATCTTATCCTGCCACCCTCACTTCCAGAATGCTGCCCATGTCTTCTAATCATTTCCCTTTCAAAGAATGCAAAATGGAGAAAATGTCAAAAACAGGTGAATTCCTAACGACTATATTTATGCTAAAACATATATTTTAACTGAGTACAATAAATATGCTTTCAAACTGATCCTACAACTTTTTTTAAAAAAAAAACACTCTTAAACAAGTATTAAAAGGAAAGAGTGGGGGCAAGTCCACCAGGAAGATGTTGAAGCATTTTTAAAATATAAATTGAACTGCCATATCATCAATTTAAAAATGTTTACTTCCAGAAACATTTGTCAGATGTACAGTATGCCCTATCTGATCTCTGTAGAAAGATAGCTGATAAGCTTAGCTAGGATCAAAAATTAATTTACCAAAATGCTTGCACAAAGCAGGATTCAACCTTCTACATGTGGTTTGCATTACAGATAGGAAAATACTTGATTCTTTGGATAAAATAGGGCTATGAGTATAATTGGAACATTAAATCAAGACCTACTGTAAGTCCTTTGAATTAACTCCATGCTTTTCAAACTAGAGGCCTTCCCAAACCATTAAAAGAATGATTCTCGGAAACAGATGCCAGATTCCTTTGTTTAACTTAAAGAACTGCATTAGAGCAGATATGTATTTATTGATAATGAATTTATACATAAACTTCTAAAAATGATCTCTCTAAACAATTTGTAACAAACCTCAAACAATAAAGTGACCAGCAAGAAAGCATAATCTTATAACCTTTGTATGTTTTGACTGAAATATGCCAGATGTACTATTAATGACATTAAATGATTCTGTTTTGTTTAGCTTAATTGTACTACTTTTTACAAAACAATTTCAGCAGACAACTATAATACTTATTTTCAGCCAAGAGTGCGTGCACAGTATCTGTTCCAAAGCACAAGATGGTGGAGATATAACATTCCTGAGGATGTTGTTACACAATTAATCTCCTCCAAAACATGAAGAGAGAGGAGAAAATACATGGTTTTATATGAGAACATTTGCCTAGAGTATTTTTAGGTTTACAGACAAGCCAGCTTTTTAAATGAAGCCCTAGAAAAACATAATCAATGTGCTTAAGTTATTTCCTCAAAGTTTATTAGAGTCACTGCAATGAGTTATAAAGACAATATAACTGGGCAGCTTAAAAAGGAAGAAAAAGCTAATTAGAAATGATACAAAAATGTCTTCGGCATATTTGTACAGACTATTTCTGATAGTTTCCCTTACTGAATCCAGAGAATTGTTACATCATTAAAGTATTGGTGAATGTTCTATAGATATTTTTTTTCTGAAAATTATGATTAGAATGGCGTGGAAGCTATACAGTAGCAGTTACCCTATCAGTTAATTGGAACTTAGTTTGCAAAATGCCACTGGCTTATTTATTTGTTCTTTTTTATTTTCTATATATAACAGTAATTGCAGAATTTTCATCAAAGGAAACAAATAGCACCATCAATTTATATAAATCTAACAATGTTCTTTACAATACTGATCTGTATTTTTTGAATTAGATATGTTTTTTATCACCATCAAACTGCTGGGGGGGGGGAACTGAAGCAAAAGATTTCTCTTAGTATACAGAGTTGAATCTGTTCTTTTCTATTCTAATTAAAACAGCATGTTTCATTTCTTAGAACTATATCCAATGATGGAAGGTCACTATGGCTTTTGATCCAATAGAGGCTTCCACTACCAGATAGGGAACGGTGACAATCTTTGATAATTGCCTTCCCACTATGACAATTTTTGGCATTTTCCAAAAGCCTCCAATCTTTTGAAATAATCTTGGGGGAGCCACAAAATTCTGTTGATTAAGCCTTCACTAAATCAAATACTTTTTCATCAACATAAAGTACTGAATACTCCTTTGTGCATTAGTTACATATGCACAAGCTCAAGATGTCTCAAACTCTCAAGATTTCATTCACATTATGTTTTACAGACTCAGAAGAAACAACAACTACCATAAGATAGTATTTTAAGTGTTTCTTCATTAGTGCATTCCTAACTTTACTTCTAAGCAAACCAAATTCAGAGTTGGTTTATCACATTTTTCACAGCACTAGTTCTTCAATTGAGAGAATGCTTTCTTACTTGGTTTTTAAGAATTGGACACAATTTAAAGTAAGCTTTTGATACCAGGTTTTGTAATATTTCAGGTTAATTCTCATTTTATTATATTAAAAACTACTGTGAGTTAATTAGTAATATAAAAATTTGGTAATAAAACATATAATACTTCCTTTCCATTCTTTGCTATTCCCCCAGTCATTTTATACTGCAAATGCCAATATTATGCAATCTTGTAAGATGAATTGAAAATGCGGAACAAATATATTATCTCCAATAATTACTTCTTTCCCATATACAGCTAGTCCTTGTTTAGTGACCACAATCGGGAGCAATCAGTAATGAGTGATGATGACTCAGTCATTAAACAAAGTGATAGACTGTGCCATCAAAATGTTTTTGACTCCTAGGAACCATACATTGCAAATAAAATTTCTTCAAAGAAATCCATCTCCAACCTATTATTTAATGTGTCCCGACGAAACACTTATCACCACCTTGCTGATAATTGCCCTCTTCTCTTTTCTAGCAAAATGATTACTAAGTAAAAAAAAAAAAAATCACACGACCACAACTGTGTTTATAATTTTACTTCAACTTTCTTTGCTTAACAACATCAGAAAGATATGACCCCCAAAAGCTGGGTTAGCCCAAATAGTGGGGAAAGTTTCTGGAACTTGTCTAACAAGGAAGCTGGGTAAAACAGCAAATCTAATAGCCCATTTTCCTTCGCACTCCCCTGCCCAGTGGAATGCTGATCCTGGCACTGGGATAATTAGCAAAAAGGAAATTAATGTTTGTATTTACATTCTTTGAAGAGAAAGGGATTACAAGAGAGTAAACAGGCACACAATGGGGAATACATGTTGAAAGCAATCCACTAGTGTCAGCTGTTTGCCTAGCATACTCATGGATGCCAACCATAAGCCACTTAGGAAGCAGTGTGAAACTGATTAGGGTCTTGTTGGGGTCAGGCAGCAGTGTCAGCCAGCTGTAGCATTCTAATCAATTAAGGTCATAGAGTAGACTTGTTGCAGTTAGACCAAGATCAGGCACAGAACAATGCATACTAAGTGACTGTAATGGTGGACATGAGGGAAACAAAAAGAGAGATACATTGCAAAGATACAACACAAGCATTAGTTAGTTGCAAAGCTATTTTTTCATCATCACTGTAACTGAGAACAGTGCTAAACAAGAATTACCTACAGAAGGTTGGCCTACTGTAATAAAAGGTGATTTAAATATTCTTTTTTAAGCTGGAGTTCATATTTTAACTTAAAAGCATGGCTTGTTAGGTTTGATCAATAAAATCTTTTTTTCTTGCAAGGTGATTTTTACTGATTGGTGCCATTAGTTACACTATAACAGATATTGAAAAAGGCTACATATGATTACCATATCTTTTCTCAGAATGCTGTTCAGGAGGTACAATTTGACATCCACACAGAAACACAGAAACATTGTAAAACGTGGTCTTATCAGATGAGGATCTTTTATCAAGAGGCACCATAATACAGTATTTTAAAAACACCAATATAACAAGTAAAGAGTGGAAACTCCACAAGTCAGTAAATGTCACCATGCAGAAAAGAGATTTTTTAAAAAGAAAAAGAAAAAAGGGGGCCTAATAAACACTTCCACTTTTTTCTTTTACTTTACAGTTTAGCAACATTTAAAAAACTAGGCAAAAGGTGGGGTAGGAGGAGAGAAGGTAAAAACATGTGTTGTTTATGTCGTATTGAATACTATTTTTTGCTGTCTACTAGCTTTTTTTAAGTCTAGTTGGCATGAAGTGTAGGAAAATCCATCTAGTTCAGGGGTGTCAAACTCGCATTGGCATGGTGTTGGCACGGCACTGGCGCGTGATATATTGCAACTTTTCCCCCCCTTCATTAAACAGGGCATGGGCGTGGCAAGCATATGACACATTCGGCCCGCAGGCCACAACTTCGACAGCCCTGATCTGGTTGATACATGGAAATGATTTACACAGGCATCCTCAATCACCTCCTTATATCCTTTCTATGTTTTGTTCTGTTTTTGTTTGGGTTTTTTTTTCTTCCTGGAGCATTCACTATTGAACTTTCCCCAATATCTCAATCACCTAAACCTCAGCTGCTCAGAAATATTACAAAGCTTGTTTCTATATTCCTATCCTTATTCAATATTTGCATTTTGGAAAAAAAAATCCATTAGAGAGTACCTTTGCAACCCCATCATTCTGGCATTAACTTTTTTGGTAAAGCACACCCTCTCTCGATCAAGTCACGAGAGGGTAACATCTGAGCAAATACCTGTTAAAAATGCCACTTTCACTTTTTATAGAACATCTACTTTTTCAATGTAGAATTCCACAATATTGATTTTTCACTTTTTGTATCATCTTGGCCATAGTTTTACTGCAGGAATCTTCAACAATTACCACTATGTACCTGGTCAGCGGGCAGTTTGAGGATGAATAGTACAATCCCCTCAAATATCATAAAGTCCTATGTTGTACCTGTTAAATTAAATTTGCTCAAGTTTTATAATTAAAAATATCTTACAGGGTAATACTTTGGTTTAAGAAGATATGGAGAGAGGACATCCATTAAATCAAACTACAAGATTGGTTACAATACAATAATATATTCTAAACAGGGTTCAATATAATGTTTTAATTACAGGTAGTCAACCCACATTTTAGAAAAATTGGTACTTATGTAACAAAATTAATATGTTGTTTTCAGCTATGGTTAATGAATGCTTGGAATTCTTTGCCTCCTTTTGGTCAGAATTTCAACCAATGAATTTTTAGTGTTAATTTTCACATTACTATTACAGTTTTAATATTACTAACAGTGGTAGCATCTTTCCTCGTGCCTTTCATCTGAGTAGAAAATGTAATGAAATTAATTTACTGAGTTAATGAATGAATAAAGTGAGAGAAAAAACTTGCCCTTCTTCTAAATTTCACTATCTTTGATGCATAATACTAAAAAGGAACTAAATTAAACATAACATAGAGTAATTCCATGCAAAAATGATGCTCCCATGTAAAAAATTCTTCAAAAATTGTTTTTAATCAGTTCTGTCAAATCTATCAATAAGTCTGTATTGGAGGCACTTTGTCCCTGGTCATTTTCCTCTTATAAGATATGTCAGGATTGTGTTGAAATGTCTGGCCAAACAGAACACAGTCCTTTGAACTTGTAATCAGATCTGCACAATCCAAGACCTCAGGACTATCGACAATACAGTATTACCCCGAAAGCTGTAATTGTGGTCCAATTTCTCCCAACATCGCTGCCAGACTGAACATCCTATTAAAATTTAACATGACAGAATAGGAAAGATTTTTATAAGAATAGTAATCTTATTAGTTATATTTCAATTAACTGCATTTTACTGAATTAATCATTCTGAATTTGTCTGTCTTGGCCCTGTTCATTTTTTGGTGCAGCCCTGTAAAAAGAGAAGGTGATTTTCAATTAAAAAAATATTGCAGACACCTGATATAAAGTAATGTGCCAGATGTCTTGCGTAACTCTTGATCAGTTTTGGTTTTGGTGCATTTCATAATTCTGGGAACATTGCTTTCTGTAAATTTACAATTTTCCCTGGTATTGGTTTCAAAAAAACATGACAAAACAAGTCTTTGTTGCAATTACCAGAAAAACACAGACTCATTTTAATATAACTTCTGGAAAGCCATATATAAAATGAGAGGAAAAACACTTAAGAGTGCAGAATTCCCTGAGCGCATTAATATTTGTTTAATTTAAACACAGCCCAGATGACTTCTGGTACTTTCTGAAGGAGTGTGTGTGTGTGAGAGGGAGTATGAGTAAATCAACGGTTTTGTGCATCTGCTGTATATAGCATGACAGCTTGAAAACCCTCTGCTGAATTACTGCAAGGAACAGCAGGTCTGTTCGAAGATACTACAGCAGACTCCTTGTTGCATTGCCTGGGTGGAAAAAAAAAAGAATATGTGGCGCTCTGTCACTACTAATCATTATGGAGGATGAATATCAAACAGAAAATTAAAGATAGCATTACAACAGTGCCTTCTTTGATCTTGCTACATCTAAAGGACACTGCTGTGGTAAATAAATAAAACACAGACCTAAATGAATGGGGGAGCTACATGATATTAAAAAGGATAAATGGTTCAACTGACAGAATTGGGGTATTGTGAGTTCCAGGAAACACACATTCCATCACTTTAGAATGAACCTTCATTCAATGTATCATTTTGGAGAGCAAAATATCAAAAATACCAGGGTGGCATTGTAGCCATCTCTACTCAGTCAGTGGAGGCTTTCTTCATACTACATTACATATTTCCTTAACAGCGCTTTGAAATAAGCCTAAAAGGCTTTCTAAACAAAAGTCTTTTTGTGCTACAAATTGAAGAGGGAAAAAAAAAAACACTCAACAAGCACATTGCTATCCAAAGACAGGAGCAAAAGGGAGGAAGCGTCTCCAAAATGCAGAATGCAAACTCCCACATACATTTTGATGAACTGAAAAATGTTCTACTCTACTGCAGACTTTGGTGACAAAGCTCCTGTCGCACATATTTGAAAAGCAAGGCCTGAAACACACAATGGAAAAAGAGAAAGGAATGTCCAGGTGACAGCCAATCTTCTTTTGCTGATTCCAAAAGAGGATATTAGATGTGAGCAGTCTCGATCCTACCAAATTAATTGCTTTTGTTTTTTGGATGGAATGCTAGGTCAAGACTGCCAATCGCACAGTATGTCAATCCTCAACTGCAACAAATTGAAATATGTTCTCTCTCCCCACTCCCAACCCCCTCTTCTATCTTGTCTTCAGAGGTAAGATTTTTAATTAAGCTTCTAGGAGTATGTCCATTGCCTCCCTCCCAATAAAACAAACATAACAATGTTATTTGTGCTCATTATTCCGAATAAACCCAAATCATTTCACAGATAGGGAAAGCAATACAAGATGCATTATATATTCAAAGAGATAGAATGGAATTCTTTATTGGCCAAGTGTGATTGGACACACAAGGAATTTGTCTTGGTGTGAATGCTCTCAGTGTACATAACAGAAAAGATACATTTGTCAAGAGTCAAGAATCATAAGGTACAACACTTAATAATAATCATAGGGTACAATAAGCAATCAAATCATACTAGAAAACAGTCAATAAAAATTGTTAGGATACAAGCAACAAGATTACAGTCACACAGTCATAAGTGGGAGATGCACTGTATACTTAAATAAGGATACAGAAAAGGGGGAAACCTGGGGTTCTTCTGAAAAATCAGCTGAACCCTCAAAATTCTGTAAGCATTTAAAAGAAATGTATAAACTTAACATTAATTCTACTACACCCTGATGTACATTACCTTTACAATGTAAGGTGAAAAAACAGAAACAGAATGAAAATGGAGAGAGTAAGTTGGTGAAAGTGGGTGTTGGATTACCTGAACACCTGTTCTCCTTGTAAGCAAGACAGGTCAGGAGTGGGCGTTGCTCTTGTCCTAGCTGCTTGGACTGAACCTATCTAAAAGGCTTACTAGACTAGCTCCACCCACTCTGGTTAGCTCCTCCCAGCTTTCTGCGAAGTCATCATGACAGACAGGACTGCCTCTGAGAAAAACAAAATCAAAAGAAACCGTTATCGGTTCCCCCCTCCCCTAGGCCCACCGTAAGGACCAGTTCCACCAGGGTGGGGCTGACCTGTCTTGCCTACAAGTAGAACAGGTGTTCAGGTAATCCAACACCCGTTCTCCCTTGTAAGGCTGCGACAGGTCAGGAGTGGGACATACCAAAGCTGGGTTGTCCTCGGGAGGGATTAAGATTGGTCCTAGTCACCATGCTCCCTTACTACTTGTTGCAGGACCTGTCTGCCAAACGCTGCATCTGCTGAAGCAAAGGTGTCCAGCCGGTAATGGTGGATGAAAGGCGATGGGGACGTCCATGTGGCTGTTTTGCAAACCTCTTCCACAGATGCCTGCATTGCCCAGGCCGCAGTCGTTGCAGCACTGCGAGTGGAGTGCACCGTAATGCCTCTGGGTACCAGGGGAGACCAACTCGAGTAAGCCCTGGCTATACAAGCCTTGATCCATCTGCTGACTGTGGATGGAGTTACTTTTCCTCCCAACGAGGAAGGTTGGAAGGAACAAAAAAGGGATTCCGTCCTACAGAATTCAGATGTCCTTTTTATATATACCTTCAGTGCCCTGCGCACATTCAAGGTGTGCCAAATCATGGACCGGATGGGGACAAAAATCTGGACGAACTAGCTCCTGAGACCTGTGGAACAAGGTATTGACTCTGGGGATAAATGCTAGGTCCAATCACAAAACTACCCAATGAGGGTGAAAGATACAGAGATCAGGGCGAACTGAGAGGGCGACCAACTCCGATACTCTTTCGGCTGAAGCGACTGCCACCAAGAAGGCAACTTTCAGGGTAAGAAGGTGCAGACTAGCCTGTCAAAGAGGCTCAAATGGAGCCTTCGTAAGGGACTGCAATACCCTGGTCAGATCCCATGTAGGGTACCTGTGTACCACCGGAGGGCAAAGGTTGGCCGCCCCTCTGAGAAACTGTAAGATGCTGTGTTAAGGATTCCAATTTGCCACAAGTTAACACCAAAGAAATAGCTGCCACCTGACAGTGAAGGGTGTTGGGGGAAAGGCCTCTGTCCAGACCAACCTCTAAAAATTCCAAAACTTTGCCACAGAGGCCTGTGAAGGTTGAATGCTTGTTTTGGAGCACCACCTAGAAAAGGCTTGCCATGTAGCATCATAGATACGGATGGTCGAGGGTCTCCTGGAGGCCTGAATGGTTCTGATTACTTTGTTGGGGAGATGGGCGCGTTTTAGCACGCCCCACTCAATCGTCAAACTGTCAGATGTAGCCACTGGGGTTCCGGACCCCTGGAGGAGAGAGACATCCTCTTCAGGAATCCGCCAGGGATGGGCACCTGAGAGACCCATTAAATCAGCAAACCAAGGATGCCAAGGCTAATAAGGAGCCACTAATACCCCTTCAGCTTTTTCTATCAAATTTTTTTGCACCACAGCCTGGGCCAGCAAAGGCAATGGGGGGGAAGGCGTATAGCAAACCTGGTGGCCAATTACTGCATAAGGCGTTGGTCCCCTCCACCCCAGGGATGGCAAATCTATAAAAGATCTGGGTAACTGAGCATCGAGAGGAGTAGCAAACAAATCTACTACTGGCAGCCAAAATCTCTGAGTAATTTGAATAAAGAACGAAGGATGCAGGCTCCATTCCGTGTGGTTGATGGTAGCTCGGCTGAGCCAATCTGCCTGCACATTATCCAAGCCAGAAATATGTTCAGCTCGGATGGACAGAAGGATGCCCATCTGCCCAAAACCTCCACTTCTGCCATAAGGGATTTGGACCTGGTGCCCCCGTCTATTGATATAGGCTTTTGTGGCTACATTATCAGTCATGACAAGAACATGCAAGCCAGAGACCTGATGCGAAAATTTCCTAAGGACTAAAAAACCACTCTTAGCTCCAACCAATTTATGTTATGCACCTGTTCCTCCGCAGACCATAAGCCTTGGCCCATGTGAGAATCCAGGTGAGCTCACCATCCTGATAAGGAGGCATCAGTTGTGAGGATGAGTCTGTCCTCCACTTTGAAGGACTGGCCCTTGGAAATGGCTCTGGAGACCCACCAATGAAAGGAAAGCAACACTTGCTTGGTCAACTTCACCTTCAATAAAGAATGACTCTTACCAGCCTTCTGATAAATAAAAACCACTGAAGGGCCCTGGCGTGAAGCCTGGCCCAGGGAACAATACCAATACAAGAAATCATCTTGCCCAAAAGTTGGGAGAGATGGGCTAAAGGAGTAGAACTCTTACTCTTAGCCAACCCCTGCAGGCTATCTTGCCTTTCCTGTGAAAGGAGAACTTGACACACTCTTTTTAATGTTAATAGAGAAACCAAGATCCTGCAGCACCAAAATAGTGGCCTGCAGGTCCCGCTGAGCCCTTTGAAAAGAAGAGGACAGTATCAAAATATTGTCTAAATAACATTGCAGACACACTGGGAAGGAACAAAGATGTGCTGCTTGGGGAGCCAAAACTTTGGTGAAAACTCTAGGGGTGGCATCAGCAGTGAACTCAGTTTCAGCCACAATTTTATTGAGGTCCTGATGGGCCCGAATATCTGTCGTCATCTTGAAAGCAGGAAGGCGTAGTCTGGACTGGAAGTCCTGTGCAAGGAGGAGAACACATGAAGGGATTTGTATAAGAACTTCAGGGGATGTCTTCTTTTCAATCCCCTACCTCCAACAACCACTCTTTTCCGCCCTATGCAAACGAGAGACCAACGGCCTACTGCTGGCACAGGTGCAAGACTGGTTGGAGGAGCAGGCCGAGCCTCTTCAAAATGGCTGCCTCCAGCCTGGGAAGTCTTCAAAATGGCCATCTAGACACGAGGTCTTCCAAAATGGCCACTTCAGGCCACAAGGCTCTCTGCTTCACCAGGGAGCTCTGAGGAGGGAGCCCTGGCCTTTCGCTGCTCCCTCAATGGCAGGGGCAGCTCCTGGAAAGGCAGCTCAAAGAGTGGCTTCCTTCTTCGCTGCAGAGGCTCCAAAATGGCCTCACGGCTCTGGACAGAGCAGGCAGAAGCACCTGCCCTCGAAAATGGCCATCCAGATGTCCAACAGCCTCTTCGCCGTGGAGGGCCTCAAACGGCCCCACAGCCCTCTGCAGGCTGCTCCGGACCACTGGAGCAGCTCTCAGCTGTTACGCGGCTCCGAAAACCAGCCTGAAAAGTGGAGCCGTGTAATTTCAAATGTGAGGCTTTGGGGGGGGCTTTTTTTCCATTGTAAGGCTGCCTTTGGAGAAAAAACTTCTAAATGCAGGAGAGGCAGTGACTTGCATCCATCTTGGTTGAGGACTGAGTCAAAAGCTGGGAGGAGCTACCCAGTGGGCAGAGCTAGGCTAATAAGTTTTTTAGACAGGCTCAGTCCAAGCAGCTAGGACAAGAGCAACACCCACTCCTGACCTGTCACAGCCTTACAAGGGAGAATACATGAAGCAGACAATATAGCACAGGGACAATTTGAAGTTATCACAGTGCTGAATAGAAGGTGCTTGCGTCAGGTTCCCGAAGTAGTATCGGTTGCAGCACCCAGGTAATCATACGGTTAAAATTTCGGCACTTGGCACCCCATGCCCATTTACACCTGCAGGGGTGCTTCAAGTCCTTCCATCTGCCTATCCCCGCTTTTTTAACCATCCTGCACAGTGTTACACCTCTGGGCCAGCAACTCTGGTGCTGAAGTTAAGTCCCTGGTTCTTCAGCAGTCTCAGCTGCCCTCACCCTGGGCCTCTACTTCAGCCCCAGAGCCACTGCCGAAAAATGCTGACTGTCCCACAGCCAATCGCCCCAGCCACCTTGCAGCCCAACTGCTCATTTGGGGATAGTGCCACCCCATCAAAGGACAGTATGGATTGAGAATACCAGCCTTACTTTTTTTAGGCATGTTAAAAAAAAAACTGGCCAACAAGTGGGTGTGAAAGTCAAACATTCAGGCCAACAAAACCCCACTTTTTCATAAAGGTTAGTGCCACCTATCAACAGACATCACTGAAGCAGACAGGGAATTCTAATGGACAAACAATAACTCTTGATTTGTTTTCTTATTGTTGACTGACTGTGTCCAATTCTCAAGTCCATGCAGTTTTCTTAGCAAAGTCCTTCAGAAATAGTTTGCCAGTATTATCCTTACTAAGGCTGAGAAAAAGTGTCTTTCTCCTCCACAACTTATGGTAATTAAAGTAGGACAATGCTTGCTGCATAGCACAAATGGAATCAAGCAGAAAAGTTCATACAGTCAAAAGATAAGTTCAATACTGGATTAGCAATCTTGCTTTTTCTCAGCCTACAAAATTCTTTTTCATTCTAAAATGAGTGGTGTAGCCCAGTTCAGTAGAGGGAGGGAGGGAGGTTACAATTTAAATAATCATGTTTGATTCTACAGAAGATTTTCAACAAAACTCAGTATAAGTAGTGAGGATTATTTCATTTCAATATTTCATTTTCCCCCCAATCATAACCTTACATATATATCATCTTTCCTTGGTTTTGTAATTTTTGCTTCATCAAATAAAACTAACTCCTAAGTCACTCAACTTCATTTCTTTCATCTAGCTATCACATTTCACTTGTTGTAGTGTTTTGTCTAAAGATGGTTGAAGATTGTTGAAGTTTTTGTCTATATATTTTCTCCATATCTTGGAACAGAACATGCAAATTATCAACTTATTTTTCTTTCTTCAAAACAGTTCACATGATAAACATGACATCAACATCCTTCTCTTCTTGGAAAAAAACAAACTATTTTTGCATATCCTGAAATGTATTGTGAAAAAAAAAAATCTGGGACCCGACTTTCTTTCAGATTTTCTGTAGTGCTTGAAATATTTTCCATACATTTAATAAATCACAAATGAGACCAAGCTCTGAGATAATTCACTGAGACACAACTTATATGAACACAATCTTATTTGTACCAGAACTGAAAAGGCTGAGCCTTGGCCCATGTGAGAATCCTCATTTTCATAGCAAAGGGTGAAGTTTTCAAATAACAAGGAAAAATGCTTTAAAATCCAATAGATATACATCTATTAAGCATTCTGATTTCATTTTCCTGTAAATAGCATATGACCATTATTTACCTATTTGTATCCCACCTTTATTATTTTTACAAAGAACTCAAAGTGCTGGCTAACATAAGTAACACACCTTCCTCCTCCTATTTTCCCAATGACAGCCTTGTGAACTAGGTTGGGAAGAGAAAGAGTGACTGGCCCAAGGTGACTCAGACAGCTTTCACAGCCAGAAATCACCCATGTTCTAGTCATTATTTATTAAGTGTATATTGTTGCAGCTACTTTGGGCAGCTTAAAAATGATACAAGGGTAAACAAAGATAATACAAAACTATTAAAATTAAGAAAGATTAAATAAAGACTAAAAACCAAGAGGACAGGAAATATGGAGGTGAGGATGTTCTCTCTACAGCCATCCCCAGCATAAAGCACCCCTATCCTCCAGGCCAACTGGCAGAACGGGGTGTTCCGGCTTCCCGGAAGGCCAGGAGTGTGGGACCATCCTTATTTCCTGCAGGAGAATATTATAAAGGGTGGGGCTACAGCATAAAAAGCTCTTCTCCTGGACCCCAACAGCCGAAATTCTTTGGCAGATGGGATCTGAAGAAAGCCTGCACCAAAATCTGTGATTCTTGCAGATCCAGAATCTGCTGCAAGCATCATATATAAATCTACATACAGATACTTCCTACATTCATTGAATTTTAACCGGCTCATTGGACCAGCAGGCTTATCATAGATTTTCAAAAATACAAATACCTTAAGCATTTTCAAGGAAAAAACAACTGCATACAAACTGTTATGTGAGGGGTCCTTGGTGCTCTCTGAGCTTGGTTGTTTTCTTGCAGATATTTCATTACCCAAACTAAGTAACATCATCATTTCAACCCTAAGCTACAAATATTCTCCTTTATTGAAACTGTTAAGTGCTCCGGGAATAAATTGGGTTGTTTTTTCTTGCTGAAGAAACCATCCATATTTGTAACAATAAATCCATACAGTAAATTAGAAATATAAGCCATGTGTAAATCAGTCATAAATATAAATAATAGATAGAAGAAAACTGCATAAATAATTCTGGCAATAATTGCTACAAAGGTGAATAGAAAATCAAAAGATAATGAATTATTTGTCATCTGTAGGTAGGAGATTTATGGAGGCTACTAAGACTGCTTAGCTAATTAAGAATTCAAACAGTGCTAAAAGCAATAAATTATCAGTGGATCAAAGAAAGAATTCAATGTGTGTGTATGTGTTTTTCTCAAAATAAGGAAAATGGTCTTTTATGAACACATCGCTTCTGTGTGTAATTAGAGAGGCAAAGTCTATACTTTACAGCCTCAAGGTCTTGCCTAATCCTGTCGAAACTTCATTGTAGTCTTAGATGTTCTCAGAAGACCCATAAGTTCCTTCAGAAATAAGGGTGGAGAAAATAAGAGGCAAGCATTTCACTGAAATGGTATCACAGCAGTGCACACATACACACCCCATCATCATCCAGTATCTGTCTTTTTGCATCGAACGTTATTTGGATTTTCCCACTGC
This sequence comes from Notechis scutatus, assembly GCF_049901735.1. Lineage (NCBI taxonomy): Eukaryota > Metazoa > Chordata > Lepidosauria > Squamata > Elapidae > Notechis > Notechis scutatus. The sequence continues at coordinate 197,444,120 of NC_142009.1, forward strand.
AAATGCACCAACGCGTGCATGCACTTTGGTGTTTGTAGTCTATAAAAACTCAAGGCCCACATGCTTGGACTGCTTCTTTACTCTAACAGCAATGTAATCTAGCATTCAGAGGTGGTATTCAGCAGGTTCTGACCAGTTCTGGGGAACCGGTAGCAGAAATTTTGAGTAGTTGGGAGAACCGGCAAATACCACCTCTGACTGGCCCTGCCCCCATCTATTCTCTGCCTCCCATTGAGTCCCAGCTGATTGGCTGGGTCTTCTTTTGTTGCCCTGCACAGGAGAACGGAGCTGGAAAGCAGGTTAGCGGGGTGGGGAGGGAATGGAGATTTTGCAGTAACCTTCCCCCAGAATGGGGTGGGAATGGAGATTTTATAGTACCATTCTCCTGCCATGCCCACCAAGTCATGCCCACAGAACTGGTAGTAAAAAAAAATTGAATCCCACCACTGCTAGCAGCGCAATAAATATGAAAGTTAATAGGAGAAGAAAATAAAGGTTCTGCCCTACACAGTTATGCTGGGGTAGAATCAACTGGTTCTGAATGGTTACACATGGTTCTTATCATGGAGCTGTAGAAAGTATCTTTAGACAGGAATGCACTGTCAGCTTCAGTTGGTCTGTTAGCTATAGCCTTATCTAAAGAGAACTGACCTTCTCCTCCATGCTGCATCGAGAGCCCAGGATGGGTTGACTCCTTCCTTTGATGTCATTTAGCTGAGTCTGTACTAAGACATAAAAGCCAGCCCCCGAAAGATACCCCAGCTTTTGACTCAACTCCTTTCAGTTAGTAGCTGTGTCTCTGAAAGTGTTCTGTTAGTTAGCACTCACAGCGATCTTCAGTACCCTTTTTTCCTCGCTTCAAGCAGCTCCCAGGGCAGCTGCTCTTCCAGGAGAGCAGGGCTCTCTCTCCCGCAGCGTTGGGAGCAGCGTTGCCAGAGCGCTGTTCAGGCAAGTTGGGCGGCGTCTGTAGACCACTTCCATGCCTGCGGTTTGAGTGGTCCTAAAAAGCGATCAGCAAACCGATAACAGCGTCAACCAGCTGATCGTGTGGCCAGAGGCTGCCCTTTCCTTTGCTGACTTCGCTCGGGGCTCTTTATAGCCTAAGGAGCGATTCTTCGATCTCGGAGCCTGTTTCCCATAGTCAGCGGCCATCTTGGATTGAAGCCTTCCACCATGAGGTGAGCGGCCATTTTGTAAGCCCGGGGGCCAATTTATACCCTAAGGAGCTTAACACAAAAAATTTACAGTTTCTTTCTATCACAAGAGCCTTTTATTCTACAATGGAGCAAGATAAGGGTCAGGCAGAGCTTTCCCTCCCAGTGGAGCAGTCTCTTAAGCCCAATAAGAGAAAAAGACGTAGGCAACACACCCAATCGGCCCAGAGGGAGGTGGCTGCTAAAATCAGAGCTAAGGCTCTAGCCCCTAAGAAGGCAACTCAGGCTGAGTTGAGGGCAGAAAAGCACAGACATGTAGCCCTAGAGAGACAGTTCAATAGAACTATTCAACAGAAGGGAGTGAAATTACAGGTTTCAGGTGATACCCGTGGGCCCCAGCCATGCCCTCCCAGGGGAGGAGAAGTTATCTTGAGCCTTTCCATCCTCCATCCTGGTCTCCTGAGGCTTTGGCAGTACAATATGATCCTCAGGATCTAAGCAGATCTGGGCCTTATTTCCAACAGGCTTCTGAGCCCTATGCTCCTCCCCCTCCCTCCAGGCCTCGAACCTCTTCTCAATCTAGGCCTGAAGCCACCTTCACTCCCACAGCAGCGGGCCTTCAGCCTCTACCTTTGAGCATAGACCAGGGAATATCCAAGATGTTGTCTCATTGGCCATTAGGCAGGGATTGGCTGAAGACTTCAAGCTAATTCTTCGACCTCTGGAAAGGGCTCAGGCCCTTCTCCCTTCTCAATCTATAAATTCCCTGCCTCATCACCCTGATTTAGGGTGAGACCTTTGACCAAAATCTTTAAGAGGAAGAGGACTCTCTCCCAGAGCAGGCAACCTCTGCATTGGTCTTCAATCCTTCTCTCTTCAGGCCATTACTCAGCAAGGCCTTGGTCACTGCCAAGCTGTCGCCAGAGGAAGTGGCTCCCGAGCCACAAGGAAATCCCTCTAGTCAGGGAGACTCACTCTTCTCCAAGCCTGTAGTGCATGCAGGGGTTTTGCCTTCTCCCACTTTGCTCCTGGACATAGTCAAGGAACAGTGCGCTTTCCCTTGGGCAGGCCCTTGCCCATCTTCTCTGAATAAGCATTTCTACAACATCAGCGCAGCCCTGGACGATGACCTGGCAGTGCCTTCTGTTGACATTCCAGTTCTGGCCTCGTTCTCCTCTTCTGGCACTCCCACGGAGTCAGAAGATACCTGAAACCGGATGATAAACGTTCCGAACAGGCCCTCAAGTGCAATCACCAGGCTGCTGCAAGGGCTGTTCGGCCTTCAACAGCAGCATCCTTTTTTCACGAGGGCATCCATACGGTGGCTGCACCAATTCCAGATAAGATTGCCTACATCTGACCTCGTCTCACCAAGACCTTAACAAGATTATCGCAGCGGCGGAATTCACTGCAGATGCCACTCTCAATTCCGCCAAATTTGCATCTAGGGCCATGGCATCTTCAGTAGCAGCAAGAAGACTGTTATGGCTCAGAAATTGGCAGGCGGAGTCACGCCATCAATGGAAGCTGGCTTCAGTTCCATTCGCAGGCGATAAGCTTTTTGGCGATGCTCTGGAATCTTATCTCATCGAAACCAGAGATAAACGTAAAATTATCTCTTCCTCTGGGAAGAGAGCCAACTATTGCCCAGCTCTTTATCGCCCTCCTGCCTTTCGAGCGGAGACCTCATCCCGCTTCCCCCAGTCTCAGAGGCCATACTCCCAGCGCCAAGACCAACGTGAAGAAGCATCTGGCAGGCAACAACCTTCTACTAGTAAACAGCCCTTTCGGGGGGTGGGAGTCGTTCCTTCCGTCGCTCGAAGTAATCCCTCGTTCTCCCCACCCATAGGAGGTCGCCTAGCCTTCTCTGCCTCCAAATGGGAGGAGTCAACGAGGGATGCCTGCGTGCTCAGCGCTATTAGGTCAGGGTTACAATTGGACTTTCTAATGCCACCCCCAAAAAGAAAAGAAAAAATTTTTTTTTGAGCTGGCCTGTCTCTCAGGACATTTCAAGGCAAGACCTCATGAAACAGGCCATTCAACACCTTCTTGAAATCCGAGCTATTCAACCTGTTCCCCCCAACGGGGACGTGGGCTTTACTCTCGCCTTTTCATCGTTCCCAAAGCCTCGGGGGGGGTGGCATTTCTAAAATACAGACAAATTAAAATGCAGACTCTGCATTCTATTTTAGACAGAGTTCAGGAGGGCCATCTCCTCTCTTCCACTGATCTCATGGAGGCTTCCTCCACATCCCCTTTTGGCCTCATCATCACCAGTTTCTCCATTTCTGTTATCAGAATACCCATTATCAGTATCGAGCACTTCCCTTCCGCCTCTCATCGGCTTCAAGGATCTTCACAAAGCTTCTGGCAGCATTGATGGCATCTCTGTGTTCTGTTCCAGTGAAGATCCAATGCTACTGGGACGACATTTTGATTCTGTCCTCCTCATCTATGCAGCCCATCAGGACCTGCAAATTACCCTGTCATATCTCCAGAGCCACGGATTTTTCCACTCCCGTCCACTCCAATGGTTCCTGCTTCCCTACCAATGAACAGGAACCAGCCTCTCATCCATCAAGGTCCCACTCCCGCCACAAATCCGGAGATCTCTTAATTGGTGGCATTCCCCGTTAATCTGGAAGGGTCTCCCTTTCAGGGTCCCAGACAGGCTAGTGATAACCACCGATGCCAGCCTCCTGGGTTGGGATTCCCATATGCAGGGCCAGATAGCTCAGGACCTTGGTCCAGGTCAGAGCTGGCCCCTCCCATAAATTGGCTAAAGCTCAGAGCCATTTTTCTAGCTCTCAAGCATTTCAGGCACAGTGACCGGCTCTCATATTCTAGTCCTTATGGACAACATGGCCGCCATAGCTCATGTCAACCGTCAAGGGGGGACTAGGTCCAGAGCCCTCATGGGAGAGGCGCTACGGTTGGTGTTATGGGCAGAGAAACACCTGTTGTCAATCTCGGTGGACCACATCCCCGGGATCGACAACTCCCAGGCCGATTGACTCAGCAGGAGCCTAGTCGACCAGGTAGAATGGTCCATTCCTCCGTCTCTATTCAGGGACCTTTCCCTCAGATTTGGAACGCCCGAGGTGGATCTCTTCTCTACACCTCAAATCACCCAGGTCACCAGATTCTTCACCAGGTTTCCTTGCCAGGGAGCAAAGGGGACTAATGCTCTTTGGTGCAGATGGCCCAAAAGTCACCTGTATGCCTTTCCCCCGCTTCCCATCATTCCGGCAGTAATTCGGAAGATGTTGGAGGAATGAGCGGAGCTCCTCCTCCTGACACCCTATTGGCCAAGGACACCCTGGTTTGCGGATCTGGTCAACCTATCGGGGGCTTCTCCTTGGAGTATTCCAGCCCATCTTGCATTGAGCAGGCCTACAAAGCTGCGGCCCTTCCGGTTCCTCGAGGTCTGACGGCGCACTCTAACAGAAACGCAGCCACTTCGGCTGCCTGGGTGACCCAAGCACCCTTGGAGGAGATCTGTCGTACGGCCACGTGGACATCTCCATCTTCTTTCATCAGATACTACCATCTGGATGCCTTTGCCTCGGCAACTTCAGCCTTCGGCAGACGGGTGCTTCAACGAGTGGTTCAACAGTCGGTGTGATGAGCCGGACGAGGACCCGCCCGTGGACATGCAAGCTTTGGTATGTCCCATCCTGGGCTCTCGATGCAGCATGGAGGAGAATGGGCGTGAACACCCTTTCTATCTATGCTGCAAGAGAGCCCAGCCCCTCCCTTGATTCGTCTGGAGAGGGTAAGTCATATTTCTGTATTCATTTGTGCTTTCAGAGACACCTTTCAGTGTGTCAAGCATCTTCGCCAAAGCTGGGGTCTCTTCCGAGGGCTGGCTTTTATATCTTAGTACAGACTCAGCTAAATGACATCATAGGAAGGAGTCAACGCATCCTGGGCTCTCTCGCAGCATAGACAGAAAGGGCGTTCAGGGTAACTTCTACCAACGCCCATTCCATTAGAAATACATACCTTTGTTACTTTTAATCTTATCATTACACACTTTATATGAGATGGACTTTAAGTATGTCTTGTAATTACAACTGGTACAAAATGAAGAGGATTTGTTTCAAAGTAGGACAAGAAACTTCCCAAGTGTATAAGCCTAACAATGCTTGAAGATAAAACAGTTGTTGGGCTTTTTAAATATAGTTTATGTCCAAGTTTCAGAGACCAATCAATTTATAGTGGTCTTACATCTTTACAAATGCCTTCTCTGGGATGGAGAGGCATGTTACCCTCCAGGGGGTTCTTAAAACTTGTTTTAGTCTAGTCAAAATTAACTGAGATTTTGTCCTGCTACTACTTTATCAGTTATATTTTGCCCATTGAACAGTGTCATTATTCTGTATGTACGAAGCATGCTATAAATCTGTTAAACTAATGAAAATGCATATGGTATGGCTGTATGGATGTACTCCCAACCAGGCACCACCTGCCTATTTCAAAAAGCTTTAAAAATTGAACGTAATGTTTTAAAATATTGGCTATAATTTTTGTAGGGTTAGGTGTTTGCTTTTATCTGAAAGCCAGGAAAGATGCTATGTATGAATGATTAGAATTAGGCAAACTCCTCACTACTTTGGTTGGAAGTGCTCTGTGGATAAGAATCAAACATGATTATTTAAACTGTCGCATCTGATGATGTTTTTGTTATTGTAAATGAAGGCTGTTTTTATGAACCATTATAGGAAGAATGGTTTTAACCAAAAAAGGAAATGGCTGGCACCTCTGGAACTGAGGTGAAGTCTGTCGTTTTTAAATGCTTCATTTCATCAGTTCATTTTTTAAACTGTTTTTCCTACAAAACATGGGGGGGGGGGGGACCTATACATTGCTATTTTGAAGATACTTTGTTTACAATCCTTTGTCTTACCTTGAATATGCCTCACTGAACTAAATGGTTACTTCTGAAGAGCCATGTATAGGACTGCACTGCCAATCAGCTGCTTGTAGCAAAGTGACTTTCTCACAGCTCAGATGGAAAAATGGAACTCCAGATGACAAGTGGGTGTAACACAACACAACTTCTGAGCAGAATGAAGCCTTATGCTTCTTTATATCCATTTTTTCCTTACAACAAAATACTTTTTTAAAAAAAAAAATAGCACACAATGTACTTCTCAAGTTTAACCACAGTTTATGGTAATTAGCGAACACGCAAATCAATTGAATTCAGAGACATTATAATAACTGTAATTTTATCCAGAATGGATTGCACTAAAATAAAATCATTAAACCTTGAGGCTGGGTAGAGGCATAGTCAATAGTAATGCACTAAAGGTTGTAGCCCCAGGCATCTGGAAAGTACCAGGCCGATTGTGGCCATTCGGATTAGCAACAGCCAGAATACAATCTCTCCTCAATCAGTCGGCATCTCAGTTCCGTGTCTCTTCAATCACAAATACAGCTTTGAAATCGACACAAATTTGCAAAAAACCCTTCCTCCAATGCCACTATTCACAGGCTGATGTAGAACCATGTTGTCAAGGGAAAGAGGCTTTGAGCCTATAGTCAGCGGTGGGCTGATGGGAGTTCGCAGGTGTTTGGGAGATCCTCTAGTTAAGATTCTGTGCAGTTCGGAAAACCCCCAAATTCCACTCCTGGCTGGCCCCACACACCCCTCCCCACCCCTCCCAGGAGTCCCCACGCGGCCTGTTTTGGATACAGGTAAGTGCAGGGCGCATGTGGAGGGTCAAGGAGAGCAAAAAATGGGCCTCACGGAAGCTTGGGAAGGCTGGAAACGGGCCTGTTTCAGGCTTTCAGAGAGCCTCCGGAGCCCAGGGAGGTTGTTTTCACCCTCCCAGAGGGAGGCTTGAGGAAAGCCTCCGGAGCCCAGTGAAGGCAAAAACGCCCCCCTGCCACGGTGCAGGAGGCAGAATAAGTCACACCCACCATGGCCACGCCTACCCAGCAACCGAGCAGACAACCCGTTGCTAAAAATGTTGAAGTCCACCCCTGCGTATAGTGATCCTATATGATTCACTCATCTATATGACCCTGAGATGATATGAATATGTTATGCACAGGAATTTATGCAGAAAGTGTCACAGTTGAGGCAAATATATTTGTCTGAATTCAACAGAGTCGATTTCCAACAGTACACCGGCTTGCTGTATTGGCTTTCTAAACCATCCAAAAGATAAGAGTTTTAGCAATAAGAAAAGAATTATCAGACTTCATCTAATCTTCATATTAAACTTGTATAGAATTCCTCTCTTCTTGCCAAATATTTCCCAAAACAGGAAACAGGAATTTTAGAAAAGCAATAAATGTTGAATTTCATGAAATGTTTTCATGGTGCTTTAAAAAATGAGCCACTTGTGAATGTAGAGGAAGCTGTTAACTACAAACCCAGAAGAACAAGTACAAGTCCTTTCAAGCTATGTTTATCATTATCACAGAACACACAGCTTCATCTCCAAATGGAGACAGACTTGAAAATTGGCAGAAACAATTCCTTACCATCCATCTTAGAACACAGAACAAACATATGGCTATTTTTCTCTGTGGGTTACTATCCCCTGGCTTTGTCAACATGTACCGGTATCTGAAGTTGCTTTTTATATATAAATACATATAAATTGGTATAATCAATCGTATTCATTTCACTGAATATTTATGGAATATGCTGAACTTTAGGTGCATCGAAGGACTTCAGGTATCCTACGATTCAACAATGACAATGGAAATAAATACAAGCTTGTTTTGTTCTATGTGATGGATTCAAAACAATGGGCTATCTACATATACTATAATAATATGTTGGACCACAAGTATTCTTAAACTCATTGTTCTGCCTCCCAAATGGATATGGTTAACATTTGTAGCTTATTCAGCATGTCATATTAATCCAGAGTTTGCCCTATACAGTGAAACCATCATTTATGGTTTGTTAATTGTATACTCATGGAAAAAGGCATTGGGTATCATTGAGCTTACCTATAACTACATCATATGCTTAACATGACATGCAAACAGAGTCACCATCTGATGTGATATTCCACGTCTACTTTTATTCGAAGTTAAATCCCCTTTCACATTAATTCTTATCTTCTGCTGGAAGAAAAGGGAAGAGGGGGAAAGTTTGATTCCCAAGAAAAAGTTAATTCCAAACTTCTAATATCTTTCTTGCCCAATAGTTATTCTGTTTGTTTTTATTCTAGCTAAAGGCAGAATGCAAGAACTTCACATTGCTTTGAATTCTTAAAAAAAAAATCCTTCCTAAAAGCTAAAGTAGTTTATAGCTAATGAAAACCAGCAAGTTCTTAGATTTTTTGGTAATTAAAAGCTTTTCAAACTGGTCTGCAAAAGATTCAGATCTACAGTGCATTTAAACTGAGTTTGATGTAGGATATTTCCTCCCACTTTCTTTTAAAAAAGGTTCAGAGGAGGCAGGAATTTATATCACACCACATGTTTCAGAGCTACCCTAAAAGCAAATAGAGTTTGCAACAAGTACTTCCAGATACACAGTTCTTATTCATATATGGTAGAGCCCTATACACACCTCTTGGTTAAGGGCGTTTCTCGGATTAACAAGTTGCAGCTTCTCTCCGGTAAGACTTGCTTTTATTTAAAACATCCCATAGAAAACTACCTTTACCTTGTTTGTTAAGCAAGTCTTCAAAACTATTGTGTTTTCCTGCACACCTGTCAATATACCACATGCAGGCTTCCTCACACCTTGCTTAATTAAAAACCAGTTCTGGCCTTCTCACAGATCTTGCTCATATCTTTCATATTAATTTAATGTGAAATAAGCGCATGTGGAATGAGGTCCAAGAGATCTTCTTTGAACAACCCTTGGTAACTCTTGCCTTCAAATATGATAAAAGCTAGTAAATCCCTTTATGCATATAATGCCCCTAATCTAATTCTGTGGCTAAAAGAAACATATAAAAATTATTTTGAGACAGAATCCACCCACCAGGCCTTGATAGCCTATCTAAACTTCTTGGAATATTATATTAATAAAATGCAAAATGGTCCCAGGTACAAAAGATTAAATGAAAATGTTCTAGTCAATATCATGTATTCCACAAAATAGTTCAAGCCAATGAACGCTCACATAAAGCAAGATGCCCTGCCTCTCCCCATCAACATTATTGCTAACTGTACATTTGAGAACTGAATATTGATAGTCCTCAACTTACGATTGAGCCCAAAATTTCTGTTGTTAAGTGAGCTTTGCCCCATTTTACCACCTTTTTCCCAGAAGTTAAGTGAACCACTGAAGTTGATAAGTTAGTAACATGGTTGTTAAGTGAATCTGGCTTCCCCATTGGCTTTGCTTGTCAAAAGGTTGCATAAGGGGATCACATGACCTTGGGACACAGCAACAGTCGTAAGTATGAACCAATTGTCAAGCATCTGAATTTTGATCACATGATTATGGGGCTACTACAAGCCAAGAAGACCAACAACAGGAAAGACAAATGACGAAAAATGATCATAAGTCACTTTTTTCAGTGCTGTTGTAATTTTGAACAGTCACTAAATGAATTTCTATAAGTCAAGAACTACCTGTATCTGTGTCAGGGAATGCCATCAATAAAACTGGAGTTTTCAAAATGGTGGATGAAACATGGAGGAAACTTCACAAAAAGGCAATTTGCTTCCTCCCACCCCTAGTTACTACCCTGAGTTCCGTAGTGCTTCCTCTCCATGGAACCATTAAATATATTCTCTATAGATCCCCATAATACATATTAGAAGACTTGTCTGACTTCCATGAGATCAGAAGATCACCCAGAACAATTACTTCAAACCATGAGCTCCCTATTCGCACAAGATACCATTTTCTCCTGCTCTATAGGGAAGGACTAAGAGGGAAGGACTTATTTCTCTTCAGGGTCATTCTTATCCTGCCTGTTGAATTAATGGTTTAAAAACTGGTTCCTTGAAACATCAAGCAAAGTAGGTCACCTAGTCTCCCTTAGGTTGCTGTTCAACATTGCAAATCAGCTTATTTCCCAAGTTTAATGTAGCCTGCTAATTTTACAACCAACTTGCTTATACTAGAAATCCCTCAATCCAGTTTTATTCAATTTCAGCAACAGTTATTCAAGCTGCAATAGACTTCTTATACTTTGGCAGGAGAAGACAACAAGGTGTCCTCCAAAAGTTCTGGATTACAGTTCCTACAATTCCTTATTATATGGCTAGGGCTGAAGGGAATAGAGGTCCAAATTTTCCAGAGTACATCAGGATGAATTACTAGTTTCGGTTTCTTGTCTCTGACTCATCATCTACCTGATTGTCTTGAAGTTCACCCTCCTGTAACCATGTGTAGCCTCAGTCTCTAACAACAGACACCAGCTCCGCCTCCACAAACTACATTATGGGTTCACACATGATATTAAGGCACAATGTTATTTAAATCTGTGTCAAATTAACCCCACACATGATGCTGAACAAAAACTGATCAAATCATGTTATTAAAGTATTTGTATTCCAAGCAGGGAAGAGCACTTTGGATGAGGTGTAAGCAGCTGACAGTGTAACAATACTTATTCCAGAATTGGTCCCAAGCACTATACATCTCTACACAATATATTTTGCTAAAATATGTGAAGATGTTTTTGCTGTAAAGATTGTTTTTACCGTGTTTGCTATAATAAATACGGCAGTTCCCTCTCTATTTTTGTGCCAAGTAAAACTGCATGATATCATTATAAATTGGAATTACCACACAGGATTAATCTTTCCTTCTCAACAGTCTCCCACTTCTATGCCAGGGAAAACTTTTATGAGAAAAGATTAAGCCTCTCTCATCTTACACATTCTCTATGAAATAAATAAAAAATAGAGATGAAAATATATTTGATATACAGAGTCATTTTCAGGCAACTATGTTCTGAAGCAGTTTCTCTATCCCAGGGAATTATTAATAAAGGGGAAGTTTTAAGGTTTCATTATTTATAGTAACCAAACCTTACACAAAAATTGCTATTTTAGCATATTTAAGATTACTTTAATAGTTTAGTATCCCATATTTTGGCAATTATGTAAATTAACAGCTGTCAAGTATTTTAGACTTCCTCAAATATGTTATCACTTTTCTTTTTTAATTATGAACTTTGTAACTTTGTATGAAAATGTGTACAATTTAATTTTAAAAATGTAAAAAATAATAATAGATGATTCAGTACCAAAATGTGTTAGATTCAAGAAATCAAAAAATAAAATAAAATAACTCCTATCAGCTGAGAAAAATGGCTAAAGATGACTTGATCTCTCTCTCCCCCCCAAGTATTTGCCTATAGGAGTAGAGGGTAGGGAAACAAGTCTAAAGCAATCTTATGATGTAGTATGATACTATTAAGGCTTTTTAAAATATTAAGACTAAACAACCATTAAATTTCTTTTTCTCTAAACTGCATAATGGCCAATTCAAAGGAAATGAAGGAAAACAGTTATCTAGTCTTTCAATTCTTTCAAAAGTAGTTGTAGGAAAGCCCAAACTGGATAAAACAGGGAAAGGGGAATAACATTTCCCTTTTGTACTATTTTCTTCATTGTATCTATTTCTTTTAAGCTGTTATTTACCACAGTAGAGAACACATAACTTGAATAAAATCACCTAGGTTCTAAAGCAATATGAATGAACAGATATTTTTATTTTTGTATAACACAATGAACCACACACCAGCCTATCATTGTTTGTTGGTTTATAGTCCACATTATTTTTACAAATAATTCAAGGCGGCGAACACATACAAAGCAGCTTCCTATTTTCCCGACAACAACCTTGTGAGATGGGTTGGGTTGAGAATGACTGGCCCAAGGTCACCCAGCTGGCTTTCATGGCTAAAGAGGGACCTCAACTCATTTTCTTGCTTTCTAGCATGGTGCCTTAAGCACTACAACCAAACTGACTCAGTTTGGTTAGTTCTTAATTTGTGTAAACTAGCCTATGTAGTAACTAATTGGGCTAATTTCACCAACCATGATTAACCATGAATATTGGGTCAGCTTGTCATGCGAATACAGACTGAGTGTAGGAAAATAGCAGGTAAGAATTCGCATTCCCACACCAATCCCTACGGGGGTGTCAACCTCAAGGCCTGTGGGCAGATCTGGCCTATGGGGTACTTAGATCTGGCCCGCAGGGCCACCCTGGAAACAGTGAAGGACTGGCCCCTGGTGCCTCTGTCAGTAGAAATGGAGCTCCATTTTTGCTGACACAGGGTTGCAGGAGGCTGTTGCAGACAAAAATGGAGATTAGGAGCCCATTTTCACCGACGGAATGCTCTGGCCATCACAGTCACCGACACGAGTGATGTCATGCTGGCCACGCCGACCCTGGCCCTCCGAGATCAAACAAACCTTGATGCAGCCCTCAATGAAATCAAGTTTGACACTCCTGAACTAGATCTTTCTGGACTGGAAGCATAGAAGCATACACAAGAGAAAATTCAAGCATGTCTTCTATAAAATAAATATACACCAGTTTGCATATTTAAACTCTAAAAAAATTCATAGGAATCGGTCACCAATATTTCAAGGAATAATAGTTTGTACACTTATTTTTAAGGGTACCTGATTATTACTTCCAATAAGGGTTCCAACTAACAACCTCCAGCCCAATAAACTCCGAGGCAAGCATTTTCTCAAAATGCCATTTTATTAGAGTTGTCATATTGGCACATCTGGGAAAATCCAAATCTGAGAGTTCTGAGTTTTTCCTTCCCAATAGAAATTCAAAGATCCATCCCCTGCACCCATCACATGGTCCAATCAAACATCATCCCAACTGGAGACATTCCTCCAGACACTCTACAGGGTAACATGTCCTTGATTTTATAAGAAAGAATGCTGTTAAGTCTAATCTTCCAACCCTCTATGAAATCCCCCCTCCCAAATTCCCAGGCACTAAATGTGGCAGCTTCGAAGCTTCTAAGTGAAATATGGCTCCCAAGACTGACACCTAATCTGAACTGCATGCTTCCAGTAATAATATTTTGTACCACAACACATTTATAGTGTAAACAAGTACAGTGATTATGTACACACACAGCCCATATACAAACTAAGAAGCTGAAAACACCATAAGATTCTACTTTCCATAAAGTGTAGATAAGTGCTAAGATCACAGTATACTCTTATTACTTTCAAGGAACTACTATTAATACATCTTGTTCTTCAATATACAAGTCATAATTTGTCAAACCAAGCCAGTAAAAACCTGTGAAAGGAAGCTAAGAGCTAGAAAAGTTTGTTATGGATCACATCCAGAAATTATTAACAACAAAACTGGATTTTTCCCTGAAATTCTACAAAATTGGATGTTATTAATTTTAATTATTTTAAGCATTCCTTAAAATATCAAGAGATTTCAAAATAGATGAATATGATGGAACATAATGAAAATATGCACTTTTATCCAATAATCATTCCAACCCACCTCTGGAAGTACCTGATAAAAGTTAGGATTTGGAACTACATTCAAATACTTATAAGGTAATGCATATAAATATTGTGACATATTCAGAGGCAACACTGGATATTCAATTAATATTTATCTAGATAAATGGCTTAATGACTTCCAGCCAGATTCACATTTACATCATGTAACTTGATGCATTACTTTATGCAAAGAACCAAACCTGTATACTAAGTAAATATTATGCAATTGAAATAAAGCCAGTTTTGCTTTATAAAGCAAACTGGTAATATTTTACTTGCATGTCAAGTATTATAAAAATTATAACTGGCCACTTGTGCCTTAATTCTAAACATATTCCCATCTAGCTCACTGATGCAAAAGGCAGACTTCATTTATGTCTTCCACATGTTCACATTATATATACATTCATGTGTATTTTACATGTACTTATATACAGACATGTGCATACATCAATTTTGTTCCATGATCATACTAATGATATCTTTGGGAACAAGTGTATGAGAAATATCTTCCACATAATATGGCTTTTCTGCAGCTACTATAGTAATGTAACAAAAAAACTTAAATGAGCGTATCACACACTTCCTTTTACAGCATAGTCACTAACACAAATGAGGGAACAGTTTTGTTTGACGTATCCCGCCTTTCCTCCAGGAACTAGAGGCTTGGTGTTCCTTTCTCCAATTTTCTCCCAATCGTCTTGTGAGAAAGATTGAGCTGAAAGAGATTGATTAGCTCAAACCCTTCATTGCTAAGGGTTATTGGCTGCCCATCTTACTATACTCTAGCTTACAATTACATCTAAGCTACAGTAAAACATAAAAAGTTAAAATCAAACATTAAAACCAAAGACGTGGGGAGAGCGGGGGTGGAGTGAGGGGGTAGGTTGGATCTGTTATTACTCAATCAACCACCTCCATTGCGTTGTTCGCCCACTAGGATACCAAGTCAACTGGCAAAGCCACGTCTTTAGGCGCTCATGAAATGTAGGAGGGTTGGGGATAACCTCACATTGGAGGGGGGGGGGAGATGTTCCAGAAGGCAGGAGCAACAGCAGAAAAGGCCCTCCTCCTGGACCCCGCTAGTTGGATTAATCGGACTGATGGGACCCGCAGCACCAGTGGTACGAGCCAATTCCAGTGGGGTGAGACGGTCCCTCAAGTAACCTGGACCCATAAAAAGTTTCTGGAACTTTACTCGCAAGGAAGCTGAATAAAGTGGCAAATCTTATAGCCCCTTTTCCCCAATCCCACACCCTTTGGGATGCTCACCGGGCATGGGGATAATTGGCAAGAGAACTGATATTTGTATCTACATTCATTGCAGAGGACAGGATTACAAGAGAGTAAGCATGCACACAATGGAGAAATCACCTGGATAGGAATGCACCAGCTGCTTAGGAGGCAAAAAACAAAAATACTTCAGTGTGAAATTAGGCTCTGGTCAGTGTAAGGCAGCAGAACCTGTCAACTAGCAATTAAGGTCATAGAGCTGAGCTTGTTAACTCTTTAGGTGCTGCACTGCAGAGAACAGCTGCCCATAAAGAAATAGCTTCTTTAATGAATTGGGGGGGGGAGGGGGAGAGAAAGACATAGGACTGATAGTAATGGCAAACACATGACTGAGAGATGCTAATAAAGTTGTAAATATGGGCATCGGTCACAAAATTGCCTTTTCATCACTGTTGTAACTGCAAAAACTCATTGACTGATACAGTCCCTAAACAAGGACTACCTGTATAAATAATCAGAATCAAAGATGTAAAGGGAGATGAGTAGTTAAGAAATATGAAATATAAATATTTTGTGAGATTCATGCATTCCATATAAATAATAATATCCTGATTCTTAAGTCTGTATGCCACTTGACTCTCAATGACTCTCAGCTTTTTCTTCTACTTCTGCTTTCTTATCTTCAAATAATATTCTTTATAAAATTTCTCCAGGAAATTATATGACACCTTAGCATATCAAACTCAACTGTTGTGTGGTGTTCATTTCTATCAGTAAGCTCATGAATAAAGAAATATTAAACTTTGGAGAACACAATCTTGCTAGAACTAAGCATCTGCATATTACATAATTGTTTTTATATTATAAAATAGAATTAGAAAGCAGAATTGTTAAATAATGAAAGTGTGTTAACTGGGTGACAGCCTTAATAAATTTCTCAGAAGTGATGGTTTTCCCGAAGACATTTAAACTCTCATTTGTTTGAAATGGCATAGGGCAGTGGTGGTGAAACTATGTATTTATTGTTTTTAATTAAGTATTGTACACTGTCCAAAGTCACTTTTATGCAAGACGAGCAGTTATACAAACATGAGAAATAAATAAATTTAAAATAGAAATAAGGGTCCTTTTGAAAACATGGAAGAGGGCAAATTTGATCTTCCTTCAACGCATTGCTGTAGCTTCTCCCACATCATTCAAAAATCTTGAATATAATGACATATTTTAGAGGTCACAATTGGATACAAGGGAAGAAGAAGCAGATGAAAATCTCCATCTATTAACCTTCTTAAACTAGATAGGACCCATGCTATGCATAAAAAAAAGAGTTTACCATTTTATATCCACAGAGCTCATATCCAGAACCACAAGAGTTAGATTTATTTTTGTGCTACAGCTTCCACGTGGAATAATTCTAAAAATACTCCCCTCATCATAGCTATAATATGCAAAAACCACTAACCATATCCCCATTATGTCTTTTTAACAATTGTATTATTAAAATTATGTCTAGCAATTATACATTTTACAGTTACAAAGGCGCTTAAAATTATGATATATGAAATCCATTTACATGACAACAGAAGGAATCCAAATATGTCACTCCTGTATGCAGCAGTCACCGTGGGGGGTGGGGGAGATCACCCTTTTCATATGCCTACACAATGAAAGGAAAACATATGGATGTAAACGAGTCTTTTGATGTAGGATTGTAAATCATTTCAAGCTTCTGCAATCATAATCTGGTGGTCTACATCAAGAGAATCATATGTATGCAATATAAAGGTCTCTGCAGGAATCCATTCCCTGGATCACATTAAAAGCAATGGCTTGCAAATTTATTGAAGTCTCTGCATGAATCTATTTCCTGGATCACATTAAAAGCAATGGTTTGCAAATTGAGCATCCATTGTGTCCTTCCCAGGAACAGAGCAAATCCAGAAGAAAGTAATCTGGAGGTTCTTCCTTCCCCATAGATCACATTTACTGTTAGAAGGGTAAACTAGCATGGACAAGGCTGGAAGTTTTAATTTTTCCACTTTTAAGTTTGTAATTGTAATGGTGATAGTATTGTGTTCTTCTATTATAAACCAACTGGGATTCATTTGTTTTATAAATAAATGCTTCAAAGGGAAGAGCTCTTATTCAAGTGTATTTCTTTTCCCAAATATCCAGTTCCATCCTCTTTTCCCACCCCATATAAATCAGTCAGGGACACTGAACAGGGTCAAATCTAACATTTGAGTGTTTGGGAAGGAGAAGTTTCAGTCATAGGTTTCTTTGCATTTCTATAACTTTGTAGAGTTCCTGTAAATATGTTTATAGTACCTTCTCATAGAAGTGATTAGACTAGGATTAGTCATAAAAATTGCACAAAATCAGCATTATAGTATAAACAAGCTGGTAAGTAGATGCCATTCACTCCCACAAACTAAAAATAATGCAACTGTGAGTTGGGATGAGCGATCTATGACTGTATATGCTGATAAATCAATTACCTGCAATACTATTGCAGTGCAATAGGAACAATATAGGTCAAAAGAACTGTTGCATCCTCTGGCAATGAAAGGGATAAAGAATTTCTACAAGCAAGTCTTTTTCTACAGATGACAAGAGAATGTATTGTTCCCTGAAATACACAAACTTCCCACAATCATAATCATGAGCCAATCATATATACCCAAGGTATATATGATTATTTGGTTTCAGGTTTTCTATATGGTTATTTCAAGGATGACACCATTTTTTAAAATATATAATAGATTAGACCCTATTTTTATACCTCCATCAATCCATTTTGGGTTTAGAAAGTTTTCAAAGGCTTTTTAAAGTTCTAAGTCCGGAAAACATCAAATAATTTTCACAACCTAGTTTTAAATATTAATATACTTGGTTTAACTAGAAAGTGGCTTGCATAATTCAAGAAAAACTTTCCCTAGATGGCATTTTTCCTTAAACACAAACACTTTAGTAAAGATTCCATAGCTGACTTTAAAAGGATGTCCTCCAATTCAGAACTGCTATGGCATGGATTGTACAGGACTCCAGTTAAAGGCAGAAACTGTCTCTTTCCTAGAGGCAGCGATGGGAAGCAAGCAATTCTGGAAAAAACCCAAGTATGCTTTGGCCTCTGTAGTAGACCTAATTTATCATCATTTGGACATTCCAGTGGTTAGCTAAACCAAGAAAGCAGAACTGGTACTTTATACTGTTGAGCAAAGTACTACCCTATCAAAGTTATAGACATGTCCTGCACATCAAGAGCAATCTTCACATACAGTCATAACAAACAGATTTAAATAAATATCATAACATCCAATTCCTCATTAGTGTTCTTCAAAAACTAGGAAATCTCATAGCAGTTCTATATCCCAAAACACACGCACATAAATAAAATCAGCTTTTAAAAGGAAATTCTGAAGGATGTAAGATACTGCCTTCATTTCCTTTTGTAATGCAAGCTGGATATTATGCTAGGGTTTCTTACAGACCAAAGTTTATAGCTGACAGACAAATTCTGCAAACAGTTGATAATTCACTGTCTACTCTGCCCCTGATTTTTTTCAATGGAACAACTAAATAAAGCACATAATGGATTTGTCTATGTGTTTGTGCAGGTGTGTATGTACTGCATGTTTAGGTCTCATTTGTTTAATTGGATTGTCTTTATCTAGTCCAGGGGTGTCAAACTGGATTTCTTCAAGATCAGCGCTGTAGTTCTCCTCCATGGGCCAGCGGGGGTGGGGGGACGGGGGACGGGACAGATGGATGCCTCCTGCAGCACCCTGTCAGCCAAAAACAGGGTGCAGAGGGGCCACCTGTGGTCCCCTGCGCCTCATTTTCACCCTCCATGGCCTCCTGCAGCACTCTGCTGGCCATTTTCAGCCTATTTTTCGGCCTATTTTTCGACCCATTTTCAGCTGGCAATGGAGGGTGAAAACGAGGCACGGGGGGGGGGCGTGCACACAGCCATTTTAGCCGCCAGAAGCAGTGTGGGCCAGTCATTTAATATTCCCAGGCCAGGTCTGTGGGACAGATTTAAGCACCCCAAGGGCTGGATGCCGCCCGTGGGCCTTGAGTTTGCCACCCCTGATCTAGTCTTAGGACTTATATTCAGAACAGATAATATTTTAGGTCATATCTGTGTAGAAATATTGAAAATTTCCAAAGTGTTCAAAAATCTTTAAGCACCACTGTGTATGTCCATGCACATGTGTGCACACACTATAACAAACATAACACTATAACACTATAACAAACTGGAATCAAAGGAAGTTACTATTTCATTTCCATGAAAGCATGGAAATGAAATAGTAACTTCCTTTGATCCTAGTAAGCAAAAGAACCACACTATTAGAAAGAAATTTCAACAAACCCATTAATAAAGTAGTATGTTTTCCCCATGCAGAAAACCTTCATCCCAAATATATTATTTATGGGTCACTTTTGTTGTTGCCACAATAAGAAAAATGGGGAAAATATGAAAAAAAGAAGGGAGAAAACAACTCCAATTAAAGCTTTCATTTTAGTTCAATGGAGCTTAGAACTAAAGGTTTGATCATTTTAGATTTTCATTGAGATACTATGGTTTGGGCAACAATGTCATTTATACATAAAATCATCACTGGGATTCATACATCATCTCAACCCATAATTTGTTTTCCAAATAAACCACAATTGACTGAGTTCACACTACACCAGTGATGGCTAACCTTTTCAGCTTGGTGTGTCGAAAATCGGGAAAAAGCCTTCCTCGGGTCGTGTGTCACTTCAAGAAATATCAATAATTTGGTTTATGACGGACTGGGCTGGGGTGATCACACAGGGCTGTGAAACTCGTCTCCCTGGTCTCAGGGCTGCAGGTGCAGGATGTGGGGATCGGAAGGCCACCTTACAGGGCTGTGAACCTCATGGATCTCCTTTCCTCCTGTAGCGTTCCTGAGGTAATGAAACTGACAAACCTCAGTTTATGGTGGTTAAAACTGGTTCTCTGCTGCAAAGATCTTGCAGCAGCGGTGACACCACGCCTCCATGCAACAAGCAGGGAGCAGGGATTGGAGCAGAGCACAGGCAGCCTCTAAATGTGCAGGTTTTCCCCATACCAACAGGCGTGTCAGTCAAAGTGCCTCGGCATGTCACGAGTGACATGCGTGTCATAGGTTAGCCATCACTGCACTACACTAAACTAGTACCAAGGAAATTGCACGACTTCTCAGTATCATTTACAATTTAATTAGTTTTATAATACGCACAGATTTTGAATCAGTATCCAACATAAATTTCAATTACCAATCATTTGGGAATGTTTCAAGTTAAGTTTCTAAAAACCTTGTTAAATGATGAGTTCAAAATTTGTCTTTCAAATTTATTCAAAATGGATTATAGCAGTTGATAATTCAGAGAAGTTGACAGTTACCTTGGCTTCTACTACTTTAAAGTGAAATAACTCCATCTGAACATTATTGTTTTGTTCCATTTTGAAGCAAAAAAAAATCCGCCTAAAAGCCAAAATGTTAAAGTAGACTTAGTACTGTTTAACAAACCACACTCACCCTGATTCCCAGAAAGAGGAAACAAAGATCCCTGAGCCGCTCATGAACACAACACAGCTCTGCCCGCTACTATATCTGAGCTGCAAAATCAAGATGACCACAAGATGGCACCATATATAAAATATACTCTCTGGTGCCATCAAATTGTATCCCAGACTCTGGAGCCCAAATATGGTAGCTATAAACTTTGTTGTGCATCCCATCTTTAGCACTTCTGTTGTTAAAGATATCTTCAAGGTGCTCAACCCTGTTTAAAGATTTAGAACCAGATTTAGATACCACGTATGAATAATTTTTCAAATCTTAATTCTTGGAAATTAAGATTTAGTTATTAATCTTTTCCAGTTTTATTAATCTTGGGACTTTGGATACCCTACTGTCAGATACTTTTAATATGAGACAGTGTCACTAGTATGTACTGCTATCCATATACAATGGAGTCATAACTATATATGACAGAATGGTATTAAGAAAGAACCATGAGTATCATCAACAAAACTTCAGTGTTATCTGGGGAAACATTCCATAAGTATTAATAGTCGTTGCACCCACAATAACAGTTTCTCTACTGACAGCTAGTCTTAAGAGCTAAAGTATAAACAGAGTCTTCAACTTACTGCTAATCAGGTAGCTTTTGAAAAATTATTTTTCCCTCAATAGTCTCCCATGAACACTTTGGTGATCATATGAATTTGTAGAGATGGATTAGCATTGAACTATATACAAAATATTTTAAAGATTTATATAACCATAAATGCTGAAAATTACCAGTTCACTGTGTTTATTTGCTGTCATAGGATCCTTCCTTATACCAAGTCAGGCACTGGTTTATCTAATTTAGCACTGTCAACTCCGTTTGGCAGAGATTGAGAACACTCAACAGGCAAGTACAGAATGTGTTTGGCCAATATGTGGCACAATGTGTTATGAAAATTCAGCTTGATTAGCTGACATATATTGGGTAAACTCAAGCAACTGAACTAATTACTAAATCTTGGTCAAATTAACTGTGGTTAAGTATGTTGAAAAACATAGCCAGTAACCTCTCTGGTATTTTTGGTAAAAATACTTCTTGCCCTATGATAAGACAACATTACTTGCATGTAAAATATGTGCTCAGTGAGCATTTCTAAAATGGATAAATATAAAACATTTAACCATTAGGAGACAGTGGTTGTTCTGATTCAATATATCCCATTATAATATTGTCTGCTTGTTTGTGATTGTCCATATTATGTGAACTCAGTCACTGCAGTTTGTAATTCATGGCTTAGCAAGTGGCATGAATGCAAAACAATTCTGACCAGTGGTGGGATTCAATTTTTTTTACTACCGGTTCTTTGTGCGTGGCTTGGTGGGAGTGTCAGGGGAAGGATACTGTAAAATATCTAGTCAAAGGTGGTATTTAGCTGGTTCTCCAAACTACTCAAAATTTCTGCTACCGGTTCTCCAGAACTGGTCCGAACCTGCTGAATACCACCTCTGATTCTGACTCATTTCTCAATCATTAAACAAGTCACAATTTAGTATATAAAGACAGCAACTTAATTCACTTAACACACTTAAAGCAACTGGGGAAGGGAGGTATCGATAGCTTGTTCAAATACTTATTGGGCCAAGAGCAATTGTGAGTCAAACTATACTCTCCTAGTTAATTATGTTATGAAAACTTGAAAATCCAATCATGTATAGGACACAGTCCAAGTCTGACTCAAAAAAACACTCCATTGCAAAACAGAGTATCAAGGCAATACCTTCCAACTCCCGATTGCGGACTACACTCATGATCTCTACTGCCTCCTGGCCAATGGGGAAAAGGAGGTATTGATGTAATAAAGCCTTGCCGGTGCTTTTCCAACAAAAGTGCTCATCAGTTATGACTCCCTACTGGAGGAAATATTCCTAAAATGGCAACCAACTACTGCACAGGTGTCAAACTTGCATCACGTTGTTGTCATGTGACATATTGCAACAATTTTTTCCCTTCATGGAGCTCAGGTAGGTGTGGCCTGCACATGATGTATCTGGCCCGTGGGCCGCCAGTTTGACACCTCTGATTTTACTGGGACTGACAGCAGTTATGTAAAAGATTTGTGGCTAAGGGGTTTAGGCATTTCTGAGTGAAAGGACCAGCTTGTACTGTATGTTTAAAAAATGGTAAAACGACAAGAATCCTCAGTACACAGTAAAGGAAATATCTGTCCTTAACAACACACAAATAATAATGACAGCACTCAATGAAAACCTGGCAATGTAAAACATAAAAATGAAGCCAGTTTATTAAATACTGTTCTGCTTGCTTCACTGCAGGTCTCTGTTCAGTGGATTGGAATGACACCCCAAAGAGGTCCAACTGCTGCAAAGATACAGTAGACAATGCCAGGGATATTTGTGGAACAAGAATTGGATTAAAAGGAATTCACGTATTACACTAATCAAGCCATGGTTTATTGGAAACAAATGGCTAGGTTCTAACAGCATGCCCTAAGACATGATTTACAATAGATAAATGCCTGTACTAACGTAAGCCAAAACCAAACAAACCACATTCTGTCTTAGCACAATATATTAACACAGCCTTAAAATCATGCTTGACTCAACTTGTTTGAGCAAATAGGCTGTTCAACAATACACAGAAAAGAAAGGTTTTACATAAAACTTACGTTGAAGTAAGTTATCCATTAAACCTGAACTAAATCCACAGGTCTTACTGAGAACAGGACTACCTTGGACACCTTTCCTTTTGCACAGATTATCTCTTCTTTTTCCTTACCCTCACTGGGCAACTCTGTTGCCTTCATCTTTCTAATTGTCAAATGTCAAATTAACCAAGGCAGAAACATGCCATCTGATTCTGTGCCTTTCCACTTCTAATTAGAGATATTTACTTGATAAAGGCAATACAAAAAAATAAGTTGTCTATGTTGCAAAACAACATTTAATCTTGAAATTTTTTCAAATACACAGACATCATCATTTGTAAGTAGGATACACAATAAGCACACTTAACTGAGAGGAAAAAAATAAAATGTGCTTGTCTACTTGTCTGCCAAAAATATTTCACCTTTTCATACAAAAGCCTATTTGGAACATTTCCATTTGGAAACACCACTATAAGCTTAGCCTTCCTTTAAAAAAAAAAAAACCATAATACCAACTGCCTCAATCTTCCTTAAACCTATTTTTCCAAGATGATCAATATACAACAGTATTAACTACCTCCCTCTCTGCTCTATATCCTATTTCCAAACAGAACATTCAGAGCATACTCCTGTGATCAATGTTTAACTTGAAAAATAACTTTCTAATGTTAAATTCTTGCTTTCTAATGTCAAGGGGGCTAGGATGACAGTACTGGAGATTAACTCAGTGATGACATTAAAACATTCTGCCTAGGTCTTAGATTCTTTATTCTAAGAGAAATGCACAAATTTGAAGTGACCCAGACTAAAGCTTGCTGCCAACTTCTCTTATAACTGTGCTGTTTCATGATCCTCTCCCCCCCCCCCCAAAAAAAACCCTAGGAAAATCACATCCCACAAATACAACACATCTCGAACAACTGATCTGTTTTAGTCTGTTTTCCCACACATGCATGTTGACTTCTATCATGCTCAAGTAAGTTGCAGCATTCTTCCAGCCATGTATAAAAATTGCCACCTGTGAAAGTGACACTCAGAAGATGCCTTTGACAATTGGGCACACATGCCACTCGAGAAGAACTCTTTTCTTTCCGTTAACCATTGACCTTGTCCTTATGTACTACCACGCAGCCCGTTTTAGAACATTGGCTACTCCATAAAACCCATTTACCAAGTCTATGGCTCATCCACTGGGCGAGATCCCCTCTTTTCCCCTCAAATTCCCGAGTCCAGTTTGAACGCCACGTCGTGGTCATTTCGATTTCCTCTGGCGCCTGTGAGGTAAAGATCAAGATTGTTTTTGCTTCTAGCTTCGCCGGCCCCGCACCGCCTCTAGGCCCTTGAAAACCTCGCCGTCCATGCCAGCCTCCGATGCCCACAATGGAATCCGATACGCGCAGCTTTAGAGCCTTTTTTTTTTTTTTCCCTTCTGCCCAGCTCCACCCTCACCTGGGCTTCCACCTTTCCCAGAGGGCTACCCGATCCGGCTGCGAATAAAATAATCTCGAGGATCACGAGAAGTGAACAAAACGGGGGGGACAGAAAACGCCAGTGCTTCCTTGCCGCCTCGTGGTCGTCCGCGTTTCTGCAACGCCAGAGACGGCACCCCGAATTCAAAGCGGGGAGCCTCAAATCTTCCCCGCAGACTGAACCCGCACCTTTGCCCCAGCCAGAAACTTCGACCCGCTTTGCTTCCATTCAATAGACACGGTTACCTCTATTTCTATATAGGAAAGGCTGTAAACACCGAGGCGGGGGAAGTCTGGGCGGTGCAAAGCGAGAAGCTCGGGAAGCGCCCTGCTTGCCGCCGCCGCCGCCGTTGTGCGAGCGGGCACTTACCGCCTTGCCTTGGCCGTCCAGCGCCTCTAAGAAGGCGCTTCGGGGTCTCTCGGAGAGTCTCTCGACCGAGACTCCTCCAGTAGCGCCGGGCAGGCAAAGCAAAGCAAGGCGGCTGAGCTCATTGGAAGCCAGCAGCCCCAGTCCCCGCCTTCCGCGGCTCTCCCTAAGGCCGCCTATACCCTGAGCAGCCAGTCTCGTGCTGGGGGAAGGGAAGGGGTTTCCAGGTTGCAAATGGATGCGTCGCGTCTTCCCCTTTTCTCCTCCACCCCATCGGATTTGGACGGCAGGGCAAGGCAAGGCTGGGCTGAGACTCCGCAGCTTAAGCCAAACCCACCCACCCCCGGGCGCGGCCAACTCACCGCGGCAACCCCATTCCCCCCCCCCCCCACGTCCTCCTCGGTTCCTGCCCGCACTTCACCCTCCCCCACCCCGGGCGGCCAAAGTTCCTGTTGCTTGGTAAAAAAAAAAAAAAAAAAGGCACAACTATCTGGGACCAATTAGCAGGAAGAGGCTCAGCAGGATTGCAGGCCGGGTTTTAGAGCCCCGGCCTTTGGCATTCCTGCCTCCCCCTCTCCTTCCCAGGATCAACACAAGGCGAACTAGAAGCCCGGGATGGGGGAGGCATGATACTCAAAGGGGGCTGAGGAAGCGGCGTGGAGTCAGTCGGCCGAAAGTGGGGGGGGGGATGCAACTGACATCTGTCTGCTACTGCACGTTGTTTTTCAAGATCTGTGAGGGATTTGTCCTTTTGCTGGCTGGGTTCAAAGAAAGCCATCTCGGGTATGTATCGGCGAAGTATGAAATAACCTGCGTGTTGCGACCGGCTTCCACACACGATATAAGCGGTGCCATTGTGTGCACTTGGGAGTTCATTGCTGTGGTCCCAAGAGACCAGGTTTTTCACCTGAGGGGTTTTCAGGATTGCAAAGCGGGGTAAGCGTTGGGATTGAAAAATGCGGGGGAAGGTGTTTTAAGAGGAGTTAAACGTTCCCCTTTGATGAAGGCAGAATCTTCAAAAGTTGTCATTAAAAAAAGAACATCTTTATAGTTGTTTTTTTTACCTGCCTTCAGGTGACTCATATATCTTGTCCTTTGAGTAAAAAATACTTTTTAAGTATTTGGTAAATAAATCTGGCTGAATTCTAACTATATCTTATTTTCCTTTTTTAAAAAGAAAAGATACTTATAAAAATCTTTTCAAACAGATTTTATTTGTTTTTCCTCTTTTTCAGGACCATCTTTCTGGTGAGTTACACAAGAATAAATCCATGGAGTACATGTAGTTCTGAACTTATATAACCATTTGTTTAGTGACTGAAGTTAAACGGAAACTGAAAGAAGTGACTTATAACTGGTCCTCACGTGAACATCACAGTATAGTATCCTCACAATCCTGTGATTAAAATTCAGGCACTTGGCAACAGGCAATGTATTTTTGACAGTTGGAGCACCTTGGGTTTATATGATTATCATTTGTGACCTTTCCAACTAGATTTCAACAAGCAAAGTCAGTGGGGGGGACTGGATTCACTTAGTGACCATGTGATTTGCTTAACAACTGCCTTAGTAACAGAAATTCTTGTCTCGTTCATAGTTGTAAATCGAGAATTATCTGTACATGGAAGCAGCAAAAGAGCAAAACATAATATGGAGAACTACTTTTCCTCTTAATTTAGTAGGATTTGTGCATTAGAGCGAAAAGTTTTCCCTGCTTGCACCTAAACATAATGCAGCATATTCTGGATGCCTCTTCTCCTGTTCCCACATAACATTGATTACTCATTCTAGGATTAATGCTCTATTTTCTTTCCTCTTCCCACTTCATCCAACAGTAGCAACAAGGCCTATAAAATTGTCTAGCTAGAGGAGATTTAAGGGGATTGCTAACCTGAAATAGGCAACAGATCTGTAATGGGGACAGCAGATTTCATGTATATAAAAAGTTTTCTGTCAGCTGAAGGATATGAGTCAAACCCAAATAAACTGCATTATGGCTTGAATCCAGTCTTCCACTGCCTTCTGTCAGCCAAAAGCCTAAACTTATTGTAGAAAGGGATTTCTTTTATCTGTCATTTTTACTCTTCTGTGCCAGAAGTCTGAACTGATCACTTACACAGAACTTTCTCTTACTCAATCTGTTGTAACTCTTCCAACTTTTTTTTCTCTCGCTGCCTTTCTCCTGTGTTTTTTGCCCTCCATCAAATTAGCGTTGGGACAGAACAGTTCAGCCCTGCTTTAAAAAATAAATCAAAACCTTTTAGAGAAAATCAAACATTTTGTTTTATTTTTACATTTTATATAGCTGTCCGTCTCACGATTGATTTCTAGAATGAGTAAATTCATAATTATTTGGAGTTGTGGAATTTGAATTCAGCCAATAAATAATGCTTCACAGGTAGTCCTTATTTAGCCCATTTGCAGTTATGACACTGATGAAAAAATATTTTACGATCAAACCTTGCATTTGCAAACTTTGCAGGTCTATAAAACAAAGAAACGCAGTTGCAGTTTTATTCAGCAATTGCTTTGTTTAACAAATTGCTGGTCCCAATCATGATCATTAAATGAGAACTACCTGTATTTGTATTTGTATCTGATTACAGGTAGTCCTCAACTTAATGTTGCATGGCAACCATTTTAAGTTATAACAGGCCTACCTGGAGGCTCTTACAATCCAGAATGTACCGTATTTGCCGGCGTATAAGATGACTTTTTTGCCCTGAAAAAGATGCCTCCAATTGGGGGGGTCGTCTTATATGCCGGGTCGTCTTATACGCCGGCAAATAGTAATTGGGAAGCACTGCGGCTGCCCGCGGCTGAGGCACTTTTGCGCACCGTGGAAACGAATCCCGTGAAGCCGAAAGGAGCAGCCAGCCTTCTCCCAGCTCCCAAGGAAACGAGGCTCGCACCGCCCGAGCTCCGCTGAGGTATCCGGCTGGGGCTGTCAGGAGTTGTTACCGCTGGCGCGGCTCGCGGCTCCAGTCCCGCGTTGCCTCGGGAAGGAAAGGCAAAGCCGCGGCTCTTCCTTTTTGCCTTTCCCTTCCCGAGGCAACACGGGACTGGAGCCGCGCGGAGCCGCGCCAGCGGTAACAACTCCTGACAGCCCCAGCCGGATACCTCAGCGGAGCCCGGCGGTGCGAGCCTCGTTTCCTTGGGAGCTGGGAGAAGGCTGGCTGCTCCTTTGGCTTCACAGGATTCGTTCCACGTAGACAAAAAGTGCCTCAAAAAAAAAAAAGTGCAAAAGTGGAAGGCGTGCGGAAGAGGGGCGAGTATATAACAAACTATATTTTGAGTGGAAATGTTGGGGTCGTCTTATACGCAGGTCGTCTTATACGCCGGCATATACGGTAAGTCTGATGGTTGCCTCCCCTTAGCAGTCACATGACCAAACCTCAGGCACTCAGTATCCTGGCCACATTTATAGCTGTTTAACATCCTGTAGTCACATGATCATATTTTACCACAGTTGTCAAAAATCGGCAGTTACTTCCAGTTTTCAGCAAGATCATGGGTTCACTTAATGACCATGGTGTCCGCTTTATGACTATCATAAAAGAGATCACATGAAGATTCCTTTTGCAATCCTCCCAACTTATGGCCATAATGTCCATTATAGTTGTAAGTCAAGGACTACCAGTATGTAACTGATTTCAAAGAGCCTAAGACTTTTGAAAGATGGTAATCTTAAAATGAACCTACCATCTTTATAATAGAACTATTTCTTCTGGTACACAAATGTAGCTATTTAACATTTTGGTCCAGTTTGATTATTCTGCATATATCTCTCTAAACAATGGAATCACCTGTTTATTCAGAACGGCCATTTAATAAGAATTACTTATAAGTAACTGCATCAGTAACAGTTGAATTTTAAGTGACAGTTAACACAATCTTGATAGGCTGGTGCTTTATAATTATATTGATTTAATTTGCTGCATAATACTAAAAAATAAAAAAATTCTGTGTTTGATGTCTTCATCACAATTTAGTGTGACCTTCAAAGTTGAAAGCAACCCTTTTAGTTTAGTTGAGAACTCACAATTAGCCCTGTTGTTGTGAGAAATTACTGGTTTATATCAATCTAGCTGCAGACATCTTACTTATCTATGTATCGTTCCCCTGGTGTCTTTTATGTCCCAACATTTATAGTTTCTGGAGGGTCTTTTAATATTGGAACATACAGGATAACATCAGTCTGTCTGCTACTTTGTCAATTATATTTTGTGAGTAGAATCAGTTGAAAATCTTTCCTTATTTGGAATTACACCAATTTCCCTTCCACAAGAAGACCAGAATAATGATCAGTTGAATTCTTTAAAAACTTTACTAGAAAAGATGAGAGATGAAGCCATTTCAAAAATCCTGAAAGCTTTTAATCATGGAGTGCAATAATCTCTATGATTACTTTGCTCCTAGCCCGTACCATATTGTTGTCCACACCTTTAGGCCAAGCAGTTTTACCATTTTCTTAAGCAAATTTCTCACGTTTTGTTTAGTCATCTTTCATGATTTACAAATCATTACACCCCATAGTATCATTTGCTTTCTTTTAGTGTATCACAACATGGGGATCAAGCCATTTTGGTTTATAAATAGTGGTTATAAATAGTGGTCAACAAATCATATTTAAAAGTTAACTCATAGTGAGATGGGCAGCAAACAAAATTAATAAATATAAATAAATAAAAATAAGATGTGTGAATCTAAGTAGGTTTTGTAGTCATTTAACATAAAGCACGGAGAACAAATTAATGCATAGTCTTATAAATCTAAGCTGCCTTTAATTCTGAACAAAATACAGCTGTAGAAAAGTTATTACAGATGGTTGTGTTGGGAAGCACCCAGCCTGGAGGGAAAGAAGGATCAAATGTGGAACTAGTCTGGAGTCACTGCACAACCTCAAAAGAGCTAGGTCTGACCCACCCACCCCTTTAGTTCTTTAAAGACTTATCTATTTGTTCCCAGGAGTAAATTGCCAGATTAGGGAAATTCCTGTATTATAGGCAGAACATAATAAAGTAGTTTGAACTTTGCACATGTGAGTATGATTGTTCACACATAACAGGTTGGGATTGAGGTCCTCGGATTTCAAACTAAGAATCTCTTTATAATTTCACTTAGTTCTCTGCATTCCTCCCGCTCTTAAATGCTCCATTAGAATTACACTCACATTGTATACAGAACATATACCAGTAAAGAAATAGATGCAAAGAAAAACAACAGCCATTCTTGTCATGATGCAGATTCTGTCCTTGATCAACGGGTTCCACCCCACAGAACTCCCAGTGTTTTTCTGCATGGGCCCATAACCTTGGGGAAAATCTCCTCTCCCCATTTTATAGAATCATCTGACTTGGACAAACTTTGCCATCTGGCTTGCGTACATATTCCAAGGGTTATTCAGGTTGAAGTGAATTGCAAGAGACAAGATTAGAAGCTCCTGACTCGTCTCCCTTTCATCCTGTGTTGACAGATGATGTAAATAAAAGAACAGTTATCTCTGGAAGAATTTAATGCCCATTAAGTAGTGAAGTCCCAGAAGGTGTGGCTGAAATATGTTGGAATGTCTTGTTCACATAATCAGGGAATGGTTATCTCAGCATAACCCTGAGATAAGGCATGGTTTAAAGTGTGAGCTCAAGAAATGGGATACCTTGATTTAAAATGTCATCCTGAAGACAATTTTTCTTCTGCCAGTGGGAACAAGACTGTTACACATCCCACTAACCCATTACATGGCTTATTCTTTTGACTTAAGCTATGTTTGCCTAATTAGCATGATATTCCCCTTCCTTACTCCCATGCAGCACTTTAATTGAAGACATAGCCTTATCTACTTCAGCTTCAACCACAACAATACAAGAGCACACAACAGATAAAAACTCAATGTAAACCGCTTCAAACTTGATTGCAGAAAGTACAACTTCAGCAACAGAGTGGCCAATGCCTGGAATACACTACCTGACTCTGTTGTTACATCCTCTAACCCCCCTTCCTTTAACCTCAAACTACCCACTATTGACCTCACCCCATTCCTAAGAGGTCTGTAAGGGGTGTGCATAAGTGCACCATCGTGCCTACTGT
The DNA here is from genome assembly GCF_049901735.1 of Notechis scutatus. Classification (NCBI taxonomy): domain Eukaryota; kingdom Metazoa; phylum Chordata; class Lepidosauria; order Squamata; family Elapidae; genus Notechis; species Notechis scutatus. Next base: position 197,475,068 of record NC_142009.1, read on the forward strand.
TCCTGTCCTATTGTCCCCATTTAATCGTACCTATTTCCTGTATTATTCTTACTCATATTTATACTTATATCTATTATATTGTAAGTGATTGACAAATAAATAAAATAATTCTGGCCTGAATCCCAAGCGGCTGCCATTTAGAGCTGGGCTGTCAAACTCAGTCCGGCCAGTGGGCCAGATGCATCACATGCTGGCACCATCCCCTGCCCAGTTTAGCAAAGGGGAAAAAAGTCCTGATACGTCACGTGATCCTGCCATGACGACATGAGTTTGACACTCCTGATCTAGAGTTTACAAAAACCAGAATGGGTATCCATGGTTTGTCATAGGTAACAACCTAGTTTTTGTAATCCTAAATACTTCAGTAGCTGATTGAAGAAAAAGATATAGTTTCACCAAGCAGATTTTTCCAGTTAGCATGTAGCACAGTTGAGCTTTAGTATATCATCGGAATTCACAAGTATAATTTATCATTCTTAATGAATGACTCAGCATGAATATATGAATGCACCCAGCTAAATACATTTTCAACAAACAACAGTTAAACCATGGTTTAGTGTCATTGCACATTTCTGGAAATCCAGTAGGAAACTTCTTACAGCCAAGGCATTTCTGATTTATTACATTCCTTTAATAGTACACAAATTGGATTATCAAACTTCTGCAGAAATTCAGACCACCACTAAATAGCAAAAAAAAAAAAAAAAAACCACCAATCCTATTGTACTTTTCTGCATCACTTTTCTGCATTTTGATCTTTGTCAACCAGATATGGTAATCCCCGTGCATTATAATACAATCTGGAATACTTAAATGTAAAAGAAACAATTCAGGTTGAATCTCAACAGAATGGTTTGGAATCTGGAATATTACACTGCTTTTAAGGCACTATGTTTAATGATACGGAAAGGAAGAAACAGAATATTATCTTCAGGAGCTTCCTCCTAGGAGGAGCCAAATTCACAGCTGCTCTTCCACTTAAGATTTCTCCTCTTGCTCTGATATTCATATAATTTGCCTGAGCCAAACGGCTTTCTGAGCCTTTTTTTTAAAAATAGGAGCTGTGTCTGCTTTCATATTCTCAAATTTCCCCTTGCAAAAATTGAAAGTATTGAGAAATCTGTTCAAGTTATCAACCACCATAACTTGAGCTAGGAATGACAGCAGCAAAAGGCTGCTCCAGCTTTGGGAGTTCAGAAACTTTCCCTCCTGCTACATAACGTATTTCTTCCTGGCCGTTTTATTTTAGCTACTTTCTACTATGGTTTCCAGTTACAAAATGTAGCTTCTCTTTTGGTTGTGTTCCTTTGTTCAGACAACTGCAATTAGAAGAAAGCTATTCAAAGGAGCTCCTCATTTTGTGCAGCACACAGGCACCAAAATGTAACTCGTTCCAGGATAAGAGGCAATGGTCACAGTGCTTACAGTTGATGGCTAATAATTATCAATTTTGTTTTAGCACAAGCAGCTGACCCTAAAAGGTTTTTTAAGGGTATAAATAGAGAGCCCAGCATATAGTTTAGAACAATAGAGCTTTCATGAGATACAGCTGCTTCTTGGAACATGTTTGCACAGAAGCTTCCCACGGTCTCTGTTTGGTCTTTTACAAAGAACTAAAAAATTAGGGACCCAGAAGCACCAAATACAAAAACAAGAATATATTTTGCAGAAGTTTTGCAGACCTCAAGGTCCCCCTTTTTTTTTTTTACCTATAATGATGGTGTCATTTCATTCTTCTGCCTTGCAGATAATTGTTTAGACCAAGAGCACAAAGTCTCTGACCCTTTTCACCTGTATTTTGTTCATGGAAAACCATTTTGAATTGTTTGAGAGGAGGAGCCTTGGATTATGTTTCTACACCTCCAGCAAAAGTAAATTTTTTGTAGGTTTTTATCAGCTGTACTAGGTAAAACAGACCTAATCAAATCAACTCTACATTTGCCTAAAATTGCTTAAAATTATTGAGATTGGCTAGAACAATAGAATCTAGTCTGACTTATACTTCAATGAATTCTGGAGGCATCTTCCTGAGCCAATATCAACTGTCATTCTGGACTTTAAAAATACTAGATATTGGTTCCTGTATACTTCTGTAAAAGTGATCTTTGTTGTCCTCTATAGTTTTGCTGCATCAGATACCAATTTCTTTCTAAACTGTCTGCTACAATTGCCTAAAGTCTGAATGACAGGTTCATGTGTGTGCATACAGTTAGCAGATTAGGATTGCAAAATTTCATTTGACCAATAGATGGCAGCAAAGAGCTATATTTAAAAAGTTTAAATTATAAAATGCTATCAATCTCTGGTCATCCTTATTTTTTTGTTTTGGTTGGTTAATATTGGATAATTCTTTAGGTTCAATCTCCAAAGGATGCCCACTCACTTTAAAAGTTTTGGATCACCAATCTTAACATATTATGTGAATGACCAAATGTCAACTTTGGTCTCTATTTAGTAAACTAAGACTAAACAAACCATTCGGGCTGTGCAGTACTTTGGATTTGATCTACAAAGATGATTTTGAGCTGGGGACATTCATAAAATGGCCACTTACTAAATACCAAGTACTGAAAAACAAACTGGTGATAGTGCTTCCTCCTGCTGCTTATCACCTACAACAAGGGTGTCAAACTCAATTTCATTGAGGGCCGCATCAGGGTTACATTTGACCTTGGGGATGGATGGGCATGGCCAGGGTGGGCGTGGCCAGCTCAACATCACTTGTGTCAGTTCACCTGTGGTGGCCCGAGAGCTCTGCCAGCTCCATAGAGGCACCGTGGACTGGTTCTTTGCTGTTTCCAGGGTGGCTCCCTGAGCCAGATCTAAGCACCCATGGGCCAGATTCTGCCCGCGGGCGTTGAGTTTGACACCCCTGATGTACGATATTTTTCAAGTCTGCAGTTGAGGCCAATAACTTTCTTTCCTTGCTACTTTCCAACAGCCAATATTTAAGCCCTGCTACTGATGACTGATAAACACCAATCCACCCCCAGCAACTCTCTGCCTACTCACCAGATTAGGTGATCTCCCTGTAGGAATATATGGAATCCCCCTAACCAAGTTGCTCAGACCGAAGAAGCTACTTGGATAAGGAGCAAAATGTTTCGAACCAACAAGAAAAGAAATAACAGTTGCCATGACTCAGCTTCCAGACAACTCTGCCAGGATGACTGAGAATCCTCACTGATATGTTGCCACACATTTTGAGGAAGAAACCCTGAGGCAGGTGCTGGAATATGAAAAGACAGCAAAAATGTAGCAGACTACAGGAATCACCTACGCTTCAACCTCAGGTGTAGACAACAGAGCTTCATCCCAATGAACCTATGGCTGCAATCCACAGTCAAGGGTTGGTTACAGAGCAGACAAGATCCTACAGAAAGCAGAAGAACATTTCCTTGATGAAAGGATAAGACAGGTCCACTTCACTATTGACATCTTGCAACACAAGTGCTCTTTTTACAGCAACTGCTCCCTGATTATTTTCATTGAGATATGACTTCAAAATCCTCTTCCTGTTTTGTCACAGTCAGTAAGCATCCCATCAATGTATAGGTGAAGTTTCCTTCCTTTGTTCCAGTGTGGATCTCTTTACATTTGTTTACAATGAACTACTTGCATTTGTCATTGTAAAGTCTGTTCATCCATTTTGGACAGATTTTTTTTAAATTTCTTTGCAATCCATTTTGATTTTACTACCCTGAAGATATAGTAACATCAGCAAAGACGACAAGGAGCACAGTGGCTCATGAGGTAGGGTGAGGTGACGATTGGCAGGCTTGCATTTGAGACCCGTTGCTGCCACGGGGTGGGGTGAGCTCCGTTTACACCAGAGGTGGTATTCAGCAGGATCTGACCAGTTCTGGAGAACCAGTAGCGGAAATTTTGAGTAGATCGGAGAACCAGCAAATACCACCTCTGACTGGAGATTTTACAGATTTTACCCCTGCCACGCCAACCAAGCCACGCCCACAGAACCAGTAGTAAAAAAAAATTGAATCCCACCACTGGTTTACACACTGCAGCTCCTGCCAATCCAGCAGTTTAAAAGTGGGCGACCATGAGTAGATAGGTGAGTACCACTTTGGTGAGCAACTTTATGGGACATAAAGTGACATAAAAGGAGCCACCAACTGGATGTCTCCTGGGCAATAGTGATATTACCAGCAAATCCTTCCACCACTGAAGTGCTTCCAACACAGAAATATTAGTAGTAGCAAAGATGACCAAACATGTGATATATGAAAAAGTATGGTATGTTATGGTATTTGAATCTATATTGAACAGAATTGTCTAATTAGCTACCTGATTACAATATTTGTTATCTTAGGAATTCTACTTGGAGGAAGAAATTGATTCTGATTTATAAAATTGTGTTGTTTTCAAGTAACCTGCATTATATCCTAACTGAATTTATTGTTTTAGAAGGTAACTTTTCTTCTGTTTTTAAGAGGATATTCAGATTTCCATTCCTGACCTGCCCACTCTTGCTCATACATTTCTTCTATATTTATTTTAAATAGGTGCGAAAGTAACCAAATGCAGGCAAGTGAAAATTCCAGCATCCCAGTCTCTGTATATGACTTCTCCTAAACTATGGGTAATGCTTCAGAGAACAGAATGCTGATAAATTCTGCACATCCATGTTGGATTTTTGCAAAGCAGCTGAAGAAACTGGGGCAGTAAACCAGAGGTGCTTTAAAGCAGTGGTCCCCAAACTTTTTTGGCACCAAGGGCTAGTTTTGTGGAAGAAAAATTTTCTGCAGACCTGGGATGGTAGAGGTGGTTTCAGTTTAATTCTCACCCATCACTCACCTCCAGCTATGTGGCCCAGTCCTAACAAGTCTGTGGTCCAGGAGTTGGAGACCCCCTATTTTAAAAGGAAAGACAAAATCATTGTAGATAGCAATATACCAATTCTACATTTTATACTTTTAAGAACCCTGTAATGAATGAATAAGGATTAGTACTATATTGAGATTAAAAGCAAAAATAGAAGAGGATTGGGAGGGAGGGTTATATGACCTCCACAGCATGTCACTCACAAGGGGACGATGCATTTTGAAGGAAAGGAACTCAAATTTATGATCTAATAACATAGATCTGTGAGATGCTTAAAACGTATCTTTTTCTTTTAACTTGGCTATTTCCAAGATAGCATTCATATCTTACTTTCATTTTGTAATTGTTAGGCTATGTGGTATCATGAATAGATGGTAGCATCATTTCTCTTCATTAGTATAATATCCAAACCTGGTTTATTACATCAAAATAAGCAAAAACTGCAAATAAATAATCTCATATTGATTGTGAATTTGGAAATCCTGTCTTGCTTGGAAGCAACAAACCTTGATAAATAATGCTAATATTATATTGCATATAAAGATATGTTATTTCCATCTCATATTAAGTTACACAAGCCAGGATGTGCTGTACATATATCCATTCATGACTCTAGAAATGCCGGCATGAAATTGTATAATTGAATTTAAGTGTTTAAATAAAATCAATGTTTATTATTAAGATTAAAGATCAATATGTTTAGTAAAGAGTTTATATTAGACAAAGCATCAGTACCTATGAAAAATATGATATTATTATTATTATAGTTTATTGCATTATCAACCTCACGTTATTTGGCATTTTTATCCATCTTTCGATTCCTTCCCAAGGACTTGGGATAAGCAGATGTTGCTGAATGATGGTATTATAGGATTGCTCCCAAGTAAAGCTGCCTTTTGCAATTGCCCAATGGTGGTTTTGTCAATTGCACTTAAGGCCTCTGTTATTGTGGAGTCCTTGATGCTGAGCTTGGTTGTTTTCTTGCAGATGTTTCATTACCAAACTAGATAACATCATCAATGCACTGCTGATGTTACTTAGTTTGGTAATGAAACATCTGCAAGAAAACAGCCAAACTCAGAGAGTGTCAAGGAACCACCGCCCCCATTTCAACCCTGAGTTACAAATATTCTCTTCTATGGGTAATACCAATTATTATTATTATTATTATTATTATTATTAGTAGTAGTAGTAGTAGTAGTAGTAGTAATATTATTAGTATTATTATTACCATTATTACCAGAATCTGATACTAAATAACAGCCTAAAAACTTTCTTGACTCTTTTGAATATCGTTAGTGTTCTTTGGCAAAAGAAATTAATTGCAATCTCCTGTAGCACTATTTTTGTTTGGAAATGTACTAAACTTTGTAAATAAACTTTGGCATAATAAAGCTTGTCTTTACGGTAGCAGAAATCTTTGTAATATAACATTCATAATGCATGGTGTTTAAAAATTATATTGAGCTTTAGATAACTCCAAAAGCAGATAAGCCATGGTGTAAGTTAAATCTGCAAGGAAATCTGCACAGATGATCGTTAAAATATTCCCATTCCCGTCCCATTCACTATAAAATTCTACTGTGAAAAAATTGGTGGTGCTGTTTTGGCAGAAAGATGATCTTACATAGTAAAGGTGTAGAGCGATGTTCTTTCAATCATTTCAGCCATGTAGGACACTATAGTGACTGTTATTTATAGGTGACTCTCAAAAGGTAGGACAAAACTGTACATCTTTTAAGAGTGCAACTTTGATTTAGAGGAGGATACAAACATTTCCCTGTACATGATCTATAACATTTCCCCCCATTTTTATTGCCTGTTGCTCAAGGAAAATTACAATCTGTTTTTGATTATTTCAGCCTGCTGGCTGTCAGAGTTAATTTATTTGTCAATCAGTTCTGATGCTGCTGGGTGGTTACTATGAAAGTAATTATTATCGGAAAGCTCAGGGGATGACACAAAGACATGCTTTTTTCAAGGTCACATTTCAAAAATAAAGGAAACTTATAGACAAGATTAAGCGAGGCCACACACAGCAAAGATCTAACATGCTTTCTGGACTGCTCCCTTCAGATATTTTCCTAGGGAATCTTACACAATATGGGTAGGCGTTGTAGTCTTTCACAGATGTTCTCCAAAGCACCTGAAGGCAATGGATGGAAACTAATCAAGGAGAAAAGCAACCTAGAACTAAGGAGAAATTTCCTACCCAGTTAGAATGATTAATCAGTGGAACAATTTGCCTCCAGGAGTTGTGGATGTTCTTTCACTGAAGGTTTTTAAGAAGAGATTGGGCAACCCATTTGTCTGAAATGGTATAGGGCCGTGATGGCGAACCTATGGCATGCGTGCCACAGGTGGCACACAGAGCCATTTGCGCTGGCACGCGAGCTGCAGGCAAACTTACCTCACTGGACATGTGCACGCCTCACAGCTGATTTTCGGCTGGTTTGAGGCCTTTTTTGGCCTCCCAAAGGAAGGCTTCTATAGGCTTCTGCAGGTTTTGCAGGCCAAAAACTAGCCCCATTCATCACTTCCTGTTTTTTCCAAAAATACCAGAAGTGATGAAACGGGACTAGTTTTCGGCCTGCACAGCCTGCAGAAGCCTTCCTCAAGCCTTTAGGAGGCCGAAAAAGCTTCAAACTGGCCAAAAATCAGCTGTGAGGCGCAGGCGTAGGGGACATGGGGGGGGGGCACATTGCCTTCTGGGCACAATTTTTGGCACAGGAGCCCAAAAAGGTTAGCCACCACTGGTATAGGCTTTCCTGCTTAAGCAGGGGGTTGGACCAGAAGACTTCCAAGGTTCCTTCCAACTCTGTTATTCTGATATTCTTTCACTTTGCACTATAACTATCATCAGTCCACTCCTCTACCATTAATGGCTAAATGTGATAGAAGTGTTAACTCCTGAATAATTGACAGAAATGCAAAGCAGAGTGCCTAGTCCTAACATAGGACAAAAACATTACACCCAAAATGGGTGCCAGTTAGTATATCACAATCCCAGTTGCATTATCTTGTATGGGTAATATGACATAAGCATATTACTGTATCTGGTGTCAGCCAACTGAATTCTTGGGCCAGATGCAAGGATCCTAGTCCTCAGGCAGGATCTATTGCTGATATCTGCCCCGATTTCTGTGCATGCTTTAGTAGTTCAGAGGCACCATAAAAGCTTCCTATGGAACATCAGAATGCTTCTGCGGAAGTGTTGCTGTTTGTCTTTAGAAGAAATTTAAACAAGAGACTTGAATCATTGCTACCAGATGAGGCCATGAAAGCCTTTGGCAGAAGCCAGAAGACAATGATTTACGAGGGGCCAAATTAGGGCATTATGTGTGTGGGAAGAGAGGGGGGCCTTAAATGTAAACAAATTTTTACTCTGTGTAAAATATACCTAGTGAAAGCATCTGCGGATCTTTTTGCTTGGTGAATTCCTAAGTGTGGAACTGAGAGCTATGAAGTTCCTTTCTCTGAGAGACCTAAGCCAGCTAAAAGTTTTAAGTATATTTCAGGCTGACAATTCATGATACAAATTCTGTAATAGATCACCTCAGTTGTTAGACAAATTTGAATTCCAGGCATGTTGGTGGCTCCACTTGGTCAGGATTTCCATACTGATCTGTATAATTAACAAATCCACTCTGTCTTTGGTTAATGCGGACTTTTCTATGGAGCCAAGCCTCTGAATTCATTCTACAGAAAAGCATGAATTAGTTGCTGATACAGGCTTTTTAAAAATGATCACATTTACCATATGCCCCAAGGTCAGTGTTCTTCCCAAGTTACCCATGAGACCCTTAAAATAACTAAACCAAAATTATTATTCTTGCCGTACATAAAACATCCTGAGTATCTCACAATTACTTGGACTGTATGTAGAAGAAACAAATGTCCTAATTTAGGCAAAACTCTTCTGCACATTTATGTCACATTGCTCATGAACCTACCACAAACAAAAGGAATTGTGACTGACTCCTTCCCCGATCAAAGGTTCCTGAACAAACGTAGCAGTCATGGGATAAGAGATATCCTTTTATCCTTCAGAGACTAATAATTTGGAGAATAGGAATAAAAACCACAGGGCTAGTAAGTCAGATAACAAACTATAAACATTTACATACTATTTAACATTTTGCTGAGAACTTGATCCTAAGGCAAATACAAAAGAAGAGTTATGATACTGGAAGAAGTTTTCTCGCTTGCTTGAGATGCTTTTGTAAAAAGCAAGAACAATATCCAGAAGTTTGAATCTCAGAGGAAAGGAAATCTGACTAGAAAGAAAACATGGCCTAGAAAGAGAAAAGGAAGAAGCCTATAATCCCATGAGGGTGAACCTATGGAAGTGGCACGCAGAGCCCTCTCTCTGGGCATGCGAGCCGTCACCCTAGCCCAGCTTTGTTGCACATCCACGCGTGCCTCCCACCGGCCAGCTGGACTTTGGGTCACTGCCGTGCATGTGCAGGGGGGGTCCCCCACACGTGCAGGAGTCGGGTGCACATGTGCATGGAGTCAGGACAGGTGCATGGGGGGTTGTGAGTGCATGTACAGGGTCGCAAGGGGTCACACGTGCATGCACAGGGCTTGGGGGGGGTCATGTGTGCATGCGCAGGGGGCAGGGCATGTGTGGGCATTGCATTTTGAGGATGTGCACACGTGCTTTGGGCATTTGGTGCCAAAAAAGTTAGCCATCACTGCTATAATCTGTTGAAAAACAATTCATTGATCAGGCATAGGCTGCTATGGGAAATAATGGGCATTTAAGATCAGGAAACTCAATCAGCTCTATAAAGAAGTTGAGTTAACCGTGTTCCACTAATGCTGGATTATAGTTTAGTTATTTTGCTAATTGCTGGAACCAAATGTTTCTTTTTAAAATGCATACTATCATAACAGCGTTCCTGGCCATCACAACTGGTCTTTGAAGAATCAAGTCAGATGCAGCAATCAAATGTGAATGACTGACTAAAGACCACCATCCTTTCTGTTACATATATTTTAAAATTCCTTTTAACTCAAGAAATGTTGTTGGGGGAAATATGTAAAGGGCCTTGAGACTCTATCTGCCATCAGCTGGTAAATTCTCTCAAAATTGAGTGGAACAGAGCCAAATTGGACATGACAGAAGAAACTGGCAAAAGAAATGCAGAGTTTCAAAATGGGCCAGATCAAGCAACATTTAAGAAAAATATCACAGTGAGGCAGTGTTGCAGACAGGTCCATTCTCTTGCTCATATAGCTCAGATAGACCACACAGCTTGCCCTGTGCTTACCACTGCACATATACCACTAACACACAAAGATGCAACATTAAGATCATAAATACAGAGACAACATGTTACTTTGTGACATAGAAACCAACATAGGCATTTACCGTGTTTCCTCAAAAATAAGACCCAACCAGAAAATAAGCCCTAGCATGATTTTTCAGGATGCTTGTAATACAGTATAAGCCCTACCCCAAAAATAAGCCTGATAAGATCTTCAGCCAGATGGACGCATTTAGTATCGTGTTTCCCCAAAAAGAAGACCTAAACAGAAAATAAGCCTTAATGCATCTTTTAGAGCAGAAATTAATATAAGACCTGTTCTTATTTTGGGGGAAATACGATACTAGGGTCATTGTTAGTTGTCAGTCCTTCAGATTAAGTCTGACTAAGAAACCAATGTCATGTAGTTTAAACTACTTTAATTACAGTAGCTGTAGTAATAGAATCTTGCAAGTCTGAATGGGCTTCCCACTTCCTCTCTGTATCTCTGTTTTCTCAAATTAGTTTTTGGAATGGACTTAAGCTGCACTTGCCTTGGTAGTGCCCTTTAGATGGGTAAAGTAGTTGGAAGAATTTTGTAGGCTTTCTGTTATTTGATCTGTTGGTAAGGAATGTGGACAGATCCACTCTGTGTTTGGACTCTGATGTATGTGGCTGCCCTTTATTCACTCTCAGTTATGACCAGGCAGTGTGTGAACATAATGTAAATAAACTTCCCAATCCTAGGACTTGTTAAATTTTAATATTAAGAATGTGCAGCTGATCCAGGCAGGCCCCAATCTATATACAGTACTTTTGTCTCTTTCCCATCAGTTGTCAAATAAAATCAGTGAAATGCTTTTGAATGTAAGCTGGTACATTGAATGATGTATTTAAGGAGGAAAGAACCATAACCAATATACTGACAACTCTCAGCCCAGTAACTTGCTGAAATACTCTTAAATAGAGTGTGTTGAGAGCAGCTTAAGGAAAGAATTAAGGCAGCCAATCCATGAAGCCAGAATGTTATTTATTTATTTTTATTTCTTATTTATTTCTTATTTATTTCTTATTTATTTCTTATTTATTTCTTATTTATTTCATGAATTTATATACTACTACTTTTTAAAACCAACTGGATTTACTATAATGAAAACATTCTCAGTCATAAAAAATGTGTATAATAAAATCAGTACAATTTAAACTTTATAAAAGTATATCAACTTACAAACGTTATAGTAATATACAAATATTATACAATGAAATATCAATTTGAGCAATAAACACATAGGGTACAATACAATGGAATCACATACACACATAGGTGTGATTCCACTATATTCATTTTACGTACACATATAATTGCAGCCTTTTGTTTGGAAGGCTGCCATATTATTTTAAAATGACATAAAGGCAAAATCACCTAAACTCATCAGTTTTTAAAAAGTTCATTTGGTTTAACTTTTCTTCCTAAAACAGAGATATTAATGTATAAAAGTGATAAAGGAATTAAGTGAGTTATTATTTGTTAAATTTATTGACTGCCCATCTCACCAGAGAGTAACTCTGATTTCCAAGAGACTTAAGCATACTTATATATTTAAAACTGTTCATTGTGTCATGGCCCAATTTTAATTCATTATTTATACATGCACTCAGAGAGGAGATGAATGCAAAGTTCAATATATTATGAAATACAAAATTTTCTTAGCTGTTGCAGTCATATTTTATTTAAAGATTGAACAGAAATGTCAAGAATGGAAAAAAGATTTAGTTCAATGGTAACTTCAAATTGTCTGAATTGTGTGTGTGTGTGTGTGTGTGTGTATGTATGTATATATATATAATTATATATATATATATATATATATATACAATATATATATATAATATTGCAGGCATCTACTACCCTCTGGTGGCAACAAAATAAAATTTAGAGCAGACAACTAATACTGAATAATGCCATATCAAAACAAAACAAAAATATGTCAAAGTGATAACTATTCTGATTAAAATATTGGATGAATAATGTCCAAAATAATGCTCAGTAAAAATAAAGGTTTGGAGCAATGGTTACAATATTGAAACACTTATGTAAAATCAAGAGTACCGTCAAAATATACTCAGGAAAAAAGAGCTATTTTAAATAATTCTGATTCGTTGAGATGAAGTCCAAAAGTTACTGAATTCAATTGTCATCCATTATGTGTTTATATTCTGAAGAATTTAATTCTGTGAGATGGTTATGAAATGTTGTTGGTTGGATAATACAAAGAATGTGACTAAATATAGTAATATTTCAGGCTCTGGGTGACTTTCTGAATGTGAAATACCATCTAGTTCATAAACTATAATGTAGAAAGGAGTCATCTGCTGACCTATAGATATTTGTTGAAGTACAATGCCAACCATTAAAGCCTTATATAATAGGCAGAGCTGGAGGCTGTGTTTCAGCATATATGGAGATCTACAAGTTGCCTACTCCTGTAACAACCTGCTTTTGTTAACTTTTGAAAACTGTTCCACAGTACAGTACATCATTCTTGTGTACCAAAGTAAATGGAAGAGAATTGGGATGGCGAAATAACCATTCCAAAAAATGGAGATTCTCTGTCTTCCAAATAAGCCAAACTATGATTCCCAGAAGCTTAATTCACTATGGCAATGGTGGGTGAGAGAAAGTTGTGGGTGAGACAGCTGGTAGTTGTCATTTGGCAATTCCAGGAAAGCCAGATTACAAATGCAACAATCATAAAACCTATGCAAACACACTCATTGTTTGAATAACAGTCTTGTTTTGATTTAATCATTAAATAGTATCTAACTATATTGTGATTGTGGGGTTGTGCAGGATTATAGAACAATCAGAAAAGGTGTACAGATAGTCCTTGACTTACAATAGTTCATTCAATGACCGTTCGAAGTTACAATGGCACTGAAAAATGTGACTTATGACATTTACGACTATTGCAGCATTCCCATGGTCATGTGATCAAAATTCAGGCATTTGTCAACTCACTCATATTTATGACCGTTGCTGTGTCCCACGGTTATGTGATCACCTTTTGTGACCTTCTCCCAAGCAGTCAATGGGAAAGCCAGATTCGCTTAACAACCGGGTTACTAACTTATTAACTGCAATGAGTCACTTAACAACTGTGGCAAGAAAGGTCATAAAATGGGGCAAAGCTCACTTAACAAATGTCTTACAACAACGGAAATATTGGGCTCAATTGTGGTCATAAGTTGAGGACTATCTGTACAAGCAAAACCATGCTGTTAGGACAAAAGTTTAATTTAAAGAAGATATTTTCAGTCAAACATTTTAGAAAGGTTAAAAACAAGACTCCAGTTTGGGTTGGAAAAGGTGTTGGATACCCATGAAAGCACCATAATGGATGGAATTTCGACAGATAAGAGATTTTAAGTGGTTGCAGGGTTAAATCCAGTATGCTATACTGATGCCTGTTTTTAGGACAGTGGAAATCCATTTTCTTCATATTGTGTATCACTCATTTCATATGACGCAAAAAATTTCCTAGTCCACTTCTATTCTAGAAAATACACATTTTCTGCAATGTGCTGAAGTTTCCTAGCAGAAGGCCGAGAGTTTTCCAACAGATGAGATCATGCAAAAAGTGCTATTTGCAGAATTACTGAAAACCACTGCATTCATTTTTATGCTAATAATATGTTTTCATTTATCAAACCAAACTTCTGCATAATCCATTCTAATCTAGATTCTAGATTTTCCATTTCTGCCTGACAACTCGGAAGACATGCTTATCATGCAAAAGAGCAAGAGTTGCAAGATAAAAAAAGAAAAAAAACTTTCTCCTTATTTTCTTTTATCTTATTATTCTTTTATCTTTCAGGAGTTCGTACTCCTGAAAAATGCAAACAACTTACTTTAAAAAGAGTCCCTTTTTATTTCTCTACTCTGTTCTTTTCAAGGCTAAAGTAACCTGTTCCAAATCCTTAAAGGGGAAAAAAAAAGTCAGTGAGCTATTAAAAATTATATGTAGAATATTTTAGGCACTAAAGTCTTTCCTAAGCACCAGTCTGAAGATCTTAATGTTTGTTCGATTTAACTTCTGATATTCTGTTTGGGGGGAAAAATGGCATCACAATGGCTGGTACCCATTCTTAATGATATAGAAGCCAACTTTGGAAGATACATTTTATAAATGCAGTTTTGAAGATTTATGAAGATGCTATTGAAACCTGTTGACCCATTTTTACAAGACTGACACCCGCACCTCTTAATTTGGATTAGTACAATTTGGGAGAATTAATACAACAGTAGAGTGTTGAATCATATTATAATTAAGGATGTTTTATTCAAAAATACTCTCTGTGCCTTAAATACTTACATCTGTACAAATGTCTTTGGTGCTCTCTGACCTTGTTTTCTTGCAGACATTTCATTACCCAAACTAGCTAACATCATTAGTGCTAGTGCTAGTCTGAAAGTAAACAAGTAAGCTCAGAGAGCAACAAGGACCCCTCATGTCAACCCGGAGCTATAAATATTCTCCTTTATTAGCACTGATGTCTTTCTGGGCAGAAATGTAAAGTTTATATTTTTCTTTAAAAGTAGCTATATATTTATGCCCAGTCCCAAATTGTGTAGATTTTCCCACCTTTTAAAATGTTTATTACTGTGTGGTATTCTGCCGTTTGCTGTTTATATCTTGCTTATCTGTTTTCTGCCATTTCAAACAAATATTGTCAAACATGTATCCAATGGGCCTTGAGTCATTAGGGGGTAGGATTCTGTACAAAGTAGGTTAGCTCCATCTCTGCTACTCTTCGATTAGCAGGCAAAGACATTTTTTAGCTAGGTTCACTTTCACTTAAGCTGACTTCCTACTCAATTAGGAATTATTGCTTATGCTTGCTGGATTACATTCGAATTCTCACTCAGGCATGAAACCCTCAGCCTCACAGGGTTGTGGGTCAATAATATTGCAGAATGAAGAACCACATACATATCTTTGGGTTCCTGGAGGAAAAAGGAAGATATAAATGGGATAGAGTTGGTTTTACCTGAAGGTTTCTAAAAGCTACATTATATTCAATCATTGTTAATCAGTCCAAGCACTAACATTCAGAGGCATTCAAACAGCAGGACTTAAAATATATTATTTGATGTGTCACCTATTTTTCGAGAAACTTTGTTATCTTTTTTTTTTTGGCTATTATTCCATGGTACTGTTGCTGGTTGCACCACAATATAACTTTTACTGAAGTCTTTGGAATAGAAATCATGGCCATTAAAGATGCATGCTCCTTGACATAGCCTATACTACCATATTACTAAACCTAGATTCTAAGGAGTAAGTCAAATTATTTATTCTGTGTGCAAAAAAGTTAATTTTTCATGTGCTGGTAATGAACTCATCATTATAGCAACTAATAATTTTCTTTTTCTCTTTCCAAACCAACCAAACTCTATCCTGAGACACAAAGTGTCTCTATTTATTCTTCTTATCCTCAGTGCACCTGTACTATTAGCAGGGAACAACTAGTTTATTAACAATAATTGGTATCTACTGTAAGTTTAAATACAGAAGTTAGGAAAGTTTTACTGTTATCTATTTTCTCTATATATCCACATTCTCAATGGTTTTGTTTGCTTTCTTTTAAAAGGACACATAATGAGGCTAGAATATTTCTGCCACTCTAGCAGATATAGTTTCAGAAAAGTGCTTCTCTATTCCAAGCTGTAATTGCTATAATAACATGGTGGAAAATAGTAAAATAAGGGTTTGTGGTCACTAAGAAGCTATGCTAAAACAAAAATGAAAACCTTCATCATTTCAAGAAAAAACAACAACAATGGAATATACACAGTTTTTATTGTGAGAAAAACAAAATGCCTGAGTGATTTGGTCTATTTACTGCTTGCCTAGCTAACTGGTGATTTTGTTAAGTGCAAGTCTGTCAAATATATGAATATTTTATTCTACACGTTTAACATTTCCGTGGCTGCTGAATAATGCACATTCGTTTGGGCAATACAATTTTTTCCAGAGTAGGTCGTGGCTTCCCATATGCTCCTTGTGCTGCGGCGGCTGGAAATGTATGCCTCAACTGCAGGAGTTAAAAAAGAAGAAACAATTTTAATTGTTGCTTACAAATCATCCACGGTCAAATCCAACCTGACAAAAGACCTCCCTTATTAGTTATGTATCAAACTGATGGCTCAGTTTCAAAATATTCAGAGTGCTCCTGATCACTTAATAAATAGCTAGATTTAAAGATGAGGGGAAAAAGGAGAAGAATGAAGCAGCAAACTTTTAAATATCCTAGAACTTTAATACCAAATTGAAAAAAAAAGAATACTAAATTAGAACGAACAAACAAAATAAATATCCTGGAAATATATAGTGAATTTATATTATACAAGGGAAGGGATGGCACAGTGGCTCAGCATTTAACATGCTGGGTTTGTTGGCTGGAAAGCCAACAGCCTAGATTTGAAAGCTGAGCGCCATGCATCAGAGTGAGCTCCCATCCTCACCTTAGCTCCTGCCAACCTAGCAGTTCGAAAGCATGCAAAAGCAAGTAGATCAATAGGTACCACTTCATTAGGAAGGTAACAGCATTCTGTAATGTCATGCTGGCCATATGACTATGGAAATGTCTTCGGATGGCCTTGAAATGGTAAAGTCAGCAGGTAGTGGAGTAAAATCCACAGGGAAACAAGGGAGGGATGTAGGAAAATAACAAGAAAGCAGGCCTGAAATCCTATCCTTGCCTTAATGTTCTTCTTTTCAGATTCTTTGATATGATCCCTGCTTTCATTCACTACCCAAAAGCAAAGGTCAATAACAAGCCACCCCCTCCCCCCCCAAAAAAAGATCAGAAGTCCAGAGGAGTTGTTATTTTAGTGTTGGTCTATCCCCTTTTTACATTATTAGCAATTTGGGAGTGGATGACAGATAAATAACTTATATAATTTTGCCTTCACATTCCTGAATTGAGACATCCTTTTGCCTTCTCCCTTTTTAAAATCAGCCCTCATTTGTAGATTCTGAATGGCACATAATAAGGTAAAAATATAGAATAAAAACAAAATTAATAGAAAAGAGACACCTACACTTGAGACCACTAATTGCAGAGAACAGTATTTTTCTTCTATAGTTCTTACAAATATATTTCCATTTTATTCTGCATTGGTCAGATCTTTTTCAAATGCTAGGCCCAGTTATGGATATTACTTTTTAAGAAAGGTTCAGAGAAACTGGCACATGTGCAGTGAATGGAAACAAGGATGACTGGAGTTTGGAAAATGAGAACAGATTGAGGGAACTGGAACATTTAGCCTTGAGAACAAATGACTAAATGAGGGATATGATAGAGCAGCCAGTGCTCTTCAAGTAAAAACTGTCACACACCTCATTCAAACCTACCTCCTTTAACAAACATGTCAATATATAGATCAATGTTTAAAAAACACAAATACTTGATATATATTTCTTAAGTAAAAATAAGCAAAAATAACTTTCTGCTAACAAAAAATAATTGAAATGCAATTCAATAACAGAAACAAAATGAATTTGCCTCCATGCCATCTATCAGCTCATCCATTTCTTACTTTCCAACCACTAATCTTTAATATATTTCCATTCTCTCCATCAGATTGATCTTTTCCCAGCCCACTAGACCTCCTTTTGAAAATTACTGCATCTTTTATATTGATCATTGTTCTATAAATTCCATATCTCCACACCCCTATTAGAATGTCTTCAGGTTCTCCAGAACATACCTCCTAATTTGCAATACAAATAGGACAGCTTCTATGCCCAGTGTATATGTATACGAAGTACAATGACTGTTCACAGAATTACCCATTTAGATCCAATATCCTGACTGCATATCTTATAACAGTTAACATGTCATCTATCAATGACAAACTAAACTTGTTATTTACTAAAAACAAAACAAAACTATACTGGCTCTCCAAAGATTATTCTGTTCCTATTATCAATTCATGTTTCAAAGTGGTCACAAATAACAGAAAAACAGAGTTGGAAGGGACCTTGGAGGTCTTCTAGTCCAACCCCCTTCTCAAGTGGGAAACCTATAAATGACTGTCCAATGTCTTATTTAAAATCTCCAGTGATGGAGACCCACAACATCTAAAAGCAAGCCATTCCACTGATTAATCATTCTCACTGTCAGAAATTTTCTCCTTATTTCTAGGTTGGTTCTCTCCTTGGTAAGCTTCCATCCATTGTAATATAATTCACACAAAAAAGTTACTGACTGTATGGCAGTTTGTCCAATTTTTTTGCCCACTTCTATAACTACACTTATAAAATATATAAAATATGCTAGGTGAGGATCTTCAACTGAAAAAAGAAACTAATAAAACAAGGTCAGAAAATTACTTCATAACAGTTCAATTAGCTAGGGATTAAAATATCATACTACTAATTTTTCCCTGTGTTGCTGTACACTAATATATACACCTGTCTCTGGACATTGCCATTATCAATTAAATGAGAAATCTTGAATGAAGTATTACTCTTTGCTTTATACTTACTTTTTGAAAGGTGTCTGTCAGTAAGATACTTATGCTCTGTACTTTTTTGACTGGAGCAGAGCTACAAAGCAGAAATAGAAAAGTTTTTTTTATATTACCAATTAAATTTCCCTCACCAAATGTATGATTAAATCAGATGACACTGAGCATCTGGCCCCTTATAGATTCAGTTTTTATTCTTCTTAAATAACACTTGAATATTTATAATTTTATTCTTCTTAAATAACACTCCCATGCCATAGTCCTACAATGATTACACTTTAACTTGATGTATAAATCAGATACTGTAAGGAAGCTGTATAGCATAAATGTGGAACTTTTTATATTGGGTAAAATATATATAATTTCATTACAGTATTTGCACTGAATTTTTTTTGTGGAAAAATAAGCTATCTGTCAAGCTTAGTGAATAATGCAATAAAGTTCTTGATAAAAGCTTATTTTGCAGGTGGAAAAACCCCAGTATTTTGATTTTTAAAAATGCCAGTCACTGAATAGACTTAGGAAAATGTTCCCCAGTAATAATTTTAAATCAGTCTGAAGATGGAGAGATTGACAGAAGTTTTGCAGCTCTATATTTTATGCTCACAGGTGAGACACAATCAATTATACATTTCTGCCCTTCTTCTTCCCCAGACTTCCCTTCTTTGGTATAGTAACTGGCTCTTATTTAACTAGGGATTAAAAAGGTTAAGGGCAACTCCAGCATTGTTGATTTAGTCCTTGCCTTAGGGATGTAAATACAAAAATGGCTGAGGTTTTCCAGATTATTTAGATAACAAACATAATCACCCCTCAAGTATGACTAGTAAGCACTGTGGAACCAGAATAAGAAAGCACAGTGACATATTTCAAACATATTTTAAAACATTTTCTACTATAAAAGGCAATAATTAAAGAGAGCAAACTCTATCTTGCTCATTAGTGGAAAGGAAAGTCAGTGATAATAGTTTAGCCTAATTTCAGGAACAGGATTATAAGATTAAAGAAAAAACTGCAATTGTTGTTTTGTTGTGAGATTTTGTAAAAAAAAAATTCTGTTAGTTCCAGAGAAAATAACAATAAACCACTCAGCACTGTTATATAAAGCACACCTCCTCAGCTTTTATTTAAATTTTATTTTAAAGTTTAAATGTATATCCTGTTTTTCAAATAATAGAATAAATGCTTTATGAATTTTATTACAAGTAGCTCTCATCAATATGCTCTCAATAATAAAACACACACTAAGGAACAAATGTCATGGTTGTGGGATTTTTAGGCAGTAGTGATAAAGACCATCATTGTAATGTTTAAGATGTAGTTCAAAATGTTATATCCTGAAACAGTTACATATACTTTAGCAACTGAAAGAATGAGATGGAAAACAATGAAAAGTTTTCTTCAGGAAGTTAGAATTAAATAAATGCCAAAAACAACTTGTGGTAATGTAGCAATTTAAACATTTATCCCTGCATGTAGAAGCTGAGCAGCTACAAATTAAAGAAGAATTGAAGTCTGGAAAGATCCTTAATTTAGAACAGTTAAAACAGCTATCCACACATAATTTCCTAGGCTTGGATATGTCTGATGCTCAAATAGAAGAAAATATATGTAGCTAGAGTTGAACTGTGAGTCTTTGGGGTCTTTGGTGTTCTGGATTGCCACAATGCATTTGTATTTGTCTGAACAATGTCCTTACACAATTCCTCTTATGGATGGTTGGGTTATTGCTTTGGTAATAACCAAGTGCTATTAGCAAAGTAATAACCTCCCACAAGAGGAGCTAGGTAAGAACAAGTGCAAAACAATACCTTAATCAAAGAACTACCAAAGAGAAAAATCACACCCCCATCAAAATTGGCAAGGTAAGCCACTGAATTTAAACATGAAGCAAACCCCACACTCACTTGTACTGATGTTACCTAGTTGAGTAATGAAACATCTGAAAGCAAACAACTCAGAGAGCACCAAGGACTTCACTGTATTTGATATTTTTCTCTCTGAATTGTTTCATATAACCTTCATTTTGTTGCTGAAATGCTATTTACAATACAAAACCTTCTGTTACGCCTTCATTCATCTTCTGTACAAGAGAAATAAAGTAAGAAAAACATGAGCAGGTCATATACCTAGTCTTCTCTTTTCCAGCTAATTTAGAACTTCTTTCAACTGGTGCATTTTCTAGCTTCTTAGAAACTCTCGTGCCTCCAGCTTGGACTGTTGAAAAAAAGCAGGAATATTGTATTTTCCGATATTATACAAATATTATCAAATCTTCATTCAAAAATGCTAAAAAAATAAGGTTAAGTTCATACATCATATGCTCAGCTTTGTTTTAATCAAGGTTTGTTTCACACAACATGATAACCTACAAACAAGTATGCAGGAATTGGCTAGTATAGAGATATTTGTACACAAACAAGTCAACTACACTTTGGCTTGAGATGTTACATAAATGTTGTCACAGACTCAATTAACACATTATGCTAAGCCAGACACACTCAAAGTATGGATCACAGCCCAAAGAATTGGGAGCAACTATGGGGGAGAGAGTTATGGTCACAGATTTTTTTTACAATCTGCTCAGACTTGAATAAGGAAAGTTTGAGGACTGTCACTGCTCACTCCCTTTTTTGCCTGTGTTAGCCCACCAAGTTGGAAAATTCTTGTGACACGTAGAGTAAAACTAATTATTAAAAATGATACATTTATTACACTTATTTCTTATCCAACCTTAACCCCACCAAAATAATTAGATATCTTTTTTGGAGGAGGATGTCAAATAGATAAGCATCTATGCTATGCTTACTGGCTAAGTTCACAAAACCATACGATGGCTTTGCAACTTGGATAAATTCGGCTGTTGGATCAATCCACAGATCTGCTTCCCTCCATATTGTTTTCTGGCACAGCTGCTTTGGTCTTCAAACAGAATATTTTTTATTCACTTGAAAGCATCAGCAGCCACATATTTTCTGTCTACAAGTTACTCCCCTTGAATACCTTGATTCTTAGGCTACACTTAAAAACAGAGATATTATTGTCCCTCTTATTCAGTGAAGAACACATTCGTGCATTTACATGCACATAAGCCGAATGAATGCTGGTGATATTTAACCAGAAACATTGTGTTTATAACAACTGTGAAGTTTGTTGCCTTACGATGCTCTCCCATATAGCTACTGAAAACCAGTTTGATCTAGGTGTTAAGGCCTCAGGCTAGAAACCAGGATACTGGCAAGGACTGTGAGTTCTAGACCTGCCTTACACCTGAAAGCTAGCTAGGTGAATTTAGGTCTCAATCTCTCTCAGCCCAAATCATTGCACAGAGTTGTTGTTGAGGAAATAGAAGGAGGAAGGAGTACTAGGTATGTTCGCTGCCTTGAAATATTTATAAAAATAATAAAGGTGGTCTAAATATAAGGAAAGAAGGAGAGGAGGGAGGGAGGGAGGAAGAAGGGAAGGGAAGGAAGGTTGCCACCCTACAACCATAAGGAACACCATAAGCAGCTACAATTCATAAGGCTACCTCTTTTTCCTAGTGGGATGTCAATAAATTGAAAAACATCATGTAGTTGTGGCATTAATGAATATATCAGCAGACTATCCCATGTATTTATAGCAGTTATCTTCAGGCAGCTTAATATAAACCATATTGGAAGTGCTGCAGTTACCACCATACCTAACAATATTTACTTAAAAATTACATTTGTACATGAAAATGCTTTTTATAACTTTCCAAAATACTGAAAGAGAAATAAAGATTTTATTTTAATTCACTGCTAAGGTAAAAGTAATGGTTTCCCACCTAGTCGTGTCTGATTCTAGGTGTTCATCTCCATTTCTTGGCCGAGGGAACCATTGTTGTCCAAAGACATTTCCATGATCAGGTGGCCAATATGGCTATATGCCAAAGGCACATGGAACACTGTTACCTTCCCATCAAAGTGGTACCTATTCATCTACTTGCATTTGTATGCTTTTGAACTGCTAGATGGGTAGGAGCTGGAGCAGAAACAGGAGCTCACCCCACTGTGCATTACTTGGGTCTCAAACCCAGGGCGGTCAGCTTTTGAGATGATAAACTCAATGTTTTAACTGCTGAGCAGTTGCAATCCAATTCATTGCTAACTTTGCCTTAAGTTTCTGCCAACAGTTTAAAAATTTATTTTGAGTCATAACAGTGAATAAGATTTGTTTTTTAGAATTTTGAACAGTGCTTGTTAGAATTGTATAAACACATTACTTGTCTTTGAACATCTGATATTTCATGAGAAATGGCATAGCACTGATTTTCCCAAGAGTATATTAAAAGATTTTTGCTGTGTTAGTCAAATTTACACTCTTACATAATAATATGCCTACCAGTTAAAAAAAAAACCAATTAGCACTCATTAAAGCCATGCTACAATTTAAAATGGAAGTTAAAGTCCTACAGAAAAGTTTGAAATCAACAGCCCAGCTATCTAGATTTCTGTATGGCATAAGGATATTTATTTATTTAATTTATTTAAAAATTTTATTTAGCCACCCATCTTCTAACCAACTTTGAGTAGCACCCAATCAAAAGTTAAAACAACATGCACTATCGTATTAAAACCATAAATCGAAATAGATTAAGACATTAAAAACAACAAAGACCTGGCATCAAGTCAACCTTCTAATGTCCTTTTGTCCAATCATAACCTGACACCTGAGGGAAAAGCCAGGTCTTTGAAGCTTTATGGAAAAGTAGGAGAATGCAGTGGTGGGTTTCAAAATGTGAGTGTGTGCTTTTCACGCGCTTTACATGTATGCTGCAAGCCTTGTGTGTAAAACAGCTGACGCGCAGAAATTGGCTGTGCCGCGCGAAGCAGCTGAGGTTGAAAAGCAGGAAATAAAGGTAAGAATAGAGCTGGGGTGGGCAGGTGGGCCCAGCAGCTGATCATTGGAGCGAACCAGTTTGCTCACAGATGATATTCGGAGCTACCGATTCAGCTGAACTCAGCCGAACCGGTAGAATACCACCGCTGGGAGAATGGTGCTGCTGAACTTCATGAGGCAAAGTATTCCGTAGGACAGGGCCTGCCACCACTTCCTACTTCTCATTAGATCAGGGGTCCCCAAACCCTGGTCCACAGACTGGTACCAATCCGCGGCACGTTGGAAACTGGTCCGCACAAGTGGCAGGCTAGTGTGTGAAGCTCCATTTGCACAAGTGACAGGCACTCATGTAAAACCATCCCCCCGCCGCCGCCTCAGGCAGTCCATGGAGTTGGAAAGGTTTGGGACTGCTTCATTAGATGACAATATTTGAGGAAGGGACTAGAAGCATGCCCACCATGCTTACCTGGTTGGACAGGTGGATGTCCAATATTGCTAGATATTGCTCACCTCAAATTAAACAACAGCGTGATATATATGTATGTATGTATGTATTTTTTATTTATTTATATTGTTCATCCCAAATTAAACAGAGTGATATTTATTTATTTATATCCTGCCTTTATTATTTTTACAAGTAACTCAAGACAGCAAACATATCCAACCCACCTTTTTCTTCCTCCTGTTTTCCTCACAATAACATCCCTGTGAGGAGAGTTGGGCTGAGAGAAAGTGACTGGCCCAAGGACACCCAGCTGGCTTTCAAGGACTTGAGCTCAATATGTTCACAATCTGAGAGTCACACCCCAGCCATCCTGACTTTCGTCTCTTATTAAGACAATACATTGTAAAAAGTTTCTGCCTTAACTAAGGGATTTATGGTATTCTAAACCTGAAATCTGCTTGGTGCTAAGCTTTTTAAACTTCATCTTATTGTCTTCAGTAAAATTCTCAAAGAGAATCTTGCCTTCCATTGAAGTGGACTACAAAGAAACCAATAGTAGGAAAGAAAAAAAGGACAGTGTGTGCAGTAAAAATTACTCCTGAAGCATAAAAACCATTATTTGGAATATATAAAAACAACACCACAGTAAGATAATTTAGGCAAACATGAAATTCAGATACATATTTAAATACTTGTACAATGATTACATCTTCTCTTTTAAGCTGCATGGGAACCTCAATATACTGTAGTTTACAGCTGGTAAAAATTAACCAGGAAAATATTAACAGTATGTAACAAACAGGATTCCATTATAATGAAACTTTAACTCACACAGGACCTGTAACTGGTAGTGTACAGGAGAACACATGACAGCACACTATATTGATGGTATACTGGAGAAAAAGCCCCTGCCTAGGAAAGAGATATATTATTTAGATTTTGTCTGAGGAAAAAAAGTGACAAAGTTTTTTGTTAAAAAAAAATGGTATGTAGCTAAGGAAGTTGACTAAGGGTTAAGGAGAAGGTTTTACAACGAGAGGGAAGAGAATGTACGGGTATGTACACCAGGTGGCTTGGTATTTTTTGGCACCATGTGAGCTATTTTTGTCAAGATTCTTAAAGCAGCATTTTTAAATGTTTGATTTCTTCTGAATTATTCATGTAATATCTGGATTTTTGCTTTTAGGCACTACCTTCTGGGCAGAAAAAGAAAATTAGACTTCAGCAAACAAGCATTTTAAATGCAACATGTTGTTGCAATTACTTGATGTTCTAAGTTGACTTAAATATTTAATTGCTACATGTTTCCACAAGAAATAACTACGTATCTCTTTGTCTTCTGGACAATGTCCAGATCACAATATCACATGATCTCCATGCATTTCTATTTTGACTACTTAGCAGGTGTCTATTAATTAACAGGATTTCAGCAGGTGGCACCACTTTTCCGATCTTATTTAAATCCATAAACTAAGTAAGGTTAGGCCTAGTTAATACTGGGGATGAGAAACTACCAAACAAGCCCAAGGTTATAAACTAATCTGGAAAATAATTTTTTAAAAATCTGGAATATGACCAAGAGAACTACACAGATGTATCTGTAAAATCATCAAGATATAGTCTCAATTTAAAGGAGACTTGATTTTACAATTAGGAAAAATGTCCAAAATATTTGACCAAATTACTTAGTAAAGTGTTCTTCCTTATCTCAATCAACTAAAGAATATTACCAAAAACACATATTAATAATCTATTGTTGCAAAACAAACTTACCGGTAGCTTTCTTCTAGTATTGTATATATTTATTTTGGCCATCATCCATTTGTGAAAATCTAGTTCTTGATATTTTAATAAAGTCCAACTACTGGAGACATATCCACACCAAACAGTATGTTCTTACCCTGCAGTGATTTGTTCTAAGTCGTGTTATTTTTTTTTTCATTTCAAATAAAAATTTGGTAGGACACAACTAGAACATGTAGAAAGTTAGCATCCACCCCTTTCCTAGAAGAATGAAATATTTTGAGAAATATTAAAAAGGCAGAATATTATGTTTCCCTGGATGATAAAAGAAAAAACAAGTTTTAAAGACAGAAAGCAGCTATCTGGTGCCCATTAAGAAAGATTGGGCCAGCCTATCTATAAGACAAAAGGCCTTCAACTTCAGGGTGATGGGAGTAAGACAGATAAGGTTACCTAGAAATATTTTACAACACAAGAGTCTTCAAATATCAACTAAGATACTGCAATGTCCACAAGGCTGGAGTTTCAAAATGTCTTTGCTTCTTACAAAGAATGTCTGATTCACAGCTGCCTTTTATCTTCTTAAAGAAGGGGCCATTACCTTTCAGCCTTACTCCCGAGTCGCCCTTGCTGCTGCAGCTGCTCTTTCCTACGAGCAATCCTGCACGCATGCGCACTTGGCACAGGCTTCTTGGGAACCTCCTCATTGCTGCTGCCATCCCCCACAATCTCTAAAGGCAGCGGGTCCACTCCCTAATGGTCCTGGCCCCTCATCTGAGTCCTCGCTCTCCTCAGCTGTCCATACCTGCTGCCAGCTACAGTATTATTTTGGGGGTTATCGAATTATACCTGCAATACAGATAGTCCTTGACTTATGACCACAGTTCAGCCCAAAATTTCTGTTGTTAAGTGAGACATTTGTTAAGTGAGTTTTGCCCCATTTTACTTTTCTTGCCTCAGTTAAGTAATCCACCTAACAACTGAGGCAAGAAAAGTTGATAAGTTAGTTGTTAAGTGAAACTGGCTTCCCCATTGACTTTGCTTGTCAGAAAGTCACAAAAGGTGATCACATGACCTTGGCCAACGGGTTCATAAATATGAACCTGTTGCCAAGCATCTGAATTTTGATCATCTGATCACGAGGATGCTGCAAAGGTTGTAACTGAAAAACAGTCATAAGTCACTTTGTTCAGTTGTAACTTTGATCAGGTAAAGGAACTGTGGCTATCTGTACTTTTTCTGGAAGTATAATTTTATTTTAAAAAGAAACTGATGCCACATTTTTAAAGCAACCTTCCATTATTCAATTTCAAAGCTCCAAAATCACGTAAACAGTATCCATTCCATCAATTTACTATAAAAATAGATTGCTGGTTTAGGAACCTCAACTGATTCCTCCCAAAGATGGAAGTTCAAAAGCAGCACACTCTGACTAAATAATTACAGTATTGATTTGCTTACAGTATTGATCTGCTAAGAATTATATTTAGTTAAGTCAAATGTAAGGGTCTCCCAACCGTAAAGGGGAATGGAAGGTATTAGGATGCAGTATTCAGGAAGAATTCAGTTAAATAAAATTAGAGAGTCCTATGTTGCTTTTTTCTGTTAGAGAATAAAGCTATGATTTTTGCAATTCTTGATCAATCAGTAGTGTGTTTAAACAAAGTTAAATTGATACAATTTTTATTCCAGTCTTACGCTAGGAGTTTCAGGACAGTATTTACAGCTTCCTTACTATAAGGAAAATAAAGATTAGGATGAAGTATAGTGTTGTGACTGACCCACAGTTTAACATTACTGTGTACTTTTTGAACTGACAAATCATTGTTTTTAAATCTTTTTTTAAACATTTTTTAATTCCAGTGTAGAAAGTTAGCACCCACCTAGAAGAATGAAATATTTTGAGAAATATTAAAAAAGCAGCTTATTATCTTTCCCTGGATGAGAAATGGAGAAACAGCCCCTACCTTCCTTAATAGCCCACAGCAGATGTAAGCAGCTAAGAGATAAAGAGATAGATAGCTCTATGCATAAGCAAATACCTTCACCCAAGATCCAACGAAGGTAGGGTTAGCCCTTAGCCACAATAAGAATTGCCCAATGCCCCTTCATTGCATAATCCTCAGAAACTTCAACCAAACTTAGCTCAGACAAACTCCAAGGATTTGTACATGGCCCCATGGGAGTCTGACAACAGCCAATAGAATACATGTTCTTGAACAGGAAGTTCAAGAGCAAAACTCAAGAGAAGGTATAAATACCTCCCCAACTCTTAACTCCATGTGATCAGCTGCCCAAAACCACCCATGTGTTTCGGCTTCATTATCAAACCATCTTTCCAATCAGCCTCCGACCTCCATTTTGTCTCCAGTGCCTTTCTCTCAGTTTGAACTGAACCAGACGGTTATTTTCTCCAACTCCAGCTTTATTGTTTTTATAAATAACTCAAGGTGACAAACATACTTAACACTCCTTCCTCCTCCAATTTTCTCCACAACCATCACCCTGTGAAGTGAGTTGGGCTGAGAGAGAGTAACTGACCCAGCTGGCTTTCAGGATTAGGGTTAGAGTTAAGGTAGCACTCAAACTTGTACCGTGTTTCTCCAACAATACGCCTCCCCCATAGGAAGACCCAGCATGTTTTCTAGGCATAAAATGAAATTAAGCCCCTCCCCCCAAATTTAGGCCTAGTTTAAAACATGTGAAATTGGGGGGGAGGCGGGGGGAACTTGCCATTAGGAGTGCCCAGCGGGCAGCTACGCCTCACCATCAGCTGCTCCTAATACCATGGTGGAGCACAGAGGGCTCCCTTACCTGGGTCAGCAGCTGGGCGGCGTCGACGTGGATGTCCGGCAGCATTTCAGCTACTTCTCAGGCCTCCGTAGCTTCCACGGTTCCCACCGGTGCTGACACCTCTCTCGCCAGCGCCGTCTCCAACAACAGCGTGAGTCACTCCCGCTTTTCCCCTGTCCCCATAACAACAGGAAAAAAATGTTTGAGGTACCTGGGAGTGCCGCGTGCTGCGTTTTGGTTTAATCCCGAGCGGCTGGGTGGGCGTGAGAAGAGCCGAGCGAGCATCTCTGCTGCTGCTACCCTTGGTGCTCCAGCCTCGGGCTCTGCAAGTTTGCAAAAGTCCTGGTGCACAGCCCGTTCCTGCATTCCAAGCGCCCAGGCCGAGCTGCAGCTGTCCCTCTCTTGTCAGCACTGTCTCCAATAACAGCGGCAGCAGCGGCGGGAACCGTGGAAGCTTTTCAGCTGCTTCTCGGGTGGGGGAGCTGCCTCTAACTTCCACGGTTCCCACCGCTGCTGCTGCTGTTATTGGAGATGGTGCTGGCGAGAGAGGGATAGCTGCAGCTCAGCCTGGGCGCTTGGAATGCAGGAACGGGCTGTGCACTGGGACTTTTGCAAACTTGCAGATCCCGAAGCTGGAGCACAAAGGGTAGCAGTAGCAGAGACGCTTGCTCGGCTCTTCTCACGCCCACCCAGCCGCTCGGGATTAAACCAAAACGCAGCACGCGGCGCTCCCAGGTACCTCAAAATGTTTTTTTTTCCTGTTGTTATGGGGACGGGGGAAAAGCGGGAGTGACTCGGAAGCTATTGTTGGAGACAGCTCTGGTGCGCGGGGGTGGGTGGGAGAGAAATTAATTCACCCCCGAAAAGACATCCTAGCCGTTTTTTCAGGGCTCAAAAAAAAAAAAAAAAAAAATAAGGCCCGGCCTTATTTTGTGAGAAACACAGTAGTCTTTCTAGCCTGGTGCCTTAACCAC
Organism: Notechis scutatus; assembly: GCF_049901735.1. NCBI lineage: Eukaryota > Metazoa > Chordata > Lepidosauria > Squamata > Elapidae > Notechis > Notechis scutatus. The sequence goes on from NC_142009.1 coordinate 197,504,516, forward strand.
TAGATCAAACTGATTTTTGGACAAGCAACTATATTTGACAGTTGCACAGCACATTGACCCAGAGTTTACTGAATTATCCCAAATCACCTGTTTTCACACAATATTGTCTCTCTTGTGGCGAGATGGGTGGCAAATAAATTTAATAAACATAGTCAACAAGTAATTTCTAGGTCCTGCATGCTACACGTATCCATAATCCTGATTAATTCAATTTAATTTAAAAAAAATATTTCCTTGGTCAGATTGGGGTACAAGAAGCAAAATCCCCACTAAGTTCTTCAAGAGAACAATATTGTCTTTAAAAAAAGACTTAGAGTATACAACACTGATTGGCTGCTATGTTCCAGCCAAACCCACTTTTCCTTTCCCAACCAATGAGGAAGGAGTATCAGGTAGAACTGGAGAAAGGTGTTTATACAGTATCACTGCTGTAACTCACTATCAGTGCTATCTTACCATTTGCTATGACTGTATTTGTCTGGATAAACAAAACTGTAGCTGTCTCATAAACAAGTCACATCAAGACAAACTACCCACATTTTAATCTATGTGTTGTGCAATCCCAGCCAAAGGTGAGCAGTCTGGACATAGTTCCACTTTAATTATGGTTTACAATCTTTTAGGTCCACTTAGTGATGGAAACAGGAGTAAGGTAAGGAGTAAGCCTTACTTAGGCTGGTGCATAAGCGCACCAGCGTGCCTGCTGTCTCTGTCCTACTGTTCCCATTTATTCATGCTCATTTATTATGTATATACTTATACCTGTTTATACTTGTTTATATATGTTCATACTTATACTTGTTTTCTCACACATGCTTGACAAACTAAACTAAACATAAAAGCCAGCATATTTGCCTTCCTTTGGCATTCTTATGTTGCCTTTTGATTTCTACCAGATTGTGGGGAATGATAGGGGCGGTAGTCCAATACAACTTTCTTATTGGTGTGGAATCTTAGTTGGAGGAAACATTAGATTGACAGGTGACCACTGGTCATCTCAGTTTCCTAACCTCCATTCAAAATAAATAAACTTGATTGTCACTTTGTACAAATGAAATTTCATTGCACACAGCTCTCAGTCACCCCCTCCAATATACACTATGTAAACACAATAAAATACAAAATTATGCATATGCCCACTTATATGACACAGAGAAACAACAGTCTAAGTTAGGATGTTTGTTTGGGAGTCACAGGTAACCATTAAACTAAGCCAATACCATATTTAACCAACTAGTGATGTATCTCAGTTGCTAACCAGATCGAACCCAATTGCCAGGCTAACCGCAAGCATATACGAAGAAGCTGAAGTCAGAAAGCGCATGTGTGGCGCGTCTTTAGCCCTTGGGTCCCTTCCCAAAGGGAAGAACTGTGGAAATGCAAAGGATCGGCTTTCAAAACATCTGGGATGGAAACAACAACTGCGTTCCCCCCCCCTCCCCCCGAGACAGCGCATGAAGAAGCCTGACGATGCAGCCGCTGAGAGGGAAGGGGAGGAGCCCTTTTCTGGATGGCGCCGAGAAAGTGAAGGGCTCAGGTCGTAAAAACCACAGCCGCCATAAAGATCAAAGCACCGCCCTTCCCCCACACCAGCGCTCCGCTGCTCCCGAGTCAAAGTAAACCCGAGCCAAAACAAGGCTGTACTTCGGCCCCTTATGTATGAGGAAAGAGAGCGAGCCCGGCCGAGGCATCCCGGGCGGGCGGAAAAGGGGCAACCGCGACCCTTGCAGCCTCACCTGACGCTGGAGAGGAGGGGGGGGGGACCGGTGAAAGCGCCATATATCTAGCGTTCACTTTCACATTCCCCCCCACTCCCCAATTGTTACTGTGCAGGCTAAGCTGACCCTTTAGGCTTTAAAGAACTCGTAAGTCCAAAGCCGTTACTGGGGAGATTGGATCCCCCTCATTCTCCTTCAGTAAAATCTTAGCTTTTGGGGGCTGGGGAGGGGGAAAGAATCAGCTTCCCTCAGGAAACTTTCAGAGAAAAACTGCGTCACGGGCTCCCCCACCCGCCCCTCTCCCCTTCTCTCCTTACCTGCGGGAAAGTGCCCCCCTTTAACCGGGGAAGGCGGCGGCGGGGACAATTCCGGATTTGCCATGAAGAGTTCGGAGAAAAAGCAGGCGATCTCACTATTAGGTAGCGTTACTACTAGTCCTAGTACGCAGGGCGCCGCTGGGCTTTTTTTTATATTGGGAAAGATAAAAGCGGGGCGGGGCAGCCCAAAAGAAAGGGGCTGGAGAGAGGAAAGCTTGGCGGAGTTTCACAAAATTTCGGGGCGTGCTTAATTTGAGACGTAAAAAAGCGAAGGAGAGGAGATCATTAGGGTAACGCCTCCTGCTTACAAAACTTTTTTTTTTTTCCTCCAAGTCAAAATGGACTGAACCGTGTTTGATTCGGGTTTTGAGTAGCTTGAGAATTCCGGTCATTGTATTTCAAATGATGGTTTGTCTGTTGTTAGAGGAAACCCAAAAGGCGGTAGCTAGAATTTTAAGTAAAGTTTTACGTCACTCTGCTGCTTTCTCTTCCTCACCCCACTTGATGGCATGCTTCCCACCAAGCCATCATGTATTTTGTTGTGTTTGGTTTTAGGTTTGTGTCAATCAGTCAATGCTGGTTTGTTAATCTAGTGGTTAAAATTAACCACTGGGCTAGAAAGAGGGGACCATGAATTCAAGTCTCCCTTTAAGGGTTGAGCAAACTTCTCCAGCACTGCCTTGTTGTTTTGGTGACAGTTGCACAGCTGTCGCATTTATACCCTGCAAATGTTCGTTGGGGCTAGGAGTGCTCAAACAGCAAAGCACAGAACAGGAAGTTGGGTCAACCAATCAGCATGCAGGACGTGCACCTCCACACAACCGCAAGTGGTATTTTGGGGAGATGTATGCATCACCCCGTCTGTAGCTTATGCTTATTCATCAAGCCCTTGGCAGTGTAGCTATGTGGCAGCACCTGTGCACGGTTGCAGGCAACTCTAATCCAGCCTTTAGCCATGAAACCCAGCTTGGGTGACTTTGGACCAGTCATTCTCTCTCAGCCATCCCACCTCACAGGTTGTTGCTGTGGGGAAAATAGGAGGACGGTGTGTTGGATATGGTCACCTCCTTGAGTTTTTATAAAAATAATAAAGGCAGGATATAAATAAAATTGTAACTGGGCACCCAGCTAATAAAATAATACAAATCACTAGTCTGAGGAAAGTTAAACTAAACCACCTTTTCCACTGTATAAAGAGAGAAAGCATGAGCAGGCAAAATTCAGCAATCTCATATCTATCTGTAGCATCTTTAAGAAGATTTTTTTTAAAAAAAAAAACTGCTAGTTTTTGCCTGGGGAATAGTAGGAAACTGACCTTCTTTGAGAGTCTGATAAAACTTTCCATGGTCATGTGGGTAGCATAACTATATCTTCAGGTGCACTGAACGTTGTTACTTTCCCAGTTAAATGGTACCTCTTTATCTACTTGCATTTGCATGCTTTCATAGTTTTAGATGCATAGGAGCTAGGGTAAGTAACAGGAGCTCATCCCGCGGTGTAGCACTCGGGTCTCGAACTCTGGCTTGTAAACTTTCCAGCTGACAAGCTCAGCATCTTTAACCCACTTGAGCCATTGGGCATCCTATATAAGAGGAGTTTCCTGGTTTAGAGGCGGGGTTTAGAAAGGTTCTAATGTTGCTTTGTGTGGGGGAAAGGACAGCTCTTCCCCAGTTTTGGAGTGGCAAGCCAAAAAAAAAAGGACAAAAGAGAACTCTTGAGAAATGTAGGAGTAATGGAAGCTATAGAGATGAGGCATTTTTTGATGATTGATTGCTCTAATTATTAAATATTTCTCAGGACATAGTCCAAGAATGGGAAAACTGAAAAGAAGGGATGGAGGAATTTGGATGGAAAATATTTTCCCTCTGTTCTGCTGAGAAAACAAAGGAAAGGGAAAAAAAATACTATTTTAATAATTTATCCTTATCCTGCTATATAAGCATACTTTTTCACATGCTGCTTAGCATCGAGAATAGTTAGGCATTTATCAGCACCTTAGATTTTCAGGCAAACTTCCTTCCTCACCTTGTAATTCTCACTTAATCTAAAAAGGATCTAACAAACCAAATTCATCAGTTCCAAGAATTTAATTTTTTTTTGCTCTAAGTGCCTAAACAAAAGCTTCTAAAGCATCTCCCAACTGGACTAAGATTATGATTCAGTTTCAAGTGCTTTAAGCTCAGATATTTCCTTTCTCCCACATTCATTGGCGTAAAATAGGGATATTCGGTATTTTTATTTCCTTTTCCCATTAAACCTAGTTTATTTTTATCTAGCTTAACGGAAATATGATGGATTTTGGTGGTTTAAAAAACAAAGTAACAATTGAAAATCACTGTTTTATCACATACAGCAGCAGATAAGATTCATTATAGTTTCTCCGTTTTCTGACATAAGACATCTCAACACAAGGCCTCTGTTACATTTCAGAAGCAGCTACGTGCATGTTTGATCTCATAATGTTGGCTCTTTGGGGAGATAAATGATTAGATTAGTTGAAACCAGAGCAAAGTTAGATCATTGCTTTGCACCCCTGCACCCCTGCAGAGCCTGAACAGCTTTCAAAGCCACCTGCTGTCTGTCCATTGATGGCTGAAAAATGACAGCACCATTTCCTGCCATTTTGAGTTGAAAATCAGAGAAACCCTGTAATATAAGTCCTAAAATAAACAAACCACTGCTCCAAAACACTCGGCAGCAGTTCAGTCCTGCCCACACATGTGATAGGGTTACACCTATTCTGCAGACTTCCAGGTTCCAAAACCATTGTATTAAAAATGCTGTATAGCCTTTTGTTGCCAGTAGGTTGAAGGCCTTGCTTGCTCTTTTTATCTGTTGCTCAAGAATAAGCCTGAACTCAACTTTTGCGTTGGAAACCCCAATATTATCCCCAGAGCAGCCTGCTGCATTTATGGAAATATTTGGAAAAAAGGGCTATGACACTAGAGCAGGGGTTGGTACCCCACAGCTCTGGAGCTGCATGTGGCTCTTTCATTCTTGTGCTGAGGTTCTAGTGTCAACAGTCAGCGCCACAATTTTGAGAGGAGCTTCTGGTTGGGGAGGGGCGAACGCACGGCGCACCAGGAGGAAATTCTATGGCAAAGGGCAGGTTTTCTGGTCTGCTCCACAATTGATAGGGCTTTCAGTTAGGACAGGTAGCGGAAAAAGGAAGCTATGCTAGGAGAGACTCTATGGTGGGGGAACTGGACTTCCGGTCGGGTCCAGAATTGAATGGCTTCCGGTTAGGATCTTTGTGGCTCTTTTGAGTGTTTAAGGTTGCCGATCCCTGTACTAAGGAAAAGACCTAAGCCTTCTCAGCTCTCTGTGCTGCTCTTTTAAGATCTGTAAAGTGAGAGCAGTTTCTAGTGACTGCAGTTATAAGTTATACAGCTTTGGAAGCATGTTTAGGATGGAAGAGCTTGCAAAACGAATCAAATGGGTAGCAATGTCTATTTGGCACGTGATTATTTTGAGCTCCTGTAGACATGCATAAATAAACTTTAAACGACCTTCTCGCATAAAAACAAAAAAAGAGTCAAAGCCATCAGCCTCCAGTGACTTCATTCCAAAGGAAATCATGTCTGGATAATTTATTTATTTATTTGATTTGTCAATTGCTTACAAGATAATAGGTATAAGTATATACATAGTTATGAATACATGAAATGGATACATATAAGAAAAATAAAAGAAACAATAGGACATGGATGGTAGGCACATTGGTGCGCTTATGCACGCCCCCTACAGACCTCTTAGGAAAGGGGTGAGGTCAATAGTAGAAAGTCTAAGGTTAAAGTTTTGGGGGTTTGGGGAAGAAACTACAGAGCCAGGTAGAGTATTCCAGACATTGACTACTCTGTTGCTGAAGTTGTAATGCCTGCACTTAATAATGCCTGCACTTGTTATATTTTCAAGGCTGGAAAACAGGATAATGAGAAATATAACAATAGGGATCAAGGACAGCCTGTCCTTGTACATGAAATCCTGGTAATTTATTATGTTAGAGATTTGAAAGTGTGTAAAAATAGTTTTGTTGGTGCTCACATAATGCATTTCAGTTCCTGAATGATTGTACAAAACAGCTTGGGAAGACTGTAGGCTTAAAAAGCATCTCAAAATTGATTGAATTGACAAACCAAAACAGCTGTTTGGATGAAAACTACCAGCCACTGCTGGATGTGCAGGAATTGTGATTAAATAGTTAAACTGTTGAGAGAGAAAATTTGTAAAATAAAATAAATAAAACTTTTGTGCAGCACAGTTGTAAATGAATGTAAACAGTTTGAATATTGATTTTTTTTTAAATGCAGGTCCTGTGCATAGCAAGAAGTTTAAATATGGCAACTATTAATTAGCAAGATTGTAGCATAGCTGCAAGTCTGTTAGCAGTTAGCTTTCAAGAGGAAGTTGACCAGAGAATTATAACTAATGCAAACATGTGGCTTCACATTTAACCAGTGTGATACAGCATAAACAATCTATTTAAACTTGTTCCCTTTTTATATAGGTAATCCTTGACTTACAACAGTTCATTTAGTGACCATTCAAAGTTACAATGGCATTGAAAAAAAGTGACATGACTGTTTTTCACACTTAAACCATTGTAGCATCCCTATGGTCATGTGATCAAAATTCAGATGCTGGGCAACTGACTTGTATTTTTGAGTTTCAGTTTCCCAGGGTGATGTGATCCCTGTTAGCAACTTTCTGATAAGTAAAATCAATGGGGAACCCAGTTCCACTTAACAACAGGGTTACTAACTTAACTGCAGCGATTCACTTAACAACAGTAGCCACAAAGGTAATATAATGGGGCAAAATCCACTTAACTGTCTCGCTTAGCAACATAAATGTTGAGCTCAATTGTGATCGTAAGTCGAGGACTACCTGTAATCAATTTGTAACCACCAGTCCTGTTATATTCCTGTAGTTCCTTGTTGCTCAGTCATAAATACAGATAGTCCTCTCTCATTCAATGACTGTTCAAGTCTACAACAGCACTGATTAAGTGGAGTTAATGACAGTCCTTGTAGTTGTGGCTGTTATAGTCCTTCTGCAGAAGAGGTGGGGAACTACAACCCTTTGATGACTTGTGGACTTCAACTCCCAGAAATCTACAGGTCATAGTTCCCCATTCAGTCATGTGATGGTGATTCAGGCACTTGGCTGCAGCCTCTCAATTCTGACATCACAGCATCCCACAGTGATAGTGATGTGATTGACATTTACTATCTTTACTGCTAGTTTCTGATAAGCAAAGTCAATGGGGAAGCTGTCAGAAGGTTGCAAATGGTGATTGTATGATCACAGGATGCTGTAACTCAAGGGTGTCAAACTCAAGTTGTCATGGCGGCATCACGTGACATATCAAGACTTCCCCCCCTTCGCTAAACCAGGCATGGGCGTGGCCAGTACATGACACATCCAGCCCATGGGCCAGGAGTTTGACAGGTCATAAAAAGGGCAAAATTCATTTAACTGTCTCGCTTAGCTGTAACTGCACTGGATTCACCTAATGACAGCAACTGGGACTAGCGGAATTGCCTTTGCAAGTTATGCACTCACCTGATATTGTACTTTATAATTGTGTTGCTTAGGAATGGAGCTACCACTCCCAATTACCATCATGAAGCTATTTTCTCTGTTTTGAGGCCCTGTCCATGTTTCTCTGTTTTGAGGCCCTGTCCACTAAACAGGTCCTTGTTTGCCTGATCTGGGTTTGCAAACAATGTAATAAACTTTGGAAACTGAAAGCCTCTGGTGTCCTGTTTGACTGGGGAAAATGAAGTTTATTTTATCCTTAGGGACCCAAGTGAGAAGGAAGAAAAAACTTATTAAATCATAAGTGTGATGAAAATGAGTCCAGGAATTCTATCTTGGACATTTTTCTCCAACATAGTCATATGCAAGCTTGTTAAGCAGCCAATCCCAGACTGATCACTCGTGGTTTTCCTAGTTAGGTGTATTTTTCTTTCTACTTTTTGTTTGATTAAAAGACAAAGAATTCCTGAATGAAGGAATGTTTTCATATATGTTTTCATATCTGTATATTTAATGCATAACAGCAGATGGGATTTTGATTGCCTCTCTATACCTTAAACATAAAGATTACCTATTTCTCTCTGTCCAGATTATTTTATCTAAGCACACTGGAGATAAAGTAGAAAATAATGTGAAGGTACCACTAAATAAATAATAACTCAGAATTGCTATGAGCAGACTACGTTAAAACACGTCTTTCTGGAATTGCTATTTTAATTGGAACACTTCATTCTAAGTTACGATGCCTTGTGTCCTTTCAGTTTTGCCAAAACCTAGTCAGCACCTTGTTTTAAGAATACAGTATGTTAACATTCTCATTATAGGAAAGCTGGTTTGGGTTTTGCTTTTCAAGAGGAATTTCAACTTACATAATTATTCCTGTGTTGATACTTGTTCTACGATCATGATGGGCGTAGCTATTTGTGTTCAAAGACTATAAGAATTACACAATACCTATTAAGAGGCATAATCATACAGTTAAAACATAACACAAATATTGTCTAGCTTTTGGGGGAGGGTATTTCCACTTCCATTGTACTAGTAGAGACTTGCTGTCTACTAATATGAAAGTCTCCGGTTAGTCTTTGGGAATGAACAATGCATATCCTTTCCAGGGAATAAACCATACCAAACACTCCCTTTTATATTTTCTGTAAATCTTAATTTCAACTCTTCAACTAGTCATAATTATTTTGTTCTGTTCCAATACAATCTAACCATCTTCATTCAGATATAATCCCACTATGACTTCTTGATTTGGTATAAGCTAGGTTCAGAAACATTTAGAAAACACTTTAAAACAAACACTTCAAGTTCAGTTGTGCAACTCTTAAAGTAATGCATCTCATCCTGGTGCCCTTCACATGTATTGCACTAAGAACCTTCAAAATTTCTAACAGCCCTCTAGGAATTGAAATCTGACATGTCCAAAAAGCACCAGATTGGAATTTCCTGACTATCCTGCAATAGTGTTTAAAATGCAACTGTATCTGTTATAAATGCTAAATTAGGTTTTTCCTGAGCATTAGGCTTCAGAATGTAAACAATTTGATTGCTTACGCAGCAATATATTACTGTTCATTTACACTACTGTTTTATATACACTTTCAGCAAATGCTTCTAAAGGTCTTTACTGAGAGCTTTTCTACAAGGGATAGGCCTGATGATGACCTTGCACTGTTTTTGATAACAGTTCGAGACAATTTCAATTACCTCAGCATTTTAAATGGCTTCTATTGCTTGCTGATTCAGCAAGCCATATCTCTCAACATTAGTATATATTGATGTTTTAATTTTTAATATTGTTGTAACAGTCTTAAAGTAAGCAGAGCTTGGAATTCTTTTAAAGAAGGTGACTGTTTATCATTTTATAAACAAACATCCATATAATGTGTGTATTTCAGGATATAATGATGAATGAAAGCACTTAAATAATATTTTTAAGAATCACATGAAGTTCATCCAATTGTCATACTTATACTAATTCCAGAAGTATTACTTTTCCCCATATTGAGATTTGGAAAGTGGAGAACTGAGTGTGAGAAACAGAATCACAACGGGTGGACAACAAAATAGTGAGATAGGAAAAACCTCAATTTCCTGCCAGCTTCCCCATTGAGTTTCCTTGTAGGAAGCTCTTAGGACACATATTTTTTTCCCCCTTTCTTTCTCCCGCCATTCCTTTCTTTCCATCCTCTTTCTACATTACTTCCCTGTCTTTTCCTTCCTTCCTTCCTTCCTTCCTTCCTTCCTTCCTTCCTTCCTTCCTTCCTTCCTTCCTTCCTTCCTTCCTCCCTCCCTCCCTCCCTCCCTCCCTCCCTCCCTTCCTTTCTTCCTTCTTGCCAGTGGGGAAGCCTGCTGGAAGTTGCAAGTCTAAGGCCAGCAGGCATCTAAGTGGCTGCTGCTGGGTGAGGGAGGGAGTGGAGGTGCAGATCAGGAATGGCATGTGAGGGTATGTGAGAGGTGTTGTGTGGGTTGAGAAAGGTGTGTGGGTGTGCGCCAGAGATGCCACATAGGTCGGGGAGGGTACACAGTAGGCAGTGTAGGTCAGGAGTGTGTGGAAGTCATGGGTGTGTAAAAGGTGCTGTTCAGGTCAAATAAAGTGTATGAGGGGGGCACGGATCAAGAATGCATGGGGGTTGCAGGGATGACAAGTACGGTTTGAGTATGGCACATGGGGAATGGCATAGGTTGGAAAGAAGATGCTTGAGAACGTGCAAGAGGTGCTGTGAAGATCAGGGATGGCACATGAGGGGGTGGTGTAGTTTGAAAAGGGTGTGTTGGTGTGATGAACAGGTGATGCATGGGTTGGGGAAGACATGGGAATGGGTCAGAGCGCATGCAAGAGTATGAACAATATGTACTGTGTAAGTCAGGAAAGAGCTGTGATGGTGCAGTGGTTAGAATGCAGTACGGCAGGCTATTTCTGCTGACTGCCAGCAGTTCAGCAGTTCGATTCTTATTGGCTCAAGGTTGACTCAGCCTTCTGACTTCCAAGGTTGGCAAAATGAGGACCCAGATTGTTGGGGGCAATATGCTGACTCTATAAAGCTTAGAGAGGGCTGTAAAGCACTGTGAAGCGGTATATAAGTCTAAGTGCTGGTGCTAGTGCTACATGGGGATGTGGCTTGAGGAAGGCGCACAAGGAATGGTACAGGTCAGAGGAACACATAGGTTAGCATGGGTTGGAAAGGGTGTGTAGGTTCCTTCCTCTCCATCCCCCCTTTCCTTTCCAGTAGCAAGTAAGTAGCTGTTGCTGGGTTGAAGGGAGTGGGGAGGAAATGAGGACTGGCCTGGGAACTTTTATAGAACATTGAAAATGAAAATCATGTTATTGCCTCAGCAGCATAGCAGCAGCTAGTAGCACTGAAGCAGGTACAACTTCCCCAAATTTCATTCCCTTGGGAGTCATGGATCCTGGAAATTTTGGACACAATCTGTAAGTTAGTCCATTTGAGATCCTTGGTTCAAAAATTGTTGCCATATGATGCCCCTTTTCACCCTGTTAAAAAAGGTCATGAAAATGAATAGTCTCTCTCTCTCTCTCTCTCCTTCCCTCCCTCCCTCCTTCCCTCCCCCTCTCCTCCTCTCTCCCTCCCTCCCCCCTCCCTGTGTGTATGCAGAAAAATTCTTATATGAATGGTCATGGGCTTCTTGTGACACAGTTCAGGTGCAATCTTACCGCTCTATTCCTTCTTTGTGTGAATGCAGCTTTATAGTTGGACTTTGTCTTTCTATGCAATCCACCTTAAATAGTACTCAGGAAGAGAAAATGGGACATTATGTTCATAGCTGAAACTCAGATCCTATGAGAATGGCTTTCATTACCCCTTGTTTTGCTTCTTGTATAAAAGCAAAAATATTCCTTCCTTTTATTGCAAGTATTCATTGAAAATATGCCACAGAGATAATTCCTGTCTATTCAAGCATAAGGTTCTGATTCCTAAGAATGCCAACATAATATTTTTTCTCTTTTGGCTTTCTTAAGAATGTACTCATTTTTTTTCCAGAGAGCATACACCTCTAGCACAAATGAGGCTATTATAAGATGCAATTCAAGCATGGTGGGGCTGATTTAGAAATACCAGTGGGAAATCCATTAGAGAAGCAACAATTTCCTCTTTTTTCATATTATTGCAAATAAACTAATCTTGTTTATACAGTGTTTGTAAGGGAATGCTTTTTGAATTAGAAATAGAAAGAGTACACACAGAAAAAAGAAGCTTCCAGATAAGATTCTTTTATTGTGTTCTCGCTCTAACTCATTCATAGAAGTTTTCAAAATAAATAAATAAATGGCATTCACTTGTAGTTCTCCAGAGCTAATGCAGCACTTTTATTGTGTCTTTCATATAAGTGAAAAACAAACAAACAAACATACCTGTTACAGGGAAGTAAAACAACAGGTGTGCAGGGGCTTTTGGTAAGAGGAATGAAGCACTTTTATCTCATACAACTATTCAGAATAAGGAGCTTTTAATGCATTCAGAATTAAAGACTATAAGAATTATAGGATTGGAAGATATGACAACTATTTATTTATTTATTTGTCAAACATCTACAAGATAACAAGTATAAGTATGAACATAAACAAGAACAAAGGGAGTAAATACAGATAAATGGGGACAGCAAGACAGGGACAGTAGGCACGCTTGTGCGCTTATGCACGCCCCCTTTAAGGATCCCTTAGGAATGGGGTGAGGTCTACGGTAGACAGTTTGAGGTTGAAGCTGTGGGGGGTTGAGGCTGTAACAATGGAGTTGGGTAGGGCGTTCCAGGCGTTGACCACTCTGTTGCTGAAGTCGTATTTTCTGCCATCGAGTTTGGAGCAGTTTACCTTGAGTTTGTATTGGTTGTTTGCCCATGTATTATTGTGATTGAGGCTGAAGAAGTTGTTGACAGGCAAGATGTTATAGCAGACAATTTTGTCTGCTATAACATCTTATAACATAGGGTCGGAACTGGAAGTTGCTATGTTGTTCAGTTACTAAGTTGTGTTCAACTCCTCGCAACCCCCATGGACCATAGCATACTTGGCCCCCCTGTCCTCCATTGTCTCCCAGAGCTTGTCCACGTTCATATTGATTGCGTCAATGACTCTATCTAACCATCTCATCCTCTGCTGTCCCCTTCTTCTTTTGCCTTTAATCTTTCTCAACATCAGGGACTTTTCCGATGAGTCCTCTCTTTTGATTAGGTGACCAATGTATTTGATTAATGACTGTGACAGTCAGTTTACAATTGCTACAAAAGTAATAAAATTGGGTCCAGTCGCATGGTGACCACTTTATGACCTTCATGACTTACAATCCTATTGGGCAATTGTACATCAAGGACTACCTATACCCATACACAAACCTATCCGTGCCAGCAAGAATTTGACAACAGACACCCGCTCACCCTAACTCCATGTCACCCTGAAATTTGCCACTAGGTACTGTCCCCACTCTTAGGGGCTACCTGTCCAGGCCTCGGTGAAGGAAGTGCAAAACAATGTATACACCTGAAAGCTCTTTTGGCCAGCTTAAGAGGAAAAATGCTTCCGCATTGGCCTTTTTATCTGTTTTGGTTCTTTCAGTTTTATTTTGATGATCAGCACAAGATGGATGAACTCAGTTATAGGGATGTTGGAAGTCCTGAAAGACCAGGTCAAGGACAGAGAAAATATATCTATGCAGTACCTAAAAGTTGATATTGACATGATGGCACATAATTAATTGTATATGCACACACAAAGCTTTTATACATACAGAATACAAAATTAGCATCAAAATTTTTGCAAATGTAATCATCCACCCTCTTTTACTACATTGTTTGACCATCTCTCATATTTTATTTTTTATATCTTATTTCTCTGCCCCTAGTGCAGGCATTTAGAGGCTTGCTAATGCCAATTGAAAAAGGAATCAACTTAATATGCCATTTAAAAATGTTAAAATAATTATAAACCTACTAAAAATAGCCTCCAAAAGCTTGGGCTCTCTCCCAACGTCAGGAATAGCAATAGGGAAAAGCAAAGGAGCTTGTTCCACATCCTGGGACCAACAAAGAAGAAGAGGGCCTTCTTGTGTGTGCTTGGCAAATGCATTTCTGGCAGTGAGAGCTTCATAAAGATTTCACACCCCTCAAACACTCCCGGTTCCAAACTAGTTGGGGGTTTAAAGGTCAACTTAACTAGCATTATGATTTGTGAAAAAGAATGTTTAATGTTCTGTAGGCCTTCAGATGGCTTAGTTTTTGTGCCCTCAACCTCCCATTAATTTCACTGATACCCAAATTATTTGCTACATTATTATTATTATTTGCAAATTTGGGATTTCTCCAAATCTGTTTTTAACTCTCAATGGAGTTAAAGTTAGACTCTTATTTCACAATAGCATAAATTATACCCATGTAACATAAATAACATGAAAAAGTGACTTAATGGCTTTCTGTAGTTAAAATGTAAATACATTTCTACATAACTGAGATACAAAATATTCATTTTATTGATTTATATGATGGAATTTGTTTACTTTTTAGTAACTAAATAACATGCAGATTGGATATGCTGCATTAATTCATACAAGTTATATTTAGTTTTCATTTAAATATGACACAAACATCTCATCCAGACTTTATTTATTTCCTCAGTTTTGGTCCAAAGAGTTTGTTCTTATTTTAGGTTTAGGATATCTGGGTTGAGTTATTTTGCTAATTTAATCAGCTACAGTTTTTTTCTTTACTAATTGCTTAAATTTTGCATTGTTAGAAAATTCTTGGTGCTCTTTCCATGTAAACAAATATACAACTTACCTCCAGAAAGAACATGCAAAGTTTCTTAAAGGCATAAGCAATATTTGAGAGATGAAGCAACCTGAACAAATATTTATGTTTAATAATTCAAAATACTTTTACTATTATTCCCACATCAAACATAACTCACATCAAATTAAAATTATTTAAACAAACATAATAATGCAAGCATGACATAGAACCTATTTGGAAAAGTTCTAGGAAAAGTTGCTCTTGTTAAAAACAGTGTGGTTCACTCAAAGGAGGATATAAAAACTGCAGTCCAAAATTAGTAATAATAACTTTAAAAAAAATCCTAAGTGGCCCTGTGATAGATTTATATTTGAGTTTCCAACCCTAAACCCATCAAGCCACTCAGAAATATTTTAAATAAATAAAATCTGCCCAGCCACTTATGTACATAACCATGTCTAGAGCAGCCTAGCACGATGGATGCCTGTATTTTAGCGGCCTGGTCACCAGGAAAAGTATTCTGTCAGCATAAATAAGTTAAGAATGGTTAAGGAATATGTAATTGCAATATATTTATTATAATTTAATCCAAGAATCACAGTTATCATCTCTCTCATATGCAGATCTTGTGTCTTGTAATATATATAGTTCAGTGGTTGGAAAATTGGTGTCATCCAGATGTTCTGAATTCCTATAGTCACTTGCCATTGCCATATTAACTGAAGCAAATAGGAGTTGAAGCCCAAAGTATTTGAAGGCATCATAATACCTACTTCTAGGCTAGGTGATGGGCCCAAAGTTACTTCTTGAGCTTCATGGCAGAAAGTAAATTTCAGCATGGATTCTTCCAGCTGTAGTCCAACACTATTTTAATTAGGAGAAGTAGAAGCATTTGTTAGACCAGAGGTGTCAAACTCAATGCCCAGGGGCCAGATCCGGCCCACGGCGCGATTAGATCTGGCCCATGGAGCCACTCTGGAAACAGTGAAGGACTGGCCCACAATGCCTCTGCCAGCAAAAATGAGCTGAGGCGGGGTTCACGCGGCCCTCCCAAGCTCTGTTTTTGCTGGCAGAAGATTGCAGGAGGCAGTCACAGCCGAAAACGTAACTCAGGAGCCCGTTTTCTGTGGCAGATTGCTTGGGCCATCACAGGTGCCTCCGACATGAGTGACATTGAGCTGGCCACATTCATTCTGGCCATGTCCAACCTAGCCCCCTGAAGTCAAACACAACCCTGATGTGGCCCTCAATGAAATTGAATTTGACACCCCTGAGTTAGACCATAAGATCCTAAGACTCTCAAAGTAATGGTGGGGGGGGGGGAATGACTTTGGGAAACAGGAGGAAGAGCCACAGACTAGACAATAGTCTGATAAAAATATCTTAGCCCATAACACAAATGTGGGCATTGCAAATGTCACAAAAGGGATTTTACTTAGTTTCCTGGGCTGTAAAAATGGGAGTGGGGGTACTTTCAGTCTTGCAAGATTCTGTTAATGTAACCTTATAAGCAACTAGAATTAGTTCATCTAGTCATGCTTTCTGTCAGGACTAACTTGCAAGGCTGGCAGTCAATCATAGTTGGGAAGTGCCTAGCCAAATAGAGGAGGAATCAAGCAGAGAGGTAGCCCTGAATCACTGTACAGCCACAGGTAATCCAGGAATGATCCCCCCCACTTCCAACTGCCATGGAACCATATTTATCTGTTTCCAAGGGAAGACAAGAAGCCTGGGGAGATTCCTGTATTATAGGTAGCAATTCAATAAAGTTGTGAATTTGAATTTTTCATGCATTGATCTGTTGCCTGGATCTGATCAATAACCTGGCAAATGAACTGATGATCTTCCTGTTCCCAGTCCATTTCATGATTAAGGGAATTCAGAGGAGCCAAGAGGTTTCAGCTATAGGTCTGTGTCCTCAAAGGACCTCCATAATCCCAGAGAAAAGGGTCGCTCTGAGTGTCATTATTGATTGACAAAGCAAAACTTTGAAAATCGTAATGCCTACTTTCCTGGATGGCAAGTATTTTGTTTCACATATTATAATTGTACCGTGCAGCATGATTCATAATGCAGATGCCTCTCTCCCACATAATGCAGTCTGAGGAGAGACAGGCAGACAAAAAGAAAGATTTATTTTTAAAAGTATGTGTCTTATTCCGTTTATTTTGTCTATGGAATATTAATAATGCATTTAAAATAACTATTCACATGATACTGCCATCAGCTGCATGTATTCTTAATTTTGACAATCACTATTCATACAATGAAAATACTGCTTTTTAAAAACATATCAGCCTACACTTTCATGGAGTTTGAAAAAGAAACCCTTCAGTGTAATAGTCACAGTTGTGGTATGAATATTTGAACGTGTGAATTCATGTAGAAACAGGAGCGCATTTTATCACATATGACTATAAAATATGGGTTTGGAGATTTAAGTATAATTCAAAACCAATTTGCTTCCAATATGGAGTAGAAAGCATATTATGTTTATATATGAGACTTTCAGGATGGAAGATATGGATGAACAGCAGTTTCCATTGAGGATCACATTTCTCCTAGGGTGATTTCTTGGGTCCATGGAGTAGATGGGATTTCAGCAAAAAGTAGATGGGCCAGAATAAAATATATGCGTAGGTCAGAGGTGATATTCAGCAGGTTCTGACCAGTTCTGGAGAACCGGTAGTGGAAATTTTGAGTAGTTCAGAGAACCAGCAAATACCACCTCTGACTGGCCCCGCCCCCATCTATTCTCTGCCTCCCGAGTCCCAGCTGGGTCTCCTTTTGTTGCCCTGCACAGGAGAACAGAGCTGGAAAGCAGGTTAATGGGTTGGGAAGGGAATGGAGACTTTACAGTATCCTTCCCCTGCCACGCCCACAAAGCCACACCACGCCCATCAAGCCACCCCCGCAGAACTGGTAGTAAAAAATTTTGAATCTCACTACTGGTGTAGGTACTAATTAGATGTAGTTGCACAACAAGCAAAGGTAAGCATGATGCTATTTACACTACCTTGATACTGGGTTTATTTGTCATACCTAACCATATAAATTATGTATGACCCAGTGGTGGGATTCAAACTTTTTTGCTACTCTGGGCGTGGTTTGATGAGCGTGGCATTGCTAGGTGGGCGTGGCAGGGGAAGGTTACTGCGAAATCCCCATTCCCTCCCCACCCTGCTAACCTGCTTTCCAGCTCCGTTCTCCTGTGCAGGGAAACAAAAGAAGACCCAGCCAATCAGCTGGGACTCGGGAGGCAGAGAATAGATGGGGGTGAGGCCAGCCAGAGGTGATATTTGCCGGTTCTCCGAACTATTCAAAATTTCCACTACCGGTTCTCCAGAACTGGTCAGAACCTGCTGATTCTCCGTAGAACTGCTGCGAGCATCCAGAGAGTGGGAGGTGCTTCAGTCCTTCCTTCTCACAGGCTGAGTTATAATTGAAGAACGCTCCTCCTTCCTCCACGTGGCTCCTCCATGCGACCCCCAGTTTTCACTCAGCCTTCGAGAAAGCAGGCAGCGATCTCTTGTTCCTTGGCCGTTTTTCAGAGTTTTTGCTTCTAAGTGTTCAGGTTTGCCTTTATTCCTTTCCTCCTTGTCCCTGCGTTGATAGTGTGCTCTTAAATTTAATTGGTGAGGCGTTTTTTGCCTGTAGGAAGGGGTTTAAGGGCTCGGAGCTTTACTTCGCCCCCCACCCCTCTTCTCTTTCTCTGCATTTCCGAGCGTGCCTTTATCCAGCCGCTTGTCTCCGTGCCTTGATTTGTGCACTATTATCATTCCCCCTAGAACGCTTTAGAGGAAGCAACGCTTCCTCTCCCAGCCCTGGCTTTTGTTGTTCCTGATTGCCTGGTAAGCGAATAGGGCTGGTGCGCCTCTGATTGCCTCGCGTCGTGCCGGGCGGCCATTTTGGAACCGCCTCGTGGCCGGCGCCATTTTGTTTTATTTTAAATAATATTTTTCCTGGCTGTGTGTAATTTTTGTTTTTGGATTTAAGCTGTGTGGATTGAGGCCCTAAGCGGGACCGTCAGGCGCGTGGAGCCCCCTTTTTTATTGGAGGACACTGTGGTTCCGGCCCTGCTGTCTTTCCTTTAGAGGTTTTTTTCTTGTTGGCTTTTTCTGTCTGTATCAATCAGCTTGTTCAGAGGCGCGGGCACGTACTTCCCATTGTGTTGGGAGGCTGCCTAAAGAGGCCTACCTATTATACTTATTTTGCTTCCCTTATTTTTTGGCCTCTGCGTTCATTCGGCTCATTTGGATTTGTATTTAATAATTTTTATTATTATTTTCTCCTTGTGCCTATTTGGCCCTGTCCTTGGGCCCCGCCCTTAAAAAAAAAAAAAAAAAAAAGGAGAAAAGAAATTATTATTATTAGTTATTTTATAATATATTCCAGCAAGCTTTTGTGTAGATATTTTTGGATAGTTTTCTCCTTGTGTTTTTTAGTACTTGGTGTTTTAAAAAACAAATTCAAATAAATAAATAAATAAATAAATAAATAAATAAAATAAAAAAATAAAAAAATAATAAAAATTTTTTATTCAAAGGGGACGTGATCTGATTTGGGAAAACCGGTTTGCGTTTGTAAGCCGAACTCCTAGGCGTGCCAACCGCCATATTTGTTGTAAGGTTTTTTTCCTTGATACCATGGCAGAGAACAATCCAACTGGCTCTTCCCTGAAGGCCAAATCAAGACGCACTATCTTCGTAAGAGGGACAAGGACTCCTCCAGTGCTTCCCAAAAGGACGCCTTAAGGCGTCACAAAGCTCTGGAAAAGGAGTTCAGTAAGCGATCTAAAGAACTGCACACTATAACTACCCCACCTTCTACCTCTGCCCATCCCCTCCCCTGCCGAGTCGTTCTTCCCCCTCCAGGTGCAGTACATCCACCCGGAGCCGCCAGCCATCCCGTACTCCAGAGGCGACCTTCACGCCAACCGCTGCAGGTCTTCGCCCTGAGGAGCCGCCGTCAACCATCATCCCTGATAGTATCAGGGAATGGATGCAATTTGCTATCCGTCAGGGTATAGCTGATGGAATGCAGCAGCTATCCAGACCTGGTTCTCGAGGAGGACTTCCGACGTTGAATCTTTATCTGGTCGATCTCTCTCCGGGCAGGCGCCCCAGCAGGGTCAGGTACCTTCTCATACGGATGCCCCATCCCCAGGAGGGAGGAGCCTCAGGAGGTCTCGCAGGAACAGGAGGAAATGGGCTTTGAGCCCTTCGGGAGGAGGAAGGCTCTGAGAGGGGTCCTCGCAGTATTCTGATTTCCTTCTCGGGGACCCTATGGAGGGGGAAATGTCAGAGGACGAGGGCATTTCTCCCGAACAACCGACGGTTGTGGGCCTCTTTAAACCCCAGTTATTTAAGTCCTTATTATTTAAGGCTAAGAATAGCTCAGGCCTGGCCTCTCAATCTCCTTCTGATCCACCGCCATCGACTTCGGAGGATCCAGATGACCTCATGTTCAGGCAACCGATTGTGGAAGCAGAAGTTATTCCGCCCCCAATCTTCTCAGACTTGGTTGCGAGGCAGTTGGCCTCGGTGGGTCCTACACCCGCCCCTCTAGTCAGGATAAGAGGATGTTTAATCTGGACCCAGCATTCTCTTCTATGTTAGACACCCCGGAGGTAGACGATCCAATTGTGAGGCTGACCTCCTCTTCCAACCCTACGGATGCGTTGGAGGCGCTGAAGCCAGAGGACAAGCGGGCGGAGATGGCTCTTCGGCGAGCTCACCAGTCCGATGCCTGGGCCATCAGGTCGGCCACGGCCGCCTCCTTTTCACCCGTTCCTCCATCAAGTGGCTCAGGCAGCTCAAGCAGCATATCCCCCGACTAATACCAGGGCCCATCAGGATATTGCAAAAATCACAGCAGCGGCGGAGTTCGCGGCTGATGCCACCTTTCATTCGGTTAAGTTCGCTTCACGGGCCATCTCCTCCCATGTTACAGCTAGGAGATTACTTTGGCTTCGGCATTGGCAGGCCGATGTTAAAAATAAATCCAAGTTGGCTTCAGCCCCCTTGGCAGAAGGGAAGCTGTTCGGCCTGCCCTTGAAACCTTGCTTTTGGAAACTTGAAATAAGAAGAAGTTTCTTCCTTCGCTTTTTCGCAGGCAGGAGTCTAGAGGGTCCCAGCCCTTTCGGAGGGGCTCCTTTCGCCCCCATACCAGTCCTCATTCTCCCCTAGATTCCAGGGTTCCCCGTCGTTTCGGTCATCCTACCACGACCGAAGTGATACAGGAGACAGGAGCCGAAGAGGAGGCAGCTTTAGGAGACCCTTTAGAGGCTCCGGTCACAGGGCCTCCCGCGGCCCAGATAGGGCCTCAGACCTTCTCCCCATAGGCGGTCGTCTCAGGCATTTTGCAGACCTCTGGGAGAGGTCCACCCGGATGCCTGGGTGAGGAGTTCCGTGCGTTTTGGACTCGTTCTACAATTCCTCTCCCCCCTGAACATTTCAGGATTTCACCTGTCTCTAGGGATCCTACAAAGCGGGCTCTTATGGATTCCGCCATTAAACATCTGGCTGACATTAGGGCCATCCAACCTGTCCCATCCTCTCAACGAGGAAGAGGTTTTTATTCTCTCTTGTTCTTGGTGCCTAAACATTCAGGGGGTTGGAGACCTATTTTAGATCTCAAGCGACTTAATCGCTTTGTCAGGCGCCAGAAGTTCAAGATGCAGACTCTACAGTCTATTTTACAGGGTATCAGGGAAGGGGACTGGCTCACGTCAGTTGACCTGTCGGAAGCATACCTCCATATTCCCATTCATCCCTCATACTCAAAGTATTTGAGATTCTGTTATAATAACCAACATTTCCAGTATGTGGCCCTCCCTTTCGGCCTTGTTTCAGCCCCGAGGTCTTTCACGAAGGTGCTGGCAGCTCTGGCGGCCCATCTTAGACAGGTTCCCATCCGCATCCATTGTTACCTCGACGATATCCTTATCGTATCCCCTTCCCGACAGCAGGCCGAGAGGGATACTAGTGTTACCCTTTCAGTGCTACAAGATCACGGGTTTTTAGTGAATTGGGAGAAGAGCCAACTTAGCCCTTCCACCCGCATAGCTCACCTAGGAGCTGTAATTGACTCTGTTAAGGGTAAGGTCTTCCTCTCCCAGGAGAGGCTTCATAGTATTCATACTGCTATCCGGACTATCAGGCGAACTGGTAAAGCGTCCTTGCTCAGTTTATCCAAGCTTCTGGGGAAACTTGTTTCCTGCATTTCTATTATCCCATGGGCTCGTTTGCATTCCAGATCCTTGCAGTGGTTCCTTCTGCCGTACCAGCGCTCGGGAAGGAGCACATCAAGTCGAGTGGTAAGGATACCTCCAAGGGTTCTCTCATCCCTTCTTTGGTGGACTCGACCTTCTACCAACAGAGGTCATCTATTCAAGGAGCCCCAAAGGGTCACTCTTACGACAGACGCAAGCCTTTCCGGATGGGGGGCCCATCTGCAGTCTCTGTCAGCCCAGGGAGTTTGGTCTCCTTCAGAACGACGACACAACATCAACTGGTTGGAGCTTCATGCGGTATACCTAGCCCTGCGAGCTTTCGCTCCTCAGGTGAGAAGGCACCACATTCTGGTCCTTACGGACAACACCACCACCAAAGCCCATATCAACCGTCAGGGAGGCACCCACTCCATCATCCTCATGAGAGAAGCCGAACGACTCTGTCGGTGGACAGAGACGCATCTTTCCTCCATCAGGGCAGAGCACATTTCCGGGGTCTCCAACGTCCAGGCAGACTGGCTGAGCAGGGCCACGTTGGACCCAGCAGAGTGGCGCCTGCATCCGCGGTTGTTCAGGGAAGCAGCAGACAGGTTCGGTCTCCTCTGGTAGACCTCTTTGCCTCGCCGCTCAACACGCAGACACCAAGGTTCTTCTCTCGGTTCCCTTCCCACGGGGCAGAGAACCACGACACCCTGCGTTGCCCGTGGCCTCCCGGCCTCCTGTCGCCTTCCCTCCGCTTCCGCTGATCCCCAGGGTAATTCGGAAGTTGCTGTTCGAGAGGCGGAGATCCTACTAGTGGCCCCATATTGGCCCAGGAGGCCGTGGTTTGCGGATCTTCACGGTCTATCGGTGGTTCCACCATGGAGGATCCCACTGGACCAGATCTCCCTGTCACAGGGACCTCTGCTTCATCCAGAACCACAGTGGCTGCAGCTAGCCGTCTGGAGGTTGAGCGGGAAAGCGATGATTGAAGAAGGCTTGTCTACCCAGGTCATAGATACCATTCTGGCTGCCAGGAGGCCTTCCACTACTCAAATTTATGATTCAACTTGGAACAGCTTCTGTAAGTGGTGCCGAAAATCCTCTGTCAATCCTCGCTCTCCTTCTATAGCACAAATTCTAGCCTTTTTACAGGATGGCCTAAATGAAGGTCTCTCTCCCAACACGTTGAGAAGACAGGTCGCGGCCCTCTCAACGGTGGTGGCTGGCGCTCCTTCAGCTCTCTTTCCCACCACCCTCGCATTAAGGCCTTTTAAAAGGGGCTTCTAATTTGCGCCCGCCGGTAGTGCATAGATATCCAACATGGGACCTTAACAAAGTTCTCCTGGCCTTGACTAGGCCTCCCCTTTGAACCTCTCAGGGAGGTACCACTCCAGTTTCTCACCTTTAAGGTGGTCTTTCTTGTAGCGATCACCTCAGCTAGAAGGATATCTGAAATTGCAGCTCTATCCGTGAGGAAGGATTTGTGCATTTTTCATTCTGATCGAGTTGTCTTGAGACCAGACCCCTCCTTTTTACCAAAAATCAATTCTGCTTTTCACAGGGCGCAGGAGTTGGTCCTACCTAATTTTTGTCCAAAGCCTCTGCATGATAGGGAGAGGCAATGGCACACCCTCGATGTTCGAAGGGCGTTGCGTATTTACATATGTCGCACGCAATCCATCAGGAGATCGGAGTCCCTGTTTTTGTCATTTCAGCCTAAAACGCTGGGTCAAAGGTACCACCATCCACGGTAGGCCGGTGGATTAGGGCGACCATTTCCAAGGCCTATTCAGTTCAAGCTCTTCCAATCCCCAGTGGGATAACGGCTCATTCCACCAGGAGCGCAGCTACATCAATAGCTTGGGCTACTCAAGCCTCGCTTCTTGACATTTGCCGGGCGGCCACTTGGGCCTCTCCGTCACCTTTCATACGCCACTATAAGATTGACACTTTCGCTTCGGCTGAAGCGTCCTTTGGCAGGCGAGTCCTACAGCAAGTGGTTGGGGATCCTAAGGAGATTCCGATCCAGACGGAGTCCCGCCCGTAGGACAAACATGCTTTGGTATGTCCCACTCTCTGGATGCTCGCAGCAGTTCTACGGAGAATGGGCGTTGGTTCTTACCTGATACGCCTCTTCTCGTGGAACTGCGTAGAGCATCCAGCCCCACCCTCTTGGTCCGTCTGGTAGGGAATTCTGTTTTTCGGCCAATGATCGTTATTGTATATACTTGAGTTGTTTACTAGTTCAGTTAGAGGATTGTGGTTGTCCTCTCGTCTTCGTGAAACTGGGAGAACGCATGGAGGAGCCACGTGGAGGAAGGAGGAGCGTTCTTCAATTATAACTCAGCCTGTGAGAAGGAAGGACTGAAGCACCTCCCACTCTCTGGATGCTCTACGCAGTTCCACGAGAAGAGGCGTATCAGGTAAGAACCAACGCCCAATTCCACCTCTGGTATGACCCTTAAGCTTTATTTCCTATTAGAAACATTACTCCTCTCAACTAATTTTAATGGCTTTTTTTCATAATATATAAGGGGTTAAAGATGGTCCCTCACCTTTTCAATGATTGGAATCATATCTCTTAAATTCTTTTTTTTTTATTATACACCTAATGAAAAAAGGGTTTTAGAAAAAAAAATCTCACAAATGTAAGGTGTGTATTTGGTATGTGTACATGAATAAGGGGATGTGTGTCTTTTTAGTACATGAAATTACATTTCCTTTTTTGCAAATTTTATTAAAAAATATAAATGAAAGAAATAAAATCAAATGCAAATTATGAAAAATGCAAACAGATACAGAAAGGGGAAAAAAGGTATGAAAAAGGAAAGCGAAAAGAAAGAGTAACTTCATCCCAGTAATTAAAGACAATTTTAATAACTCATCACATTTCTTAATACAACATAATCTCTCACCCACCCACCCATAGTTCATCACTTGGTAAAAAAAAAAAACATAATTCACATACTTCATCAATTGTTCCTTGTCAGTAAAAGTCAAGTAGGGGAACTGGATATAACTGTTTTCTTCTTTTAGCTCTGATCAAATAAGCCAACTTTATAAACTTTCCCTTAATTTTTAAGGGTCTCATTTTTAATCCCTTCAGAAGCAGGTTTATTATTACCAGTATTTTATTATTTATTTTTACCAGTGTGTTGTATGTCTAGTATTTCCAAGTGTCAAGACTGTAAACTTTTCCATATTTTTCTTTCATCAGATAGTCCTTGGGGGTACAAGGATATCGTGTTGTGTGTTAGCTTTTGTCTGTAGCTAAAAAGATTAATTGGTGGGAGGAGAGTGCTGTTTTTGAGCAAAGTTTGCTCCAAATTCCACTTGATTAAAGCAGCACAAACAGATAGTCTAAACAAAATAGGCTTCTGGATTCTTTTTCACTGCAAAGGGAATTGCGTTGTGTACCATGTCTCAGTCCATGTCTACCACATCGCTTTGCTTCTGCAAGCAAGTTCCCACTGACATGGCTAATGACACCAATCTGTCTGCATGGCAGTAACAGATGTTCATCCTCTCTCAAGCGGATGCATAGATTGAACAATATGCAATTTTATGCATGAGATCTCGCTTGTTCACTGCAGTTGCTGAATCTTTTTTTTTTTTACACTAAAGTTATTGTAGTAACTTTATCGAATAGAATGTGTTCTTTGCCTCTTTTAACACTTTCTATCTATCATCTACATCTACCTATTTATTTACTTACCATATCTATCTATCTATCTGTCTGTCTATCTATCTATCTATCTATCTATCTATCTATCTATCTATCATCATCCATCTATCATTAACAAAATTAATATTATGTAGCATGGGAGAAGAGGGAGAAGGGAATGAAAGGAGGATGTTTTGGCGGGAAATAAGGGAGAGGATGTTTTGGCGGAAATAAGGGAGAGTAAGGGGGGAGAGAGAGGCGATAGGGATAGGTGACTCTCTTTGGGGGACAGGCCTGAGGGAAAAGAGAGAGAAGAGAAGCAGGGACTACTGGCTAATCTGGCCTTGACCCCACCGAGTGAAGGGGGAATGAAAAAGAGGAGGTTTTGGCAAAAAAGGAGAGGAGGGCAAGGATTAGAGAGAGAAGGCAAGAGAGAGAGCTGAGTCTCTTTGGGAGACAGACCTGAAGACAAAAGGAGAGAAGTAGGGCCTCCTGGCCCACTTGGTTCTCCACCCCACTGAGTGAAGGGCAGGGGAAGGATTACTTGAGGATAGGTTGAGGAAAGGTAGAAGAAAGGAATGGGGGAGAAGGTGGGGAAAGGAATGTGGGGAAAGGTAGGGAAAATTGTGTGAGGAAAGGTTGAGGAAAGAGGAGAAGGAAGAGAAAAGAGAGTGAATGATAGAAAGTGAGGGAGGCAGAGGAATTAATGAAGGAACAGAGGCAGTGACAGGAGAGACCAGCAAGCATCAGGAGGGGGAGGAGAGAGAGAGGAGAGGGCCAACCAGCTGTTTGACCACTAACCCACCATGTGACCTGCCTGCTGGGAGGAGACTGCACAAGGGATCAGCTGGAATGACAAGGCAGCAGAGTCCAGCTGACCGAGGCAAGTAGAGGTGCCTGAGCGAGGGACCAGAGTGTACTGGCAGCTATAACAGCGGACTATATCAGGAGAAGGCTTCTGGAAGGCCAGGGGAACCCGGACTTCAGGAACCCTTTCACGGGTATTATATCAGGACAAAAAGAGGAACTCACCTGTTTCAGTTCTACTACTATTGCATGTGGTTTGATTGTGAAAAAAACGAGATTCTCAATCTTAAATTACACTGCGCTGTGAGAATTCTTGTGCATTTGGAAGAAAGACTTATGTCAGCAACATTCCCTATAATGATTTCACACCATGTTTATTATTGATTATTTTGTTTCAAAGCTGCCAATAAAGCTGTCTTCACATTTTATCACTGTGGCAATTCTTATAAGAAAAACAGTAATGAATTTAATTCAATAAAAAAACTAATAAAAGTTTATGGTATATATTGGCTAATTGAAGCATTTCATTACTATCCAATTGATTTACAAATATGCAGACCCATTAAAGATTTTTTTCAGTTCACCTTAGCTTAATTTAGGTATTTAAATGCCACATAATCTCTTAAGAGCCATAAGTGATTAACAACATAACAAAATCCATTCTTTTAAAAAAGTGTGTGTATGTGTATGTATGTATACAATGTATATGTATACATGTATGTGTGTGTGTGTGTAAAACACACGCACACACATACACACACATATATTGCATACTGGATTTAATTGATTATTTTTACTACTAATTTTGATCTATGAAGACATAACATGATTCACCAAACACAAACAATAATGATGATTACAACAAACAGTTTAATATATCAAGGATATTACTGAGGTTCTGGTTTCATGCGCCATCAGTATTATGCACACTTATTTAAAATGCCATTGAATTTAGTGGAAAAGTGCCATTGAATTTATATATTTATATTTGTGTGTGTGTGTGTGTGTATGTGTGTGTGTGTGTCTAGATAGATAGATAGATAGATAGATAGATAGATAGATAAATAGATAGATATAGATATAGATACATACACACACACACACACACACAATTTGTAATTGCTTTGGAATCTAGAACTTGATATTAAATTGGTTGGAAGTATGGGCCTATGTCTGTTTCATATCCTCTCCTATCTGTCAGAATTCCAAGTAATATACCCATAACAAATAGGTATGTAGATTCTTCAAAGAACATTTTTATTTGGAGATATTGTATTGGCACAGACGGGTGAAAACCAACTTCAAGAGTTCCCACCTGATTAAAAAGTGAAAGTTTCCCTTTTCCACAAACAATGTCACATTGTCCAATCTAGGTGCTAGCAGGTTGCCTGCTTCTCTCCTCCTCCTCCTCTCTCCAGCCAACTGTTGGAATGTCCTTGGTTCACAGGAGAAACTATTTTGTTTTGGCTACAAAAGCCCAGCTATCTCTATTCTCCCCTCCCTAGCCTTCATCTCCAGTGTGGCAACACTGAAGCCTAAAAAATGGCCTTGGTGAGGACAGCTTCAGGGTTAACACTATCCTTAAATCATAGTAAGCTATATATTATAGGCTACCAATTCATGCTTTCTCTGGCACCATATATATCAGCTCCGATCACGCTTTACTCGCACAAACACGAAGCCGAAAGCACCAGCCTGAAGATGGTGAGTGGGACCTCATCGAAACGTTGTCAAGATGCTCTCAATCTTACACGGGAAAAGACCCAAACACGCCAAGGCCTGCATATATATACATATATGTTCTGTCTCACCTGTAGCCACAAGGTGAGAGTCCAAATTTCCAAAGGAAAATACACAAACAGACAGGAACAGGAACAACAGAGTTAACTTCCTTTGGCTGAATCCGTCTTTGGCAGTTTTCCCAGAAGCTGCCTGCCAAGTCTGATAACGAGCAAAACCATAAATCAGAGGCGGACGCCACACAGAATAATTTATCCGAACTGCTAACTCAAATAAACAAGTTGACCCGAACAGGGATTCAGAGCTAACACGACTCCTTATATTCCCTGAGGGGCGTGTCAGTCTCTTTTCTCAGTCCCTGATTTGACATTTCCTTTTACGTTGTATTTCACGTTTCTGCCTGCGTCTTTGCCTTGCATCAGACCAGCATTTCTCGGCTTGATCTTCAGCCAATGACTCCGGCACGCTCTCCTGATTATCTGCCAACACCTGAGGCACAATCAGAGAGGAAGATTCTGGGGAGGAAGACGACTCCGAAACTTCCAGCAAAGCAGGCTCAAATCTTAAAGCCAAGTCCTCCTCTTCCTCCTGACTCCCGTCTGTGTCACTCAACAAAGCAGGCTCAAACCTTAATGCCAGATCTTCCTCATCACTCGAGCCTATGTCTTCTGACAGAGCAGGTTCAAACCTCCGAGTCACAACACACACATATATATATGTAGGTCTAGGTGTGTTCGGGTCTTTTCCCGTGTAAGATTAAGAGTATCTTGGAGACGTTTCAGCGAGGTCCCACTCGCCATCCTCAGGCTGGTGCTTTCGGCTTTGTGCCAGTGCAGCAGTGTGTGATCGGAGCTGCCGTCTCTCTATAAATACTGGTGAGGGGGGTGGGGCTGGTGTGCTGGGCTGGTTGGCTGCGCTGCTGCCTCTTGATTGGTTGATGGAGTTGATGTTGGTATAATGGGCTGTGTGATGGCCTTGTGAATTTTGTTGTGGAGATATCCTGGATCTTGTGCTGTAATCTCCTGGGTCGTTTGTTTTGTAGTGATCTTTTTTCCATTAGCTTCTCGTGTTTTAATGGCTTGGGTAATGGGTTGTGTGATGGGCTTGCGAGTTCTTATATATATATGATATTCAGCTTTGTTCGGGTATTTTCCCATGTCATTATAGTTGTGCTTTTAAAGTTGTAGCAACTTTTATTTTTCTTTCACTCTTTTATGTTCCAGTGGTATTATTAAAGTGGGTTTTTTTTTTTACTTCTACTATATGCTGATCTATGACCAAAATAAATATTTGATTGTCAGAGTGTTTTTTAAATATATTCTTACATATCATTTTCTCCATTGTTTGGAAACAGAAAAATATCCACCATCCTAACAAGATGCTACCACCACACTTCCACATAGAAAGCAGACTCACACCCACACAGAAGATGAGACACGACCACGGACCAGAAGCCGCACTGCAGCTGCATCACTACCCGCTTCAAACCCCTCCGAGCCATACATGAAGCGAACTGACACCCACCATGAAGATGCGGCACGACCACGAATGCGAAGCCAAACAGCAGGATCACAGCTCACCAGCTCAAATCCCCCAGCAACTAAGACTAACCTGAGCACAACCAAGCCCCCACCTGAACAGAACACACCTCCAGCCAATCAGAACACGGCCAACCCCCCACCCAATCAGAACATAGCCAAGCCCCCACCCAATCAAGTCACACACCCCACTAGCAGTTAAAAGGAAGAAGCAGCTGCAAGCTCACATTACTCTGAGAAGCAAGAGCCGAAGACACAAGCCTGAAGATGATGAATGAGACTTCATCGAAACGTTGCCTAGATACTTCCAATCTTACACAGGAGAAAACCCGAATAACCAAAGATCCACATATAAATACCCGCGAGAACCTCAGAAATTATATATATATATACACACACACACACACATACATACATATACATACATATACATATACATATACATATACATACATATATATATTCATAAATCTGCTACTTTAATAGGGATTGTTCCTAGAACTCCAAGATTCTTTCAGAGTGATCTCTGCCTCCCAAGTCCCTCTCTTAATCCCTGTTACTTCCAAAATGTACTTTGAAAGGAGATATCTTTTAGTACCACCTCGGAGTGACAGTTCTAATATCTTACCATTTCACTATATATATATGTGTGTGTGTGTGTGTGTGTGTGTGTGTGTGTGTGTGTATGTATGTATGTATGTATGTATGTATGTATGTATTCTTTGCATCATTCCTAGATCAGCTCCAGTTCTGCATGTTTCCATGTCGATGTCTCATTTGGGACAAGTTTCCCAGACTTGTACAGATTTATCACAAACTAGAAGAATGCTGGCTAACTACTAGTACTACTAGTAGTAGTCCTACTACTGCTGCTGCTACTACTACTGCTATTGCTATAACCACTGTTACTAACTCTTGTTATGAAGGATTAGGAAGGGAAGAAGTTGAGTGAGAATTGTGTTATAGGAACTAGAGTACTTAACTAAAATGTTTGTTTAAATTATTTTCACTAAATAAGGAATGTACGTATTTCAGTTTTGCTCAAATTCTCATTTTTACGATCTTAGTTTTTTCTCATCCTATTTCTGCTTCAATCTGCCATTTTTTAAAAAAAAATGGTATGCAGATCTAAAATCTAAATTGTTTTCATATGCCGTTTTAATATGCTATTTGACAAGCAGTTTTCCTTACTATAAAGCATTTGGGACATGGTTTTTTGTTTGTTTTGTTTGTTTTGAGACATGGGTTTTGTTTGCCCAATATACATATTTTTCTATGCATGTTTTGATTGGAGATCTTTCCTGAACAATTGGGAAAGTGAATGAGGAAGCATAATGATATCTTGATTGGTACAATGCACATTAATTGAACTTGCACAAATGCATCAAAATGAAGAAATCTCTCCCCCGGCCTAAAAGCAGATATGTGCAAAAGAAAGGTTACTTTTTTCTTGAATGGTAGGGCAACCCCAAAGCAGATACATTTTCCACTGCTTTAGATGGAAACCCAAACTTTCAACAGCAACCAAAGAAATGTAATTGGGTGGACCAATACTTCCCTGCTTTGTTTCACATTTCCTTTTCAATGCAGAACAGTTTTGTAAGATCTTAACTGCAATACAAGACACATGTAACATATAAATGTGTTTTCTTGAAATATATTTTATCCAACTAAGCTGCTACTATTTTCTTGCCAGCTTCATGTGGTACAAACAATGCATTTCAAGCTTGTATTTCTCCCTTTGACTTCTCCCTTCTTGTTTGGCTCAAAAGAGATGTGATATAGCCAAATACATCAGAAGCCTGGACAATACCATTTGCAATGAATTATCAATGTAGAATTTTTGGCCCATTAGCTAATGAACTAATTTGGTAGATTAATATAAATGGACACATTAAACAAGCAAGCACTTCATTGGTAGCATTTTGCTTCAAGGCTTTTTAATAAGGTTGAATAAGGTTGTACATTTGTGAAACACACATGTGCAAGTTCTTCAGAAAGGAAGATAACATTGGAGAATCTTTTCTGGTCTGTGGTATAACGTCTGATACTACTTGCACTTTATAAGCTGGGTGCCAAACTATTGTTTCTGGAGAGCAGCGACCTTTCCTTTGCCTCAGTAGAATGGCAATAATCCAGTCATGCTTCAATTTGTGCTTGTTGATAAAAAGCATGTAATGAAACAGATGGGAAATGTCTCAAAAGATGTAATTTCTTATATCGGCTCGTAACACATGAAACTGCCTGTTCCAATATTATGAGACCTCTGCATTCTTGAGTTCCTCTGGCCGATTCAGATGTTGGAATAGGCAAACAAATGCTAACCAACTGCTCTCTATATCTACTCCTGCTAGCGAGAATGGATGAACGAACCAGAAGGTCTCCGATCAAGGCTTGCTTTTTTGTTTGTGGCATTGGTTTTCTAGGAGAGGAGCTTATGAAGGATCCTGATTTAGACATAGTATCACACAAGCCAAGAATAAAGGTTGAAAGAGCTGAGCGGCAGCAATTGGATTGTGGGCACAAAGTTGCTTGTGTGTTCCTAAGACCTGAAATCTGAACTGTAGTGGTAGAACAGTACATTATTGTTCCATACACATATTTCTTCTTTGCTAACTTGCACAAAAACTCTAGGACAGCTGTTGTGGTGGCTAAGGACATTAAGGAGTCTCAGGTTTTAGCCTACCTTCAACCAT
Source organism: Notechis scutatus (assembly GCF_049901735.1). Taxonomy (NCBI): domain Eukaryota; kingdom Metazoa; phylum Chordata; class Lepidosauria; order Squamata; family Elapidae; genus Notechis; species Notechis scutatus. The sequence goes on from NC_142009.1 coordinate 197,536,500, forward strand.
TGAGTTATAAATTTCAGGATTTAGGCTAATAATTCTTTCAGTCTTTGCCCAAGTTTACTCAAAGTTGAAGTTGTAGGTTAAAACAGAAGTACGCTGTATATCTTAACCTCCTGAAGGCAAAAAGAATTATAAATGTAACTAGTTAAGAAATTAATATAACAATATTATCTATGTCATACAAAAAAAAATCCCTTACATGGTTACTTTAGAATTAGAGATAAGTTGTGCAAAGGCAATATATTTAAGTACCTAATGTACAGAGCTTCCTTTCACTGGAACATATTCCAGAATCCCATATTACATTTAAACATAAAAACAGTTCAGTACCGTGTCCATTGTTTTGCACTTTTTAGATAAAACAAAATTATCCCTTGTTTCAGCCCCATACCTTTTGGTTTCAGGTGTTTTCAAAGGTTTCCTTTCAGAATCCTTGCTTACACAAAGTAAATTAAAGATAGCAATTTTCAGAACACCTGAATGTTGTTTGAGAGATACATGCAGATGTGTTTATATATCTACCATCATCTGGCTTGAAAGATGTAGGTTATTTGAAAGACAAGTCTGGTAGCAGCTTTTCTAGCTAACACATTTGATTAAAGAGCACAAGCTTTTGGGTGTTGCAGTTTACTTCATCAGATGCATAGAGTGGCTAGACTGATGTATCTTTAAATTGGGGGAGAAGAAATGGAGAGTAAGATAGATTTATCCTGCAGATGCCAATTACATGAGAGGTAAATTTACAGGCACCGGAATCCTCTTGATATTTCACCACCAAAGATGGCATGGCCTTCCTCCTAGGACATTTTAAACAATACATTAAAATCTACCACCACCACCACCCAAAAGGGAAATTCCTGAGATGGTTGTACACAAGAACAATCACTCATCCGCATACACAGAACAACAATCAGCACTTCCTTTTTCACACTCCTCTCAACTCTGGGGAAAACTAATGTATATAATGCTCTTTGTGACACTGCTGTTTGACACTTGAAATGTGAACACTCATTACTATTTTCCAGGTCCCTCCAATGTCAGGCAATACATCTTCCCAAAGAAACAAACTGCTGTTTTATTAATCTGACAGCAATCTAATGGAAACGGCACAGACTTTAAGCATTTGACAAAGCTCCCTTTTGTAGGGCTAGTTACCTCCCAGTTAAAGTTATCATCTAACTCTGTCAGGGATGGATGTTTTTAAATCTACTGCTGTCATCATTATAATTAAAAAGCTCTTTGTTATATATTAGCTTTTTAAATTTGTAGCTGTTCCAGATACTCTCCTATATCCATCAGAAATTGACAGATAAAGTGTTTCTTTTGTGACAAGTATTGGCAGAAGTTGCTTGTCCATTGGCATCAATAAGGTTTATGCAGAGAGCAATGTTCTCGCTTGAGATCTGAATGGAAGGTGAGATTCCATGCAACAGGTTTTATTTTTAATAAAATAATTTTATTACGCACAGATTTTTAACAACTGGTTCATCTGAACTGGTCCGAACTGGCTGAATCCCACCTGATAGCACCCCTAGTCCCTAGCTGTCATAATGGGCGATATCATTTATTTATATATTTGTTTTTCTTTACTACATTCTTACTTTTCTTTATTTTTATTACCTTTTCTCTTTTCCCTTCTTTCTTTCCTGCAACTTCTGTTTTTTCTTTGTATTCTTTTAGTTTGTATTAGTTTTTGCTGTTGTCATTATAATCTTTAATAAAATTACCATTAAAAGAAACATACTTTTGTCACTCTGACATTTTCCAATTAATCATCTATGTAGTAATAAAAGCAAAAACAAAACAAACCCTAGTTTTCAAAGATTTAGACTTCTTCATGAAGATTCATACATTTCAAGAAGATTGGTGTACAGTTAGCATAGTTTATTATTTTCTGCCTTCAGCATTTTTGTTTCTTAATTAAGATTCATGCGACTGCATTATCTGATTACTCAATTGCATAATTTTTTGCTCTTAGAACCATCTACTTTTCAACAACAAATCTTTGATTTCCACCTTCACTATATTTAAACCAGATGAAAGCATATATCAAGGATACAAAAAAGTGCTCGCATCCTTATTTAACTGAGCCCCCAAAACTTAGCCCCCCTTTTTTGCATTCATGAGTATTGGGGGAGGGGATTTAAGAGGCAAAATGAATGATGTAAGTCTTGGAGATGCTTACAGCAGCCATTTTACCCTTTCTCAAAATAAGCCCTGGCTTGGAATGTGGCATTCATCAGAGCATACCAACTTTGTATGGCTTTTCAGGCGAACGCACAGGGCTGTAAAGTGGCAGGGGGCAAGTAAGCCATTTAGGTCAGACGAGACACAGTTGATCCAGCAATCCAGATATAGGCTTCCATGTACAGCGGGAGAGGAGAAAAGACTTTTCAGCCAATTTAAAAACCTCCTTTTAGAAAGACCATATCTTATCAGGGTTTGTTACCTATTTTGCTTTCAGAACAGAGTTTTTGTAATATGAACCTAATTACTTAGATTCTTCCTTCATGGAATTTTCAAACAAAACAGGATAGTTGCCGTTGGCAACATTTCCACTCTGATTTTCTGCATCAAGTAGGAAAGTTGGACTAAATTATTTAGAATCTTTTTTGTTGACTGTACTGTTCTTTGTGCAAGCAACCTATCACTCCATGTTCCTTAAGGCTCATAGAAAGTCCTGTTATTCTAGCTGCATTTGCATACTATCCCATGATTTTGTTAAACATGGCTTGAGTGTGCCATAATTAGTTGAGTTCACATATAAAACTAAGTCAGGCAGGCTTATTTCTTATATGAATGCCTATGAAATGTGGTTGAAACAAAACAAAATGAAATCTGATGCTATGCATACTCCTATACATTAGTGTTTTTATTTCTTCAATTCTAAGAAATGTTTCATACCGGCTCCCAATGTCCACTCCCTGTAGCCAGTCTTGAAATGTTGAGTCTTTGCATTTTTTACTTTTTTAATGGTCTCAAGAACAATTCCCGTGGCTCCTCAACTTATCTGGAAATAAATCAACTCAGCAGTCCTGTAGCAATAGCACTATAGCACTTAGATTTAGGTACTACTTCACAGTGCTTTTACAGCCCTCTCTAAGCGGTTTACAGGGTCAGCCTAATGCCCCCCAACAATCTGGGTCCTCATTTTCCTGACCTTGGAAGGATGGAAGGCTGAGTCAACCTTGAGCCTGGTGAGATTCGAACTGCCAAATTGCAGGCAGCTGGCAGTCAGCAGAATTAGCCTACATTATTGCATTCTAGCCACTGCACCACCACAGCTCTTGGGATAACAGCACAGGAGCCTCCAACCTAATTGGGAATGGTATAGATGCGATATGTGAAGCTATCTTTTTATTCCATAAAGCTACAATTTAACATAGCTCCCAAACTGTGTTTTGCCACTAGAGGGCACATAAAGCTCTCAGGTTGATAATGCTTGGTCACAGGTTTTACAGATCAAGAACTTGTACAAGAGAGTAATAAAAGGTATTCACTGTTGAATTTTTTATTGTTTAATTTTGGGGCAATCTTACATACTCACAGAAGAATAAATTTTGAATCCTAGAAAATATTAAAAAGATGGAATTGGGGGCCTATATAACTGGGACTAGATACCTTATTCTCAATACTGTAGGAGAAAAACAGGCAGAGGGTTTTTATATTCACTCATCAAATGGTTGGAAATGTTACTTCACTTTAACAAATCAACTGGACCAATTAACTGAGAAAACTAACAGGGTTTGCCTGGTGCTATGTATCTACACGTAGTCCTTGACTTACAACCATTCTTTGAAATTACAACAGCACTGGAAAAAGTGCCTTATAGCTGTTTTTCACACTTACACCATAGGAATATAAATCCTTCCATTCCCCATTATCCTGTCAGAGCTGAAGAAGCTTCCTGGATGAGAAGCAAAATGTCTCCAAAAGAAAAAACAAGGAAGTCCAGTTGCCTTCTGAAAGAAGTCCAGTTGCCTTCTGAAAAAGCACCTTTGAGATTACACCATTGGAGCATCCCCATGGTCATGTGATCAAAGTTCGGCCACTTGGCAACTGGCGTGTATTTATGACGGTTGCATTGTCCCAGGCTCATGTGAAAGCTTTTCTGATAAGCAAAGTCAACAGGGAAGTCAGGTTCACTTAACAACCATGCTACTAACTGAACAACTGCAGTAACTCAGTTAACAACTGCAGCAAGAAAGGTTGTAAAGTGGGACAAAATTCACTTAACAACTGTCTTGCTTAGCAATGCAAATTTTGGACTAAATTGTTGCCGTAGGCTGAGACCTACCTGTATTGCCTAAATTTGGCTCCTCAGTCTAAACAATTATTTTTAGCAAATGGCCATACAGATTCCTTTATCTGCTGATTCCAGACTTTGATTCACCGTCCTTTGGCCACATCTTCCATATCTTCTGCCTTTGATCTTTAATCCTTTCCTTCATACCTGAGAACTCTAGCTTGCCCAAGTGACATTTTCTGTCTTTGGCCTTCAGATTCTGTTTGTTTGTATCTTAAGCGGAACCTCATCTGAGAGACCTGTTGCAAGGCCAAACTGCATAAAGTAATGCCCAGCAGCTCTTTGGTTTTAGTTATTTGTCTGGGTTGTTTTTTTTTTTTTTTTTGTTTTACAGTAATCACACTGTGGCCTTCCATCAACATGGAAGGTTTAAAAAAAGAAAAAAAGTTGCCCTGGAATCGGTGGAATATTTTAAAACATTTTTGTATTTAGTAGTTTGCGCTTCAGAGCTCACTTCAAAGCTTGGCCAAGGCCTGAGCCTGCTAAATAGATCTGAATTTTTTTGTTGTTGTTTATTGTTTGTTCAGCAGGTCTTGCAGCATCTTGGCTGATCATGGAAGCTGTATAGGATTGGCCTTGGTTTGTACTTGTCTGGGAAACTGCCTAAGAATTTGGGCTGCACGGTAGATTGAGACTATAAACACACACACACAAACAAGCACACACACACCACACATCCTGGAACAAAGCAGTTGTAAAGCTCTCCCATAATACAGCCAAGAACACTGCAGGAGTGCTATCATCAAGAGCTGAGCTCAAGCTCAGGAGATTTTTATCTTTTATATGAAGCCCACATTCTGCTAATATGTGTCATCTTAGAGATTCATTTCTAGTTTCAGATGATTAAAATAACGGTCATTACATGTCACCGATGGCCAAATGCGGGCTGAATTGTAATAAAGGTATGTTCTTTTTCTTCTATGTTCTTCCGTGTTCTTATAGCAAATTTATCTCTTATTAACTGGGTGGTGGGGGGACATTTTATTTATTTTATTTATTTGATTTGCCAATTGTTTACAAGATAATAAGTATAAGTGTATACATAGTTGTGAATACATGAAATGGGTACATATAAGAAAAATAAAAGAATAAGAGAAACAATAGGACAGGGACGGTAGGCACGTTGGTGCGCTTATGCACGCCCTACAGACCTCTTAGGAAAGGGGTGAGGTCAATAGTAGACAGTCTAAGGTTAAAGTTTTTGGGGTTTGGGGAAGAAACTACAGAGTCAGGTAGAGTATTCCAGGCATTGACCACTCTATTGCTGAAGTCGTATTTCCTGCAATCAAGTTTGGTGCGGTTAACTTTGAGTTTGTATCTATTGTGTGCTCTTGTGTTGTTATGGTTGAAGCTGAAGTATTCATTGACAGGTAGGACATTGCAATGTATGATTTTATATACCATGCTTAAATCAGACCGAAGACGGCGTAATTCAAGGTTTTCTAGTTCTAGAATTTCAAGTCTGGTGGTATAAGGTATTCTACAACGAGTAGAGGGTGGAGAACTCTTCTTGTGAAATATTTCTGGACTTTCTCAATTGTGCTAATATCAGATACGTAATGTGGGTTCCAGACTGATGAACTGTATTCGAGTATTGGTCTAGCAAATGTTTTGTATGCTCTGGTTAGTAGTGTGATATTACCAGAGAAAAAGCTACGTAGGATTAGGTTAACAACTCTTAATGCCTTTTGGCTATGTAGTTGCAGTGGGCTCTAGCACTTAGATCATTAGAGGTGAGTATTCCAAGGTCCTTTACAGAGTTTGGGTCATCAACAAGATCTTGACTATTCAGCTTGTATTTTATTTTCTGATTTTTTTTGCCAATATGTAAGACAGAGCATTTATGTGTTGAGATTTGAAGTTGCCATTTGTTTGACCATTCTGATACATAGTCAAGATCTTTTTGTAGGGTAGCAGTATTGTCTGTGGTATTGAACAGCTTTACATCATCAGCGAAAAGAACGCAATTGCTCTTAATATGATCACAGAGGTCATTTATGTAGAGTATGAAGAGAGTTGGTCCTAGAACACTGCCTTGGGGGACACCACTATTGACAGGTACAGAATTTGATAGGACGCTCCCAATTTTGACCATTTGTTGTCTGTTTGCCAGGAATGCTTCTATCCAGTTATTCAGTTGTCCAGAGATACCATAGGATTTTATTTTTAGGAGTAGTTTGTCGTGTACCACTGAATCAAAGGCTTTAGAGAAGTCTATGTAGATTGCGTCTATTGCTTTGCCCTGGTCGAGTTGTGTCGTCCATATGTTTTTGCAGTGTAAGAGTTGCAGATTACAGGATAGTTTTTCTGAAACCAAATTGTTTATTGGAGAGTAGGTTGTTTGTCTCTAAGTGGAGGATGATGGATTGGTTAATAATTGATTCCATGACTTTACAGGTGACGCAGCATAAGGAGATTGGTCTGTAATTTTCAACTAGGCTTGGGTCTCCCTTTTTGAAGATGGGGATGACTGTGGCTTGTGACCATAGGTTAGGCAAGGAGCTGGTCCTGAAAGATTTTTCAAAGATTATGCTTAGAGGTTTGGCTATGGCAGTGGATAGCTTTTTAAGAAGTAGGCACATATTCCATCAGGTCCAATAGATAGAGATGGTTTTAGATTGCGTAGTGCTTTTCCAACATTGTCTTCTGTAAAATCGATATGTATTAGATCATTGTTGTTATCTGTGGTACGGGTAGGAAATACTGGGCATGATCCATTGCTGTTTACAAATACTGAGCTGAAGAATGTGTTAAAGATGTTGGCTTTAGTGGTGTCGTTGCAGTCTTTACCATCAGGTCCTATCAAGGGTGGGATAGACCTTGAGTCTTTTAGTTTGTTGTTTACAAAATTGTAAAAAGCACGGGTGGAATTGGTGCTTAGAAGGTTTTCCTCTTGTTTAATGTGATAATTGATGCATTCGGTCTTTATCTGGTGGCATAAATTTTTGTATCGCTTTTGAAATTGGCAACGTGACCAGATTTGTTTTTCCGCCAGAGTGATCTCTTTTTGGATTGAAGTTTCCTTATTGTTATGGGTAATCTGCTTTTTGTTTTGTTTTGGGAGTTGTTGTTGGTACATATAGTTTGATGACTCTTTTGACTTCAAGTAAAAATATGTTGTAATGGTCTTCAACAGTATTGCATCCAGTGAATAGAGATTGCCAATCAAGGGATGAGAGATCGTTGTCTATAAGATCATAGTTGCCTTTTTGAAGTTACAATTGGGGATTACATCATTGTGGTGATTTTTGTGTGGGCGTATGTTGAGACAAAAGTCAATCATATTGTGGTCACTGCTGGAAAAGGGTTCTTTAGTTTGTATTCCGTAAATTAAATTCAAACTATTGCAGAAGATGAGATCGAGGCAGTTGTTTAGTCTAGTGTTGTTGGTTACTAGTTGTTCCAGTCCCAGATTTGTAATAGCATTGTAGAAGGTTGTGTGTATGATTTCAGTTGTACATTCATTTAGGGTCCAGTCAATATGAGGTAGATTGAAATCACCAAGAAAGATAAAAGGGTATGGGCAGGATGCAGCCCATGTTAGTAATGTATTTAGCTTGTTTACATGTTCGATGTCGTAATCAGGTGCTCTGTAACATAGTAAGAATCGAATTGTGATATTTAAGGATAGTTCACAGATGATGGTCTCAGGAAGAGCAAGCTCCTGGGTAACTTGGATATTTTTTAGATGTAAGGACTTTTTATAGAAGATAGCAACACCACCTCCTCTCTAATTTCACGATCTGATCGGTAAACATGATAGTCCCTTACTGTGGTAATGGAGTCAGGGAGAGATGCATTGAGCCATGTTTCACAGACAAATATAATGTCGAATTTAGCCATATTTAGTAGGAGGAAAAATTCAGGTATTTTATTCACGAGGCTTCTTGCATTGAGTAGTTTGCATTTAAGGCCAGTAGTAGTTGGAATTGAGGTAGTTAGGGGCGTGCATGCCTAGTCTTGGGTGATGGTGGATTGGTTGAGGTAGGGTTGTGGTTGAGGGTTAAAGCTGAGTTGCGGGTTGTGTGGCTTACTTTTGATACAGTCAGCATGGTAGTCAATGTACAGGTCCTTCTCTCCATTGTCTAGACGTTTTTGAGTTCAGTGCGGAGTACACGGAGCGGGCACGTTGCTGTATGGTTAGGTCAGGGCGACAACGGAGGTTCTTATGGTTGGTGTTGGTTATATTGATTTTATATATTTATATATAAATATAAATATAAATATAAATATAAATATAAATATAAATATATATATATATATATATATATATATATATATATATATATATATATATATAAAATATATAAAATATATAAAATATATAAAATATATAAAATATATAAAATATATATATATAAAATTATATATTATGGTTGGTGTTGGTTATATTGGACATAGTAAGAACAAGCATAGCCCCAAATTGCTATAGAATAAAGGGCAGTCATTCTAAGTTTGGAACGAGGGGCATATTATTATTACACTAATCAAAAGCAAAAATTAACAAATGTAATGGAAGTCTATATTTGACGTGCGTTCACTGCTTTCCTGAGAAATTCAATCCCCAAAAGGAGCACCTTTGGATTTGGTTCTGTTAGGGAATGCCTTTTTTAGCATATATAGAAGTTGAATGTAATGAGGTAAACAGTCTTAAAATGCAGCAATCCATTATCCCAAAGGTGATTTTTCAGGAGGCAACTGGACTTTCTTGTTGTTGTTTTTTAAAGACATTCCACTTCTCATCCAAGAAGTTTCTTCAGTTCTGACAGGATATCCATTCCGCACTATCCTGTCAGAGCTGAAGAAGCTTCTTGGATGACAAGGGGAATGTCTTCGAAACAAAAAACAAGAAAGTCCAGTTGCCTCCAGAAAAAACACCTTTGGGACAACCATGACCTGGATGACTGAGAATCTCTACAGACTTTCAGCAACCCTTTACTTCCCATTAGAGGTTTTACATGGCACAAGATGGCTTCCACCAAATCTCAGCCATCTTGGCTTCCCTCTTTCATCACCCTCCATATTCAAAACTACAAAAATATTGTTTTTGATAGTCCCTTCGAGGACTGAGGGGGAAAAACTCTCTGCAAAGGTACAAAGGGAAAACTCTCAAATGCACGCAGCCATTTGCTCCCCCCACTCACTCTCTTTCTCACACACACACTCTAATCTGTCCACTCTTCAAGGCAGACCAGACTAGGAAACCAAAGTCATGAAGGCCAATTTAACTCTGATTATGAAGATATAGTTGTACAATCTGTTAAATCTGAATTCACTTCCCCTTATTTATTTATTTGATTTGATTTGTCAATCGCTTACAAGATAATAGGTATAAGAATAAACATAGTTATGAATACATGAAATGGATACATATAAGAAAAATAAAAATAAAAGAAACAATAGGACAGGGACGGTAGGCACGTTGGTGCGCTTATGCACGCCCCCTACAGACCTCTTAGGAAAGTGGTGAGATCAATAGTAGACAGTTTAAGGTTAAAGTTTTTGGGGTTTGGGGAGGAAACCACAGAGTCAGGTAGAGTGTTCCAGACATTGACCACTCTGTTGCTGAAGTCGTATTTCCTGCAATCAAGTTTGGTGTGGTTAACCTTGAGTTTGTATCTATTGTGTGCTCTTGTATTGTTATGGTTGAAGCTGAAGTATTCATTGACAGGTAGGACATTGCAATGTATGATTTTATATTCTATACTTAGATCGGACCGAAGACGGCATAGTTCTAGGTTTTCTAGATCTAGAATTTCGAGTCTGGTGGCATAAGGTATTCTGCAACGAGTAGAGGAGTGGAGAACTCTTCTTGTGAAATATTTCTGGATTTTCTCAACTGTGTTAATATCAGATACGTAATGTGGGTTCCAGACTGATGAGCTGTATTCGAGTATTGGTCTAACAAATGTTTTGTATGCTCTAGTTAGTAGTGTGATATTACCAGAGAAAAAGCTATGTAAGACTAGGTTAACAACTCTTAAGACCTTTTTGGCTATGTAATTACAGTGGGCTCTAGCACTTAGATCATTAGAGATGAGTTCTCCAAGATCCTTGACAGAGTTTGGATCATCAACAAGGTCTTGACTATTCAGCCTGTATTTTATTTTCTGATTTTTTTTGCCAATATGTAAGACAGAGCATTTATTTGTTGAGATTTGAAGTTGCCATTTGTTTGACCATTCTTATACATAGTCGAGGTCTTTTTGAAGGGTAGCATTATTGTCTGTGGTGTTGAATAGCTTTACATCATCAGCAAAGAGGACACAGTTGCTCTTAATATGATCACAGAGGTCATTTATATAGAGTATGAAGAGAGTTGGTCCTAGAACACTGCCTTGTGGGACACCACTGTTGACAGGTACAGAATTTGATAGGACGCTCCCAATTTTGACCATTTGTTGTCTGTTTGACAGGAATGCTCCTATCCAGTTATGCAGGTGTCCAGAGATACCATAGGATTTTAGTTTTAGGAGTAGTTTGTTGTGTACCACTGAATCAAAGGCTTTACAGAAGTCTATGTAGATTGCACCTATTGCTTTGCCCTGATCGAGTTGTGTAGTCCATATGTTTTTGCAGTGTAAGAGTTTCAGATTACAGGATAGTTTTTTTCCTGAAACCAAATTGTTTATTAGAGAGTAGGTTGTTTGTTTCTAAGTGGAGGATAATGGATTGGTTAATAATTGATTCCATGACTTTGCAGGTAATGCAGCCTAAAGAGATTGGTCTGTAATTTTCAACTAGGCTAGGGTCTCCCTTTTTGAAGATGGGGATGACCGTGGCTTGTGACCATAGGTTTGGCAAGGAGCTGGCCCTGAAAGATTTTTCAAAGATTATGCTTAAGAGGTTCGGCTATGGCAGTGGATAGCTTTTTTAAGAAGTAGGCACATATTCCGTCCAGACCAATAGATAGAGATGGCTTTTATTTCTTCCTTCATCTTGATGAAACCAGACAGTGTCTTGTCCGAGATGTTTCTGGGGTTATAATTCTGGTCTGGACTTAGATTTCTTTTATCTGATTGTAGTTTTGGTTGCAGCTCTTCCTCTTGTTCCTCAAATATTTTTTTCTGCCATTCCTATCCCTGTGAATGGGAGGAGAGCAGCCATCCTGAACTTCAACAGGATAGGTGAAATACAAATCCAGTAAAATATAAATATTCATTTGTAACATCCTGTTTCCTGTAACTATAAAGAAGAAAGCTTGTATAGTTTGAGGAGGCTTCCAACAGGATTTCTAATATTACTAATTGCACTATTCTTTACTGTTGGCCAATCATTCTTTCCCTTTTGAACAAATGTATGGCAGCAACAATTTCATAATTCTCTGGCACTTGGTTAAAATCGAAATCATTGCTGTGTCTCAGTCTAAAGTTTGTGATAATCACTGAATGGATAGATAATAATGATGATGATGATGATGATGATGATGATGATATACAAAACAGATTAAAGCTTTTGACCCAAAGTTGGTTTAGAACTATTTAAATGAATAAGATATGTGAGAAAACAAAGGAGATTTACAAATGAAAATAATAGCCAGGCCATGTATAAAATTTTATCAATATGGCACAACAGTTGCACAATAAAAGGTTCTTTGATAGCCCTTCCATTCACAGATAGACAATTCACAACAGTACTGCAAGACACTTTCAGGGCTGCCACAAAACATTTGGTCTTTCAGCCAAGGCAATAAATGGTGCTGTCTTATCAAAGTGGATATACAAGGCCAGCAAAGTTATTGTAGCAAATGAAGGGGAAAGCCTACAATATTTTCCTCCTTTTCCTTCAGTACACTGGAAATTAATTAAATACTTGACAATTTCTTGCCATTTCATAATATCCAGAGAGCAGCTGCCTAACGTTCTCTCATTTTGCCTAAGGGTAGGGTCACATCTAGTCACTAGCTGTCGTGGAAAAGCAAGACTATAAACCTAGTACTTATAAGGTACTTATTTAACTAAAAAAAAAAGTCTAATTCCATTTTCTCTATACATTTTCAACATTCTACCCTCATACTGTATAAAATGGCTTTTTTTAAGAAATGAAAGAATAATCCTATCAATATGTCAGTCATTTTTCAAAATATATGAAATACGTTTTTACTTTCAAATGTTCAGACTTTATTTATTTTTATAGAAATACTGTGATAGGCCATTGTCAAAGTAGGAACAGGCAGGCTGTGCTAAATGCATTTTTAATATTTATTAAAAGTGGAACAAAAGTGACATTAATTATAAAGTGATTTTAGGTATGTCTTCAGAAATAAGTCTCATTAATTTCAGGCAAATTGCTTTTAGGCAAGTGCATGGACAAGATTTTGACAAAAAAAAAAAGATTCTGAAGAATTGGTTTCAAGATCCCACTACTGGAAAAAATTAAATCTATGAGTTTTTGACACTCAATAAATATTTCCAATGGTCATTTTATTGCAGGCAATTACAGCTGTGCATAATCTAGGATTACGGAAATTCTTATCCATTTGGGCAAACTGATATTTGAATGTGATTGACAGCTTCACATCAAATCTAAATTATCAGAACACATTGGAAAAAAGATATTCAACTGAGTAGAGAAAAACATTTATTTTGTTCCCATGTCATCCATTCACAGGGTGGAATTGATTCCCTCACTGTGATATCAAAAGCAATTCAGACTTTTGATCAAAGGCCATCTCAGTCCTCCTATCTGTCTTGCTAACCATCTAAGGCCAATGTCATTTCCAGCCTGAATTGTTTCAGGAGACAATAGACAAATAATTGCATTATTTTTCAATAACTCGATTATAAGCCTTTTGAGAAGAGTGTGATGTATTTCTTCTTTAGCCTCATTGAGATCAATCCCCTTTTCTCCCTTGTGCAAATAGTCTCTGTGTAAGGGAAATTAATTTTCTTATAATCAGCTGAGCCTTCCGAAGGATGACTCAGAAAAATAAAGCAGAAATAGTTTGTGTCAAAGAACAGATAAAAACTAACAGCCACTGTAGCTACATGTCCTTGAGACTTCTGCTTCATGAGGTGCCCTGGCCAGAGCAAGCTTCCAGGTGCAATTCCAGGTGCTGTTTATTACTTACAAAGCTCTGCACAGCATATGGCCTGTACCTGAAGGATCACCTGTTTTCTGTAGTTTCTACCTATCTCATACAATCCAGCAGAATTATCATGCTTTAGGTCCCATTGATTAAACAGTGTCATCTGAGGAGACTAGAAAGTATGTCTTATCTGTCATAGAGCTTGACGTCTGATATTGTCCCCACACTTATTTAAATGAGCCCCTTTTCCTCCAGGACTTTGGCTGGAGGGCATAGCCAACACACTATTAAATGAGTCTATTGTTCTTTCCCTGTGTATGCTTTGCATTGTATTGCTTTAAGCTCTTTTATCTTGTATGCCACCTAGAGTGGCAATGAAGTCAGGTGGCCTATATAGTAATTAATGAATAAATCAACCTAGGGGAGAGGCAGAATGGAGAAGTCCTGGGCCCATGTCCTGGGCCTATGGCCTCACACTCTGGGATGAATAACCTGAGGTGATGCTACCATATTCTTTCCGATCTTCTAAGTAACTAGAAAACGCCACAGCCTTTCCAATGCCATTATTCACAGCTTCCCATCTTCCTTCCTTCCCATAGTTAATCATCAGGAAAAGGATAACACAGTCCTTTTAGCTGTGTATTGAGTTTTGTAACAGAAAAGCTTGCCAATCAAAGATCCAGAGTGGTCAGCAAAATTACCTGTGGTATCTTGATCATTTCTACCACTAATTAGGGAGGAGGGGTAGTCGTGATAATGGCTGTTATGAAAAGGCAGCAAATTGTTTTGTTTATTATGGCATTCTAATAAGGAAAAGATCTGTATGGGGATTTCCTTTAGGACTGAAATGCCAAGAAAAGCTGACCAGCCCACAAAGTATCTTGGGTCGACCTTGATTTTCTTCCCATTAAGGTAGTATGAGATTGTCCAGTCCTTTTTTGTTAAGACAGTAGAGAGTGAGTTTGGTATAGTGGCGAGGATACCAGACTAGAAACCAGAAAGCTGTGAGTTCAAATCTTGCCTTAGTCATGAAGCCAGCTGGGTGACCTCGGCCCAATCATAGGAAGGATCAGGCTATGGCAAAATACTTCTGAAAGAAAACCGCAGGGACTTCTCCAGGTAGCGCACATTGTTTGACATTATTATTGATGAAGCTCGATCTCATTAAATATAAGAAAGTGGGGAGGGGAAGAAAGATGAAGATTGTCCTGAACATTGGAAGCATGTGTTTCTTCTGCCTTTAAGTGACCCAAGCATTGTACTGCTGTTGACCCCCCATTTTTTTAACCAGGAATCAATAATAATAATTCTACCAGAACTGTCTAATTCCTCTTCAGTTCTGCAGTAACATTCAAGAAGTTCGTCTTCTGGGCAATGGCGTTGGGCATTTTCATTTCCTTGCATTTTCTAGAGTGCAAATAGTCTTTGAAAGTTCAGACTGTCATTTTAAAGAGCAACACTAACCATCTTATCCACAGGAAAGGGAAAGTTAAAACCAAAGATTCACGTAGAATCTTTCCAATGCATTTCCCTTCCTTTAACTTCCATTAATTCCACAGGGGGAAAAAAAAACCAAGGAGATTGATACAGAAAAAGTCTTGGAACAGTCTGACTTTCTGGGAATGAGAGGGAAGGTGCCTAGGCTAGCCAATGAAGCTTTTGGCATAGCTTGATCTTTGAATGGAGCATTTAATTTTCTCTCTTATTCTAATTATTGTGAAATGACATCCCCTTCCCCACACTGTCTCATCCAGCACTGGGAGAAGGGCATCCTCCAAGTAGGGAACTCTCTTTTCTAAAAAAAAACCTCTGCATTTTCATTTGTATTAACTATGCAGTCGCGGCCTCATTGATGAGAATGATGAAAACAATGGCCAGAGCTTTCAACTAAGCAGGATTGAGGGGAACGCCACCCACTCTGGGTTTCAGACCCAAGTAAATCTGAGACGAATGTCCCCTAGGTGATCCTCAGCAGTTGCCTAGAATAACTCTTGATAAGGCTATCTTGCTCATAGAGCAGATGGAAAAAAAGCTGTTTGCTTTGCTATCTTTCCGGCACACATTTAACTGTTTGGATAACGGAGAGCTAAAGGAAAAATATGTTGAGGGGAGGGAGAGCTATGGCTCCACAGTAGACTACAAATGCTGGTCTCTATCTCCCCCATTACATGCACTGATAGCTACGCAAAGCAACTATGTATATTTCTTGGGAGAAGGAGAAAATATGCTAGCACTTCAGAATACAAAACTGACTGCCGTGTTGATCTGTAAAGAAAAAAAAAATCCAGTCATAGCATAATATTTTCTTTACTAGGAGCAAGAAAAATGGCATGGATGGAGCATGGAAGCTTTAAGAGTCTCCAGAACTCTTAATTGGGCTGGATCATACAAAGCCAGGAGACGGGAAGGAGAATTGGTGTTTGAGGCTCAGCAATTTGGACGTGGGAAAGAAGGGTGTGTGCACAGCTGCAGCTTAGGAGGAGCTCCGGGGGCCTGATGATATCAAAGAGCTCTTGAGTGGAAAACATGGGTGCCCATAAGGCAGAGGTGTGCTGCAGCCGGTTCGCACTGGTTCAGATGAATCGGTTGTTAAGATTCTGCACAGTTCGGCAAACCGGCAAATCCCACCACTGCTGCCCCTCCCTGGGGTTGCCATTCAGGGTGGGGAAGCTGCAGGGGCATGATTGGGAGCCGCACTGATCAGCTGGGAGGCGGTGAATAAACCTGCAGCGCCGATCAGCTGGAAGGCTGTCACCCCCCTGCAGCCCAAAAGAAGACCAAAGTAAGAACCAGTAAAAGAGGAATGGAAAAATCCCTATCTGTAGATCAGCGTTTTTCAGTCTTGGCAAGTTTAAGATAGGGGAACTTCATGCTGCCTTGGGAATACTGGAATTGAAGTCCGTGCATCTTAAAATTGCCAAAGTTGAGAAAGCATGGGTCTACACAAAGTTGATCTGGGCTTTGATGATTAGATATGAGATTATGGAAATAATGTAGACAAATGTTAGAGTAAGAGTTTGATATATTTTTACTTATATCTGTACCAAAGAAAGTTGGTCATTCTTTTTTGGTTTTCCTTCTTTTCCTTTTCCTTTCTTACGCTTTCACTCTTTTTCTTTCCTGAGCCTTTTCTTTTTTCGATTGTTTTTTATTCGTTTATCCCTTAGCTTTGTTTTTTTTTTTTGATGTGTGAAGGATCAAATACCCATTATAATTCTTCATTCCTTATTTATAGAAATCATATCAAGATTTAGAATGAAATCCACTGGGAGCCATCTCATATAAGGCAGGCGCTGAGTCTCTCTAACCAAAAAGTGTTTATCGATAGAAGAGAACGTTTGTAGCTCAGGGTTGAACTGTGGAGTCCTTGGTGCTCTCTGAGCTGGATGGTTTTCTTGCAGATGTTTCATTACCAAACTAGGCAACATCATCAGTAATAGAAGAGAGTGGAGTTTGCTCTTATTTTTCATCTATTAGTGGATTACCCTGTCAGTGTTGATCAGTTGCTTTACAAACAGTGTTTTGATAGGTGCCATGTCTCTTCAGCCTCAGGCGGAGAAGGGCTATTCTCTGCACCCCTCCCTCAAATGTTCTTTAAAATACAGAGTTTCCTAGCATTTCTTTAAGAATCTCCAACATGCAAACTGTGGTTACTCATCCTAAAAGGAATCCTCTTTACCTGGAGCTTCAAAATTTGCTGTTTGCTGGGAAGATGTGTAGTTAAAAGTCAGTCTACCTTTAGTGTACATCTGATTTTGGGAGTATTTCTTCATAACTCAACAAAAGGGTGTTTTCTGTGCCCCCCCTGTTCACTGAATCTGGATGTCACAAAGCCCACATTTTGTAATTAACCCCCGCGCCCCATTTTGACTGGCAGAGTGCTGCAGGAGACTGAGTGCTATCACACGCCCTTGGCCAGGCCCACCCAACCACGCCCACCCAGCTAGTCATTAGGGCAGAGAATCAGTTGTTAAAAAATTTGAAGCCCACCACTGCCATAAGAATCTAGTAATGACAGCCTTGAGAAGAGTCTGGAAAAGATTAAGGGATGGCAGGAGGGGAAAGTTGGGAAAAAAAGATTTGGAACTTCATTATTGTATCTGCTGTCTGCGGTGAGAAGTCTTTATGCATAGAAATGGACAGATACATCAATCCTCATAATACACTGCTCAAAAAAATAAAAGGAACACAAAAATAAGACATCCTAGATCTGAATGAATGAAATATTCTTATTAAATACTTTGTTCATTACATAGTTGAATGTGGTGACAACAAAACCACACAAAAATTATCAATGGAAATCAAATTTAGCAACCTATGGAGGTCTGGATTTGGAGTTACACTCAAAATTAAAGTGGAAAAAAACACTACAGGCTGATCCAACTTTGATGTAATGTCCTTAAAACAAGTCAAAATGAAGCTCAGTAGTGTGTGTGGCCTCCACGTGCCTGTATGACCTCCCTACAACACCTGGGCATGCTCCTGATGAGGTGGCAGATGGTCTCCTGAGGGATCTCCTCCCACACCTGGACTAAAGCATCCCCCAACTCCTGGACAGTCTGTGGTGCAACGTGGCGTTGGTGGATGGAGCGAGACATGATGTCCCAGATGTGCTCAATTGGATTCAGGTCTGGGGAATGGGCGGGCCAGTCCATAGCATCAATGCCTTCATCTTGCAGGAACTGCTGACACACTCCAGCCACATGAGGTCTAGCATTGTCGTGCATTAGGAGGAACCCAGGACCAACTGCACCAGCATATGGTCTCACAAGGGATCTGAGGATCTCATCTTGGTACCTAATGGCAGTCAGGCTACCTCTGGCGAGCACATGGAGGGCTGTGCGGCCCCCTAAAGAAATGCCACCCCACACCATTACTGACCCACTGCCAAACCGGTCATGCTGGAGGATGTTGCAGGCAGCAGAACATTCTCCACGGCGTCTCCAGACCTTGTTACATCTGTCACATGTGCTCAGTGTGAACCTGCTTTCATCTGTGAGGAGCACAGGGCACCAGTGGCGAATTTGCCAATCTTAGTGTTCTCTGGCAAATGCCAAACATCCTGCAGAGTGTTGGGCTGATGGGAAAAGTGATAGAGCTAACAGAGATGGCAAAATTGACTGTTTTAATTAGAGAAAAGAATATATCCAGTTTTGTTTCTACCCGAATTTCTACTTCTTTTCCTTGTCTAAAATGCTAACTTTGGATGTCTCCACTTGAAATGTCTCCTATGTTCTTGGAGCTTTCTTATCATCACATGGTTGAGTTCTCCTTTTCTTTTGACTCCATCACACACTTTCTCCATAATGGAGGGGTGCATACTAAACGTTCTTAGCGGCAAACTAGTTTAAGTAACTCAGGTTTTCTGGTTACCATGGTTTTTACTCTCAAATCAAGCTTATATTTATTTTTCTTTCATGCAAGTGCCTGCCCCTCCAATACTTTCTTATAAAGTATAAAGTTATATTCGTAACTTTAGTGCTTCTCTCCCTATGCATTCTATCTTCTGTATACAGCTAATTTGCTGTGCAACAAAGCCCCATTTGCAGGCCAACCCCCCCCCCTCCTGCAAATTCAGCTGTTGCTGCTGAATTTTGGTGACAACCTTTAGCAGGGTAACAATTTCTTTGTTTTTTTATGGAAACTAACACTGGCATTGGGAATGGGAGTGGGAGGCCTCAGCAACTATCCTTGAAGTCCTCCTTAAAGAGTAAAAATGTAGACCCCCGTCCTTCCAGCAGCCCTCCAGAATGATAGGTGGCAGAATTATGATCTCAGGTCCTCAAATATTGTCTCCCTGCTGCTTTAAATTTGCGCTTTGCTCTTGGAAAATATCCTTGCACTGCCATTATTTGTTATAATTACTCCATCTTCCT
This sequence comes from Notechis scutatus, assembly GCF_049901735.1. Classification (NCBI taxonomy): domain Eukaryota; kingdom Metazoa; phylum Chordata; class Lepidosauria; order Squamata; family Elapidae; genus Notechis; species Notechis scutatus. Next base: position 197,555,707 of record NC_142009.1, read on the forward strand.
TTACTTTGGGACAAAGGGGACAATTGAAATATTTGTCAAGCCTCTCAACTAAGAAGCAAACATTTGGTTTTCTACTCGGAAATGTGCTTGAGGTTATCTTGCCAATAGCTTCCGTGAGAGATTTGCTATTGTGCTTCCTGGGGAAACATTTGCTGGCGAGGGCCAAGTACATTGTTCTCGGTGATGCTTTCTTTTAAAAAAAAAACCAAGATATTGTTAGAGTTTTTTCGATGTTGGTTGCACCCCTATAGCCCAGATTCACAATCTGATTTAACATAATGGCAAATGGATAGAATACCATGGTAATTTATGACTCGAAGCTGCATACCCAGCATGTATGCAATCAATGCTTTCCTTTTAGGAATAGCTGCCTAGCGATCAGTGAGTGGGAAAGCATCACTAAAGCCTAGCTTTCATTTATTTTATTGTTGTAGTTAATGTCATTATTTCCAAACCTAGTGTTCTCCTGATGTGTTGGGACTAGAACTCCCACATTCCTGCCAAGACTTGGCCAACAGCTGTTTGAGAATTATGGAAATTACAATCTTAACACATCTGGAAGATGCCAAGTATGGCCCTTATATAGTAAGGAAATGCTGCCTTATACATTTTTAAAAGATATACACCAAAAAAGAGAGGGTAATTTAAATGCTTTGAACAAAATCCACCTGCCTCGTGAAACCAACATCTCAGTAGCAAGAAAGGTTGATAGAGGATGAAGCACAGAGAAAGATTGCCACATCATAGCTACCCTTTGGTTTGCTTTGTACTTTTTGTTATACCTCAACTTTCCAAATTCATAACACATCTTAATGTGTGAATGGATGGAAACCTTTGAAATGGGAGAAGCAATGCTGAAGCAAGACTAGGAACTTCACAAGGAGCCTGTGAAAAAATAAGACTGGACAAAGTAAGATCTCTGGCAAGTTCCAAGACAAAGAATGTCAATAAAGCTGAGGAAAGGCGTAGAATGTTAAAAAGACAAGATATAAATTGAGGAAGTTGTGAGAAAAGCAACAAAACAAGATAAAATTCTCACAATAGAGACTTCACAAAACAAATGGCAGATTAAGGTCAAGATGACCAAGCCAAGGCAAGATACTGAAACAAGCACCACATTCCTGGATATATGCTGAACACAGACAAAACAAAAACAATGTTGACAAAACCTGATAAATATTGCAAAGATATAATCCTGAAAGCTTATATTTGCAACAGTCCATGAGTGAAATACTTAAGTTCTGCCCTCTTATTTGAACATAATGCATTTCAGCATACCTAGAAGATAATAGATGATTTTTATTATTTCTATGTGATTTTTAACATTTTGTTTCTGTTTTGATCTTGTTATATCCACCCATAATCCATTTGGATTGGGAGCGTGTTCCAAATCTTCTAAAAGCAAAAAAAATCTTTATTCATTGAAGCAATTTTTTTTTTAAAAAAACCACTGTTGTAGAAGAGAAGCAGGCTGAGGCCAGGAAAAACATGTCATCAGTCTGGAATCTTTGCAGAGCCACAAGAGACCCAATTCCAGCAACAGCCCGCTCCCCAAATGTCACTGATCCTTATGTAGCACCAATTTAGCTTGATCCTTAGTAGTCCAGATTCTTATGTATAGATAGCATGAAATAACTTTTAGTGGTTTGAACTCAACTCCTGTTCCTGGTTACTTGTGCCGGACAGCAGTGGCCACAACACATCACAGCTAAAGGCCATAAGCCAGCAGCTTAAAGGAAGTTCAGAACCAAAAACACAAACAACTCCCAAAACTTTCAACACACCACTTGAAAACTACTGATTTTGCCTGAGAAACCCACTTAATAAAATAACATTAAATCCTTACATTAATTTCAATTGTCCCCATAAAGCTGTGTGTAGGTCATAGATTAAAAAGTTTCCACATTAAAGTTCAAAATATTCCACATTAAAGTGCAATATTCAGATAGGTCATCTTGATATCAAGATGACCTATCTGAATATTGCACTTTAATTACTGCACCAATAGCCAAGGTTATTGTTTTCAACAGAGGCTGTGGAGATATTTCTGGGAAACCAAATAATAGGCCACAGAGAGAACTAGAATTCCCCTCTTTTTATGTTCTGATAAATAATACTCAGTGGTAGACAGATTCCAAACATACAAACTGTAAACTGCCATCATGATTAATCACATTTCAGAGTCCCATACTTCAGATATAAAGTATTGCTACTAAACGGGTAGTTACATATATTGCCTGAAGGTAAAGTTAAATATCCCTACTATTTAGTAGGTAGTAAAATTTTAAGAAAGGAACAAATTATTTGAGAGGTCAGGGAATTGCAGAATGTGGTAGAAACATGAGGCAGGCTAAAATAATATGTAGGGCAAGAAATAAGGCCCTAATTCTTACTTTTAAGACGAAAAAGAAAGGAAAAACTAGAGCTTTTTTCAATCTTAAAAATCACTGGAGCATTAAGAAACACCCACTGAAAACTGCCTCAGTTAACCAAATGCCTGGAAAAGGCCTTTTGGTTTCGGCCTTCGGGTTTGTATTCACAACGCAGAATTCCAAAGTTTGTTTATTTATTGCTTCAAAATTAATGTCCTCACTCTTCCAAGGCTTCACCACCCCATGATCTTTCCATTTTTTCTATCCACCTAGGAAGAAAAGACCAATGTTAGTTACCTTAACTTCAACTACAAGCATCCCAGGAAGCCAGGAAGTTCAAGATGGAAGACAAAAAAAAAAAAAAAAAAAGGGGATTAAAAATGCATTTGCTCTTTAAAAAGATGTGGGTTGTTTTTTTTTAGGTAGGATAGTGAATAGAGGCAATAATAGTACATTTAACTTAAATTTTGGCATTTTCACCAAATAAAATTACTAGAGACACTTCTGCACACCCATTACTCTTGTCTCCCTTACCTTCTGCAGCAGTCTTGGGAGAGTATCTTCACTCTCTCAAGGCCTTTGAAAGGACAGAGAATTATAACAGCTTCATAGCAGGAGGGAGACTGAGCAAAATTCAGGAACTAAGGGAATTAAATTAGTAGGTAACCATGTATTCTGCAGCTCCACTAAATACTGAAGACTTACCTCCACAATTATCATTGTGAAGATACCTGGAAATTTGGGGGTTGGAGGTGGGAAGTGTCACAGGACAAGCAATTTTGTCGGTGGAAGGACCTAACAGCACAACAGCAATAGCACGTAGACTTATATACAACTTCACAGTGCTTTACAGCCCTCTCTAAGCAGTTTTACAGAGTCAGCCTATTGCCCCCCAACAATCTGGGTCCTTATTTTACTGACCTCGGAAGGATGGAGGGCTGAGTCAACCTTGAGCCTGGTGGGATTCAAACTGCCAAATTGCAGGCAGCTGGCAGGCAGCAGAATTAGCCTGCACTACTGCATTCTAACCACTGCGCCACTGCGGCTCTTTAACAAATCGGTTAAATGGGGGTACTTCCAGGTAATTGGTTAAAACAAAAGTGAGACACCTTTTAGTGGCTGAAGGGCAAACTTGATACAGGGAGTGGGAAATGTGTTGATGATGGGGAGATTCACCCTTTTTTTTTTTTTTTTTGCATCAGAATGATGCAAAATTGGTGGCACTCTTTCTCCCTGAAGTTTAATGCAATCTACCTATCTATCTGCCATCTATTTATTATCTCTATATATCTTCTCTCTCTCTCTCTCTTGCTCTCTTCACATACCTTAAAAACATCTACCCCAATTATGTCACTACAGGTAGTCCTTGACCAGTGGTGGGATTCATTTTTTTTTACTACCGATTCTGTGGGTGTGGCTTGGTGGGCATGGCAGGGGAAGGATACTGTAAAATCTCCAGTCAGAAGTGGTATTTGCTGGTTCTCCGAACTACTCAAAATTTCCGCTACCGGTTCTCCAGAACTGGTCAGAACCTGCTGAATACCACCTCTGTCCTTGATTTACAACTGGCTGCATAGCCAGATTCCCAAAAGGTATAATCTGCTTCTAAAATTCTGATGGCCAGGGGTCCCTGCAGTTAAGTGACTGTCATTCAGGTCCTCAGCAACCGCCCGTGTTTATCTCCATTTGCACTATCCCACGGTCACGTGTCAATAATTTATAACAATTTTTTGCTGAAAACTGCCCTTTACTTCTGGTTTTTGGCAAAAATGTCCTATCACTACCGCAATTCACTTAACACCCATGGTGATTTGCTAATTGACCACCTCAAAAAAGGTTGTAAAATTGGGTCAGTCAAATGACGATCTATTTTATGACTGTCGCAATTTACGAACATAATGGGCAGGCACGATTGCAGTTGTAAGTTGAAGACTACCTATATAATGCCTGTGGACTTCAGTGACTCCCCACTAAAGCCTGGCTGTTGGATACAAAAACATGTTTGCCCCTGAATTAAAGAATCACAGCTTGGGTTTGGAAAAATTCAACACCAAATGAGATTGCATATCCTAACATTATAGTAATACATTTTGGTTTATAAATGTCTCACTCTTAAAAGAATATTACCATGTTTCCCCGAAAATAAGACCCTGTCTTATATTTTTTGCCACCAAAAAAGGCATCAGGTTTTATTTTGGGGGGATGTTATCCACTGACTAACCTCACTTGCACGCATTGCCCCTGGCCTCCTTTTCACTGTCACAGGCCTTCAGGAACTTCTACTTCTGCAGCCAGCAAGCCTTTCCTGAAGGCCTCTGCAGCCGGTAACGGAACTTTGTTGTCAGCTACAGAGACCTTCAGGGAAGCCTTGCCAGCCTTGCCAGCTGCAGAAGAAATGGACCAGCAAGGCAGGTGTTGGGGTGTGCGAGGCCTGGCTACAACTGTCCCAAGGTAAATAGTAGGGCAGCTCTACCCCGCATCTGCACTCTAGCTTAATTTTTACCCATGCACTTTGGAGTGGGTGGGATCTTAATTAGGGCTTATATTGGGCTCACGTGTAAAAAAATCAAGCTAGGACTTACTTCCAGGGTAGGTTATATTTTTGGGGAAACGGTATTTCAGCAACCTTTGGTGAAAGGGCTTCTTGGTCAGATAGTTCCTATTTTCTGTTAAGAGATCTTGTGACCAACTCACTGACCATTTCCTATGGTCACTCATTTCATGATCTTTATCTGGTATAAAAATATTGCTAAGAAGATGGAAATGAGTTGCAGTTCCAGAATGTTTATACTGTAATATATTTCTAAATCTTTTTTGGGGGAAGGGGGAGGGAATAGACAAGCATCTGGAAATTATATATTTCTCCTGCAATGCCTGTATTTACCTATAGATGGCAGACAGTCCACAATTAAGGTGATAAATGATAGCATCTGTGTCCTTTCTGCCCTGCTTAGCCTCATGTAGACAGACCTGTAACTGCTAGCGATTTTTAACATGAAATTCACAGTCATTTTTCTCTTACTCTCTGGGCTGCCACTTTTCTGAGCTGAAGATGCCAAAAAGGCTATATTTAAACCAGCTTTTTGCTTAATGAGTACACCTATACATTGACTTTAGCAAAACCTCTTGCTCTTTGGTTCCTGGCCCCAGATAAATGCAGTTGTTTAGCATGGTATTAGTACAGTAAGGCCAGGTGATTATTTAGCTCATTTTTTTTAAGCAAATGGGCTTTGGCTGATGTTTCCAGGCACTGACAGTATTATTGCAATGGGAACTTGCTGAATTGCTTCCCAGTTTGAGTATAACAGAGCTAAAGAGAGAAAGAATTAAATTACCTTAAAAGTTCTTGGCTGGTTTCACAGGTTCTATGAATCAGAAGTGATGGATGCAGAAGGGAATATTTCTTCATATCTCAATTCACTAAACCACAGTGTATTAACTTGAAGGCATCTAATTACGCTTCAATTTCCCCCAACCCCCTTTCTATTTGCTATCCTAGTGAGTGAAAAGGATGGGAAGAGAAAGGGTGCTTTAAATGTGTTCAGTACTAAGCCAACCATTAATGCATTAATTAAAAATTAGCATTGACATTTATTCAATTGCTGCCTGGAATAAGAAAACATTGAAACTGGAACCTGAGAGTGTTGCTTTCTCCCATCCACAGGAAGGCTTCTCAGCCATGATTCTTGGAGAGTATTTATAATTACAGTAAAAGATTCTGAATGGACAATAAATGACTTATACACTGGTGTTTGGTGTACAAACCATCCTTTACAAAATCTGAGCATAAATTGGATACCCAGCAGTTCATTCCATGCAACATGTGACCCCCGTCTTGTTCAACAACCAGAATGGCCAGACCAGCTAGGAATTTCAGACAGCTTCATGTGGGAGAAAACCTCTTTCCAGAATTTGTCTTCATTGTTGGTCTATATTTCCTAATCAAGGCTTCCTCAGTCTATTTAATTCTTGTAATTTGAATTGTTTCTATATTTATTGTTGCTTTTATAGTTTTTTTTTATCATGCATTGTAAGCTGCCCAGAGTTCCTCTGGATAGTGAGATGGGCAGCATATAAATTTAATAAATACATCAATAATAAAAATGTGGTGGAAAAAAAGAAGATGGCGGCCATGACAGTGCAGTCCAAGCATTCTCTGCCTGGTTTTTTGTGGATTGCAGAGGTTGAGTCACACTGTTGCAGCCTCCATCTTCACTTTTTCCACCACATTTTTATTTTTTATGTATTTATTAAATTTATATGCTGCCCATCTCACTATCCAGAGCAACTCTGGGCGGCTTATCAATGCATTAAAAATGCATTACCCTGTAGAGAACCGTATTTCTAATATTAAAAAAGTGGCTATTTTTTTTTCTGTTAAAGTAATACTTAACTGCTAAAGAAGAAGTGCAGACAAACATACTTCAAATACAAGGTTAAAAAACATAGCTTATATACCGGAATGCATTTGGAAACAAAGTCAGGAAATGCATTCAATATGGCTGTCACAGGCTGAGATTGTCTTGTCAGAAGTGTGTAAAAGATCACTTGCTCTCAGTGATTTTCTTAGTACCAGATATTTGTCAGCTTTGCAGGGCCTATTACCATTTGGCAAAACTTTTTGAGTCAACTGAAAAACCATTTTGTTTGGTTCATTTTGGTGTCTCAGAAATTCTAAAAGGCCAGACTGGAATCTTAACAGATAACAGATAATCAGAGTTGGAAGGGACCTTGTAGGTAATCCAGTCCAACTCCCCGCCCAAGCGGGAGACCCTACACCATTTCTGACAGATGGCAGTCCAATCTCTTCTTGAAAGTCTCAAGTGATGGCGCTCCCACAACTTCCGAGGGCAAGCTGTTCCACTGGTTGATTGTCCTCACTGTCAGAAAGTTTCTCCTTATTTCCAGGTTAAATCTCTCCTTGTTCAGTTTCCATCCATTATTCCTTGTCTGGTCTACAGGTGCTTTAGAAAATAGCTTGACCCCCTTCCTCTCTTTGGGCAGCCTCTCAAATATTGGAACACTGCTATCATGTCTCCCCTGGTCCTTCTCTTCACTAGACTAGCTTGATGAATTGCTGCAAGAATTAGCTAGCTATTTCTTTTCTGACAGTGTACACATTGTGATCTTTTGCACAATATTCATTATTTTTTTTGGTTCAGGGACTGGTGATAAGGATTATTTAGGCTTGGCATATTGGCAGAAGATACATAATGTGGAGTCAGTGATATGATTGTACAATCTGTCCTTAGATAATTGCAAATATTTATTAATCATACACCCATTTTCCGTCAACAAATGCTTTTCAGGATGTTTTGCAATTTAAAAAAAAGCAATAAACATCACCCACACAGCCGATATTATGGAGAAAAAGTAGAACCCTAAAGAAAAAGTTGTATAGAAAAATGCCCTATTTGATAATACTCCATTTCACACCTACTTTATTGTTTGGAAGGGGCTACAATCTTTAGGTTTCTTATATCAAAACCTTAAGGTTCTCAGAAGCTTGCTGATGCTCGATTTTTCTTTCTTTCCTGCGTAGACAAATAAAGAATCGTGAATTGTGATTATTTTTTTTTTAGCATGAGGATAGTCCTTGTTTAGCAACAGTCTCATTTAGTGACTGTTTGCATTTAGGACTGTTTGCATGATGAAAAAATAACTTGGCAACCAATTCTCGCATTTATGACCTTAGATCTATAAAGCAAAGGAAAGTACTACCATAAGCATAGTCACAGTTTCACTTAACATCTGAGTTGCCGGGCTCAATTGTGGTAGCTAAACGAGAACCCCCCCCGTATACCAAATTGTAGTATAGAATCCTCTGGTTTACTGCCAGGCCAATCATGCCCCTTTCAAGAATATTCCATTCCATTGCCTCAAGGCCTATCCTGTGAGCTTTCAATATTCATCCAGTATTCCATTTCCCCTGCTAAAGTTCCCACAGGGGTTTTATTTTTTTACGTGAAGTTAAAATTCTAGACCTAGCCAATTCTCCTTTGGTGAGTGCTTTGGCTACCCAGTGACTCCATTCTAAGTACATGATGATAAATTATGTCTAATTTGTATAGAGTGTTTTTTTTTTCAGTTCAAGGCCTCATTTGGGTAATAACAATTAATTGCCACTATTTTATAGTTCTGGCAAAATAAAATCAAGTAACGGTACTTGCATTCCAATCCCTTGTGGGCACAAGAATATATCAAATGCAGAGTTCGGTGTAAAACTTAAAGTGTGTCCCTAGATTTTGTTGATTTTTTTTCTTTGTAAGCACTGAGGAGAGGCAGCATTATCTTTGATAGGACATTGATTAATTGGACAATTAAAAGGAACACATATAGTGGAAGGTGTTAATTAACCTTTCTTGCTTTAACATGAAAAAAAATAGAGGACCCTATTTGGCAGCCAGATATAAGAAAGGCAGTCAGCAATAAAAAGGATCAAATGAAGCATAAGTAAGAGTAGAACCAGCAGAATATGTTTAATATGTTTACCTGATTAATTGCAAGGGAACTGAGTTTTGAGCCCACAATGAGTCAAAGCACAGCTCTCTTGTACGCAATGGCATGACTAATTTTGAAAAGGCCACTGACAAACTTCCCATCCTACCTTCCCATAGCCTGTCCCACTTTCTCTTCTCTTATTTTTAAAACTACTCCCACCCCAAATCTCTGCAGCAGTACATTGGCTACTCCTCTCTCTTCCCACAAGCATCTCATCTCAGATGCCATAATATCTCCTGGCAAGTTCCAGTTAGCAGAAACAAGGCAGCATAACTGTTTTTAGTGGAGATCACTTGAGACTTAATAACTATTGAAAAGGGGCAGGAGGAATGGCAGGATGGCTCCCACATCTCCAACCGGAACTGGTGGTGTCAACCAGATATACCCCTTTCCAGTTACAAAATTCCAGAATTGCAAGGCAGTAATGGTGATTGACCTCTGACAAATTAGCCATCAATAGACACCTAGACATAAACGATGTCTACACATCCTATGCAAAAGAAGCAATCAACAAGCCAAAAAGGGAATAAAAAGTCTCAAACATCCTTACCAGCAATCCGTACCCAGATGAACATAGATTAACTCCAAGATTAATATCAGACCAATAATCAAGTCAACAATGCCCAATCAAGGAACTTCCAAACAAGCCAACAGTAAACAGCCCAATCAAAGAATCTCTAAAAGCAACCCCACCACCATGGCAAGCCACTAGAATATAAACTAAGAGCAAACCTCATTCCTTATTAGCATTGATGATGTTAGCTAGTTTGGGTAACGGAATGTCTGCAAGAAAATAACTGAACTCAGAGAGCACCAAATGCCTCTCATCATGTCAACCCTGAGCTCCAAATATTCTAATTTCAGATGGGAATAGAAAACAGTCGGCTGCAATCTTGGCTACTGGAGAGCTACATTGCTTACTCCAGCATGCTAGGTATCACTACTGGCATTCACTTGCCAAACTACAGTGTGGTTTAGAGAACATCAAGCTACACCCAGTGGTTCAGCTTTCTGAGGTTTTATGGCACAAGATTGGCATAATCTTTTGCACCTGCAGAAGATTATGCAGACACCATTCAAATAATCCAGCAGCTATAAATCAAACATCCAAAATCAAAGAGAGCTTTCTAGTTGACTTAGTCCTGCAGTCTACAACAAAATGCCTGTACGAACTCCAGTGAACTTATGATTTCCTTGGTATTCTAATGACATACTTACTTCTTCCCCAACTTTTAAAGAATATATTATTTTAAAATTCAAAATTTAAAATGCATGTAAAGCAAATTAATCTCTAGAATCATGTGTGATTGTAGGAAAGTTAGAACCTCACAGCATTCTTGGAAAATAATGAGTTACTGCACCACTGCCTTGCTTGGAGGTTTACCTAGAAAGAGAAGAGAAGAATAAGCTGGACTGGAAGGGATTGTTTTGGTGGGTTAGAAGGAGGATAACAATCAGCCAATTCACCATCTAGTGGCTGGTCTGTCCTAGCAGCAGCCATTTTGTCAGGGCACCCAATAAGATCCATTCAAAATTTGAAATTGGTCCATAGACTCCTAAATTTTGGAAGCTCAATCCCAAATAACAGACAGAAGGTCCAGAGATAGGCTTCAAGTGAAATCCTGATTTTGATGGTTACCACACACATTTTACAAATAAATAAACAACATTCTTAAGATAATACAGCTAGTCCTTGACTTACCACACTACAGTTAGTGTTTGAAGTTTCAACTGCATTGAAAAAAAGTGACTTATGACCATTTTTCACACTTACGACCGTTTCAGCATTCCCATGATCACTTGATCAAAATTCTGCTGTTTGGCAACTGACTCATTTTTTTATGACAGTTGCAGTGTCCCAGTGTCGTGTGGTCACCTTTTGCGACCTTCCGACTAGCAAAGTCAGTGGGGACGCTAGATTCACTTAATAACCATGTTACTAACTTAGCAGCTGCAGTGATTCGCTTAACAACCGTGGCAAGAAAAGTCATAAAATGGGGCAAAACTCACAACAAATGTCTCACTTAGCAACATGAATTTTGGGCTCAATTATGGTTTTAAGTCAAGGACTACCTGTATAAACGGGAATAGAGCAAAGGCTGGCTGTGTTGGTAGAATGGTCAGCAGTCTAGAACAGGCTTTAGATGGGACTCAGTAAGTGGAACACAATGTCGGGATTTGAAATGATACTTTTTGAAACTTATCGCAGATAAGTATTACCACAAATGCCTAAATTTGTTGATAAGGTTTAGAAACCATTCTATTCCAGAGTTCTAGGCAAATACACAAAATCAAAATCTAGGAACAATCCAACGACTGGATTTTACAAAAAAGAGAGGATGCACTGCAATAAAAAAAGAGAGAGAGAGAGAGAACTGTACACAACAACAAGCAACAATGATGTGGTTCTTACTCTACCTGTTCTGGAAAGCCAAGTTTTAATTGTTCTCTGGAAGGCCATAAGAATGAGGAAGGCATTTTTGCCTCAGGGATAAATTGTTGCCAATGAAGGGAGCATTCACCAAGGATGCCCATCTCCATGCCCTCCTTTCTATGTAAATGTCCTCGGGCAAAGTGCCTTTTTTGGAGGAACCATGAAAGGATTCGGATTCTTTGGCAGAGATGGTTGACGTGGGAGTGGATTCTCAGACTGCTAAAGACACAACTTTTATCAAGAGCCTTGAACAGGTGCAAGTTTTCCGTCTTTACACAAACGGCTCGCTTTCAGTCCCCTTTATTATGAGAGCTTGACAAAACATGCAAGGCTTTGACTGCCAAAATTGGGTAAATAGAGAAACCTCATTTGAAAACAAATGAAATTCTTGTACTTTAGCCTTCATCTTCTTTCTAATAAATATTACTAGTTTTTTGAATTAACTGTTCCTTATCCAGATTCCAAGGAGGAAAACATGGCAGGTATGACTTAAAGGCAGAGAACTATGTGAAAGGCAGAGAACCACCAATGCAGAAGATAAGATGAATATCCCCTTCTCATGGTCTTTGTAGAGAAGTTCTACCCATGTTTTATTATTGTAACCTGATTTAATCCCTTTGGGATCTCTCTTTTTCAGGGACACAGTATTGCCTGAAGGCTGTAGAGCCTCCTAACAGCTGTGAGACAATGTGGTTTTAAGTGACAAAACTATCTGATTCTAGGGGTATTCCATCTTTAAAGAAGGTCATAGTCACGAGGTCAAACTAATTTGGGAATCCTTTTTGACTTTCCATTCCTGAGTAGCAGTTGTGGCAAGGGAGGCCTTTACACCAGGGGTCCCCAACCACCGGGCCCGGACCGGTACCGGTCCGTGGAACATTTTCTACCAGGCCGCCGGTTTGCTGGGCGCCGCCATCTTGTTTCGATGAGAAAGTGCTTCCGGGTGAGCTTTTCCGGTTGGAAAGCGGCGTTTGGGTCCTGAAGGAATCCTCGCGCCTTAGTTTCATTGAAGGGGGGCGACTTTGAACGAAACTAAGGCGCGAGGATTCTTTCAGCACCCAAGGCAAGTCGAGCTGCGACCGTCCGAGCCGTCCCAAGCCCATCGACAAAGGTACAAAGGAGGAGTTGAAGGTGGCGGGAGAAGTGGGGGATGGCTGGCTGGCCGGTCGCTCGGCTCGCCTTGCCTTGTCATGTGTGCTGATGCCGGTACCGGGCCGCAAATCATTTTGTGATGCCGGTACCGGGCCGTGGCACAAAAAGGTTGGGGCCACTGCTTTACACAACTCTATGTCTCCATTGACCCTTCGTACAATGAGCTCTTTCTCTCAATCACATTTTAATTTTTCCTTACATGGGACTTTTTTTTTTTTGCTTTATTACTTTTTGGGCTTTCTGATGACCTTTTAGCTTGCTGATGCTTCCACCCTCTCCTACAGGGTGGAAGGATACATTCGATCAGTTCCTCCAAATGACTAATGGATCCAGATGGATTCCACAGAGAAATTAGGCTTTTTTTTGGAGATGTGTAGGCAGTTCAACCAAGGTTTTAGTCTCTGCCTTGAATGGGTATGTGATGAAGGCTTTGGATTATATTGTGCTTGTGTGGTCTTTGTGCATCAATCAAGTGGTACTCTGGCTTTCTGAGCAGTTGAAATACATGAAGAGACACTCAGAGCCCTCAGGTGAGAACTTTGGCTTGAGTTTTGTTTGACTAGCCATGTGTTTATCTACTTGGCTATCCATGACATTCCCAGGCATCTTCTCAATTCTCTTTCTCTCCTGCTTTTTCAAATCCAGTTCCATAGAGTGTCATAGGGAAGCCCACTGCCTTCATGATTCTGATCTTTGTACCAAGAGACACGTCTCTGCATCTGAACGTCTTTCCCAAGGCTTTCACTGCCTCTCTACTTAGGCCTAGTTACTATGTATTTCATGATTGCTGATTCCTTTACTGCAGATTATTATTAAGATTAATTGCATGCCATCAAGTCACTGTTAACTCTTAGCAACCAAACACTGTTTATTTCTATTCTTATTTACAAAAAAGGATGTGTGAACTGCTCAAAGTTGGTACCAACTGGAGCAGTAGATACACCCTGAACATAAATGAATAAACTATACATTTGAATAGGAACTCAAGATCCAGCGAATAAAAGGAACCTGTCTGGACAGAAAAAGGACTGAGGTTGGTATTTCATTGGGTACTGGGATTCTATGGGACAATAATTCCAAACCTCACCTTTCTTGAACCAAGTAAAAGGCTACTTAACTGGGACTCCTTTCACAGAAAGAGGAGCAAATTCTTTTTTTTTTTTTAAACCTCCCTGATAAAAAAAACAGGCTGGCAACTCAGAATAATGCATATTCAATAGGTGTTCTTGCTCGCATGATGTACTCAGCCATTTCCTGGGCCACTGCCACAACAACCATATGTCTTTATCTAATCGCATTGAGATAAGCATATCTGTTCACATAATATTCCAGTTCCCTGCTGCAAGGCAAGGCCAAGTGTTAAATTACTTTGAAAGCAAAATAATGGATGCTGGAAATTTTAGTGTCCTCTTATATGTAGGGGTTGTTGGGGAAGGGGAAAAACTTTCTATGAACATGCCTAAAACAAGAAGCCATTCAAAAGCCTTATTAGGATTAGACAAATGAGGTACAGTACAATTAGCTGTAATACTTAGGGAATCTTAGTAACTATTATAGTGAGACAGTTTGATATAGCACTGAAAGCAGCAGGCTAGAGATCAGGAGATTATAAATTCTAGCCCAGCTTCAGGCATAAAGCCCACTGGGTGACGCTGAGCTAGTCATTCTCTCTCAGTCCTAGAAAGTAGAAAGTAGGCAAGGACACACTTCTGAAAACTTGCCCAGAAAACTGCAGGGACTAGTTCAGACAATTGTCAGGAGTCAATATTGACTTGAAGGCATCTGTCTCTCTCTCTCAGATTTCATCAGAAATAAATGCAATATCACATCAACATCTTGAAACCCTATTTCTCTTTCAGCTTCTCTTTCAGATTAACAATTATATGAATACTGAATCCAAACAGAACAATTGTAGGGCAAAAGCCAACCATATATGTGATCATTTCAAATACATCACATTTCCAGCATGAAAATTGCCATTTTAAAACAGAAAAAATATCAGCAAATATGCCTTAGTGTTGTCTATGATGTTTTATGGGGGGAAAACTATCACAACTATATACAAATCAAAATATAAGCCTAACAATAAAGCTGAAAATCAGGAAAATTAAACTCCTTATCTTTATATGGAAGCCAGTTTAGATTTGAAAAAAACCCTGGAGGGAGGATGGAACTTATTCATTCTATAAAAACTCTCTCAATGACTTATCATTATATTTCACATACTTATTAACTTCAGGATCTTTTTCTTAATGTGCATATGTGTTTGTGTGCATATAATTTTAATTACATTTATTCTTTCCTATTGAGTCATAAGAATTTTTTAACAATTTGTTTGTTATGTCCCTCATAGAGAGATGAAATTCAGATATTTATTTATAGAGCCAGCATTAAGATAACAAGCATCACATTTGCTCAAAATAGCTTTCTGATTATTCTAAATTGTTTTCTGTGCTCCAGTAATGTTACATATTTTCCAGCATAGATATACTTCAGATTTTTGTTATGGGTTTAAAATAACATATTTTGTGAAATATATTAGAACTCAGGGTTGACATTTAATTCAGCCACAGGTCATGGCTGTGATTCATGTCATAACTAAATATTGAGCTTATGTGAATGCTAATTGTCTGTGGCACTTAGTAACTTAAATATGGCTTCTGGTTCTATTTTTAAAAGATGAGTTTAGCAAAGACGAGACAATTCTAATATTGACTAATGTGGAAGGATCTGGTAATCTTTGTTACGGAGTTAAAATCAATGTTGAAATGTGTCTTATGTTCTCACCTTCTTTATAGGCAAATAGCAAGCCCTTCTTGGCATTTTATTTCTCTCTAATTACAATGAAAGAACACATAATTCACCACTCTTATTTTTTATGTTATGTATATAGATGGCAGGATTGTTCTTTTTCTAAATCTGTCTAGATACCAGAGATAGTTTTATTCTGAAGCACATCCTTTTCATGTGCTGCACATTTAGAACTTACCTGTTTTCAGAAAATAAACTCTATATATCCAGAATCTTAGGCATTATTGGATGCCTTAATCATCAAGGAGCTAAGAATGTTTTGCTGTTTAGTCGGCTATGATTAAGATATATTCCATTAGGTGTGCCAATGTGATGTAGTGGTTAAGATGTTGGAACCACAATGGGGAGACCCTCAGTCATGGAAACTTGCTGGATGACTTTGAGGCCTCTCTCAGCCCAACCTTTCAAGGATTATTCTTGTGGGAGAAAGTGGAGGAAGAGATGGTATGTATGCTACCTTTTGCTGCTGGAGAAAAAGTGAGATATAAGAAACCAACCAATGAATAAGTACCGTAGTAAAATATGAAGCAAGTTTTATACCAACTCAGATCATGGATCTATCACTGGCTACATATACATACATACATACATACATACATACATACATACATACATATATATATATATATATATATATATATATATATATATATATATATATAAATAGTGTGTCTCAAAGTTATTCAGGCCAGTCTACATTCCATCAAATCTTCACCTCCTTTCAGGAATGCTTAAAATTTGTGAACAATTCTATCCGAATATCCAATGAAGTACATTATGATTTGATAAGGATGCTCTGTAGTCAAGATTAAACTATTCATCGGTTAAATCAGTGAGAGATGCTAATGACTCTCCTTCCCAGGAGATTTCTTCAACTTTGAAAAAAGGACTATGAGGCCCTCATGAAAAAGAAGTGTTGAAAAGGCTGAATATGGAACACTGATTCAAACAGACCAAGAAAAAAAACACCACCATCATGGTTTGGTGCCATGTTTCCCATGTAATGTCAATGCTCAATATCGGCATCGAAAATCTGAACTGGAATGTTCATTTAGCAATCACTTTCAGAAAAGAAACTGTGGTTTGTGCTCATGCTTGGCCTTTTCTGACACATTACCTGTTTGCTTCCAGACATCCCTTCAGACACTCTCATATTTATTATCTAAATGATAAATCACAAAGTGTCTGAATGGGATTTGATTATTCCAGAGTAGCTAACAATAAATCCTGAATGGGGGCTGCTACTCTGGGACTCATATTTACTCATGGATATAAATAATTACTATTGTGAAAATTCTAAGCACGACTAAGTGTTGCCATGAAGCAATTCAAATTTATTAACAAATTGTGCTGGAATATGGGGCAGAGTCACAGGAGAGAAGGGGTCTTTCCCAAGGAGTTAAGAAGTAAATCAGCCTGGAATCCTTGGTATCCCAGAAGAGTCCCAGGGTGGACACCCCTCCTCAAGCAATTCACAGGGACTATGTACCTAATATGTAGACAGATTGTGCTTTAGTCTGGTAAGAATCCAGTCTATGAGTTAACAGCAATAAAGAAACTAGTCTGAGTACATCCTGGTTTCATTCTTGGTTCCTTGTGCCTGACAATATATGGTACTAATTTCTTTCTTAAATAAAAATTACTATTGGAGCTTACTCTTAGCCACCTTCATTGATTTGAAGATGGGATTTTAGTCAATTTTCAGGAAAGGCTATGAAGGGCATTAAGAGCTTCACTTTTTGATAAAACCTATAGAACTGCTATATGAAAACATTTATGTTTGTTAAATATTCATGTAATAGTGATACAGTGAATTCCTTTCCAACTCTGAAAGGAATCAGACATGATATTTTAGTTCTTCTATTATTTATCTTTTCTGTTAACAATATTGTTTCAGGCTCACACCAAATTTGATTTCCACCCCTGAACCTTGGCCTTACAAATCAATTTCCATCCTTCTAGACACTGATGACATTGCATCTTGGGTTGTGTCCAGGAATGGCCTGCACCAAAACCCGTGGGATTTAAAATATTTTGTTCTTAAGATAAAAGCTGGAAATCAACCTTTAAAAATGATGACAGAAGCATCACAAAGAGCCAAACAGCTTGCATAACTGGAAATTCACAGATCATATGCAAATTGAACTGGTCAAGATATACCTAGGAATTTATTTCAAATCTTCCACTGGTTGAAAAACAACAAATTCATGACCTTTTAGTACAGGCTGCTAATGCTCAAAACAAACCTGTTAGCCATATGGGTAATAATTGTATCTCAGCCGCAGTCAAGCTATTAAATGCCAAGACCAGTTTTTTTCATGCAGTTTTGCACCTACAATACAGGGATGCATTTGCACTTGAAGCAATTTTGTGAAAATTTTGGGAATCACTCTGTGTGCCCTCTCCTTTCATCACAGCAGGGCAAATATCATCTGTGCCTTGCTAAAGGCCCCAAAGAAACCCTGCAGTTGAGATACCGGTTGAAAGTAGTGTATGAAGATGAATTCTTAGCCTACCTCTCTTTGGCTGATCAATTTCCCCTTCTTGGAAGAAATAATTAGCTGCTGATTTTGGTTATTGTGGCCTCTCAACCCTCAACTTTATTCATTGTTTACTTTAAAAAAACTATAGGTGTGCTTACACATAAAATATTTTATTCAAATGGAATAGTTTGTTCAAATGGAATATTTTATTCAGATTTTCAAAACTGAATTTTACCTGTGTTACTCTTATCAGCACGTCTTCCAAATAACTTTACATATTATTTTAGTCTCAAACTGAATGACATTTTTTTTGACGAGATTTGATAAACTACCTTTAAAAATCATGGAGAGATTTGTTTAATATGCATATGTTCAGATGCAGAGTTTGAATCAATCACATAGGCTTTTTTGGAGATGTCTCTGGTATCACACCTGATACCTGAGTTCTGATTATTAATAGATGCCCAGGCTCATCCTCCTAATCCTAAACTAGTTTTTTCTTTTCTAGAAAAATCGTTCAAAAGTCTGTTAAAATGTGTGGGTCCAGAGTTTCCATACTGACTTATAATGCCCAATAGCATTTTACTATTTCTTATGTTGATAATCTGCCTTCATCACCATTTTACTTTTTTGCTTTTTTACATTCACTTCTTGACCCATTTTATCTCTTTTCTAATTTCTTACCGTTCTTTGGGTCTGTGACCGTAATTTTTTAAAAATAGATTTTATTAAAAGATTTCACATGTATTAAAATATATTCAAAGAAAAATATATCAAATGTGAAAAAGAAAAAAGAGACAAAGAAAAAAGGAGACGTAAAAAAAGAAAAAAGAACATAAAATATAAAAAATATAAGAAGTGACTTCTGATTTTCCTCTTGGCAGTTATACAATTGTAATCAAACCTCTCTCTCTAGAGTTACATCATAATTCCCTTCTTTCTATATTTTTTTCTTTCTAATTCTCAAAGCCATATGTTACAAAATCATTAACTTTTTTTTTACACATAAAGAAAACATGACTCTCAGAATAAGCATTTATAGAAGAAAAACAACAGGCAAAGATAAATGACTAATGGCAGAACAATATAGTTATCAACAGTTTTCCTATTTAGTTACCAGCAAAATTTCAAGTAGATAAAAATACTTATGATATGGAGCAAAATAAGACAGAAATTTGAACTGCAACTATGTCCTGATAATGGCATGTAATTGTTAAAATATACACACTTTTGTTGAAATTTGAAATAGATGAAGAACAGGTTATTTATAATACATGGGCTAATAGTTATACAGATGGTTCAATGGTAAAATATGTGGTCTAAAAGGTTGAAATTTACAGTGCATTTAAGAAAAAAATGATAAAATGATATATTGTTGGTACATAATACCAAAATAATTATCTAGAAAGTATAAAGGCTTTCAAATGTAAATGTAAATAGTATGAAGGGACATTTTATCATGTTTGGTGGACATGTAAAAAAGCTAAAAAAAATTAGAGTCAAATATATACATTGGTAAAGAATTTTAAAGATTAATATTCAATTGAAACCAGAACTTTTTATTTTAGGGTTGGTATGTATATACAGTTAGAAAAGAATCATGAAATATTATTTCAGTATATGATTACTGTGGTAACATTGTTATATGCACAAAGATGGAACCCATCAAGGAGGAATGATTGGTGAAAATGATAGAACTTGCTGAGATAACCAAACTGACTTCTTTGATTAGAGAAAGGTCATTATTGACCCTCATCAATAAGGGGAGATTCCTTATAGACTTTTTGGGTCTATGACTGTGAATTTAATAAACTACAAGATCATACGTGAAGTTCATAATGGGGTGTTTTGTATATATTACTAATCAAATTCTGTACCTGTCAACAGTGGTGTCCCCCAAGGCAGTGTTCTAGGACCAACTCTTTTCATACTCTACATAAATGACCTCTGTGATCATATCAAGAGCAACTGTGTTCTCTTCACTGATGATGTAAAGCTATTCAACACCACAGACAATACTGTTACCCTTCAAAAAGACCTTGACTATGTATCAGAATGGTCAAACAAATGGCAACTTCAAATCTCAACAAATAAATGCTCTGTCCTACATATTGGCAAAAAACCCCCAGAAAATAAAATACAGGCTGAATAGTCAAGACCTTGTTGATGATCCAAACTCTGTCAAGGATCTTGGACTACTCATCTCAAATGACCTAAGTGCTAGAGCCCACTGTAACTACATAGCCAAAAAGGCATTAAGAGTTGTTAACCTTATCTTACATAGCTTTTCTCTGGTAATATTACACTACTAACTAGAGCATACAAAACATTTGCTAGACCAATACTCGAATACAGCTCATCAGTCTGGAACCCACATTACGTATCTGATATTAACACAGTTGAGAAAGTCCAGAAATATTTCACAAGAAGAGTTCTCCACTCCAGGGAACTTCTGCTTGCAGGCTTCGGCGGCGGCAGGAATCTGCGATCATGCGCGGTTCCTGCTGTGCTTGCTGCTGAAGTGCCTCTGATCCAGCCGGGTTTGGAGGCTGTCGTTACCCCGTAGAGGTAACGGAAGACAGAGGAGATCCGGGCAGGGGTCTGGGGATATCGCAACCCCTTTCCCCAGCCGGCTAGACTCCTTTTTCCTAAGGCGGTGGAGCGGCGGTCAGTAATGGCCGCCACAAAGAAACCTTCAGCCGGACAAGATCGTGCAGGAGGAAGTGTCAGAAAGTGAAAGTTCTTTGGCTGAACCGGGACTCTAAGATATATCTAAATACCCCGGAACTAAAAATCTTTTTTGAATGATATATTGTTTCCAAAGGAGACTGTGAAAGTGGTGAATGAAAGTGTGAAAAGGGAAAGTTCATTCTCCTTCCTTACGGAGATAGCAAATGGACATTGGAAAACCTGCTTTGGCACAGAAGGTAAAAATCAAAAGTTTTTTGCTATAAGTGGGAAGGGAGAGGTAAAAAAGAAAAAACTTATATTAAGATCTGGCTGGAGGAGACGGCTTGGAATTTATAAGATTAGAAATTAATTGCAATAAGAGTTCAAAAATATATTTTGGAACTTTGTAATTGATATTGCCCCAGGAGGAGAAAGTGTAAAGAGAAGAAGGTGCTAAATGAAACATTTTGTGTTTGTTTGGATTGCTTGATGACTTTGGGACTTTTGGAAACTACTCTAAGATTAAAAACATTTGGATTGTTTTTTTTTAAAAAAGAAGAAGAAAAAAACTTACAATGGCATTATCTGTGGATGAATTAAAAATAGAATTTGAAAAATTAAAAGAAGAGGAACAAGAAGGCAAGGGCTCTTTTGGATCTTCTTTTTCACTTCTTAGAAATGGTGATTTCTACCTACCAGCAAATACAACAACAACAACAAGAAGAAGAGGGATAATGAAAGGGCAAATAACTGATTTAATTAAGATGGATTAAATAAGATAGTGTGAAAGTGATATCGCTGCCAAGAAAGAAGGGGCCAGGATTTTTATGTTTGTTTGTGTTTGTTTGTGTTTTATGAGAATATTGGGAAATTTTGTAGAATGATTTGGTTGTTGAAATTTTTTTAATAAAACTTGTTTTTAAAAGAATCTTTAATGGACAAATAACTTTAGAGAATGGAGAATTTAAGACTCAAAAAAACAACCAAGAAAGAGAAAATAAGGTGAAAAATCGATACGTCAGAAAGCAACAGAAAAGAGAATACAACAGAGAGGGGAGGTTAAAAGGCAGAGGTTAAGAGATGGGGGTGTAAAAGGCCAGATTGGATAAGAAAGGAAGGGAAAAAAAAGAAGTCATAAAGGCTTGAAACAAGATGGGAAAAAGCAGATTTTTTTTTAGAGACAAAGGGTAAAGTACAATTAAAAAGAGATTCTGCAAAAGTACACAAGATTATATTGTAGTATTTGTATTTGAAATAGAAAATTGGATTATTATAAGATCTAATAAAATGTTAAAATATAAAAATGCTTAAGATTTAATGATAGATTTTAATATTTAATAAAATATTTTAGTATCTAAAATGTATTAAGCAGAATCAGAATGGAAATTATATATTTAACTATATTATAGGTTTGTTGTTTTCTTATTTTAAAATGTAGTATGTAGAGTGTACTAAGCAGAATCAGAATGGAAATTTTGTATTATTTTAAGTGTTAAATTTTGGGGAAAAATAGAAAGGTGTCATACTTCAATTAGTGATTACAGGAGAAATTTTGTGTTAAAGAAGAGATAAATAGATAATTGGAAAAGAACGGACAAAAGATACAAGAATAATGATTTAAATTAAGATGAAATAAATAAAATAGAATTAAGAGAGTGAAAAGAGGGGAGAAGTTATATAGAAAATATAGAATGGTAAATAAGATAAGTAATGGTATACAAGGTGAGCATGAATTTGATTTAGGTCTGTAAAAAAGATGTAACCCGGGGTTAAGCCACTTTCCAAAAAGAAGTTTTATGTTTCTATGTTTTGTGTGTTTATGTTTGATTGAGAATTAATAAAACCTTGGAGGAATGTTAGAATAATTGTAAACAAGTCAGATGAAAATATAAGTATAATGAATAAAAACATATAAAATAGACAAATATAGAAAAGAAATATAATTAAAGGGAGAAATAACGAGAAATTTGAAAAAGATATGTATGTGTTTATATGGAAATGTGTTAATGCTGCATAAAACAATGTTTTATTTGCCTTGTTAAAATTTATAAGTAGCTTTTAGAAAAGAGGTTTTATGTTCTTATGTTTTATGTTTTGTTTGTCTTTAAAAACTAATAAAATTTGTTTTTAAAAAAAAAGTTCTCCACTCCTCTACTTGTTGCAGAATACCTTATGCCACCAGACTCGAAATTCTAGACCTAGACAACCTACAACTATGCCGCCTTCGGTCCGATCTTAGTATATAAAATCATACATTGCAATGTCCTACCTGTCAATGAATACTTCAGCTTCAACCATAACAATACAAGAGCAAACAATAGATACAAACTCAAGGTTAATTGCACCAGACTTGATTGCAGGAAATACGACTTCAGCAACAGAGTGGTCAGTGTCTGGAATACTCTACCTGACTCTGTGGTTTCTTCCCCAAACCCCAAAAACTTTAACGTTAGACTGTCTACTATTGACCTCACCCCTTTCCTTAAGAGGTCTGTAGGGGCGTGCATAAGTGCACCGACGTGCCTACCATCCCTGTCCTATTGTTTCTTTTATTTTTCTTATATGTATCCATGTATTCATAACTATGTTTTTACTTATACCTATTATCTTCTAAGCAATTGACAAAAATAAATAAATAAATAAAACCATACATTGGTGTGTTTGGTGTTTAAAATAGCAGACCTATTTGCAGAGATTTTCTTCCTCTTTGGGCAATAGGATTGTGCAAGAGCTCATGGCATAACCCATTTCTCATATCCAGAAGGGTTACAGCATCCCTGCACACTCTTAGTTAAAAGATGAAATACCAGCTGTGGTAAGGATGTTATTCAGTTGATTGCTCTGCTACCCAATGTTGACAAAATTGATTGGAGGGATGAATGGTCTTACCTCAAGGAAGGTTTTTCCCATGCTTGGTCTTTGATTTTGCTAAAGTGAGCTGAGAGTTGGGCTGGGGGGAAGCTTTGAGGAAAGAACTATTTCTGCTAAGTAATTGCAAGTTGAAAAATCACATTCCATGGCAACATATTTACTTTATTTAGTACAAAATATAAGCTTCGAACAACAGCAATATCTTCTACATAGATAGATCTACTAATGATTTCATAATTTCAATTAGATTTTGCCCACATCACTTATCTTTTAATTACTTTTGTGCCAGCCACCATATATTTAATATAATTATACTATATGATTTTGTATATATTTAAAAAATACCCAGTTGATTGCTTTGACCTTCTGACTGACAAGACTTTTGCAAAGTCTTGCAAAAGTCAGTGTAATTTCTCCAATTATTTTAGAGAATATGAAAGAACTGCAGCATGATAAAGAGTTTTGGGACCCTGTTCAACTCCTGATGTTTACAATACTTGAGGCATGATTACTTAATGTCCCAATAGAGACACTGAAATCCTAACCATCATTAAAAAGTAGCTTGTGAATGAACTCTTAAATTTGTAGCTGAATTAAAGTGATTCTGCAAGCAATTTTTTACATTTATATTTCAATCAAACTTCAAAGCAAAAGAGATTCCCGATTTTGCCATGCAACTGATGTTAATTCTATTTACAAATCAATTCAGGGGTATGATAGAAAATGAAAATAAAGTAGAAAATTTACTCAGCTATAATTCAGCTGAGAATGCATGACTGAAATAAAGTGGACATGCCTGATACAAGAATAGTATTTCTTTGAAAATGTCAACACCCCAGTTCTACTACTCCTGCTGTTTTAATAAGGCAAGTTTATTAGATAAGGAAAATAATTCCCTCTCCCTCTCAGTCTCTCTTTTCAACGCAAGCAAAAGTATTTAATACAGAAAGGCTTAAGAAACAGATTTTAATGACAAATAGATTTGCTCAACTAAATATACTGGTTATATTTTAACATTATCAGGAAGCATTCATGATCTGGAAAATGTGTGAACATGAACTATTTGGGTGCTCCAAAACACTCTCCTGTTTGCAAACCTTTAAATAAACATTATGATAAACAAGGAAAACTTTCTCTTGAGCTGTTAGCACCCTGAGTGGCTGCCATTTTGATTGCAGCTGCTCTCCAGCTGTTATGGAGCATATAGCTTAACCCATACACTTTGTCTTTTGACTAAATAAGCACTTGGCCGTAAGGCTAAAGTTAAAGATATAAATCCTGTATCAGAGAAATGAAATCTATTTTGGAGAATAAAAACAGCTGGCTTCCCAGAAAAAAAAAAGCTGGCTAGAGATACTGAAGATTTATTTAGGATAGTCATCATACTTTTTCAGGATTCGGCAAATAAACTTGGAAGGGCACTGACATCTCCATGAGAGTTTTCTTTCAGTAACTATCGACAGAGAAAAAATATATAGAAACTGTAGGAATGATAGAGGAAACAGCAAATATTCCAGCAATTTTGAAGTGCTTCAGCAAGAACACCTATGATCACATCCTTTTGCTGGAAGTTCAGGCTCTGTCAGTGTGAGATCTCTTTAGGATAAAAGTATGGTCTTTTATCCTATATACATCACCAAGAATAAATCGTCACGGATACCTTGTAATTCAGCATGGGTGGAGCTTACATGAATTTGGTGTAGTAGTGAAGGCACCAAATTAAAAACCAGGAAACCAAGAGTTCTAGATCTGCCTTAGTGGAAATCTTGCCAAGAAAATTGCAGGGTCTTGGTCAAGGCAGTCACTGAAGCCAACCCTCATTTGAATGTGCGTACGTGTTTACGCATGTAAAACACACAGTCTGTAATAGACATATAGGCTTATGTTAAACGGATCCTTTGAATTTCACATGTGCATTTCAAGGTTAGAATGGGAAGATACAAAGGCAGTTTCAGGAGGTCTTGGCATTTATCATATTAGGATTTTATTGGAACTAAGTTTAATGTTGGGAACTGGGCTCATTTTAAACCCAACAGAAAGGGGTGGGATTCTCCCGGTGTAACAACCGGTTTGCTAATTGTGTGCTTTGTTGCATGCACAGCTATTGCAATTATTTACTTTCAATGTTACTTCAGGGAAGTAACACAGCTGAGGCACGGTAATCTGCTCTGCCATGCGAATCACCTGAGCAAATACGTGAGTACAGCGCAGGGGCTGGCAGGCCCACATTGAACTGGTTCAGAGCCACCTGATCATCGCAGCTAGAGGTTCGCCCGAACTGGTCCGCATCAGGAGAATCCCACCCCTGCCAACAGGGTATATTACTGTTTTAATAATGCAATATTTGTGTGTTTTAATGGATGTGGGAGTTGTATTTTATTGCTTGAGGTATGGGTGTCTAATCCAGGTCATGGTGGTTATATCCAACCATTATTAAGAAACCGAGTCCTGGTTCAAAGTTATGTTCTTTCCAACGTGGCAGATTGAATCTTCCTGCTTTTGGTGTAACACGTGAGCAACAAATGTTGGTAATAGCTGCACACTCCTTTGCAAAGGTGATATAGAAGCCGTCTTCAGTGCAACCTTTCCCACTATGGTTCCCTCAAAATCTGTGAAATTACCACTATTGTAATTCCTACTAGTTATGGGATCTTGCGAGTCAAAATCCAACATACTGTACTGGAAGGCCATAGACTGGACAAAGCTGATTTAAGCTGTCATTCAAGTACTCTTAACATTATCATTGTTTTTATTTACTATTTTACTTTACTGACCAAACTTTGTTTTTTCCATTTTTGTTTTCAGTTGTTTCTTTTAGCTTCTTCTGAGTGAGTTTTTACAGCTATGATGTCTTTCTGTTCGGAAGCATTTATGTTAATTCTTCTCTAAGGAAACACATTTGGATAAAGAAATGTTTCACTTCTCAAGCACCACTTGAGTTTTATGCAGTTGAGCCATGTTGCTGTTTTTGAGTTGATTCTCAAATGTATGATGTTCTGGAAAATAGCAATTTTCAGAGTACTGTGTACCAGCAGAATATTTGGTTGTTAGTTGGAAGAATTGTATTTGTATCTTATCCAAACATTCTTTCATGGTGGTGGGAAATAATACTCCCTTAGGCATAAAATGAAGAAGATAGTAGGAAGGACTATGAATATTGATGGAAACTCTTTGGATGACTGAGAAAAATATACTGTAGTTCTGAAAACCCTTCTATTACAATTGAAAGTCACCCAATCTAAAGAAATGTGGTCTGGACCACAAAAGTGTTTAATGCATTAATTTTGGTAGCATTTGACCAGCATAGTGAACTAAACTGTTACTGCAAAAACTATTCATCACCATTGGTAGGATAGGAATAGGATGGTGTGAGAGCAACACCTACACAAATTGCAACTGGGATTGAACAAACCAAAAGGGCTTAATCTATTCAACTCATAGAGGAAGCTGCTTTATTGAAGATGAAGAGTTTTATATTTTAACAATCCCAAAACTGGGCTGTCATCTGTGAAATCTTACTATTCAAAACTCAGCTGAAAGCCTCAGCTATTCATCTATATTAACAAAATGCACGGGAAGCATTTGAAGCAATTAGAAAGAATACTAATGGTGGATAGGAAATACTATTATTTATCTATGGTGTTATTGAATTATAGGGTTAGAAAGGATCTTGGGGGTTTTCTAATCTAGCTTCCTGCCCAGTACAGGAATCTCATACCATTATTTAAAGTCTTTAGTGCATTGTTACAACAAAATGTGTTTCCATTATTTAAGTTAATATCTTTTATCCATCAATCAATATCTTCTGCAGCAAAAGATAACAGAAATAAAGGTTTAACAGAATGATTCTGTAGCCCTCGTTACTATCACTATGCCAGAGTTGGTTGCAAATACAAAGCTAGCATCTAAAATAGTTATATGTATTTTGTTCGTTAAATTGGGTAAAAAATTTGGGAATCACCCTTTTATGGGAATATCCTCAAGCATTTTGGAAGCCCAGAAAAATTCTAGTGTCTTTATCTACAATTACTGACGTTTAGTAGTGGGCTTCGCATGAGCTGCAGTAAGTTTTATCGCATTTACTTTGCATATTTTCATCAGCGCAGAGGACTGTGTCCACCCTGACACTAATTTTCATAAGAGCATCTCCTCCCTCCAAAGCTGTCAGCCTTAACAATTACTTTTCATCAGTGTCATCTTTCTCATAGGAGAGGTCAACAAAACTTGTGAGTTGAGCTTGCTACCCTACCATTAATCCTACATTAATATAAAATGGAACAGGCTGAACAGAAATAAATTGAAACTCACCGTGGCCTTTCATTTGCATAATAGAAAGTGTGACATGGACTTCAGGGAAGAATGGTGAATTGAAGATGGCTCCGGTAAAAGCAGAACCGATGAACACAGTAAACAGACTACCTCTTCTTAGTTCTTCTCTGGACAAGGCGATACTTGAGATTGTTCACAAGTGCTCCAGACAATTGCTCCTCATGAGAAGACAGCAGTCTCCAGTGGATTTAGAGCTCTGGGAGATGAGGCAAAGCCATTCAAACTTGAATTGGTGCCTTTCAAAACACATACTTCCACCCTTTTCAAA
Source organism: Notechis scutatus (assembly GCF_049901735.1). Classification (NCBI taxonomy): domain Eukaryota; kingdom Metazoa; phylum Chordata; class Lepidosauria; order Squamata; family Elapidae; genus Notechis; species Notechis scutatus. Next base: position 197,583,598 of record NC_142009.1, read on the forward strand.
AACTGCTGGTTAACTATTTTTCAGCAATTAGGAATCTTTGGATCTATCAATTTTACAGCACTGGGTTATTTTCTATCAATCCTTGGTGAAAGAAGTTTTACATACATAATTAAGGACTTTTTTTTAATATACAGAACAACAGAATGGGACAAAATATCTTTGCATTGGATGTATTGGAGGGTATTTTTGAACAATGGACCCAGAAGTTATTTTAAGAGTGTCTGCCTCTACACATCATCTGTATTTAAAAGATATTCAGGAAGGAAGAGGAACAAGTTTTATTGGACAGAACTGAAACTGATGTGAAAGTAGATTTCAGAATGACAAGTTATAAAAATGATATGGAAAATGATACTGCATTGAACATACAAATGAAACTTGCTGTCTTAATAATTAAAAGAAATATGCAAATAGTAAACCAAAAGAATGACCTTGAAAACTTTCCTATATCCAATTTACACAAGAGACTTGTTAAAAGTTTTGAAGGATTTTGTGAGGAGGAACAAAGAAAAAATGAAATAAGACCAAGTTCTGGGACAATATTTGAAGGGACTAAAATCAATATTTGTCTGTGGAGTTTCTCAATTACCCAGGTCATATTTTGAGCTTAAGTTGCTGGATGAAGTTGCCTTTCCCATCACTGTTTTCTAAATGTTGTTATAACCACCACATGTTCCTTACACCTGGTTGCCCCTCATTGATTTCCAGTGTTCTCAGAAGTGGAGATGGGATGTCTTCAGATCCCTGGGACAAATTGATGAAGAGTAAGATCTCAAATGCTACTTGTGATCAGATATAAAATGGAACAGTGGCCTTGTCATTGCTTGGATTGTTTTTGATCTGTAGAAAGCCAGAACATTTCCTTTAAACATCAATATAAAGAGCATCATGTAATCATTCTCTGATATTACTAACCTTCAAAGCAAATGATTCTACAGCAAACTATTTTTCGCTAGAACTCTTTGTCAAAGAGAAATACCCGTTAGTGAATTCAAGGTGCTTGATAAAACAGTGAAGATGGGGATATGGTCAATGATCCAGATGGCACTTACCTTGACTTATGATTGGCATCTTAAGCATTGTGAACCTTTAGTATATAAGCTCAATCTCCAGGTATGTATCAATCTTCAGCTCAGAATTACATTTTTGTTTCTGCTTGTTCTTCCATCTATAGCTTCATCTTGCTTATGAAGACTGTAATAAGTTCTACTTACTGAGTAGGAGCAATGACACAGTCACAACCAGATGCAGATATGCAACAAATAAATTCTAATTAATTGGAATTGGGTCTAAACACTGAGCCCTAATGAGGCTAAAAAAATTAATGATAAGATTTGCTCATTAATGAAAGGAAAAAAATGTAGGAAGAGTTATATGAGCCAACTGGAAGCACTAAGGAAATAAAAGAGAAAAAAAGAAGAAAAAAACTTTTATTCTGTATCATGTATTTTTGAACAGAAATATAATCAACTATGATCAGCAAAAAAAAATGGATGCTGGGAAATAAAAAAAGTTGAGCAAAAAGTACATAATTTCATGTTTCAGCAAATAAGAAATAAATTCTGGACAACAGAAAAAAATTGCCAAAAATTTTGCATATGCATATATTTAAATCCATTTTTACAACTCACAGTGAGCATTTACAACCGTTTTGATCTTTAACAGGAAACATGAAAAATAAAGAAGAATGAAAAGGGAACTACTTTTCATGGCTGAGATGTCCATATTTATTTTTTCCCCATAGGCATTAAAATGGCAGTGAAGTATTCTGGGAAAGAGGCAAAGAATGAGAAAGGTGCAGATATATTTGACTGAAGTTTGTGCTTCAAAAGTACACTCTTTGTTTTAAAAACCAAATGATATTTATTTATAATAATCAATTCCATATGTGTTCTTTCTTTCTCTGGCTAAATTGTCAATATTTGAAATCAGTTTTAAAATGACACATGGCATTAAAATGATGGCACCTCTAACCAATGTGGCATTTCCATATTTACAACAACTAAAAAGAAATTTACAAGACATGATAGCATACAATCTTGACATTTAGTAATAGTGAAAAAACAAAATGGCATCTGGGCTTTTTCTGTACAACTATGAGAATAAGACTTCTATTCACATTTAAAAAAAAAAATCATCTGTAATTTGATCTGATCTACACATTTCCCAAATCCATTTCCCTCAGTTCTCCAACCTTTCATCACGTTGCCCACACCTTCACCGAACTAGAGGAACTACAAGTAATGAGATCTAAAATCTAAACAGAGCAAATCTCCTCTCTTTCCAATTTCTCTCCCGTCATCCTGATTATTAAAACTCATCCTTCTTTCCTTCTTTGTAATTCACTTTCACACTTCTCCCTCAAAACAACGAAACCTTTACTCAACTTCTTCTCAAGCAAAGTTAGAAAGAAACTGTATGATTTATGAATGCTACACCCAAGAGTCAGGGGACCCTGGATATTGTTCTGTTCTGTAAGAAGGTCGTCTGGTAGAATAGAAATCGACATAGTTTGTGGTTGATTTCAGTCCATACTGTGTTGCGTAATCCGTAGAAGCTGGGAAGTGAACCCGATCATCAAAATATGGGTCTTCGTAACTATGTGGGGATTGCAAATATAACCTATATGCATCGTAATGCTTTCTGTTGGAATCATCTTGACTGTAGTACAAGTGCTGATGCTATTTGGAAAATAAAATAAAAGCACAAGCAACATTATTCATTTTCTTAGAACTATACAACAGATTTCCATGCATAGAGAAGTAGCAGTAAATTAGTCATATAAGAGTTCTGTGATGACATTTCTACAGTGAGAAATAATATTTATCAAATCTTGCAGTTTATTTTTATTAGCCTTTTTTAGATCCACTTTCAAGAAGGCCAACAATGAGCCTGTATAATTTGCAGTATAATGAGTTAGTTTACAAGTACAGTGTGTATTTAAAATAATACTTTTGATTTGGTATTTGAGCCCGAGCATCTGTGGAGTCAAGAGACAGTTTCTTAATCAAGTATGAAGATTATGGTGATTATGCATGGTTCAATCTTTAAATAACAGTACTTTTTGTCCTCCCAAATGAGGATAGAGATAACCAACAGGAGATATTTATTCTTAGGAAACTGACTGCAGCCCATCTCAATCAGACACTTTCTTTGTTATTTAATGAAACATACTTAAACTACTCTTCTGAGGAACATGGTGGCTCACGTGGTTAGGGTGTGGCTGGAGGTTAGCGAGCCCATGTTCGAGACCCGAGTGCTGCCGTTGAGTTCCTGTCCTTCACTCCAGCTCCTGCCAGGAATATGAAAGGAGCCCCCAACCAGGAGTCCCCTGGACAATGGTGATGTCATGAGCTAACCCTTTCAACCCAGGAGAGCCTCGGTGCTTCTCTCACAAGTGCTATGCTAACTAGTCTCTTACACTTTTTTCAATCTTTTCTTCATGACAAAGTTGCAGTCTCCATTCAATACTTGTCCCATTGCCTATTCATTTAAAACTGCTAGAATGCTGCAAATGCATTATTTTCTCTCTTGCACAAATTTTGTTTGATCACCATACACAAACAACTGTCCTCTTTAGATAAATCATTCACCTATCTACAAGTTTCCATCTTTGATTACCCCCGGAGAAGAGCTGCTTTTTTATTATTAGTTTGTACTTTCTCACAATTCCTGGAAATTCAAAATCGTAAGAATTGTGCCCTGCATTCGAAAAAAGTTTATTACTATGAATATAGATAGAAAATCAAAGTGCCATATTGTTTCTTCAGCTGTTCCACTAGTAAGCTCATACACTAGGCATCTAATCAACCTCCTGCTAAAGGCATTTTTCTGTCTTGAGGATTTAGTTCTATGACATTTTTCATTCTTTGCTAATTGCAAATCTTGTCGTGCAATTGATTTTATAATTTTTCTTTTCCTAGTGGCACATTTTCAGGATGTGATTAATTATGCCTCGGTAGGAAAAAGTATTGTGCATGTATATGCCACCTGATGTGCAAATATTGCATATATACTTTCAATGAAGATAGCAATAGCACTTAGACCAGGAATGTCAAACTCGATTTCTTCGAGGGCCGGATAAGCATTGTACTTTTCCGTGGGCTGGCTGGGGGGACAGGCAGGGGAAGATGGGATGGATGCCTCCTGCATCCTGCTGCAGGACCCTGTCCAGGCCAAAAATAGGGTGATGTGGGGGGGAGGCAGAGCACAGCCCCCCCCGTGCCCCATTTTGGCTGCCAGAGGCACCACAGGCCTGCTCTTTGCTATTTCCAGGCTGGCCCCATGGGCCTTGAGTTTGACACCCCTGACTTAAGATGTATATACCGCTTCACAGTGCTTTACAGCCCTCTCTAAGTGGTTTACAGAATCAGCATATTGCCCCAACAATCTGTATCCTCATTTTATTGACCTCAGAAGGATGGAAGGTTGAGTCAACGGGAATCGAACTGCTGAACTGCTAGCAGCCGGGAGTCAGCAGAAGTAGCCTTCAGTACTGCACTCTAACCACGGCGCCACCATGGCTCTTTCATACTCCTTTCATGTTCCACATTCCATTTTGGTATACCCATGGCTCCTTGGTTTTTATTTGTCTAAGTATTATTTGGAATGTCATTTTGCTTTTACTTATCAGACACATTTCTTAAGGTATAGAGATGTTTAGGACCTTGTTTCATCTACTGCCCTAACATGTTGGCCAGAGCTTTTCTTGGAGGGACGAGGAAATACATTTATATTCCTGTGCTAGTGGATATTTCTGGGGAACAAATCTTTTTTCCATAAAATTGGACAATTTTGCATGATTTCTCAGGATAACGCCCTGTTTAATGTCCTTTGATTACCGCAATGCCATTAACAGAGAAAGCACCCTCACTGGGATACAAACTGACCATCTTTAGAATAAGCTTCCACACCTTACCTGTAGGCGCCGATTTTGGTCCCTTGCTGGTGAGGAATAGGAACTGATATAAATTGGCGAAGGTTTACTAGACCCTGTAGGTAAATAGCAGTATTGTATCAAAACCAAATGTCATGCCAATTGATTATTTTATGCTTTATTGAAAGAACAAACAACCTTTTCAATCAATACATAGAAAGTAAGCTGATCTGATATCAGAAAAGTTCCACTGGTATTCAATACATTATTTTGGAAGCTGTTTTATGGCTGCTTAGCAAATATAACCTTAACTTGCTTACGCTATGCTTTCCCGACCCCGACCCATGAACTTTCATAAATAAAGAAGTTAAACAGAGAGAATAATTTACATTTCTGCTTTCAGTTTCATTTTACTGGGCTCTTACCAGTGTAGATGTCTTTATGTGCAATCCCATCACCTTGGCTGTTATAATATTGCATAGAAGTCTGGGTCCTATCATATTCGGAACGAGGGTCTCTAATTCCCAAGAGTGCTGGTGAGGAAGATGTGCTGCCAACTGAGGAAAAGAAGGAGGCAGAGACGGGGGATCAAAACAAGAAGAGAGTATCAGATCTGTTCAGAAACTATACAGCTGCTTGATAATAATTAATTATTTGACTAGTGACAAAAAGAGGGCAACAAGTGTTTTATCTGACAATATTAATTGTGATCTTCTGGAAGAGAAACTTTGCAGACTCAGTGCAGCAAGTAATCTGTTAAGATTAGAAATATGATGACGCAGTTCAAATCTTAACTTCAAACCCCAACTCGAGCAGTTTATTGGTAGAATGTGCCTGTGAAAGTTCCAGAAAAGAAATTCCCATTTCAGTGGGAAATAAATAAATAAATATAAACTTTATATCTGAATACCAGACAATGATAAGCGTCAAGTAACCCTTATTTCTGCCACTCTTTCACCTCCAGTCTAGTGTATCTAATACCACATGTGTATTGCAGCATCTTTTGGAAGTCACATAGCTACATCTTGGCAGCTGGCAAGAAGCTGAACAGATCAATATGCTTGGACCCTGGAATTTCTAGGGTTTGCAGGACTTCAAAAATCCAGCCCTGTCTGATATGTTCATGATTTCTGGTCAGCTGAAGCCTTCCTGTATATCTCTTTTCGTCATCTTCTTGGCCATCCCTTATCCAGTGGGATAACATACCTGTGAGGATTGGACAAAGAAGTCCTACCTGGAGGTTGCAGCGAATGGTTATAGCTGTAGAATGCAGGGGCACAATATTCAGGAATGCAAGCAGGTGGGTATGGGGGCTAAAACTATATGTTGCTTCTCTGATTGGAGGAAGTTGTTGTTGGCCTTGGGGACAGGACTTTGCATACAGATAAAGGAAGAACTAGTTCCTCTCTTGCTTCTAATAAAATGAAAACTTGATTAATAGTAGTTAGATCTCTAGGCTGTTGAGCTTAATATTGTTTACACTGATGGGTGGATAACTGAGAGGGTTTCATTCAGGAGTTTGTTCCTGTCACATACATAGAGATAAGAAATTGAACCAAGGGCCATTCAAATGCTAAATTTGTACTCTCTCTCTGATCCAAGAGTTCCAGTATGAATATTGTTCGGGTTTAACTCTTTTTGATTGTGTTAGATTGCTTTATAAGTCATCTTGGAGAGAATTTGATTAAAAGTTTATAGTCTATCCTTACTTGGTTTTGTCATATCAAAATCAAGTCAGGAAAGACAGCTTCAACTGTATAGGAGAAGAGAGGCTGACAGAACAATTTTCTAAGGTTTCAGAAGATGTGTGTAGAACCCGTTTGGTTAATGAATATCAAGTTTGGCACATGCAAGAAAGTTGATTGACTGACCAGACTGAATAATAGGTGACATCTGCTGATTTGCTGTAGACAAGGAGGGATGTGACTTGAATCTGTCACGCTCAAGTGTTGACACAGGAGTAATAAAATGATTTTGATTCCAGCCATCCTGTGGAAAAAGGAAAAGAAGGTCACACGATAAATACATTCCGTTTAATTAAGAGTATTGTTTAGACTTCATTGTGGTGTTGAATCTTAATGAATATGATCTTTGTGAGAAGAGCAATTTGATATATTACCTTTTTATAAATGCTACGGAGATCACGATATTGCCATAATGTGTTGAGCACCTGGGCTGCTGCCTTGACAACCTTTAGAGATGATCTAAGAAGAAAAGATGTATCAGACATGCCCACACTTCACAATGAGTGGCATTCAGTGCTAAGTTACCATTAGGTAAAACAGTTTCCTTTAACACAATGGGAAGGCAATAATTTCCCCCTTGCAACTCCAAAATCTAATTCTGAAAGCAGAGCCTGCAGCTCTGAAAGTGAGAAGTCCTATTAACCTAACAGGGTTCTGCTAGCAACATTCCTTGATTGAAAATTAATTTCTGCTTTACATGAACCACAATTCATTTGAAAGAAAATCAATATATTATGATCAAAGTAACTATCGGCAACAAATAAATAACTGGATAAATTGGAAAGGGGTCTTTTTTGCCATGTATATGTATACATTCAAACTAAACTGTGATGTTTCTCTGTGTCATATATGTGTGTGTGTATGTGGGTATATGCATAATGGTTATCTTTTGAGAGCTGAATGCAACAAAATTTCATTTTAATGTATGCTGATTAGAGTACATTTCAAGTGACAATAAAGATCCTATCCTATCTCCCGATAAAACAGGTTATTACACACAGATACCAAAGGACATTGATTATACACATGGGGAACAAATGAGAAGTCAACCGAGTGTGCACAGCTTTTCATTTTTAAGAGATTAAAGTGCATAAAGGCTGTAAATAATTGATAAGTTAATAGAGAACTTATTTCATATGCTGATCCTTTTTGGATAGCATGATATGTGTGTTTCACACTGTATCGCAAAACCTTGCGCCAATTATGCCAATATATTGTGATGTTTATTTCAAAGCCACCTGGTGTAGGGAGTTAGACTGGCATGGACAGGTGTGCTTTTCTGATCTATCCAGATGTGTTCTTTATTTACGGAATGGCTATGGCATGGTTAAAGTACCTAGGAAGAATTAATCTAAGTGATTAAGAAAGAGAGGAAGACAAATATTCATTAAATCACCTGTAAGAAATGAACCTCTTTATAGACCTAATGAGGAAAGATACTATATGCTAGCCAGCATAATCTGGAGAATGCTTGATCAGGATGAGGGACTCCAAGTTACCAAAGGGATATGAGATTCTTTTCTATATTTACACTTCTCTGTTGGATGATGCCGGGCCTTGTTTAATTTCCTTGCCTATGAATATTTTCTATTTAATGCTTTTTAGTTAAAGTTACCCTTTTGCTAGGCTTTACATTTAGGCTTAACATTTGTGTTTTTATATGTGAGTTTATTGCTTTCAAGTCCACAAAACGCAAAATGCAGTGTTATTTAAATTTGGGTATTTCTGGATGAGAGGTTTTTTTTTGTTTTTTTTTAATGTGGAGATTCCCATGAATGGTTTGAGTATGTAGCCATTCCAAATAAAAACAGCAGGGCTGGGCTTTCATTAGAAGAAACGAGCTTGAATGTATCACACTTCATTTAAAAGTGCCTTAGTTACCAATCCATTTACAAGCCCGGTTAAAGATGCGGGTTTGGCTGACAGGATGTGAGTTCTGAACAGCTCCTTCCATATAAGCTGAAGGCAACAATTCTCAAATTAGTGTCCGTGACCCTCAAGGGGGCCACAAAAGGACCACTGTCATCTCCCTGCATTCACCATCAGCCAGCTGGCGGGGCACAACACACCACTTCAATCCCTACCTCTCCCTGCAACTATAATTATCATTCAGTGAAAAATGGTATTATGTATGAACATGTAGGCAGGGGTTATTCTTTTAAATTGGAGATCCATGCACTTTTCAAATGTTTCTTTGGGATTCACATTCAAAGTTTAACAAACACTGGTGTAATTGTTTATGGAAATCAGGGTCCCTATCAGTGACGATCTTAAACATGACTTTTCTTTCCTTGAATTTTACTTTCCTTATCCTCTTTTATTTTGTTGTACCTTTTTGGTTTGATTTTCCTTATGCGATTGGAACATGAACACAGTGCCATTGATTTATTTATATTTTCCTCATATCCTTCCTTCTTTCCTTCCTTCCCTTCCTTCCTTCCATTTACACAATATTCTGCTCTGGCCCCAAGAATCTGAACTACTAAAAGTGAACATGATAGTAACATAATTCAAGGCCTTAGTAATAAGAATAAAATATTTTTAAAAAATTATATAATACAACTTAAAAAACAATCTCAGGCACCAATCTTATGATCTCCAAATACTTATTAAAGAGGCAGGGCCAAGATTTAATTCTTCTGAGTATTGGAGTCAAAAGAGACACAGTGACCGTGAAAAAAACACCTACTTTCACACCATTCCCTGTAATCTGATGAGGAGGAGAGCCCCAGACATCTCCTTAAAGGTTAATCAGATAAAATTGGTAGATTCTGTCTGAAGTAGGCAGCTCTGAAGGTAAATCTAGATCTATGCATATAAAGCTTTACAGGTAATAACTGGAAGCAAGCAGATAACTAATGCGGTACCTGAAGGATCAGTGTTACATGATCAAACCAGCGTTTACTTTAGGAATTTGATAATTCAACTGAAATGTACTTTTATGCATTTTGACAAATATAATGGCTAAAAAATATCCTCACACTTCTAAATAATCAAGATTGCATTATTGACTAGCATGGGGCAACAAAATTGCATACAAAAATGTGCCGAATTAGGGCCCCTGGCTTTGATTGGCAAATGCTTATGTAAAAATTCTTTTTGACAAACCTCATGCCATTTCAGGAGAATCCCACAACCCCAGGAACAATTTTTCATGGCATAGAAGTAGAGAGCAAGAATTCCTTTGGTACAAGTGACCCAATGTCCTAATCTGTGCAAAAGAATTGCATATTTTATCTAATTAAAAAAATCATCACTAAGTGACACTGAGAGCAAAGCAAGAGAGATAGCAAGATTTCCGACACAATTTAATGCTTCATTTCACTCTCTTTTTTCCAATGTCACAGCAGACATTCCCAGCAGTTTTTTCATGCTCTGCAACATAAGCCACCTTCTAATGATCAGACAAACGTATCAGTGGCATTTACAGAATTTTTTAAAATCCTGAAGCAGGAAAAGCGCTTACAAATAAATGCTCTACAACAAGGAGAATGGCAGGCACTTTGTGGACCTTATGAAAATGAAAACAGAAGAGACGCTAAGTTTCCTCTATTTCCTCCTAAACAAATATAAAAATATAAAGCTAGCCAGTGAATTTAATAAGCTGACAGTGCGGAAATAAACAGTTTCCCAAATCAACAGCTATTTCCTAATTTGATACATTCCTGTTCTCTGAAGCTGACAAAAGATTTTTATTGGAGAAATTCAAACATCTAGTACTGACCTGTCCCCTCTTCCTTTGGTTATGTTTACCAATTTTTCTATCCCTCCCGTATCAGCCAAGGCTTTGGCATTTTCCATGTTTTTACTGGTGACTTCGTGCAAAGCACAGCAGATGGCTGCTACTGTTTCATCAGAGAGAATGTTGGGCCCACTGCCTCCCGGAAGGCGATTTACCAAGTCCCGCATAGCATATTTACCTGGGAAAAAAAGGCTATGAATTATGCCACAGTACATACGTTCAACATCATAAAGAATGATGATACCGAGAAACACACACATTCAAAACAAGGGAAAGAGGTTCTATTTAATACAGGAAAACCAATTTCATAAAAAATAAATCGTCTATGCAACTCTTTAGAGCAGTGTTTCCCAACCTCAGCCATTTTTAGAGGGGGGGGGCTTCAACTCCCAGAATTCTCCCTTACTGCTTAGGGAATTTGGAGAATTGAAGTCCATCCATCTTAAAAGTTGCTGAGGTTGAAAAACACTGGTTTAGAGGGGGAAAAGTAGGTGTTGCAACATCAGTTTTCCAATTTTAAAAAAAAGTATTAGACTCTTTTACTGGATTAGGAGAAATGTGATTAAAATGATTCTGGCAAGAAGCCAAAGTACACAAACATACACAAATCTGTTTACTTATTTTAGATAACCTTGTTTTAGCTGAGCCATTTTAAAGATAAAAAGACACAGTTGAATTAATTGCACAGCTTTCAATGTGATTTCTTGAAATACAGCAGACATTTCATCAGGCTGCACTCCCCCCCAAGCGTAACTTGGAATACACAGACAACAAAACAAGATCAATGTTATGACCTAATCTTGGCTCTAGTGAGTATGGAGACAATAAATGTGCATAGAAGAGAAAAGCCAGTTATTCAGACTTTAAAAGATTTCATTTCATGAACAATTGAATAGGGCACAGATCCTGTTTACGTCACGTTTCAACTGTTACAAATAGTATCTGTGGATCTCTTAGAAAGAAAACGATGGACACCGCATGATAAAGAAAGGCAATGACCTCAAGCTTTGGGCTGATACAAGTTAGGGGCTTTTAATTAGCTACTTCTTATAAACATGAAATTTATATTTGGATGTAAATAATAATTAACTTAGATTTAACTAGACAATCCCATGCCGTGTTTGGGTCATCCTTTTCTAGATATTTCATTACTTAAACAAAGAAACAGAATGACCATGGGCAGATTGCTATTGAATCAAGGAATTCTACTGGAAAAGGAGCAGTGTTGGCTTCTTCACTGACAGTACTGAAGGAACAATATTTTTTCATCATTCCAGGGAAGTGTGTAATGCATGTGGAATTGATTTTTCTCACTGCTTCATTGAGAGGAACCCAAGATAAAAATACTTTGAGAACAGTTCTGCAGGATTCACCATTGAGTTGTAGGAGGCTGTCAGAATTAGTTTAAAAATAGGATCACATAACTTCCTGAGGGCTAGAACAGGATTAGTCTACCTCAGTCCTGTAGTCCGTGGACCCTTGTGTGTGTGTGTGTGTGTGTGTGTGTGTGTGTGTGTGTGTGCAATGTCATCACAGGCAGGGGTCCCCAACCCCTGGTCTGTGGCATGTCATCAAGCAAAGCGCAAAAAAGCAAAGCCCCATCTGCAACATTCAAAACCACGCCTCCTCCAGTTTGTGGAAAACCCTTTTTCCACAGAACCGGTCGGTCACTGGTGCTCAAAAGGTTGGGGGCCACTGATCACAGGGATCTGCGAAGGCTTTGAGAAATGTTATGATTGAAATCTTGAGTTAGGTCTTGGGGGGGGGGTCCGTGGCCATGGCCACAAAAGGTATTTAAAAGGGTTCTGTGGCGACAAAAAGGTGGAGAACCACTGGTCTACCTGATCTCCAGTGACCGAAGGAGGGGAGCAGTCTATACTCATTTTCATTGTAAGAGCAGTTGAAAAATGAAACAGGCAAGGACTAAAATAAATTGGCCAATGCATTTGACTGGCATCAGAGAGGTCCAGTTTCTAGTTCATCTGCAGTCACAGCAGCTCACTAGGTGACCATTTCTGCCCATCATAACTCATAGGGTTGTTGTGAAGAAATACAGAATGAACTATATGCAGGTAGTCCTCGATTTACAACAGATCGCCTAGTGACAGTTCAAAGTTACAATGGCACTGAAAAAAGTGACTTATGACCATTTTTCACACTTATGACCATCACAGCATCTCCATGGTCATGTGATTTACATTCAGATGCTTGGTAACTGGTTCATATTTATGACGGTTGCAGTGTACCGGGGTCATGTCACCTTTTGTGACCTTCTGACAAGCCAAGTCAACGGGGAAGCCAGATTCACTTAACAGCCATGTCACTAATTTAACAACTGCAGAGATTCACTTAAGAACTGTGGCAAGAAAAGTTGTCCAATGGGGCAAAACTCACTTAACAAATTTCTCACTTAGCAACATGAATTTTGGGCTCAATTGTGGTTGTAAGTTAAGGACTACCTGTATGTACCTTAAATTCTTGAACAAAATGGGATAGTTACAGGTGCATGTTTGTGTGTCAGAGAAAGGGCAAATAAAGTATAAATATCCAGGCCTTTGTTTGTGCCATATACAGTTGCTTGTTTAAGAGCCACATGATGAGTCAATTCCTCACTGCTGGATGGGGAAGGAGCAAGGGATTACAAGACTGGCTGGGAAACTGTCATGGAATATTCAAAATGACCATCATGTGACTGCAGCAGTCTGAAGCAGTCACAACTCTCCCAAATTTCATTCTCTCAGGAGTCATTGGTCCCGTATTTTGGGCACACTTGGTAAGTTAGTCCATTTGAGGTCCCTCGGTTCAAACACTGTTGTCCTATGGTGCATCATTTTGTTCAAAGAAAGGACATGAGAAGTGTTTCAATAGTATATCGATGTGAAAAACATTAATTCTCTGCTATAGTAACTGCAGCCAACTCTCAGTATTTAAGTAAAAAGTATAAAATGTAACACATTTAAACATTTATATTGTCTCCTTACAGGAGGGGATGGGCTCTCCCCTCCAGTTGATGACAATTTCTGTGGTTCTCTTAGATTCTCAGCTTGTGCCTCATTGAAATGTGAACTGAGTATGTATCTCATCCTTTTTTCAGCACTTCTCTCATTTTTTACGAGCTGTTATGAGGCCTGTCAGATGATAAAACAGATGCAGCATAAATGGTTCTTCAAGTTACCCTGTCCATGATTTATCTGCTGAATGATTCTTATATTTTGCAGAAAATGTTGAAGCCTGTTTGAATTCATACATTTCATCAAGACATTAAGAATGTCTGAAGAAGCTAGAACATGGCTAACAAAATATTAGCACATTCTCATTATATCAGATGTATCACCCTGGAATAATTTCACTAATTGATCAAATCCATTGGTTTCCTTATTCTTTCAGCTAAACAAAATACCAAATTGCATTATTATGTACAGAGCCATATTATAAGTTTTTGCCCTACCTATGAATTGCTTTCTCAGGGGGCATACCTGCTCTTAGTATGTTTAAACTTCCCTATTTTCCTTGGTATTTTCCTAGCACAAATTTTAAATGCTTCCTTGCACAACTTTTTAATGAATTTAATAGTTTCTAATATTTTTAATAATTAATTTTGCAATCTCTCCACATATTGGGAGTATTTGAGGGAATGTTATGTCCACTGCCATTACCAAACAGGCACAGGGTATTGGAAGCATTGCAGCCAGAATTTGATTTCCTTCTACTTGATTTAAACTTCATAAAAAACTTGGGTTTAGATCTGAAAGTGTAACCTGTTATACTTTCTGACCTACAAGAAGGAATTATTTCTTGGCTGGCAAGCTGTATTTCAAGATAATTCATCTGGTCTGATTTTGAAAAATACCAAATCAACTCCTAATCATAGACTTTTCAGGAACTCAAACCAATTATCGAGACTGTATGAATAACCATATTAGTAAACATTCTTGCTTCATTTAGAAAAAGAAATCCAGAGGAAGAAGGGAAGAGAGGCTTAATGGTAAGAAATGGGTCTTACCTATCCACACTGTCATTTTGAGATAAATATAAAAGTTTAAAAAAAGGTTTTAAAATGATTTTTTTTAAAAAAAAAACCTATAAATCTCCAAAGAGAAAGCACCATTAGAAGTTGTCAGAACCCACCATTAGATGTAAAAAGATCTTTAAGATTATGGTTATATTGAAATGAGAAAAAAAAATCCAATCAAGTTCAGCAAATATAAATTTCAACGAAATTAATGTATCTTTGGTGGCAGTTTTTCACAGTGGAATGGCACGGAATGGATAATAGAATTCTAAAATGATTTTTTAAAAACATGTCTTCAAAGTTTCTTGTAGTTTGGATCATATCTCTCAATACTCACCAATAAGTTCCTTGTTACGCACATCTAATGCCATATTTCTTAGGGCTGTTGCCACGGAAGAAACAACTCTATCATTGTCCATTCTTAGCAATTCCACGAGAATTGGAAGTCCTTTCTCTTTCCTGACAGCAGCTCGAATATAAGCTGCAAACTGTTGCATAAAAATAAAAGTTACTTACAAGCCTTTTCTTATTTATGAATCCATCGAAATTACTTTTCAAAACGTACATTTTTATATCTTTTCAAACAAGTTTATTCTAACTATAAATGGGAATCCTGTATCCAGTTCCCATTAAATTAAGTGTGGGTTTGGCACTGATTGAGCATCGGAAGGCTTTTTCTTATGAGTCATAGAGATATAAAATGAATTAAAATACTAAATTATGTGATCATTGTTTCAATAGCCATTAAAGATGCAGTGACACTTATAGAATAAAGACAAAATGTTTGGAAAGTCAAGCTGCTGAAGCAATTTAACATAGCAGTATGTTATTTATTTATAAGTATCTTCCAAAGTACATATTTAAAAAATCTCTTGGAGTGACAAAGTACTTTGTAAAGTAACATTGATGAGCTCTGCAGAACAGAATTTGAAGTATTCAGTATTGTCTTTCACTTTTTCTTACTTTTTGCTGGAAACTTAGTTGAATTAAATTGTTTTTCTAGAAAAATGCTAGATTTATTAAATTTTACAATATAATCTAAAAAGTATGATAAATTATACTACACTGTTATAAAACTGTGTTCAGACAAGGCCATCCAGTATTCTTAACAGAATGCTATTTATAATACTCTTTTTTAAAAAAATATCTTTTTTTGTTCTTGTTATATGCTGTAACATATTAGAAAAAATAGGAGGGAACAGTTGTAGCTTTGTCCTTGAAGTGAGGGAGAATTTGAAACTGTGGGACATATATTGCTGAATTGCCTTTTTAAAAAATGAAAATTTATAAGATACTTTTATTTCCCCATGAATATAACATAAATATCTGGGCAGCTGAGGCTGATTGCCTTAGTCTCTTGATAATTGACTGGAAGTAAGGATTCCAAAGAATGTAACTTATTTCAGAATTAGAACTATGGTATGATTAAACGTAAACAACTCCTCCAAATGAGGTGATGGTGAGCCTTAACTAGGCTTCCATAACTCAATATATTTTCTCTCTCCCCATTTCCTCCTTACCTTTTCTCTTTTCCTTTTAAATATGCACATAAATTTTACTCTGCCATTTCTTGGTTGTAATTGGTTGGACCATAATTGCTACAAATAACTAGGGAAGATAACTAAAAAACAACAACACCCAAAACCCTAAGTAACACTAGAATTTTAAAGATATTACAAAAATGTAAAGCTTTACTATCTTATATTAAGTCTAATACTTGCTGAAGCCCTGCAAAAGGTTCATTTTATCCCAACAACCCTTTGCAGGCCTTTAGCAAGTATTAGACGTAATATAAGCTAGTAATAGATTTACATTCTTGTAATGTCTTATAAATTCTAGTATTACTTATGCTTTTTAAAGTTATCTGTCCCAGTTATTTATAGCATTTAGATTATTCATTGTAAAATTAATTGTAATTTTATTGGATTCTCTCATGTTTTAATTCCTGCACTTTGTAATTTTTAACCTCACCTTATTTTATTCTATCCATTTGAATTTTTTTAATTTTTATGTCTGTTTTACAGTAATTGTTATGTTATTGGTTCTGTGCTGGTGTATGACCAAAATATAATTGATCAATACAAAATGTTTGAAATATAAGAATATCTTCAGATGCATCTTAACTTTTAGCATTTGATGAATTTAGTCATTGGATCTGAAAAGAATGCAATGGATATTCAAACAACTCTCTGATTTTCCACTTCTATTAAACAATGAATGTTGAGGAGCAATTGGTTTTGTTCAATTGGCCCATATATAAAGGCCTAACTATGCATGACAATGGTTGGAAAACCAGCTCAACATTTTGATGTAGAGCTGTGATATGCCTGCCAGGATCCCCAAACCATGCTGTTTGTTGTTCAGAAGGACAAAAGATTGTTTTGAGGCCCAAATATTACTTTCCTGGTCTTGCAATTATTGATAGCAATGGTAAGGTCATGAACTATATCAGCTTCAAGGCCAGCATAATTCTTCTTCTATTCTATGACTATATTAGAAGCCTGATAAAGCTAGGAAAATTCCTAGCATGCTCAGGGAATGTCTATTGACCTTCTCCTTTTTCTTGCTTGTTCCGATATCAAAGCTCTGATATAAGATAGGTAACAAGGGTTCTCAGATGGCTGAGAAAGAATGTATACATATACATTCTAAATACATATACCATATTTTTTTGAGTATAAGATGCTCCAAAGTATAAGACGCACTTAGCTTTTGGGGAGGAAAACAAGAAAAAATAATAATCTACCTCTGCCTCCCAATAATTTGCCTCCTTGCAGCAAACAGCAAATAGCCTGTTTCAGCTTTCAGCACAGCCTGATTAGCACGATCAGGTGTATCAGGCTGCAGGGATCGCCGTAGTCTATTGCCGCTTCCACGCGCCCCATTTTTGGCCTTTGCATCCCATTTTCAGCCTCTGCATGCCCCGTTTTTGGCCTCCGTGTGACCCATTTTCAGCCCGTTCCGGGCAGCGGAGATCAGAACGGGTGGAAAATGGGGTGTGTGGAGGCCAAAAATGAGTGCACGGAGGCCAAAAGTGAGATGCAGAGGCCGAAAATAAGGAGCACGGAGGTGGCAATAGGCGATGGCAATCCCAGCAGCCTGAAACAGCTGATCGTCGGGAGGCGATCCAACCAACAACCAGCTGCTTGTGCTAATCAGGCTGTGCTGAAGCTGAAACAGGCTGTTTGCTGTTAGGAGGCAAATTTCTGGGAGGCAGAGGCCAAAGGGTGGGGGCCGGCGGGTGGATGGGGCTTCAGCAACATTTGCTGTATAAGATACACAGACATTTTCACCCACTTTTGGGGGTAGAAAAAGTGTGTCTTATACACTGAAAAATACAGTACATATTCATCCTTCAAAATCCTACTTTCTTTTTCTACCCCTAAAATATATCCTATATATTTTATAGGATGTCGTTCCAGACTTCAGAATTGCAACCTAATGTTAAATCTAGTTAAGTTGCAAATGCACTGTAAAGAATCAAGCCAATTAATTTTACTAGCTGAATAACAGTGATAGGATCCACTTGCAGATTGACGTTTTGTTAGATGGAAATAATTCTAGAAATATTTCAGAAGAGACCTTGTGATTTCAAGCAAGTTTCTTGGATTAAAAAAATGTTTGCAGTTTTCTGTAATATTGCAACTTATACTGCAAATTGCACATTCTACGTCGCAAGTGTCTCTCCAATAAAGTACCAATGTTGCAAAGGCAGTAGGAATGAACCATTATGACTCCCAAGTTTCATACATTACCTTCCAGTTGCCTGCAGAAAGATTCTGAAGAGACCCTGCCGAACCCTCCAAAGTGGCTGGGTTAGAACTTTCAGCTAGAAGAGTTAGATATGGTTTTACTACAGATGGGTGCCACAACATTTCCACGCCTTTAGGAGATTTGGATAACCCTGGTATTGGACCAACTCCATCCCACTGTACAAAATAAACACAATAAAAATATTACATTCAAACAATTATTTCTTTTTATTGTGACTCAATGTTCTCATGAAAAGCTTCCACTGTAATATAAACAGATAATGGAAAAATTCTTTTAAGTGTTATACAAAAAAAAAAAAAAAAAAGGGGGGGGAAGAGAAAAGAACCTGATCCTCTTGTGAAGTTTTTTTCTTTTTCTTCTTCTTTTTCCCCCAGCAGCTTGAATCAGAATCTTTGCTAGGTGATTCCTTCCCCAAAAAGTCATCCAGCTCACTGATGCCAAGAAGGCGGGCTTGAGGAACCTCCAGCTCTAGACGGTAAGAAAGGTTCCGAAGTGTGCACACACAGTTTTCGACTGTCTAAAAGTGAAGCAGAAGAGATTCAAAGAAATCCAATAGTGATTTTGGGCAGATAAATTTTAGAGAATATTTAGAGAATAAATAAGTTGAAGGGGAAGAAAGAAAGAAAATATTTTTTCTGAGCACTCATAGTTTCACCATCACAATTCAAGAGGGATTATAAAGCTGTTTCTCCTTAAGTTTTCACTTCTCCAAGTAAAGCAATGAAGATTACATTTTTGAATATTTTAATATGGAATGATTAATATAAAAAATCATGTTAAATTCCCAAACTACTGCATTTCTCAAATCCTGAATTTGTGATATTGAAGTAATAAGAAACATCAGCCCTTTCTGAAATTTAACAAACATGGCACCACAAAGCTGATTCTGTCTTTTTGGCTGTATTATGGCTATGGGTTGTTTTTTTTAAATCTTTGCTGAAATAATGTAGATATTTCAAGATGTTGTATATCCTGGTTGTTTTCCTTATTTTGAAGTACTAACTTAATGAATTATTGTCAGTATCAGATAGTGCTAATATAGGTAACACCTTTCTGTAGGTGTTCACAAGCTTTATCACAATGAATCTTCCCTAAACAACAAGTACAGTTTATCTCTTAAAAATGCTAAATTAGAATAAGGGGAATAATATAGGAATTAGAAAGAGCTGAAAAGAAAGCAGCAGCAGCAACAAAACCCTTGTCTGTTTATTTAAGTTTTCTGTCCACACAAAAAATATACCAATAATAACTATACACATACAAAACATTCAGTGACAAAAAGACAAATTCTGACTAAAATAATATAGACACCTGTCAATTCTATGTAACTCTCGTTATGAAAAGATATTTGATAATTAAAGCATTTGCATACCTTGCTGTCATAATCAGAAGTGTTCACACACGTATGGATCACATATAACAAAGAATCAACCAATCCTTCACAAGATCTCATTTGTTTCCTTGCCTCTTCTCCTGCAGAACTTAAATTCCTAAGGCACAAAACAAAGCAAAAAATACAGCTCCTGTGATATATGCATGGGTGTTTTTTTATTATCTCAGCTATGCCTATACAACAAATTGATTATAGAAGAATATTTATTCAAGATGATACTACTGACTCGTGGGAAAGTATAAAAAAATCTGGAAGTGTTCGTTTTGACGTATGATGATTATTATGTACACATAGTTTATAGATCCGTGATGGCGAACCTATGCCACACGTGCTGGAAGTGGCACACAGAACCATCTCTCCAGGCATGCCAGCCATTGCCCATTTTTCTTCTGGAATCCGGCGCACGCATGTGTACTGGTCTTCGCGCATGCAGGAGCGCCAGAAACCAGAAGAGCAGCTCCCCGGAGTGCATGCACTTGCCGGCCAGCTGGTCTTCATGCATTTGGAAGCACCAGAAAGCGGAAGAGCATCTCCCCGGAGCGCATGTGCGTGCTGGCCAACTGGTCTTTGTGTGCGCATGCACATTAGAAACCGGAAGACCAGGTGGCCGGCATTGGGAAGCTAAGCTGGCACTCCATGTGCGCTCCCGTTTTGGCATTCAGTGCCAAAAAGGTTAGCCCCCACTGTTATAGATAGTTCTAACAGGTTTTGCTACTTTTTACTATTGGATTCTTCTCAAGAATCTAAGATCGTTAAACACATTATCTGTTGTTGTTGTTGTACAAGGATACCATTGTTATTGTGTGCTAAATGAACAGGTAACCAAAACAACAATTTAACAGAAAGTCTATTTTTACAATGGGCAACAACTAATATTGTACAAACAGATTTCTGTCTCCCTTTCCATTTCTCTGATGTGCTCTGGTGTTTACCTCCAACCCTCTGGAGTTCATTTGGAGAATATAAACAAAAGGACAGAAAAGCCAGAGAATATAACAGCAATAGTGGACTAGCATCTCTGAATACAACATATTCTATTTTTCTCTAAGACCATTCGTATTTGGAGAGAAAATTCAGAATCTTCTACAATATTTACCAAGCCACAGCTTTCTTCAAATATTGTATCAGTTCAACTCTGATCAAGCTACATGTTCAAATTTGACATAAAATCTGTGAATGAGATCCTCCGTATCTCCCTTATGAGCCCCAAAACTATTGTGTTTCAAGTATCTGTTTAAAACCCATCTTTTTTGGCCTGTCTAGCCATGGTTCTACTTTAATTTGATGGTTAGGTTTTTTTGTGTGATTTTTAATTTTTTTATAGCTATTGTAATTTGCTTCTGGATTTTCAGTAAAATATCTGTTTCCCATTATTTATGTAGAGGGGTGCCTGATTATTATTTTTTTAATCCCTCAATAGGGAATTAACCCTCCCCATTTATCCGGGCTTGGGACCGGCATATAGATGTGTTACTATCTATATGGCTGGGTTGACAGTATTGGAATAATATTGCTGCAAAGTCACAAAAAGTAGCTTGGCAACAAGAATACTGTATATTATATACCATATTGTAATGTCTTGGAGGTCACATGGATAACATCAATGATAATGTTTGCAAACCCCATGGTACCTTTTAACATATGAGCACAGAAAATTTGAACTGATGGAATAATGTTTCCACCACATATATAACCACTAAGAACGGATATACCACCTGCAGAAACAATTTAGGGTCTCTTCAAGAACCAATAGCAGAGGCAAGATCAAGCATCCGAGAGACTGAAGAGGATATAAAACAACTAAAGCAAGGCACAGCAGGTGGATGTGATGAGGTCACAGCAGAAGCACTTGAAGTCAGGAGGTAAACTTTGCTAAGAACTGTGCTCACTAATTGTGCACACCACTAATTGTCCACTTGCTGATCTAGACACCAAAGCAAGCCATCAGAGTCCCCCATACATTTTTAAAAAGGGGGGGAACAACCACAAGTGCAGAAGTTACCATGGGATCAATTTACTTTCTAAGGCTGATAAAAATATTCCAACTCCAAATACAAAAACAAAGAGAACAAGAGGCTTGCTGGTTTCTCTCCAAACCAGGCTTGCTATCACCAGATATTTATGTTACATCATATCATGGAAGAATGAATGCAGTTCAGCTAGCGCTGGCCTCTGAGGAAATGTCAAGCAAGATCCCCTGGTTCCTACAGCACAGATGTAATATCTCAATCAGTTGAGTTTGCCTCAAAAGTGAACTATAAGAGGGTTTCCTGGAGTGCACTGGTTATGCCAAGATTGTGTCCCATTCTCACTGCTGTTCAATACTGCAACAGATGCCTTCATGAAAAAAAAATCTTCACTAATAAGCACGGAATTGAATATGGCCAGGGACAGCTCATCATTGACTTAATGTATGCAGATGACACTGCAATTTTTGCCATGGCAACATGGTCATTTGGATTGGTAATCGGAATGGAAAACATGAAAATATTGAGTGGCGATGGCTCATCAAGAGTCAAATAGCTAATGAGCTACAATTAAAAGAATTCAAATATTTCAGTTCCCTAGTACAGAAAAAGTCCTCTCAACATCTCAGTGTAGGCGAAGTGATAAAAAATAAATCAGTGCCACCATCACAGCTTTTGGTTAACTTATTTGTTACTTACTGTTACTGTCTCTTACTTTTATTGTCTAACATTACCGTATACATCAATATTTCAGTCAGTAGAACTACCAGTGCTATTCTATGGGGCTGAATCACAGACAGTCGTACAATTAGAGATCTAAAAAGAAGATACCTTCCAAATGCATTGTCTCTGTAAGATCCTTGGCATCATGCTGATGGACTATATAAAAAAATGAAGCCATCCATCAGCAAAATAATCACTAGCCAGTAATAACTCATGAATTCCAAAAACAGTTATGGATGTAGCGTGGGCATAGTTGCATAACTTTTTATTTATTTGTATTCCTTTGTTATTTTTACAAATAATTCAAGGTGGTGAACATATCCAACGTTGCTTTTCTGATTTTTCTCACAACAACAATCTTTTGAGAGGAGGGGGGGAGAGGGGGTAGGAGGGAGGGAGAGAGATCCCCGATATTGGGCATAATTTACTCCCTTCCAAAGTATGCTGGAGAACATGACCTTGTGGCTGGAAAGTTCAGTGCAAGGCACCAAGGAAAACCTGAATAGGATAAATTGAAACTGAACCAGTCCTGCTGTAGACTGGATCTGAATCAAGCAAAAATCACAGTAATGGACAAAGCAGTTTTCCCAATGGCAGCCAGAGAAGTATACTGGTTGTAAAACTATATTTAGCCATTTGTGATGTTGGGAAATCAAGTTGTAGGATTTTGTATGATGAGAAATAGCATAGTCATATGGTGGGCCAGTCATATGATTGAGCACAGAAAATGTAAGATTTACAAAAGAGAAAAAAGAACCATTTCCCCATGGTAAATGCTTCCATTTTGTTCTTGTGGATCAGCAAGTTGTTATCCAGATACACAGTCACTAAAGAATGACCCATATGGCATACTCCTTGCCATGTGCTATTGCTGTCTGCCATATTCCTTGGTGTTGTAGGACATTGTCTGATTCAGAAACAGACCGTAGCTGAGGATTGTCACCCAAAAGATTTTGAAATTTGCAATTAATATGTAGCAAATCCTCAACTTTCTACTACTTTACTTAGAAAAATGGTGAAGTTTTATTTGTTCTAGATGTGCATGGAATATTCTTCTGTGAAAGGTTCCTGCAGGCTGGCTCAACCTTTCTGTGAAAGGTTCCTGCAGAAGACCCGCACAACTAATTCAAAGGACTGAAGAAAGAGGCATACAGAACAGCCACAGCTTTGGAAAAAAAGAGCATTTTCAAGGAAAAAAGATCTATAAAAGTTGTTTCTGTGGAGATGAGTCAGAGGTGCTGTTACTGGAGTTCACTGAATTTTAGATGACAAATGATGAAAGAAAATGATGCGACACAAGAGCAGAGGGACTGAGATGCTATTTCCTCCATCCCTGACACTGCACGAAGCAGGCAGCATTTGCTAAAACACGACTACATGTTAAGCTGCTATGATTTGTTGCTTGGCATGATGATAAAGAAGACAGTAACTTCTTGTTGTTTGTTCCCCTGAACAATCACTTGTCTTTCCCTACATAAATTGTTGATAATAGCCTGTAGGAGCTTGAGGATTAGTGGTATGCTAGGACAAAGCAATGACTGAATACTGTAAGAATTACATTCTTTGAAATTAAATTTCCTGTCTGTCAACAGGTTCCAATTTTGGTGCTGGGCCATACTCAACAGTAATGGAGGTGAAGATAAATGATGAAGCAAGAAAGCGGTAATTGTCATCCTTTATCTTTGATAGTTTCCCTACTTATCTAGAAGCATGGAACATAGTAAGCAGCTTCTGCTACGCATTCTTTGCCAATCTAAGAAAAAACTAGAAGTAAAGGAATGGGCATCTGGTACACATACCTACTCACTCATAACTGGTGGATACTGGATGATGTCCAATGCAAAATCCAATAGCCATTTGGATAAGCTTAAGGGTGAAATGAAATAATGTCTATTGGACCAGGAGTTTAAGAATGGTTTTCCTCATATGGTGGGAGAGATCCCTTGGTCATTTATCAACAAATCTCTGAAAGGGAATGGGCAGCTAATTCAAAACAAAAGCTTTTAAATCTAGTAATCACCCTAATAAATATATAAGCCAATGAGCTCCCAGAAAAGATTCTAAGAGGTAGTGAAGGGGCACCTGATTTGAATGGCAACTGAACTGAAATCTCCACCGAAGCTAAATTTGCTCGAACCAGCAATGCTAATGCTAAGGCAAAAATCATAAGTAGAACTAATTCTGTTACAGGCAAAGATACCTTATCCGGTTCTTATGTCAAAAGTACTACCTGGTTTTGAACTTGACATTTCAAAATCCCTGCAAGCCAATATGAAGTTCAGTAGTGCTGAGAACTTAAGGAATAAGGTTTCCTTGAGAAATTATCATACTGTTGTAAGATAAGTCCACTTTTGAAACATAAAGGTAGCCCACTGGAAGTAGTAAGTACCTTTTAATCACAAGATTTTATTTATTTTATAAATGTATATAGCCACTCATCTCACCAAAGGCAACCGATAAAGACCAGTAACCAGGAAAGGAGTTCTGAACTTATGGTGCTTGATAACTAAGAAAGGCTGTAAAATAAATTGAGTGGGTTTTTAGATTTTGAAGTGAAAGTCTACAGATTTATTTTTGAATCTGGATTTACAGAATGCAGCCGAGATCAAAACGCCTTCCCCAAAGTAGAGCTGAATTAATGTAACTTAAACAATAGACTTTCATGCAAAATGGACATATTTGGCACTCATGGGCCTACTTAAACATTTTTGATAAAACATGAGAAGTGAATTTTGCTAATTAAGAGGAAAAAATGCAAACAAAACCCTCCAACAAACCACTGGGCAAAACCAATTTCTTAGAGACATACATACTAGCTATTATTATATTGATTTTGATAGAAGTAATTTGTCTTAATTTTGCAATGCATGCATTAATAAAAACCATACACACATTGATAATATGCTACAAAATAAATTATTACTTTGATCTGGACCAAATCAACTAGGCTAACTTTGAATTAGTATTTAATCAAATACACATAATTATTTTGTTCATATAATAGTATATCTTTGGGTCTACATTTGCAGCACTTATTTTACTCCTGAAAAGAAAGAATATTAGCTTCAATTACAAAGATGAATGGTTTAAAAGGATGCATAAGCATTTACTAGTTAAGGTGATTATTATGAAACTATGACTTTACCTTAGACAACCTGTTGTGTTGCGCAGAACTAAAGAAGTTTGGAATTTAATTTTATGATCATCATCAAAGGAAGAATTATTCCATCCAGAATGAGGAACTATCACACTGTTTGTTAATGTTCCTAGAGCATCTCGGATGATTGTCATTTTTACTGCATCACACGAAGACAGGTTCCAGAGGACACCTTTGGAAAAAAAGATATATCATATGTTGTAACAGAAAAGACCAAAAGACGTATCAGCTTCAACTATCATTTCAAAAGAGCAAAGGACTGACAACAGTAAGCCCAGTACAATTTAAAACAACAACAATGATCATAATGTTGGCAATTTTAATATAAATGCAACCATTACCACTGCCTAACACCAAAATATCATTTTTTTTTCCTATGTGTTTTTAGTCTGCCAACTTGGAACACTGAATATATTGCAAATAAGGAGCTCTTACTAGGTCTATAAAACATGAAGTGGTCACAGCTATTGATGATTTTATAAATCAGGAAGAACTTAGAATGGCATGAGATTGCAGTGCAAATGGTGAATTGATCCAACCTAAACAGCAATCCCACATCCATTTTCTCTGGAGTAAGCTCCACTGAACCCAAAAACAAATATAGCATTGTGTACTGCTTTATAAAGGTTTTCCTATATATTTCTGTATATTCTAAGAAATGAAACGCACCCGCCATTTATAAAGGAAATACAAAGGAGTGATTTAGGAAATATGTAAGATTTTTGACTCAAGGTATTGTTAAAAATTGATTCAGTGTTATAATGGGTGAGTTATTTTTCAAAGAATCAGAATATAAAACAATCACTGTGATGGATTTATTGTAGATGAAATTACAAAAGCTATTTTTATAAATAATGAATATAATGGTATTATATTCCTTATCTTCATAAAGATTGAAAAAAAAGAAAGAAAGAAAAAGAAAAAAAAGTATTGCATGTATGAATCTGCAAATAAAGCCTGCACTTCTTTCTGCAGCTTTATAAATAATACTCCAATTCATAGCCCCAAAGAAACATTTAGGACTTTTTCCCTTAAAAAAAAAATCAAATAAGGGTGATCATTATAAGTGTGCTCAGTGAAGCTTGGTGTCGAGAAAATAAATGAGTCTTTCTTCGTCTTTCAAAATTCTGAACAGTGGGGTCATCCAAGGAAGCAAAACGTGTGGGATTCAGAACAGACAAGAAATACTTTTTAAAGACACTGGCACAGTTAAAACTAGGTAATCATGCTGACATATCCTGATGACTGTTTTGCTTGAATGGCTTTAAAAGAGGCAAATTCATGGAAGATAAAAGCCCATTAATGGCTACAATCATAAGCCTGACCTAATGTGTAGCACTTATTGAGTCACTATAGTTTGTCAGAGACTTGAAGTGGTTTCAGCACAGGTTTTTCTTTTACAATCTTCCTGAACTAACATTTACTTCACTGTTCAAATTTAACGCTTGACAAATATTTACAAGAAGAGAATTTGAAATAACAATAATCTGTCTCACCAAATTGCAAAATATTTTTTGGGCCAAACTTCTTTAACAATGTATTTTTCCCCCTTAGATTGTTCTGTAAAGGTAAAATGATATTTCCAATATCTGGAAATTCTGAGCAGTCTCTTCTTAACAAATATTCTGTTAGCATCTGGATACCAAAGAAGGAATGTAAAATTCCAACATTTCTCATTTTATGGTTCTTTCTCCACTGTCAATAGATCAGTATTAGAGCAGCAAAAATAGGATACTCTCTATGAAATTGGCTGTCAGTTTTTCCTCCCAGAATCCTATCTGTTTTATCTGTGACCAAACTTTGGGGAGAATTTCTATATATGAATAACTAATACTCCCAACCAAATACTTCCTTTGCATAGTTCATCACTCTATAGAATTGTTTTTATTTTATAATATTTATTAATTTTATGGGTACAATTATCCAACCATTTTTGACTTCTTGGTATAAACAGGAATGTCACAAATAAAATCTGAACTAAAAAAAATCCTAATTGCTGGTCAAGCGACAGTGCTATTTAAAATAACTTCTCCAGTATCTGAAATGGGTAATAATCTTCCCAGAATTTGAAAAATGGGGAGAATTTTGAGAACCCAATTGATTTTGTTACGGATTATCTCTTTCATCATAATTTCATTTCATATCATCCAATAAACCAGTAGGCATCACCCATAAAGAAACTGTAGTGAAGAGTTAATTTTTATAAAATATAGCAAAATCGCTTAGACTTACCGTACATTATCGTATAACACGCACTTTTCCCCCCTGGGGGGCAAATGATGTATACGTGTTATACGCCCGAGGGGGTCTCAGAAGCCAGCGGAGGCCGGGCGGGGGTGTTTGCGGCGGAGGGCAGCCGGAGCCCGGGGCGGTGCGGCGGAGGGCAAGCGGAGGCGGGCGGTGCGGCGGAGGCCGGAGCTGGGTGGGGCGGAGGGCAGCCCGGAGGCCGGGCGATGCTTCAAAGTTTTTTTAGAAATTTAAATTTTTCCTGAAATTTCCCTCTTAAAATGAAGGTGCGTGTTATACGCCTGTCGCGTGTTATACGCCGATAAATACGTACATACAGCTTCACAGTACTTTACAGCCTTCTCTAAGTGGTTTACAGAGCCAGCATATTGCCCCCAACAATCTGGGTCCTCATTTTACCCACTGCAGAAGGATATAGACTGAGTAAACCTTCAGTCAGGGAGACTCGAACTGCCGAACTGCAGGCAGCTGGCAGTCAGCAGAAGAAGCCTGCAAGTGCAGTACTGCATTCTAACCACTGCGCTACTGTGGCTCAAAATATGATTTCCATTCTTTTACCAATTCAAACATGTTAGACAACATGTTGTGTGAACGTGTAAAATTTGTTTCCCTTCTCTCTTCCTTCCCTTGTAGTCCTCAACTTACAACAGTTCATTTAGTGTCCAAAGTTACAATGGCACTGAAAAAAACTGGCTTACAACTGTTTTTCACTCTTACAACCGTTTCACCATCCCCTTGGTCACATGATCAAAATTCAAGTGCTTAGCCACTGACTCATACTTATGACGATTGCAGTGTCCTGGGGGTTATGTGATTATCTTTTGCAACCTTCTGACAAGCAAAGTCAATGGGGAAGCCAGATTCATTTAACAACCTTGCTACTAACTTAATAATTGCAGCAACTGTGTAAAATGGGGCAAAATTTACTTAACAATTGTCTTACTTAGTAAGAGAAATGTTGGGCTCAAGTTTGATCTTAAGTTAAGGACTAGCTGTATAGTTATGGAAAAGACAAAAGATTTATACAGGCCCAGGAAAATGACATTTGCATAATAGTTGTACATATAGTCCATTCTTAAGGACAGTTGGCTTCAACAAGCAGAGTCAACAGAGAAGCCAACAATAAAATTGTAAGTCAGAGTCATGTCTTCTTTAATGACTGAGGATGATTTGCTTAACAACTACGGGGGAAGTAAGATCATAAGTCTGTCATGATCATGTGATGACTTACTTAATGACCATGTTGCTTAATGACAGAATTGCCAACCCTGATTGTGCTAGTTAAGCAAGGGTTACTTGTAATAGACAATTGGAGGCGAAAGTCTATTTACCAAGATTTGGGGGGCAATTATTCAGCAAACATGATGGGCTGCAAACAGGAATAACACTTAATTAAATTTGACATGGTTTAGTTGCAACTAATTACTGACATGCTTGCATTAATATCTCAGAGGAAATGGAAAGTGCTATTTTTCATACTCAATGCTAAATATGACTGATGAGTAATGGCACCACAATATACATTTGTCCAGGTGCCTCCTTATTCTTTTCTTCAGGTAACTAATCACTTTGCACTGCGAATAAATTCATATTCTAAAAAGAAGATATAGAAAAAGACACAAACTGCCTGAATCACTTTTAAAATGACTAAAATCTTCCTAGTTTAATCACAGTTGGCTCCAAAATATTCTATATCATTTCTGACCACAATTTTGATTCAGCTTTAGATTGTATGATATATATTCCCTTATTACTTGAACAGTAGAATGATAATTCTGTTCTTAAGTTATTACAAACAGTCCCTAACTTCTTGCAAAGATACCCGAGAAGGGAGAATAAATGAAATTTCAATGAAAATTCTAATAAAAATGGGGAAATGTCTTAAGATCAGTTTCAATGTCACCACAAAATTTATAATTTTGAAACCAAATTTAAATATAAAGTGTAAAGAGCGCATTTAAATAAATATTCATGTATCCATAATTACAGCAAAATTATGTATTCTTCCTTGCACTTGGAGGTGTAACACACCAGGAAATCCTGATTTCATGTGAAAGTATGCTATTCTGTTAATTTGTATGTGCAGAATCAATCCCTCAGTGTAAGTATAATGCTAAGTGCATACAATTCCCTCCACCCAATAGTACTATTTTATTTTTAACACAAGCCTAACATTAAACTTAAATCAGGCTAGTTTGAGGCCAGCATCTATGGTTATTAGTTGTGTCATTTTCCGGCTGCTGTGCTGAACTATTCTCCATCCAGTACTGCAATTTATTGGAGGCTTGCATCTGATGTTTATGTGCAGGGCAAGCTGTTGTAGGCGTTCATGCAGAAAGAATAAGTTGTTCCTTGGTGGAGGTTTGCCTACATGCAAATTTCTGCCATTTGCATGCTTATTGAAGCGTACAACATCCATACGTGGCTCCATCAAAAGAGAATGTATGTAGCTCAGGATTGAACTATGGAGTCCTTAGTGTTCTCTGGGCTTAGCTGTTTGCAGATGTTTTGTTACCTGACTAACTTCATTAGGTAACAACATCAACAGTATCATGAAAGCCTGAAAGTAAGATTCTTCTGCTGTCAACTTTTAATAGCCTGATTTATTAGGTTGGGTCCTTCCTAAGTTTCTTTTTCTGGCTTTTAAGCCACTGGGGAGCTTTTCCACTCTTGGCTGATTTTTCTCTAGGCCAGGGGTCCCCCAATTCCCAGGCTGCGGCCCACTACCAGGCCTTGAGCCCTTTGGAACCGAGCCGCAAAAGTGGTGGGTGAGTGTGCACGTTTGCATGCCAATTGCGCAGAACCATCCCTCCCCTCAGGGCCAGTCCACAAAGCCAGAAAGGTTGGGGAACTCTGCTCTAGGCAGCATCTTTTCCTCTCATCCATCAAGGTCTTTCCCACATGCCAATGTATTATCCAACTAAGTATCATCATTCATGAAAAATATGAATACTAGAGTTTGAGAGAATCATGGCAATGTTAGAGCTAATGTTATGAATATTACATTGAATATTATGTAAAATATTATGCATACCTTCTGTCTGTGTAATGGAATATTCAGAAACTTTGGTATTATGCATGATCCATGACATGGATGGAAAATGCACTTTGGCCAAAATTGGCATTTGTTATATACTAAATTGCCAGAGGGACTAGTTTAATAACATCATGCTATCTACGTACTCTTTTAATTTAATCATATTTAAGCAGCAGTTCAATAACATCCTGAATGAAATGATAAAAAAAAAGAATATTTGTTCAATATCCTGGGAAAAAAATAAGTACAGGTAGGCCTTGACTTATGAGCTTAATTGAATCCAGAATTATGGTCATATGTTGTGTTGGTCACTAAGCAGGTCACCATGTGAACGTGCCAGATTTCATGACCTTTCTTCTAGCAGTTCTTAAGTGATCCCATGGTCATTAAATGAACACAGTGTTTAAGCAAACCGTTTAAGACAATGGATGTTTGTTGTGTGAAATGGAAATAAAAGCAGTTTCCGGCAAAAAATGTTGCAAATTGTGGTTATGTGACCTTAAGACATTGCAAATGGCTGTAAAAGCAGGCCAATTGTCAAATGCCCAAAATGCAAACACATGATGATTGTGACTGTCATAACTTTGAAATTGGGTCATAAGTAGCTCTGGGGAGGTCCGTCGTAACTTTGCAAGAGAAGGACTTCCTACAGCACTATAGTTGCAATATTGCTGTTTCTTCTGACTACTGAGTTATACCAGGATTGGCAAAGAATATCAATAGAATTCCAAATTCCTCTTTTTTCAAATTATTGGAGCTACCAAAAATAGCTGTTGTAATATTATTCTCTATCATAAACAATTATATCATGATTTTTGTTTCTGTCTTAGTTTTGGGATGGAGAAATGCAGGAAACAGTTGTCAACTCACTGTATGTGAGTATTCAGAGTGAATGACTAAGTAGTGATGGAACAATTTTCTAGGAAGGTTGAAGGCGTCAGGTTAAGTAGGTTAGAAGCACCAGATTTATTGAACTAAAAGTTGTCTGCAGAGATATGTCGAATAGAGATAGTTTTCAAGAATGTAGGGAGCGAAGAGAAAAAAGTCTATGTTCTACCTCTCTTCTTTAATTTACTCCAGGGGTCCCCAACCACGGTCCGCGGACGGTACGTCCGTGGAACAAGTCCTACCGGGCGCTGGTTTGCTGGCGCGCCATCTTTTTGATGAAAAGTGCTCTGAGCTTTCGGGTGAAGCTCACGGGCTCTCATCAAATTCTTGAGCTTTTCGGGTGAAAGCCATTTCTCCGGAAAAGCTCACGGCGCCGCCATCTTTTTGATGAAAAGTGCTTCTGGTGAGGTCACGGAAGCACTTTTTCATCAAAAAGAGGCCTAGTACCGGGCAGCGCCATAAAAGGTTGGGATCGGCCACGGCATAAGAAAGGTTGGGGATCACTGATTTACTCCATGTATTGCAGATTTCCTTGTTCTTTACAACTTGCAAAAACTAACAACATTCCAGAAGTTCAGTTTGGCTAATGCTTAATGCATGTGTCACACTTTGTAAAGCAGAGCGAAATGTGTGAATATTTCCTAACACTGTGAATAATTTTCTAAAACTGCAATCAACCATGTGTGTCAGAAGTTGAGATTTCTGAATTTGAAAGGGATTATTTTAAAGTGAATAGTTACAGTGTTTACAAGCACAAACTACCCATAAGATATAAACTCCCTAGCTTGTCAGTACTTGAATTTAAAATAAGATATGGAGGAAGTGAATCTGCCCACAGACTTTAGATTCAGCTGGTGTCAATAAGTGTTACAACGTTGTGTTCTCACAGAATATATTTCCCAAATTAGGGGATCAGTCTTCTCTATTGGCAGTTGTAAATATCATCGGATTTCAGATACCCAAGGATTAAAAATATATTTAAACATGCTTGGATTAGTAAAATAGAGAATTTTTATCATGAAGAAAATACACAGCACATTTCTGAACACAATGAAATCATGTAAATATACTAAACATCCTACACTGTTTAAATAATTTCTAGAGAGAATATAGGCTTTTAGGCAATATTTTAAATTTTTACCGTTATAAA
Organism: Notechis scutatus; assembly: GCF_049901735.1. Taxonomy (NCBI): domain Eukaryota; kingdom Metazoa; phylum Chordata; class Lepidosauria; order Squamata; family Elapidae; genus Notechis; species Notechis scutatus. The sequence continues at coordinate 197,616,309 of NC_142009.1, forward strand.
TACAAACTTGTAGAAGAAAATATTTGTAGTTTAGGATTGAACTGTGGGGCCCTTGGTGCTCTCTGAGCTTGGTGGTTTTCTTGTAGGCATTTTATTACCAAAATAGGTAAGATCATCAGTGCTGATTAGCACTGATGATGTTATTTAATTTGGTAATGAAGTGTCTCCAAGAAAACCACCAAGCTCAGAGAACACAAAAGATCCCAATACAATCTTATGCATATCCAACCAGAGGTAAGGCTTACTCACATATAAGATATCATGAACTGTTTTGGATAGCACTTATATCACTTATATCTTCAGATCTTTGCAAAAGAACATGCTGGCCAGAACTGATAGAAAAATGATAGGATATGCATCTGATATGCAAAGCATCTGGAGGAAACCAAGTCATCTAACTCTGGTATAAGTCTCAGTGAACCAAACAGACTCACCTTAGATCTGTGACAATTACCATATTTTTCAGACTATAAGATGCAACCCCCCCCCCCCCAAAAGTGGGTGGAAATGTTTGTGCATCTTAAGAGTGAATACTGGCTCATTTTTGTTCTCCCAAACCCTCCGTGCATCCTATTTTTTCCTTCCCTGGTGTCCAGAAACACTCTGCAAGCCAAAAATGCACCCATTTTTGGCCTCCGAACGCCTTTATGGGTCCCATTTTTGCCCTCCTTGGCGAGGCCGAAAACGGGACCCTAGAGGCCTCCGCAGGCCAAAAATGGGTGCATTTTTGGCCTGTAATGCTTCTGGATGCCAGGGAGGGCAAAAACAGGACACGCAGAAGGAAAAAACTATTTTCTTGTTTTCCTTTTCTAAACCTAGGTGCGTCTTATGGTCTGAAAAATATGCTATTTTTTTCAAACAAATGATAACTATTTCTAAGGAAGGCTTTTTCTTGCACGTTTATTCATTGTACCTGACTATACATCATTTATTTCCTATCTATTAAAAATTACCTGTGACAAGTTCTCTTACTTCTGCATCAATTGATTTTCTTAGTAACCGTAAAAGTGCAGCTATTCCACCAACATTTTTCATTGCTATCTTATTTTCATCTGTAGATTTCCCAAATACCAGGTTTCGCAGTGCCCCACAAGCATTCTTCTGAACTTCAAGAACTCTGTGGTCTAACAGGTCAACCAAGTGCTTGATTCCTCCTAACCTGCACACCTATAAATTATATTGAATAAAGCATTCAGTGAATATATGAAATGAAATTCTGGAAAAATACATTTTTCTCATACAATTGCATAGACCAAATGTACTGTCCACCTATTTAACATTTGGGATTTTTAGTTGATATACAGCATGTTTAATTTATTGAAATATAGTGTTGTGTATAGTGTTTGTATTACCTAACTCCCATTTTCAGTTAAAGTGAAAGTTCTTACGCTCAATAAACTGGAATTAAATATGAATTACACATATTTTAGTAAAACTGATTAACAGTAATTTCATAAACAAGTTTGGCTGCATTTCAACAGTCTAGAGATGCACTTTTCTCAATCTTAAAATCTTTCATATGATTGTAAAAATAATATCCAGTTTTGTTTTAGGATTGGAATCGAATAGTTTTATTCCAAAAATTAGCTGCTTCAAATGTTTTCATTCCAGGTGTTTCAACTGCTGCCTGCTGTTCTGAGCTTTGTGATTAGGATTCCCCCCTCACGTTTTTCTAGTTCAATCAATCAGTACTCAGTGTTATTGGTTTGGAGTTATTGTAATAGACAGATGTAAGAATGGAGTGCTGAAAAGAAAGCAGCAAATAAGGATGTAGGCAGAGAAAATATTGCTTTTTAGCTACATTTCTGCCAGTCTTTCTGGTTACTGGTTGTTGTTTTTAATGCTCCATTCATTTTGGCATTGTTGTTATTATTAATATATTAATTATCAAAACCTAAACATAGGTCTCATTTTGTCCATGCTGCAGATGTAGCAGACGTAGACAATTTGAAGGAACTTTGATCAAAATGTTATGGAAAGACAAGGTAATCTGTGCTACTTATCTACTACTGATATAGAGGAATTGGCCAACTTAGAAAAAGAAAGAAAACAACATAGGAACGAAAATAATGTAGTATATTTGGTGTTTTTGCCAAGATAACTTGTTTATCTCCTACTGGAAAGCAAACAATGGAAATAATGTAGTTCAAATCATCTTTGTAATTCATAGTGTTGCTTCAGTCTCAGGTGATCTCAATATTAATGAGTAAATCCCATCTCTGTATAAATATACTTGCTATTTGAATTGCTAAGGACAAAATCTAAGAAAATATTTATGCTTTTGTCCTAGAATTTGAAAATCTATAAAAGTCTGCACTGGGGATTTTTAATTCCCTTATAAATAGAGAAAATATGAAAAACAAAACCAGAAACAACTTTCAATTTGTTTATCTTGAAATTGGCTTAATAAGATTATATTTATACAGAATATCTATTTCCTAATATAAATACTGTATTGTAAACACAGGAGAGAGATGGATTTCTTCAATGTTTAAGAGGTGGCAAATAATACTGTGTGTCTCCAACAATACGCCCCCCGCCCCAGGAAATCCCTGCATGTTTTCTAGGCATAAAATTAAATTAAGTCCCTCCCCCCAAATTTAGGCCTATTTTAAAACATGCGAAATGGGGGGAAAGGCGGGGGGACTTGCCGTTAGAAGCACCCCACAGGCAGCCATGCCTCGCCACCAGCCGCTCCTAACGGCCGATCATGGCAGAGCATGGAGGGCTCCCTACTCCTGCCAAGCCCCTTTGCTGCAGACCCGGGTCAGCGGGCGGGCGTCGTCGTGGATGTCTGCCAGCAGCATTTCAGCCGCTTCTTGGGCCTCTGTAGCTTCCATGGTTCCCGCCGGCGCTGCCGCTGTTGTTGGAGACGGTGCTGGCAAGAGAGGGACAGCTGCAGTTCGGCCTGGGCACGCTTGGAATGCAGGAATGCTCACTGGGACTTTTGGAAACTTGCAGAGCCCAAGGCTAGAGCACCAAGGGTAGCAGTGGCAGAGACGCTCGCTTGACTTTTCTCATGCCCAACCAGCCGCTTGGGATTAAATGAAAACGCACCTCGTGGGCCCGAGAAGTGGCTGAAACGCTTTCAGTGGACATCCACGCTGCCGCCACCCGCTGACCTGGGTCTGCAGCAAAGGTGCTTGGCGGGGGTAGGGAGCCCTCCACACTCAGCCATGATCGGCAGTTAGGAGTGGCGGGTGGTGAGGCATGGCTGCCCGCGGAGCACTCTAGGCGAGGGTGCACGCGGGGGGTGGGTGGGGGGGTGGTAGAAATTAATTCACCCCCGGAAAGACGTCCTAGCCGTTTTTTCTGGGCTCCAAAAAAAAAAAAAAAAAAAGACCCGCCCTTATTATATGAGAAACACGGTACTGGAAAGCATACTTTCAGTAATTCAAAGTTAAACAAGATTCTTTGTACTATTATTTTCCCTTCCATTTCATATATTTATAACTTTCACTAAAAACTTCATAAATATTCATACACTTGCTTTAAAAAGCTAGTGAGAGAGAAAATTGAGATTTTAAAAATCTCCCCCATTAGCCTTATATGCAAATATTTAGAAAATGTTCTACTAAAGTTGCCAGGGTTGGTTTCTAAATATATGAGCAAAATATTATGTTAATGAGGGAAATAGCTAATTGCACAATGGTGTTCTAGTGACCATAATAAAGTTTAAAAGCATGACTATATTTCCATTACAGGATTTTTCAGTTCATAGAGTTTACAGTGTCTAACCTGATAAGTATTTCAATGTTAAACCATATGTTCTAACAGTTATGAAATATTATTTAATGACAGTTGATCAGTAAGAAGTGTTCCATACCTCGGTTTTTATTTTATTATCTCCAAAGCACAGATGCTGTAGGTAGGCTGCAGCATTCGCCTGAACTGATGGAAACTGGTGCTGAAGCATATGAATGACTTCCGGCAACTCTGGATCCCGCCATGCAAATTCTCTTCAGTAGATAAGAAAATTCAAAGGAAAGAGTGAATGCATTGATATTTTATGAAATTTATTTGTTATCTCCCAAGAAAGGTGGGTTTAGGGATGTGTGTCATGTAACATTTGTATCTAACAATAGTTTGAATATTTGGACATCAGCACAACTAAACTAAACTAAACCAGAGGTGAAAAACTTGCAGAATGAAATTGAAAGAATCATTTAAGGATTTATTATTATTATTCTAGTGCTAATTGCATGTAACTGATTAAAGTATCATTTATACTTGCCTGGGATCTTTCTGGATGCTGTCTATAGATGGAGATCTTGTTGTTCCATCATCAGCAGGGACTGCATGTTGCATTCTGTTATAATTCGATTCAGACATCCGATAATGAAGTGATCTATAGGGTTCTGCGTAGGTAACTGTTGTGTTCAGCGCGTAATTATTTCTTTGGTATGTAAGAGTGCTACGCTGACTAGATGATCTTTGCAGATTTCCAACACCTGGTATACCAAATAATTATGAGAATACTCCCCTGTATGGTTAACAAACATACAGTATACATAGATACCGGCATATATGCTTTGTCATTGACTTCCTTTTAATTCCTTTTCAAGAATGTTAAAAATATCTGGAATACTTTTCTATTAATTTGGGAAGAATGAAACTAAGCAGAAGATAGTTGTGACCCTAAAATAAGTTGAAACTAATGCAGTCTTTTTCAACTTCAGCAACTTCAAGACTTATGGGCTTTTTCAGAATTCCCCTAGCCAACATGCTAGGGGGCAGGGAGAAGAGGGATTCTGGGAGTTGAAGCCCACACAACATAAAGCTGCTAAAGCTAAGAAACACTGGATTAATGGCTCCTAGGTTCATCATTATTTTCTCTGCTGAGCCAATCAAAGGCTTATGAATATTAAAGGTAATAAATTTATCCTAGTACTGCTCTCATAAATTATATTTGGAAGTAAGCATTTAACAACATTCTAAGGTTTATTGCTAAATAAATAGCAATAGTATTGTTCACAAAGTGGAGGAGGGCTTATGCGAGAGACAAATTCCGCAATGCCTTTTCTCATATTGCTTGTCATAGATCTACAATCCTCCAGAAGGTTTTTATGGGATTCAAAGGAGAGGAATAGTTGAGGTACTTCCTTCTGTGAACTTCCTTAAGGTAAGTTATTTTAGGATGCAAGGTACAGTGTTATGTAAAAAAAATATATTTTGAGGTTTAATTTCAGTACTGATCAACTTTTTAATCTCTTACATTTTATCTTCCAAATGGGTTAGTCATAAAGGTGATAAATAGAGCTAAATCCATATTTAGCCTTTCTTTGAAGTTAATCAACTGAAATTAATGGAATATAAATTAGCCATGACAAAAATTGGATTTGGTTTGCAATAAATAATGCATTTAGTTAATGACTTGCTTAGAACTAAAATAAATTTGGCCTACAATAATACTTTCCTACATTTTCCTCCCTGCAAATCACAACATCTGCTCCAAATTTGCTTTGTTTTTGTTTTTTTTAAAAGCAAAATACTATTTTTTCACTAAGCATTCAAACTAAACAGTGTTTAATGTTTACATTGTTTTATACTTTATATCAAAACATAGGAATATTGTTTCAACCTCAAAGGTTGCCTTTGTGCAAATTATCTCTAAATCAGCCTACCTTATCCTATGTTTCTGGATGAAAGGTGGAATATAAATCTAACCACAACAATAAGAATATAATGCTGGTATAGATGTTTTAGGATAATAGAGAAATCACAATTTCAAACTTACCTGAGCCAGTTCGATATAATGCAGTTTGGGATCCTTGGGATACATCACCTGTTCCATGGCTTGGACTGTGGTATACTGGACTATAATAAGGTCTACCTTCATAAATGGGAGTGATATGTAAATCAGGAGATACATTAGAACGTAACTCCTGTCCAAGTTGACTATGTTGACTAGCATATGAACTCCTTAAGCCTACAAAAGAATAAAACATAAAAAAGTAATAAATGGCAATTATCACGGTATGATGATTACCATGAGTAATCTATTTTTCTTCCCCCAGATTTTTGTCAGTACTTGGGGGGAAAAAAGCCACAAGAAAAGTTCACTGCCTCAAAAGAGGAAATACTGAAGTAAGTAGGAAATAATTTAAGCCAAATAAATTCATGTCCAGACTTAGACTTTTTGAATGAATTGGCATCCTGTTATTTATTGCCCTTTATTACTCCTAAAATTTTCACTACTTACTAACTTCTTTTGAGTTGACTACCCTGTTTTCTTAATCAGTTTTTTCACATGATTTAGAAACTTATTTTTCTCTGTTGGTGTTCTTGTTTTCATTTGGATCTAAAATGAAAAGTTCAGATCATCTCCTGGTACTTTCTCTTTTTTATAACTATTATGATTTTTCTGCTTGTTTAATCTTTATCCAGTCCTCAATCTCACTGTTATCCAGATCTGTGTTCATTCTTCAAAGTTGACAGGGAAATAAAATATGTGAAAGTTGATGTACTGTAGTGCTATTATAGTTAATAATATTCTGTTTATTACTTAGGATATTGCCTTGGGTTTGGAAAGCAATCCCTTTCTTAAGTGATCATTCCAACATAAATCAAAAGTTGTCCCGTAGCCATATATGATGCAGTACAAGTAAACTGCCCAAACTAGGAAGTGGATCACATTGACTTTATTTCCAATTCTCTGACTTGTGGATATTTGTTTTTTTGATCTTTTAAACCAGTGAAGCTTGCTTCACATTCTGACTGTGTCACCTTCACTGTGTCAGAAGTTTCCATGAAAAATGTGTCCTTACACCTGCAACCTTTCTTCTGAAGTGTTTGCCAGCAATATTTAACATTTAGCATTGTAAGAACCAGAACACCTTGGATTTTGGGGGATATGGCTTGGTGCTGCTGTTATTGAAAAATAAGACTTTTTTCACGCCTCAGAAGTCTGCTGACCTTTCTCCCCCTCCTAGTTTTGGTGGGGCTGCCTGGCCAGCTTGTTGACATATAATATTACCTGATGTAGTTTTAAGATAGATTGACTGAAATAAGAATAAAATCAATGAGAATTCAGAAACATATAGTAGATGTACACATGGTACACAATGAATCATTCCCAACAAACTGTAAGTTATCATTTTTTAATTATTTTTCCCTAGATCCATGTTGAATTGTACAATTGAGACTGTTAAACATTTAAATTTACAGTGCATATGAGAGGCTGTGTTTATTTTATATCTGACAACACAATTTCATTCTTCAAACAGATGAAAAAGCAGTCTTGCAACTTAAATGCTTATTTATTTATTTATCCATCATATTTGTACATACATAACCTTCCCATCTCAGCTAAGTTACTCTGGACGGTTTACAAATATGTGGTTTACAAGATACCTGAAGATAATGTATCTCATAAAACCATTGTGAATGGTTGTTAAAGAGTTCTGAAATAAAATGTCATCAATATTAAGATGAGAGGCAACTTTTTTTCTATTATCTAAATGAAATAGCAAATGCCCTACGGATATTTTTGGAAGTCTAAATGAGACTGATATATTTAAAATGAAATAGATAGAACAGAGGTACAGAAAAGGGGAGAATGATCATGGAGGTTATTGTGATTACTCTTAAAAATCAGATTGTTTTTTTTGGGGTACAAGTACCCTACCAGAGGCTAGTTAGAATTACTCAGAGATTTTCTAAAATCAGTAAGTGCTTTATATTAAAGAGGTTAATGACTGCAATGTATAGTAAGCTGGGCTAGCTTTGCTCTGTAGAAATAATTTAAATTATCTCGGTTCTGATAATCGGGGTTGATGATTACTAACTTGGAAAGCTTTCAAAGGAGAAATTCATGGAAGGCAGACCCTTTGAAGGTCTGCCTTATTAGTTTGAACATTTAATATTACTTTTATGCTGGAGTAGCATGCCTCCAATTGCTAAGCAGCAAGAGAACATCATGGCTCCATCTGCCTGTGAGCACACTGGAAGCAAGTATTTCACCATTCCAAGAAATAAAATGCTGGATTAAGATGGGTTTTGGTCTGATTTAGCAAGGTCATTCTTCTTTTCTCATATCAGATTTCTATAATTAGGCTACTATGGGATTGCTCAATTAGAAAATGTAATTGATTATGATATCAACATATGTGTTTGTGGAACACCACTAAGTATTACATGCCATCTTTTTAGCATCTTTTCAGTTAAATTAGCATCTAAAAACAACTGTCACCTCCAGAGAGGTAACATCCTTAACCAATACTGTATAGACAATAGTGTTAATTCTACATAAAAAGAAATCCTATTATAATATAAACATTTTTATATTTTGAAATACATATTTGCTGGCTATGTTTAACAACAAAATGGAAGATCACTTTTTTCTCTTTTGCTTCTTTATCACTTCTTTTCCTAAATTATTATCTGCTAGAACAGAAAAATGGAAGGCCATATAAAGTCCTCCTCTTAATCATTTGGAGATTTATTGTGTTTCAAATTTAATAAAGTAAAAATGCTTCGTGTATTACACATGGGAAATCAGAAAATACATATTGTAATGAATCAAAGAATGAATAAGGATTTTGAGAAATTCAAGTATATAAAACTTTGTCCACAAACAGCTGTTATGGTAATGCAATATTTTTTTCTTTTGTGAAGAACACAAACCATGTGCAGGAAATATGAAATAAGGTAGGGCATGCTGTCACAGGCATTCAGGCAGGAAGAAACTTGTTCTTTGGTGGAAGTGCACTTGCAGGCAACTTTTTCCCATTTGCATGCTGTCTGTAGATGACACCTTCCCCATAATAAAAAGGCCAATTCGAGAACACCCACAGTATCATCAACAACATTTTTACAGGAATCCAGTTTACTAGAAAAGAAAACAACTCGCTACTCTTCCTGGACATCCTGATCAGCAGAGACCACAATGGCAAACTAGAAACGCAAATTGGCCACAAAATGGCGGCATGCATGATTGCAGCAGCTCAATGCTCCCGACGACTGTTCTTCTTTGTGTGTTCTTACTTCTTTTTGTTCCTGCATTTTACTCCATCCTGCAACGGCCTAATGTACTGTTGAGAAGACCTGATAAGTATAGGACAGCAACTCAAAACTGAAGTCACCTATGCTTATACAGAGTCCCACAATATCCCATTGGAGCTAGCAAGATCTCCGGGAGCTCCGTGGATTGTTGTCGGATTAAGCAAGTGTAGAAGACAGCGTAGGGAGAGAAAACAGAAGTGGGGATGCAGAGCGGGCCTGCTAACTCAATTGAGGAAGAGACCGCAGAAACCCCCATTACCATCTATGTTCCTCACAAACGCCAGATCCCATGTAAACAAAGTGGATGAACTATAGCTGCAGATCTCCCACAATCACACAATTCGTGAGTGCTGTCTACTAATCGTCACAGAATCCTGGCTGCACCCGCAAATCCCTGATGCTACAGTGGAGCTAGAGGACCGGACCTTGCACCGTCAAGATCGCAATATAGCCTCCGGTAAGAGAAGGGGAGGGGGCCTAATTATTTATGTATGTAAAGACTGGTGCACAAACAGCAAAATAACAAACAGCCATTGCTCACCAGATTTAGAGGCCATGACTGTTCAGTGTAGATCGTTTTATCTACCATGGGAGCTAACAGTAGTTACCATCACTGCTGTATATTTATCTCCAGATTTTAATATTAGCATGGTGCTCAGTCACCTTCAAGACATAATTACCATGCAACAGAGAGCTCATCCTGAGAGTGTTCACATCATTGCTGGGGATTTCAACAGAGCATGCCTAAAAACTGTGCTCCCCAAACTTTACCAACATGTTAAGTGCTCAACCAGGGGAAAAAACACACTTGATCATGTGTATTCAAATATTAAGCATGCTTATAGAGCAAAACCTCTTCCCCACTTAGGACAATCAGACCATTTCACCCTGCTTTTACTACCAGCCTACACTCCCCTTAGGAAGAGAACAAAACCTAGCAGTCAAACTATTAGATGCTTGCCTGAAAATGCCCTCTCCCAGCTTCAGGACTGTTTTGCCCGCACAGATTTGGAGCATTTTCAAACAACAGGACTTTGAGTTATACACAGAGACTGTGCTTTTCTACGTGAAGAACTGTGTAGAAAATGTCACTGTGGACGAACGCATACGGACCTTCCCAAACAGGAAAACCTGGATGACCAGCGAAGTCCAGACTCTGATCAGGGCCCGTGACCTGGCTTTCAGAGCAGGTGACACCTCACAGTACAGCACTGCCAGAGCTGAGCTGAGAAGGGGCATCAAACATGCTAAGGAGATGTATAGGAGGAAGGTCGAGGGCCACTTTACTGACAGTGACCTATGGCAGATGTGGAGGGGGATACAGGCCCTGACCAACTATAAAGGCCAGGGCCCAACAAACAGCAAGAGCAGTAGCACTCTGGCAGAGGAGCTAAAAGCTTTTTTGCACGCTTTGAGACCACCAAGAACCTGGACATACTGCCTCATGAGGACCACAACGCTGCACCTCTTTCTCTTCAGGTGCATGAGGTGAGAAAAACACTGAGAGCAGTAAAGCCCAGGAAAGCTGCTGGGCCTGATGGCATTCCTGGTGCAGTAATTAAAGCGTGTGCTGATCAGTTGGCAGAAATACTTACAGAGCTGTTCAATCTATCTTTAACACATGCCATCATCCCACAATGCCTGAAGGCTGTAACCATCATCCCCGTTCCCCAAAAAACAAATATAAACACTCTCAATGACTATAGGCCCATAGCGTTAACAAGCTCCATTATGAAGGTTTTTGAGCGACTAGTTTCACAGCACATCAGAGACTGCCTCCCGCCCTCCTTTGATCAACATCAGTTTGCTTATAGAGCAAACCGATCTACAGAGGATGCTATGGCCATCACACTTCACAGAGCGCTGAGTCATCTGGAGAACAAACAGAGCTATGTGAGGATGCTCTTTGTGGACTACAGCTCTGCGTTAGTCTCTCCCAGATATACTAGTAACCAAACTGTATAATCTGCAGGTCCCCACCTCCACGTACTCCTGGATTAAGAACTTTTTGACAAACAGACCACAGTCTGTTAGACTTGGCCCCCATCTTTCTTCCACTATTACACTCAGTACAGGGTTGTGTCTTGAGCCCCCTGCTATATGCCTTGTACACCTTTGACTGCTCACCAAGCCACGCAACAAACACCATCATAAAGTTTGCGAATGACACGACCGTGATTGGTCTCATCTCCGGAGAGGATGAGACGGCATATAGGGCAGAAGTAGAGAACCTGTCTATCTGGTGTTCACAGAACAATCTGTCACTGAATGTCCATAATACCAAAGAAATTATTATGGACTTCAGGAAACATGGACAGGACCACGCTCCACTCATCATCAATGGAGAACGAGTGGAAACTGTCCTTACGATCAGATTCCTTGGCATCCATATTTCAGCTGATATCTCCTGGTCCCCTAATACCAAGGCCATAGTGAAGAAGGCTCAGCAGCGGCTGCACTTCCTGTGGGTTCTCAGGAAGAACAATCTGGCTAAGAAGCTGTTGCTGGCTTTCTATAAAGCCTCTATGGAGAGCACTCTGACATATTGTCTGGGTATGTGGTACGCAGGCTCCATAATTGAGGACAAGAAAACTGTACAGAGGGTGATAAACATAGCTCAAAAGATCATTGGTTGCCCTCTGCCCTCCCTGGAAGACTTAGTCAGGTCCCACTGCCAAAGCAGAATCAAGGCCATTATAGAAGACTCCTCACACCCTGGCAATTATCTTTTTGACCTGCTGCCGTCTGGACGGCATTTTAGGTCAATAAAATCCCACACCGCTAGACTAACAAATAGTTTATTTCCCTGGGCCATCCGAACCACAAATAAACACAAAGTCACTCCCTTATTAAGATGTGAAAAGATGTGAAATCTCAATACCCCATTCAGATGTATAATAACATATTACAATACAATCCATCTCTTGTGTATTATACTCGGCTAAGCGTTACAGTCAGTGTTAGATATATATTTTGTGTATATTCGTAGATATTGTACTCTCAAATTGGAGATGTGGGTACTCTATTTTTCTTATCTTCATTTTTAACTGCTTTGGTTTTTATTGTATTGCGAACAGTTGCTGGGGTGCATCCACAGTTTCGTTGTACTTGTACAATGACAATAAAGTTCTTCTAATTCTTCTAATTCTAATTCAAAAATCTACAGAAAAAATCACCCATACTAACCAAGTGTTCCACTACTAAACCACAACTACAACCTCCCACAAGAGAAGCTGCATTATGACTTTAAATAAGCCCAAATACACTGCAGCAACCTGGAACAGAAGAAAAAGAAAACAGATCATCTATACAACATATCCAACAAAATGGATATCCACACAACTTTATCAAAAAGTCCATGACCACTCAACCCAATACAGTACAACCAACATAAACCCTACAAAGAATTATACTGTCATTCATCAAGAATATTTCTCAGAAACCACCAATAGACTCTTACAACCACATGGAATCAGCATAGCACACAAGCCAACTAAAGCCCTTCAAAACATCCTAAGCAGACCAAAAGACCCAACAATCCCAGAAGAAAAAACAACAAGAGTCATCTACAATGTACAATGTAGGAGCTGCAACAATCACTATGTAGGAGAAACAGGCAAAGATTGGCAGAACATATCCACAAACATCAACTAGCAGTCAGGAGAAGTTACCCTAACTAGGTAACATCGTACCAACGTTGTCCCATAGACAAACAGAGCACATCCATGAACACCAACTAGCAGTCAGAAGACATGATAAAAATTCCTTAATTTCTCAACATAGAGACAGATTTACACATAGTTTCAATTGGGAAAGTGTGACCATCCTAGACCAGGCCAAGTCCAAAAATACCAGAAATTTTTAGAAGACTGGCACTCTGACAAATCAGCCATCAAGAGACATATACACATTAACATCATCTATAGACTATGCAAAAGAGACTATCACCCGCCTCCAAAAAGACCCAAGTGTCTATGGAGATTCTCAATCATCCAGGTCACGGTTGTCTCAAAGGTGCTTTTTTCAAGATGCAACTGGACTTTCTGGTTTTCTTTTGAAAATGTTTCACTTCTCATCCAAGAAGCTTCTTCTTCAGCTCTGAAGCAGCTTCTTGGATGAGAAGCAAAACACCTTCAAAGAAAAAACAGAAAGTCCAGTTGCCTCTTAGAACAGGGATCCCCAACCTTTCGCACGCCGCTGCCCGGTTCCGACATCAGCTGGGCGCCGCGGTCCGGCATCAGCGTCAACTGGGCGCCGCCATCTTTTATGACGAAAAGGCGCTTCCGTGACGTCACGAGAAGCGCTGTTTCATAAAAGATGGCGGCGCCAGCGCTTCTGGTGAGCTTTTTCGGTAGAAATGGCTTTCTACCCGGAAAAGCTCACCGAGAAAAGCGCCGCCATCTTTTATGACGAAACAGCGCCCGGTGAGCTTTCTACCCGGAAAAGCTCACCAGAAGCGCTTTTCAAAAAGATGGCGGCGCCCAGCAACCAGCGCCCGGTAAGGCTTGTTCCTGCGCCGGTACCGGTCCGCGGACCGGCGGTTGGGGACCCCTGTCTTAGAAGAAGCATTTTGGAGACAAAAAGACCCAAGCTCCTCTCCACCAGCAATCAGCATCTAAATCAGCATCAGACCAACAATCAAGCAAACAATAGAGAAACTGCCAAAGAGCCAACAGTAAACAGTTCAACCAAAGAATCTCTAAGACCGGCCTCACCAATACTGACAGGGCAAGCTACCAAAACATAAACTGACAGCAAACTTCACTCCTCTCTATCACTGATGATGTTACCTAGTTTTGGTAATAAAATGTCTGCAAGAAAACAAACAAGCTCAGAGAGCATCAAGGACTCCTCATCCCAACATATGTTCCAGATATACTAGATCAGTATTTCTTAAAATGTGGTCCTAGGACTTCTAGAAATTCCCCAAGATCCCCTTAGGAATCCCCCAAATCAAAATTATTTCCCAGCGTATGTTAAAAAATAATATTAAAATTACATAAAACAATTGTGCACCCAAAGTAGTTCAAATAAGGCAATTAAATGTTAATTTTATGATACTTTTATCTCATTTGAGATTTACGTCATTTGTGTAATGATGTCATTATGTAAATGACATGAAATGATGTGAATTACATCATTTACTTAACATCATTATGCAAATTATTGTAAATTATGTAATTTGTGATTTGACAGACATTTGGAAGTAATAGATGCTATCTCCCCACAACTGGTCTGTTAAATCATGTTTCTATGAAACATTAATTTGTATCAGAACAGTATTTCAGAATTTCAGCTGTCTTATATGAAATAACTATAAACAAATTTATGCAGATGGATATTTATTTTAATTTATTATTTATTTTAGTGAGCTTATACACTGCTCCAATTATAACTGATTCTGGGAAGTTTGCATATTCTGTAAAATAAGAAAAGAATATATGGAAAATGAAGCAAATAAATAATAAACAGACCACAATTCTGTGGATATCATACTTCAAAAGAGACTCATTAAACAAACCAGTAGAGATTTTTCCTTAAAAAGATTTGAGTTTTGTTTTGGACAAAATGAGCATGATGCAGCTAAAATCAAGGACTTAAAATACTCATTCATATTTTCACTGTAATTTGCTGAATCAAGCACAAAGTATTAACTTTTCAGAATCTCTTATAAGATAAATTTAAACAACTTTTCTCAGCTGCCATATTTTGTTTCTTAATACAACTTGTAAAATTTATCCATGCTGCTTTTATCTGTTTTGAAAAATATCACTGAATAAAAATGGGTTAATTTCAGAACTTATGTTTCTAATGAAAGCATTTTAAATTAAAACATAAAAATATTTTTATGATGAAATTATACTAATGATTGTGATGGAGCCAAAGGATATAATTTTCTAAATAAACACATGCCCTGTTTTAAGATACAGCTAACAAAAAATATAAAACCCTTCCATTCCCCACCATCCAGTAAGAGTTGAAGAAGCTTCTTAAATAAGAAGTGAAACATTTTCAAAGAAAAACAAGAAAGTATACCGTATTTGCCGGCGTATAAGACGACTGGGCGTATAAGACAAGCCCCCAACATTTCCACTCAAAATATAGAGTTTGTTATATACTCGCCGTATAAGACGACCCCACTTGGAGGCATGTTTTTCAGGGCAAAAAGTCATCTCATACGCCGGCAAATACGGTAAGTTGTAACACTTGGGGTATTCTGGATATAATTCTTGATTGACACCCCCGCCCCTTTCCCCAAACTTACAAAGCCACCAAAATGCTTTAGAGAGGCAGCTTCGCCTTTCTCAGGCTGGCACTCAATTCCTCTCCCTTTCTTTGTGACACCATTGAGCGATCTGCTTTTTTCAGGGAAAATAAATAAATAAAAATAAAACTGGACTAAAAACAGTCGAGTTGTTTCTTAATATCTTTCTACCTCCCCAACCAATTTGTCTCCAAGGGTGCACCACACTGATTGCGACATTAATTATTTCAGAGAGAGGGGGGAGAAATCTTTGCTTCCTACTGTGGCTTTTTCCTGCGCATGCGTTTTTTCCCTTGGCTTTGTGGTTGTTACTTCACAGGGAGGGATAATGAAATACCCACGCTGGGAGAAAGCGGAAAGGATGTCTATTTTCCTGCTCACTAACTTTCCAGAAAGCGTCGAGTTCCTACCCGAGACTTGCCAAAAGTCCAGTTCATTCATTTGCTACCTTTCTCCAATGAGATCCAGATCTGTTTCCACAACGCGCTTAGGATCTTATCTTATTATCTTATTATTATCTTATTAGCCTTGCTCGGTCCATCCAAGAGAGAAGAAGGCAGACGGTTTTGCGCTCAGGGAGAAAGGAAAGAGCCTCTCGCTCACGCCAGACACTGCCCCCCTCCACCCCAGCAACGCTTAGGAAAAGAGTTACACAAGCATCCTTTCCAGAAGTGAATGGGGGGAGGATTCGAGCAAAGGCTGAAACCGGGAAGAGAAAAATTCCCAAAGAAAATCGCACGAGCAGCATCCCATTCCTGGGAGAAAAACAAAAACAAAAACACGAACTCTTCCCGAAGCACAAAGCAAGGATGGCGCTTTCTCAGCTTTGAGCTGCGTCACAGCGCCCCACCCTCCACTCGTCCCCACGTGCGGCGAAGTTTCTGCCACTGGGGGTGGAGGGGGATGGAAGGAGGTGAGGGATGGGGCAAAGCCTGGAGCCTGCCTGTCCGCCGCACGAGCGGAGTGGGTGGGTGGGGGAGGAGGAGGAAGAGAGACCCGGCTGGGCTTGAAGGGGCTTCGCAAGTTGCGGAGCTCCGCCCGTCGCTCTTGCACCGAGTGACAACAACGTATTTGCCGGTGTATAAGACGACCTTTGTTATATACTCGCCGTATAAGACGACCCCCACTTGGAGGCATGTTTTTCAGGGCAAAAAAGTCGTCTTATACGCCGGCAAATACGGTAGTTTCCTCTTGAAAAAGCAGCTTTGACCTGAATGACTGAGAATCTCCACAGACATCTAACAAAGAATATACCTGTAAGAATATACCTGGTGCCAACGTTATCGGGTTTTCATGCCAGATAAAGTCCTATTTTTTTTAATTCTTGGATTCGATAATTCATGCCATGTTTCACCAGACCTTTGTCTTTTAAATACCCCCGACACTTGTTCATTATAGTTTTTATGTTGTATTTTTAAGTAATTTATTATTGATTTTACCCGGTACTACTACTTCTCTCTTTTTAAACGGATCGCAATTTGCTATGTGAGCCAATAGATTGGGAGTGAGCTATAAATATTCCAAACAAATAATTAAATATAATGTTGGCTACTAAAGATATAAGTATCAACTGCAAAAGTAATGTTTCAATAGCTTCTTATTTGCCTAAAGTTTTTCCCCCTGAAAAAGTAGTTTGGGTTTTTCTAATTCTAGAGATACCTCTAAAATCTAATTCTAGAGAGACTAATTCTGCAGATGGTCAAATAGTGAAAATTTCATCAAAATGTTCATTTCCCCCTGTCGAATTGATTCAGACTTGAAAAAAATAGCAGAAAGGTTTTTTGGAGCATAGTATTAATAATTATTAGGAAAGATAAATGTAAACTATAGAAGAATATTATACTGTACTTCCCCCCCTCCTTATTTCTAAAAAAAATGCTCTGAGAGATTAAGAGGATACTCTACAATGTGATTATCAACTTTTAGGCCAACTAAGACAGTATAATTTATTTTTACCATTTTTATTGAGTTAGAGCATAATCATTTGTGCAATGAAAGCAAATTCATATGTGTGAGATCTGACATATATTTACAGCACAGAAATATTAGTACGTGTACTTTGTTTAGATTTGGTTATTCTTTCTCAGCTTGAAATTCAGTTCTGACTTACAAAAGAAAACAAACCCCTGAAAATATGCAACCACGCTAACAAATTATTATTTTTGAATAAATCAATTCCTTTTTTTAAAAAAATCCAGTTTCAGAAAAATAATTGCAATAATTGCTTCTGATTCCATTTTGTCATTCATGTAACATATAATTGCACAAAATGTTAAGTTGGGTCTTTACCTTTTTACTAACCTGTAAGGCTGTCTGGACGAGGTGGGACCATTCTTTCATAGATATCATACTGCTGTGCGTATTGCTCAATGTCATGAAGTGTCTGTTGCAACGATGTTCCCAAATGTTGTGGAACAGCAGTCATCCCAGAGCGCTTTGGTGATGAAGATCCAACTTGAGTTAAGGGTGGAGAGGCTACTCTTGTCTGCGTATCATTTATTGTGAGAGGTGAACCAACTCTGACTGAAGGCTGGTATTGAGGAGTTCCTCCATTGGGATTGGTTGATTGCCTAGATGTTATTGAACCAATTCGGCGCACTGCTACTGGTGAGGCAGGCCTCTGTGTAGTAAATGGAGATGCTGCTCTTTGAACAGGTAATGTTGAGAAAACATTAGAGCTGACAGACCGTGACTCAGTAATAGATGGCGAACCATAGCCACTTCCTAAAGAAGTTCTGAGTGATCCCCTTGAAGGGGAAACTCCTGTGGTGGTTACATATGAGGGAGATTGGGCCCTTGATGGAACAGAACTTACACGTCTCATGGCTCTGTTGGTGGAAGCTATGTTTGGTGCTGTCTATTAAAAAGGAGAAAAATAACGATATCAACAAAATAAATTTAAGTGTAAAGATTAAGTGAAAACCTCATATACAGATTTGGGATTAGGCCCTATCGGATGCACTGGAAAGTACTTCTGAAAAGGACTGAACTCTCAATTTCTCCCAATGAAAAGTAAAAATGCTTTTGTTACATTGAACCTAAAATATTGTTGAACAATTTTATTTATTACAGCATCCATCAAGAATGCATTGTTAGAGAACACTGAACATTTTCTACTAAATAAGAAAATTAAAAATTAAGTAGAAAAATATTTGTCAGGTTTCCTTGAGAGAGGCTATAAAGATAGTAACCCTGTAAAGTGATTATATAATTATAACATCATAATTTTGCATGGCTGCATTTTTAGTTTAACAGTCAACTTTTCATTACAAATATAGGCTCAGATTTATATAGTTGACCTATCTCATACAAACTATAGTTATTGAAATTTGTAACAGTAAACAATGTTTTTGTTGTGTTTATTTTCATTTTTGTGAAATAGCTATGATAAATATTGTATTGTATCATTGTTTTTTATTTCTATAAATGTTATATGATTTGTTTATAATCTATGGACAATTATGGCTTAAGACAATTATATTAATATGAATATTTGGTAAATATTATTTATTTATACTACATATACATTAAGTTATAATTCTGTGGACTTTTCTTAAATGTATGTTCACATACACACTTTCAAAAAATTAAAATTCACTTTTGCGGGCAGCTTTTCAATCGCTGCGATATTTTTGTTTTTGGATGAACAATACATTAATTGAGCAAATGTTGCAAACTTAAAAACAATGGGTGGAACAGTACCCAGTAACAGAACATATTTCTTTCTATAATCTGCCCATTTGCCACATCTGCTCAAAAAAATTGGAAGCCTTTTCCGAGCAGATTTGGAGGAAAATAATGAAGTGAGGATGGAGGCTTTTAAGAAAAAAATATCCCAGGGTACTAGAAACAAGTGCCCCTTAGCGCAAAGAAAAGGAATAGTAAAGAAATCAAGATCATAATAAATAGCAGACTTCTACTACATAACCTAAGGCCTTTTCTTATAAAATACAGACATACCTCCTTACAGAATGACAAAATACAACTATTCGCAAATGATCAGCTAATGGAACACTGAATATAGGTGCTGGAATTTAGCTGTACCTGTACCAAAGCTTGTCCTTCAGCACGTGAACTTCGCACTAAATGGTTATTATTTGCTCCTGCAAAAGATTGCTGCTGTCTGCTCTCTCCTTTTCCTCGGTTCTGGCTGTTATGGAAACTGCCTACTTCCTGGTACCCACTATCAGAATATGAATTCATCTGTGTTGAACTTCTAGAGTTACCAACAGATCCTGCAGAAATAAATCATTACGAGACTGACATTATTACAAGTTACCACAAAAGAAAAAGCTCCCAAATTGAAAAACTTCAGATGATTTAAAATGTATATAACAGATCCTCACTTTCATGAAGCGATGTCTGCTCTGGAGAGTAAAGATTTCCTTGTTCAGACTCCGTTCCAACATGATAAGAAGTGATAGGAACACTCTCAGATGTTCTGAGCTTATTTACACCTGTGTTTGGAAATTCTGAAAGCAGAGTTTTTTGTTAAGTCATTAAAAACAGCTTACACATTGCCTTTCTATACACTCATGACTTTATTCTACATAACATTACCAACAAAGATAAAGTGGTATGGTACACTGTCCATATGAAAACAGGTAAGCGTGTGATAGCAATAATTTTGTATGCAACATTTGTATCTGAAAATTGGCCTGTTTCTGCAGATGGTATTTTTTTTTCTGAGCAGCAAAAAGATGACATCATATATTTCCATGTAGGGAAATTTGAAAACAATAACTGAAGAAATTGTCAGATATTCTGGTATTCCTAGAATGAAACCAATACACGTTTCTGAAAATCTTTAATACCTACAATGATACCAGATGTTGAAATATGGGATCTGTATTCAAAAACTCAGTAAATCCCAGGTATTTTCCTTTCTCTGTTAAGATACCGTGTTTCTCATATAATAAGGCCGGGTCTTATTTTTTTTTGAGCCCCGAAAAAAATGGCTAGGCCGTCTTTTCGGGGGTGACTTAATTCCCCCCCCCTTGCATCTTTGGGCGGACAGGCAGCGACGGCTTGGATGTTGACCTCGGCGTTGGTGGGGCACTTCGTATCAGGGTCAACACAGGCAGCACCATATCCGGGTGTGCAACAAAAGTACTTCCTAACGGCAAGCCCCCACACCATTCCCCACCATTCCGCATGTTTTAATATAGGCCTTAATTTGGGGAGAGGGGCTTAATTTCATTTCATGCCTATAAAACATGCTGGGACTTCCTACTGGGGGAGGCCGTATTGTTGGAGAAACAGGGTAGATTTTTTTTAAAAAAACTAGGGTTATCAGACTTGGAACGCAAAAATGCAGCCTAATTCAAAATGGCAGCAGAGTATTCACATATTCTAGCGGTCATCTGAATTTTTATACAAATAGTTCGCAACTTACAATCATTTCTTTAGCGACCATTTGAAGTTACGATAGTGGTAAAAACTGACTTGTGGCTGCTATTCGTATTTACAACCATTGTAGCAACCCTGCAGTCATGTGATCAAAATTTGAGTGCTTGTTAACTGCCAGTTATTTACCACAGTCATTGGGTCCCAGGTCATATGATCACCAATTACAACCTTTCTAGGCGGCTTCCAACAAGCAAAGTCAATGAGGGAAGCCAGATTTGCTTAACAACTGCGTGATTCACTTAGTAACCATGGCAAAAAAAGTCATATAGTTAGGCATGACTCACTTAGCAACTGCTTCATTTCCTGACAGAAGTTCTGGTCCTAATTGTGGCTGTAAGCCGAGGACTTCCTGTAGTCCAGCTCTGTTAGCTGCAATAATCTCTTTTTATATTTCTTGTGTTGGTGCTACAAGAAATTTGAGGACTTTCTGACTCGGGATTTGTTCATGTCCATGGATGGCTCCTTTTTGGTTTCAAGTTGTTACATATGTCACATTCTGCCAGCTGATGGCCAACAGAAGTGGGGGAAAAAACTCAAAGAGGTTATGTACTGTAAAAAACTCACAGAGGCTATGGTAGAAGTCAAGTCTCCTTGGGATATGACTGTGGGATATGATACAATGTAGCATCCATACCTCTTTTTTTTTTTCCTAAGAGCTTAAGGAAAAATATATGCCATTCTGATAGATTAGATATCTTATCAGTTTATTTCTCCAAACAATTCTGTGATATTGAAGGAATAAAATTTTGGTGCTGTAGCTGATAACTTTCAATATGTCTTAAATGAAGTGCAGTTAAGGCATTTCCACCAGAAGGCACAAAATAATAATAATAATAATAATAATAATAATAATAATAATAATAATAATAATAATAATAATAGAATGAAGCATCTGTGAATCAGAGTTTTAGAATCAGCCTTTGCTTTGTTAGTTATTTAGGTAATGTTTCCTTAACTCCACTGCTTCAAACAATTAACAGTAAGCAGTAAGCAGCTCAGGCACTTAGCGCATAGCATAGTAAAGAAAATATGTGTGTGGGTCAGCTCACTATATGAAGGAAGCATTACTAGAATTAGGTCCTTGACTTAAAATATCCACTTACTATGAAATAGGCAATGGCTTACAATGGAGGCCTACTGATATATTTATCTGCATTATAACCAAAGGAATAGAGAAGACAACAGACACTTAATACAGAAAACAATTAACAGTAAGAAACTCAGGCACTTAGCACGTAAAAAAGAAAATGAATTATGTATGTGGGTAAAGTCACTATACGAAGGAAGCATTACTAGAATTAGGTCCTTGACTTAAAATATCCACTTACAATGAAATAGAAAAGGGATTACAATTTAGGCTTATTGATACATTTATTTGAATTACAACCAAGGGAACAAGGAAGGTAACAGACACAATACAGAAAAAATAGATGATGTTTGTCCTGCAAACCTCAGTCAGAAGGACCATTGTTTGGACCATTGACTGCTTGGTGATGATATTCATGAGTATACACAATTCCTTTATGTCAAAGAAACTTTCGGCTAAATTAATCTTTGTATGGCAGAGAAGTATTTATTAGATTAACTCAGCATTAGCTGTGTCACATGCTTCATTCCCTGCTAACTGAAAGAGCAGTATTGTTTTGGCACATTTTGGCCAATATGCCACAATAGCAACCAAAGCCAGGTTTTTATCCCCAAATGCAATCATATTATTCTATGCATGCTAGAATCACTAATCTAGTGACAACCTTACAAGCCAATAGACAATTGGCTATGTCCTATCACTTTAAAGGTACATGCAATGTGTGACACACAGGCAAGATGCTACATGGAAATAGGATTTGGATGAACCAGAAGAAACTTAAAGTGAATTTGGATGCAGTTTGGGTGTGTGTGTGTGGAAATACAAGTGTAGTCTTTGCATACTTATCACAATTGGGACCAGAATACTGTTGCTAAATGGTGCAGTTGTTAAGTGACCACACCAGGTGATCACACCAACTTATGCCATCAATTCTGACTTGCGTCATCAGTTCTGTCTGTGGTTGTTAAGTGAATTGCCTGCAATCATTAAGTATGACATCTTATCACCATGATTTTATGACTTCCTGCTAGCTTTCCCATTGTTTTTGTTTGCCAGAAGCTGTCTGGGAAAATCGCAAATGCTGATCATGTGACCACAGGATATTGTGACCAATGTAAAGGTGTGCCAAGCAATGAAATCATGATCACATGACTGGAGAAACACTGCAACAGCTACAACTTTGAGGAACAGCCATAAGTTGTTTTTCAATACCATTATAACTTTGAAATGTTAGTGAGTGAATAGTCAGTAAACAAGAACTACATCTATACTAGAGTTTTTATGTAAAAACAAGGAAGAGATTGGGTCAAGAATGATGCTGAATGAATGAATGGAGAGTGAACATGAAAGATGAGCAATATAAAACAAGTTGAGCAGATGGTTTGGCCACATATAGAAAATGAATGAGGACTGAATTGTATTTTAAAAAGTATAAGAGTGACTTCAAGTTTTTTGATCTAATATTTCTAACTCTTTTTCTACACTTTGCATAATGTTGCTTACCCCAGAAAGGGAAGCTCTGTCATATGTCACAATTAGATTTTAGAGTGGTCCTCTGTGTTGGGGTGGGGATAGGAAACCATTCAAAGAAAATGAAAGCATCACGAAGGAAAAAAGATCCATTTATCCCTCACAATCTGTGGAGCATATTTTTCATATTTTCATCGTCTCCTTTCTGACCTTCAGGGAGAACAGCTCATGGATGATAGGGAAGGGGAGATGCGGAGATCTGTGACAGCGTAAGTAACTTTGAGCAAGTGATGGCAGATGTTGGAGTGGGACTAAGAAGGTTGAGCTCAGAGGGGTTGATGGGATATGTTATATCAATTAATGCTGAATGGAGGAAGGAAGAGAGGAGACATGATGCACCTTTTCATCTGGCCCTTTCATCCACTGCTCATGTTCCTGACATTTTCTCTACTCTTCGCCTCCCATCACTGAACTCCTTTTGAAAGATAGATCTCTGTTTTGACAAATGTACACTTCAAAGAACTCTCTTTTGTACTGTGCCCAGACTAAGTATGAATGTTTCAGTTAGGGCCTGGATTGCATGGAAAAAGCTATTCTGTAAATACAACATATCATGCAAGGAACATTTGTACATCTCCTTAAAATATTATGTAACAGCTTGCCTTTAGTGTAGCTTATATTATTGTGGTTCAGAACAAGTGGGTTAACAAGAAAGTTGTGTAGTCATAAAAGCAAAACTATACCTGCAGGTCTCCAGGGAAAAGACTTCTCAGTAGAACTATAGAAAAGGAAACAAAGAAACCAAATTTAATTCTTTTCAGGCATTCACTTTCTTTAATGTGATAAATAGAGAGAGTTCAGTGTGATCAGTACCCACACTTGTAAAAAAATTTCATGAGGGAAGAACAGTTCTACACATTTCCTTTCACCCACTATCCTTATGCACAATTTTAAGCACAGGAGGACAGTTCAAGGAAAGAAAGTGTTTTCTTCCCACATCTGCATTCAGGTTGTCTTTTTATCTATCTAAAGTTATAAGAGATCCTTATTTAACCCGTGAGAACTGGCTTGGAATGCCATATCCCAAACTGACCATTGCACTGCCAACAAAAAGCGATGATAAACATGGGTCTGTTGAATCCCATAGGCTATTTAACAGATAATCAGAGTTGGAAGGGACCTTGTAGGTCATCTTGTCCAACCCCCCCACCCACCCAAGCGAGAGATCCTACACCATTTCTGACAAATGGCAGTCCAATCTCTTTTTGAAAGTCTCAAGTGATGGCGCTCCCACAACTTCCGAGGGCAAGCTGTTCCATTGGTTGATTGTTCTCACTGTCAGAAAGTTTCTCCTTATTTCGAGGTTAAATCTTTCCTTGTTCAGTTTCCATCCATTATTCCTTGTCTGGCCTATAGGCGCTTTAGAAAATAGCTTGACCCCTTCCTCTCTGTGGCAGCCCCTCAAATATTGGAAGACCGCTATCATGTCTCCCCTGGTCCTTCTCTTTACAAGACTAGCCAAGCCCAGTTCCGGCAACCGTTCGTTGTATGTTTTAGCCTCCAGTCCCTTAATCATCCTGGTTGCTCTTCTCTGTACGTTTTCTAGAGTCTCAACATCTTTTTTATAATCTGGTGACCAAAACTGGATGCAGTACTCTAGGTGTGGTCTTACTAAGGCTTTATAGAGTGATATTAGTACTTCCCTTGATCTTGACTGTATCCCTCTGTTAATACAATTTAGGATTGCATTAGCTTTTTTGGCTGCTGCTGCACACTGCTGGCTCATATTTAGCTGGTTGTCCACTTAAGACTCCAAGATCCCTCTCATAGTGACTGCTATTGAGCATGGTTTCACCCAGTCTATATGTATACTTTTGGTTTTTCTTGCCTAAGTGTAGGACTTTACTTTTTTCTACATTCAATTTCATTTGCTAACATCCCTATTATATCTCATTACGAAAAGCAAGCAATTAATTTAGCAATCCTTCACAAGGAAAGCATAGAAGTGGACTAATTAATTATTCATTAATCTGCCAACTGTTGAAAAAGATCTTATGTCTCTGGCATATCCATCCAGTGAACTTGCCCATAAAGATCTCTGGGACTGCACAATTTAGAGCTATATTCATTAGCTTATCATAATTACTGTAAGGATGAGGGAGATCATACAGTGCAAAGATGGCAGTAATAAATATAAAGGTACATTCCAAGCTCCCTTTAAGTCTTATTGACATCAACAGGGGGAATTAAAATAAATGTATCCAATCTGCAACAAATTAGTCTTTTTGACTAATTAATAAGGACTAATAAAAATTGTATACTAAAATCTTTCCTTGTATGATTAATTTTAATATTAGTAACATTTGTTCCTGCTCTTACTCTTCTCATGGTTGAAAATTATTCCCGCTTAACTACCAATGAATTTTGAAATAATAAAACTTTAACAAACATAACTGAAACATTCATCTTTAACTGTATAAACAGAACTGGTGATTAAAAACAGGACAATTTATATGAACCTAATTCTTATATAACATTAATATCTCAAGTTACACAAGGATATTACATACTATCAACTTTCTGGAAAAACTGCAATCGATAAATTAGATATTGATATTCTTAATATCAAAATTCAGGCCAGAGAGGAACTACAAATTAGGTGTCATCCAACATAAATTTAATGTTTTGTTCCTACAGGATATATAGTTCCCCTCCTCCTCCAACCTTGTTCTGAATGGTTACAATGCAATTTCCCTGGCAGCCAATGAGAGAAGTGGCAGTATGAATAGAAATTTGATTATATTCAGCTCTATCTCCTTCAGGCTATAGTAACTAGGTTCCTTCCTTGTGAGCACCCAGTAAATAATGGTAATTAATGCACCGCATTCTCCATTCCTTGTATACAAATGCTCAAATCTATATAAGTAAAGTTAGAAAAATATATAACTAAATATACAGTTTAGTTGTATATTTTTCTAACTTTACCTATACAGGTTTGAGCATTTGTATACAAGGAATGGAGAATGCAGTGCATTAATTACCATATAAATATATTGTTTAATTATGTATGAGTGGTCCTTGGTGCTCTCTGAGCTTGTTTTCTTGCAGCCATTTCATTACCCTAACTTGGTACCACCATCAGTGCTAGCAAGGAGTGCTGCTTGCTGACATTTTATATTCTGGTGTCTTGCCAGTCTGTGTTGGTGGGGAGGTCTTAAGATATTTTTTGGTTAGGCAGTTTACTAATGGCTGTTTGACAGTTTTTGATCGGAGTATTGTTTAATTATTAAATAAAATTTACAATAATAAATATTACAATAATAAATAAATAATACATAATAAAAATGAACATGTCTGCCTTGGAGTTTTGATTCCGTTGGGTGTGTTACTTGGAACCCTGACATCAGGGCCGTCAAACTTGCGGCCCCTGGGTCAGATTATCTGCCTCTACCATACAGAATGCTAGACTTTTAGTGTTGGTTTTTTTTTGGGTGGGATTTGTTACTCAGTGATTAGATTGATAGGCTTCGGGATGCCTTTATAAACCCTAACTATGGTTCAATGAAAAATGCATGCATCTTTTTAGGATTTGTACTTTAACGAAGGAGTAACGTTTTAGTGGAGATTGAACGATGATCGGAATTTTGCAAATGGTGTTGTGATGCTCCAATTCTGTACCTTTTAATGGGAGGAAAAGTTGTGTGATGGGGAAAAAAATAGAAAAAATGTCAAGTAAAAAAAAAGTTGTAATTGAAGTCAAGACTTCTTAGCTTCGTGATAACTAGCACAATAAAAGTTAAAAATGCTTCCTTTTATTTATTGTACCCCTACCTTCATAGTCAATTATGAGAGAGAAAGTAATTGGCCACAATAAATAAATGCATATATACAGGGGAAAAGGAGAAAGGGTTTGATTAAGGCAAATAAATATCTGTAAAGATAAGACTATCAACAGTTCACTGCAGCAGTTATGTTGAGGAATTTTCTGGATTTCTTAAAAATATTTTTATTACCATTTTTAATGAGATATAAAATCTAAAAAATAAGAAAAATATATATAAATAAAAAATGAAAGAGAGAAAGAAAGAGAGGGAAGGGAAGGGAAAGAATTTTTAATAAGGTACAAAAATTTTAAAATAATAAAAATATATAAAAATGAAAACTAAAATAATGGAATGAAATAGAAAGAGAGAGGGAGAGGGAGAGAGAGAGAGAGAGAGGGAGAGAGAGAGAGAAGAAAAGATTGTTCACTATGGGCTCTTTTTAAAAAAAAGTAAATACAGGTTTTCAGCAAAAACATCATTAACTGTGGTCACATGACTGTGGGATATTGCAAATGTAAGCTAGTTGCTAAGCGCCTGAAACATGGTCACATATCCATGGTGGTGGTTGTGATAACTAATTTTGCTGATTTTGTTAACCATCCCTCTAACCCTGAAAGTAGATCACTATCCATGTTATTCTATCAATATAATACAATTATCAAACATTTGGGAATAACACTACAAGGGTAAACATCCTTTTGCAAGTTTGAACAGCTGGTACGAGCTATAAAAAATAACAACCATACGTTTTTATGAAAAAAAAAACACCAGAGAAAACTCTACAGGGATAACTTTGATAAGAATCCAATTAGACAAGTAAGCTACTTAATAGAATTGGTGTGGACTTCCAAGCATCTGCAGAGGAAGGTTGGAATGCATTCAAAATATACCAAGCAAGTGGGGTTACTGTTACATATGTCTTTTGTTCTAAAGGGAACTATTAAATCTTTAAGGGAAGCAAGAGTATATGAAGTTTCAACAAAAATCCTGGCTGTTGTACAGAATAATTCGGATATCCTCCTAGAGAGAAAACTGGCAGTTGGAAATAGTTCAGTCTAAATAATTGCATTTTATTCTTGTAGCCTTGCAGTCTTGGGAGTTGGGCAATATAAACAGAGAAACAATCAAATGTGTGCTGTGCTTGGAAACAGGATTAGTTTTGATGGAAGAGTCCGAGTCTCCTTCAATCTTTGGCTAAAAATTGCCTATGTACAGATGACTTGGCTCCTTTCACTCACATCTTACATCTATATGGAAGAGAGTCTGATAAATGAATTGAAATTTTGTAGATTCACTTCTAGATTTGGCACTGTACCATGTTTTGAA
This sequence comes from Notechis scutatus, assembly GCF_049901735.1. Taxonomy (NCBI): domain Eukaryota; kingdom Metazoa; phylum Chordata; class Lepidosauria; order Squamata; family Elapidae; genus Notechis; species Notechis scutatus. The sequence goes on from NC_142009.1 coordinate 197,644,693, forward strand.
AATGATCTGGCAAAGTATGTGGATGCAGAACCACAAAGAAATATATGTCTAATTTCCAGTCATGCGTATGTTAGATTGATTTATAGTAGCTTTATGTCTAGACCCTAACTTTCCAATATAGTAATAATAAAATATTGTATGGCTTTTATGCTAGCTGAATTTAACACCTTCTCTGAGTGTTAACAATGGGAAGACACCAGTACATATTTTAGCAACTTGCCTGGTTTTGTGGAAGTAACTCCAATTATATTACAAATGTAAATTCAACTGATATTACCACCTGGCTGATCTTGACTATACTCAGTAGGTAAACAGGGTTGGGCCGAATTAATCAGAAAGGAGACCACCTTGTACACCAGAGCTGCAGACCAACTTTTCCAAAGTTGCAAAAAAATACCTTGAAGAAGATAATGGCAAACCACTTCTATACCAGAAACACTACATATAAGAGTCCATTAAGTCACCAGAAATCTGAAGGAAACTTTGTAAAATAGAAAAGTAACACACAGTTGCCACTCTTCCACTCTAATCAATCGCTCTAATTTCTTATTCTATTCCTTCCCCCAAATCTTGAATGGGTAATTTGACATAATTTAATAACCATTTGTAAGTAGTCATGACACAATATTAGAAAGAGCATGTTAAATCCTCCAAGTATTAGATGGGATTATAAAACACACAATGGCCTGAATCAATTTGAAGCCACTGAAATGAAAATCTTGCAATTGTTGCATGGAATTTCAGGTTTTTAAAAATTTCTTCCTAGCGTTTTTCCTGAAGGTATGAACTCTGTTTTTTCAGATCAACCAAATGCTGATCTGATGTTTAGGACAGGAATTGACCAACACCTTGTCACCCAAGCCTGACATCATGAGCTGAGGTAGAGCAGAGCGACTGGCCAGAAGTTAACTAACCAATTAGACCAAACTGGCTCTCAGTCCTATTGCACAGAAAAATCTCATCAATCTGAGATTAAAACTTTTGAGGAATCTATTGTTAATTTGACTCTTCAAGCAGGTGCACCTATTAAAAGGTTGAAGCAGAATCCTGAAAACAAAACAGACGGTTTTAATAAATAACAGAACTGCCCTGTGCTCATACAATTATTGTGAATAATTTTTGCAGTATGCACATATTTAGTTCACAGCTCAGCCTTGTTGTGCAGTCTGATGGGACATGACTCATCGCTTGCTTAAGGATCTACATTTGATATTTCACTGGACCACAATTACCACATTATAAAAAAAGCAAGCCACAGATCAACAAAACAGGTCTGGTAACCAGGAATAATTTACTATGGAACAAATCCAGAACAGAGAATAGCAGAATGTCACATGCTATTACCTACATGTTCCAGTGCAATCATTCAATACTATTGTCTACAATGCATCCTGCACAACTCATTTTACACATTTATTGATTAATCTTGGTATACCACAAAGCAATTTACAATGACATTTCCTTTTACCAATTTTGGTAATGGGTTTGTATTTGTTTATAGCCAGACATTCAATTTCTAAATCAATTAAATTACACAAATTCAGGTGTAAGAATGAGATTCTGTGTTTGCTAATTTCCCCCCAAATCATTATTTCACTTCCATTAGATGTCAACTCTATCAGTGTGTTATGAGGAATACCTTATTAAATGCTACAGATGTTACCGTTAGTCTCCATGTAAAAAATAAATAAACTGACAAAAATCTGAAATTAGAAAAAGAAATATTTAAAAACTATGGATAATTTTTTTAGATTCCCAGAACATTCTGACACTTACCCTGAAATCAAATATCATTATATAGCAAATTATCAAGAGTTGTAACACCTAGCCAATCTTGGTTAACCATGAAAAGATTAAGCAGGGTCTGAGCTAATTGATAATGACAGAAAAGGCAAAAGAAAAAAAAAAAAGAAAATCCCAAGGCTGCGTATTAGATTCAGTAGTTAAATAAATAAATAAAAATCCCAGACGACAGTAATGGCAAATCATTTTGTGATGCCTTACTTATCTAAATATGCTAATATCAACTTTCCATAAAATGTTAATAAGAATAGAATGAAAAGCAATAACAAGAATTTCTGCTCATTTCTGTTAAGTTTATTAGTAATTAGATGCAAATATAAAAATAGCTCCCAAATTATAAAATTTGCATTTCCCTTTTCTACTCCAACTCTTTGTAATATACAATTACAGCTAACTTGGGAGCACTGGAGACTTGATAGGCAGCCAAAAAATGGATTAAATATGTAAATAAACTTTTGAGACTAATCATATTATGTGAAAGAGCTGTTTCACTGGAAACATTACAATTTCATACAAGAAGTGTATTTATTTATAAACAAATGACAAAATTATCATTATTGGATTAAAATTAAAATCTGTTGCAGGTATATTTTAGAATATGCCTCAGTCCTCACATATTTTCTTCTTCTGTGGTTTATGCATATACTCCCAACTAATCTAGTATGTCTATGTGATTTGGTAGTGCAACCTTTTGTGGAAGGATACACAACTGTTCAAAAGGCTTCTCAGGGAAGAGACTACATCTCCTTGTACAACATTCTAGACCTAGTAGTAACTCCTGGGAAATTGAGGTGTACCATTCAAAATCTACTATCTCTATAGTATATGCTTTAGCTATTTATTGGATCTCTACAGGATTCTTTAGCTATTATTGGAAATGTAATATTGTAGCTTCTACTATAGGAAAAGAGAGGGAAGGAGTATATTTATCAGCAAAAATAACCCAAGAATGCCAGGGTCTAGCATCTGGTCTCTCCCTCCCCCCCCCCACCCGGAAGAATCTAACTTCTCAAAGGTATCAAGAAGTCAAAGAGGGATTCAGGAAGTGGGAGTTCTTCAGGGGACCTGTTTTAATATGGACCAGGTTACTCTCAGAAGTTAAAAGTGGTTTCCAATTTCACGTCTTTCAAAACATAAGTCCTCGACATACAACCACAATTGAGCCGAGAATTTATATTGCTAAGTGAGCAATTTGTTAAATGAGTTTTGCCCCATTTTATGACTTTTCTTGCCACATTTAGTGAATCACTGCAGTTGTTAAATTAGTAACATGTTTGTTAAGTGAATCTGGCTTCCTCATTGACTTTGCTTGTTAGAAGTTGACAGAAGATGGTCACATGACCACAGGGATCATCATAAATATGAAACAGTTGTCAAGCATCCAAATGTAAATCACAGGACCATGGGGATGCTACAGTACAAGTCATAAGTGTGAAAAATGGTCATAAGTCACTTTTTAGTGCTTTTGTAACTTTGAATGGTCACTAAATGAACTGTTGTAAGTTGAGGACTACCTGTATTTCTATGTATTTATTATTCACATTGGCACATTGTTGCTGTTCTTTTTGCACCTAGTTTTTAAGATTGAATCAGTTTTAAATGCAAACAAACAAACAAAGTTGAATATCAGTCAACTAGGCAATGGATCATAGGTAGTATATGATAAGTATATTTGCATTTCTATTTTGCACTATTTGCAACATAGGTCACTGAACAATTAATATGAGCAAGAGACTCAATTAATGAAATTTTTTTGAGCTTAGGTCAAAGCAAACATAAAGAAGTGGTGGAAAGCAAAGCTTCCAGTGATCCACCGACATCGCGTACTGAAGGAAGAATTCTCAGAGATTAGTGAGAATGACAAAAATCAATTCCTGTATTCCTTTGGGAGGAAGACAGTCTCTTTATTCAGTCCCACACTAGTGATTCCATTAGAATAGTGTACAAATACTATATAACACAGTAAATAGCGTGAGATCAGCATAGTGATAATTTCAGAAAAATAGCCATTTCATCAAAAAAATGCCATTGAAATCATCAAAAATATGCAAGCATCAGCAATTATAGACAGAAACTGTGTAACTTTAAAACAAAAATAATATGCATTGAGAAGATCAAGTTGTAAAGCTACACAGCAAAGAAGCAGCTATTTGTTTTCTTAGATATTTTCTTCATGCTCACATTCTTATGTTATGTATGTACTTAAATATATTACTTATACAATTTAAAATGGTCTGGTTGTCAAGGTATGACTAGATATTAACAACCAAAATAGACAAAAGGAAAGAACTTCTTTAAGCTGTAATTACCAAAAGATGCCTTGATTTATTTATCAAATTATCGTATTTTTTGGACTATAAGATGCACTCCCCCCCTCCAAAAGTGGATGGAAATGTCTGTGCATCTTATAGAGCGAATATTGCGGCGGCAGGAGGGGGGTTGGTGCAGCGCCAATCGGCTGTTCTATGGGTACTAATTTGAGTAATAATTTGGTTGGCTTTAATGAAGGACAAATCTATCAAGGGCCATTAGCTTTGAAAAGTCAACATGACCACTAGACTGAGGGAAATTTGACTTCAAATTCCAGTTGTAGGAAATGATTGGAGGGAGAAGGATAAATCCCCTGCTTGCAAATTCTTGGTTGTCAGTGTGCAAAACAAAATATTGGACTACAGTGAGCCTTGATCTAATGCAGTAGGGTTGTTTTTAATGTAGCTATGGCATTCATTGTCCAATTGGTGATGCAGGTTTTATTCTCAAATGTATACTCCTTACAAAATCAAGAAAGATTAGGCTAAGCATGCAAACAGTATATTCTCGTTAAATGTTTGTGAAAAACATCCCTAAATCTGCATTTGGTTGCAGGTAGTCCTCGACTTATGACCATAATTGAGCCCCGAATTACGACTGTAAGTCATGTGGGTCGTTAAGTGAGTCACCATGTGAGCATGCCTCATTTTACAACCTTTTTTACAGTGGTCATTAAGTGGATCCAATTGTCCATAGTAGGTGTTCTTTGCCAGAAACTGGAAGTAAATGCTGGCTTCTGGGGGAAAAAAAACATTGCAAAGAGCGGGATGCTACAAATGGCTGCAAATGTATGCTGATTGGTGAGCTTTCCAAATGCAATCACAGGACCGTTGGGGGCAATTGTTGGAAATTCGTATCTGGGTTGTAAGTGGACCTGGGGAGATAGTTGTGAACAGTCGCTAAGCAACAGTTGCTAAGCAAGTAAGTTAAGGACTATCTGTACTCTCAGCCATTTAAAGAGAAAATTATAATAATAGTGAAGGAATATGCCTAGAATGAGACAAGCTATTTTAAAGCAATAGCACTTAGACTTATATACCGCTTTACAGCCCTCTCTAAGTGATTTACAGAGCATATTGTCCCCAACAATCTGGGGCCTCATTTTACCAACCCTGGAAGGATGGAAGGCTGAGTCAACTTGAGCCTGGTAAGATTTGAACTGCCAAATTGCAGGCAGCCGGCAGGCAGCAGAAGTAGCTTGCAGTACTGCACCCTAGCCACTGCCCAACCACAGCTCTTATCATTGTAATGCTATTACATTTTTAAATCCTATTTTATTACCTATAAGAATAAACAAACATTGGGGGAATCCAAAATTTTAAAATCATTTGAGATTGTGTTGAGGTATGCCCACTCAAAAAATAAGACACACTGGGGAAGATACAGTTTATCTCAAAATCTAGGCCGTATTTAAGCATTTTAAACATTAAAAGTCAACGTAGGTCAGTTTCCTCTTTTCGAGTCCTTCAGTGACTAATCATGACAAATCCTTTCATCCTACCAATTCTCATCTGCTGCATATTTACTGAATTTTTTTAAAAAATATTAATATTTTACAAAAAGTATACTTCCATGCAAAATAGTAACCAATATAGGTAGTCCTCAAGTTACCGCCGCAATGGAGCTCAACATTTTTGTTGCTAAGCAAGACATTTGTTAAGTGAGTTTTGCCCCATTTTGACGGCCTTTCTTGCTACAGTTAAGTGAATCTCGCTTCCGACATTGACTTTGCTTGTGAGAAGATCGCAAAATGAGAACCCCATTATCCCGGGATACTGTTACCATCATAAATATGAACCAGTTGCCAAGCATCCAAATTTTGATCATTGATGTTGCAACAGCTGCTAATGTGAAAAACGGCCCTAAGTCACTTTTTCAGTGCTGTTATAACTTTGAACCGTTACTAAATGAACTGTTGTTAGTTTGGGGGCTATCTGTATTATCAAAATTGAATAACCTAGATAGCAAAATTAGACTACCACCAGCCAATACTGTATTCCCTAATCCAGACTTAATCTCCTCATAAAATTGTTCAGAAATTATTTGCAAAATTATGCAATTGAAGGTTTTGTCTTCATTCCCTGGGTTGATCTACATGACCAGCTTGCTTCAGCACAAGCATAGACCACCAACAGTTTTGCAAGGCCAGGAATGCATATCATCCTATAGCTGATCCCAGCTTACCTTACCAAACTTCACCTATCTTTTCTTGTCTTATATCAAAAACACCGTTTTCAACTTGTGGCAGCATAAATGTTTCTGTTCATTCAACTATTACAAGCAAACATCTCCACTCCAGTTTGTACATCGCCTCGCCATTTTATTCTGGACTGCTGGGCTATCTGCCTCCTTATGAAGAGACCTCATTCGCTGAGCTTGCTTCTTCTCTTCATTGCACCAATGGCCCACTGAAGTGATGGGCCTTTTAGCTGCTTTCCTTTGTTCACCTTTGCCTATCACTTCTGTTCTGTTCAGCCACCCGTCCCCATGCAGTCCCCAGCAATGTATTTGAAGTTAAGGTAGAAAAAGATCAAAAGGATAAGACAAAAAAGCCTGGGTTGCTGGAATGACGGGAAGCTAACCTTGGTTTCTCCTTAAAATGTGAACTGGTGAAAACCTGGGGCTTTTTTAACCAGATGAAATTGATAAGCACCGAGGAAACCATAGGATATCCACCACTTGTGAATTATGAGCATGCTCAGTGAAGGTGGATGTTAGTTAGGATAGCAGACTCCCAGCTAGGCCTTGGGAGTATCTAGCTCTAAATCATAGTCAAAGTGGGTAAGGTCCATTCCAGCATGATTCTGGGAGAGGACAAGGTGTCAACTTCTGTAACTGGGCAAAGGCAGGAACACTGACTATATTAAAACTTTCCTCTATACCTCCATGTGTATGGGAACAACTCTCCAGGTTCCTGACCAGTACTTTTGCTGTTTCCTGTCTTTTGCTCTGTAAATACACCATCGGTTTGATTTTTTTGGAGTTGGCTTTTATGGATTCTTCTGGCTCTTGACCCATAGACTGTTCTTGGATGGCCTAGTTTTTCTGTCTACACTCTGTGTGAGCCAATAGCTTTGTGCTGAAATAATTTACATGCAAGAATGCCATCACTGTGGACAAAGCAGACGAACGGATTGAAATCCAAAAAGGGATTTTTTTTTCCCCTGCCATCTTTATTCTCAGGTAGTTTATGCATAGAAATCAAGCAGTTTAAGTACTGAAGTACAGAAGAGCCCTTATTGTTGAGCAATGGGATGTATTTGAACCTTCACAATGGAGTGTGGAGAAAGATCACATATTCATCATAGTAACATTGATTAAATCTCTGTTACAGCAAAGTTTTTATTAGAACAATTCAAATTAACCAAGTAATAAGCTGTTCAAATAAAAATATTGCCCTTATTTATTTGTTGCCTTTAAATTAGTCTCTAGAGTCTTGAAAAACTGCACACTCATATATAGTTTTCTAGGCAACATTTTTAGAAGTTGCTTGCCATTTCCTTCTTCCTGTGACTTAATGAAAATATCTGGCTCAGTTACCAAGTTATCTTCTCTAAGTCCTGTCTATGTCTTAGGACTCCTCATTCCTAGTCCAGTGTTTTAACCACCAAACCAAGTGGTCCTTAATGCCCTGATATGGACTTCTAAAAAACATACGGAGGGTTTTTAGTTATGGAAAATAAAACATTTGTAAGCAGGGATGATTCCTTTACAATAACATTGTGAACAACGGTTTCCAGAAAAACGATAAAAAATTATCAAACTTTCAAGAAAGCTATTTTAACATGAATAGTAATTAAGTAATCAAAGCATCATAATAGGCACAAAGATCATGATTTTGAAAAGCAGCTAGACAACTTCAGAGAAGATAGCTGTGTGGAAAGATTAATGAGGTTTCTAGGTGTTTTTTTTTAGCTCTTCCTAAAAGAAGTATTGTACATTGAGACATATGATGTTGCAGACAAGCTGACAGAGATGTTAATTCCTTGCTACCGTGATACTAGATTATATGAAAATTACTAATACAGAAAACAGAATTCTGGACTAGAGAGATGGATTTTCTTGTCTATTAATAACGCAATTACTATTGAGCACCTACTTTTTAAATCTCCAAATTTCTTAATGAGAAATTTCTGGCAAACATAAGCTAAAACATATGCATAGTTTATTACATGTGTTCAATACTTTGAATGGCAAAGAATAATTCTCAAGAGTTGAATCCCGAGTTCAAAAGGTTATGGTCACTTCAACAGATCAATACCACTTATAGATATCAACTTTGTCACTCTTCTGCTCATTTTGATGGGCTTAGCCAGTTTAAATGAAAGAATAATGTTTTAAGTTGAATCCTGGATTAAATTTGCACATCATGTATATTTTTGCAAAGTTATTGACGTTCATATCTATAGTAAGTCATTTGATGAATTGATTGGTGAATACAAGTACATTTTTTTTAAATTCACTGTTGTATACCACCCAGACTCACATTTTGTGAGATAGGAGGCCATATAAATATGTTACATAAATATATAAAAAGAATACATTTGATTTTTCAAATCTCATTAAGTTTATAAATCAGGGCGGCCCTCCCACAGTGAATCACTGTTCCTGAATAATACTGCAAAATTGTCATATTATCTTGCATCAGAAATGTGAATTTCTCATTAAGAAATTGTCCCCTAGCTTAATTACTTGCACCACCCCTCCATAAACCATTTTATGAGACATTTATTCTCACTTTGTCTTTCAAACACAGCCAGCGCTTCTAAAGAAATTATCAAATTAAAAAAATATACAATATTTGAACATTTCAGATATTCACAGGTTATAGTCATGGGATTGTTTTTTTCTCCTTCCAGCATGGAAATACACCAATCTTCTTACTGATCTATTTTGTTATGTTAATTTTTACAATTGATTATTTCCCCCTTCTAGGAGAAATGAGAAAGGTATAGAAGCTTAAGCACCTGCAAAAGAGAAGAATTAGTTAGATGAATGAATGGGATAGAAATAGATGAAATGTGGGACTACACATTACACCTAGTCATTGGTTTTCATGCATTGTAATAAAAGTAGTGACATTAAGGACAGGAAAATCTGGTCTTAAATTAATCTGCGATGTGTGAAATTTACTATATAAAGCAGCATATAATGTAACATTGCTTCAAAAATTCTGTATTTCCAAACAAGAGAAATTTGGATAGGAGAGGGATTATCTCAGTCTATCTGGTCCTAATCTAGTACTTTCACCAGTCTCTTTCATCACCTAGCTCCAGGACATAAACTACACTGAATGTAGTTTGAACTTGAGTAAATACATTGGATTGCAATGTTAGAATTTTCACTTGTGCTAATGTAGAAATGAAAGTAATAGGCATCATCCAAACATTATGTATATGAAGTGATATATCAAAAACTCTTCCCTCAAGAAATCTTAAGTCACTTTTCTAAATATGTAGATTTCAAGAGGACTGTTTTTTTAAAAAAAACAAAACAATAATTAAGCATTTATGCTTTAGCACTTAGTTAGTTACTTAGATAAAGTAACTGCAGAAAAAATAATTACTACCAACCTGCCTTCCGTCAAGGACCTATACACTGCAGGAGTCAAAAAGAGGGCTGTGAAAATATTTACAGACCCCTCACATCCCGGACATAAACTGTTTCAACTCCTTCCCTCAAACGACGCTATAGAGCACTGCACACCAGAACAACTAGACACAAGAACAGTTTTTCCCCAAATGCCATCACTCTGCTAAACAAAAAATTCCCTCAACACTGTTCAACTATTTCGCTGGTCTTGTCCTGAAGAAAGGCCTTGTAGAGCCGTGTACAAAGTGTACACTACTATTACTGTTAATCTTCTCATCACTCCTATCACCCATCTCCTCCCACCTGTGACTGTATGACTGTAACTTTGTTGCTTGTACCCTTACCATTAATATTGACTGTTTCCTAGTATGATGTGATTGCTTATTGTACTCTATGACTTTATTAAGTGTTGTACCTTATGATTCTTGACAAATGTATCTTTTCTTTTTATGTACACTTTTTATGTACATTGTCTTTGCACCAAGACAAATTCCTTGTGTGTCTAATCACACTTGGCCAATAAAGAATTCATTCATTCGTTCATTCATTCATTCGTTCATCTAAAGGCTGAAGAGATAGATCCTCCAATAAATCCAGGGTAGAAAGGGAAAAAGAGCAGCAATTTAATTTTTTTATGTTTAAATATTTATTTTTAGTTCAATACATCAAAACATACAGGAACTATTAATATGTACTTTCTCCAGAGTGCCGCACAAAGCAGCTGAGGTTGAAGAAGCAGGAAATAAAGGACAGGTAAGAGCCCGGGCGGGCAGGTGGGCCAAACAGCAGCAAACACAGAACGGGTTCGGTGTCTGCTGCTCTTCAGAGCTCCTGGCTCTATAGAGCTGGGCAGAACCGGTAGCATCCCATCCCTGACCTTATGATCTCATCCCAAAAAAGGGAGATGCTGTTTGATCTAACAGATCAATAAGCAATATTGAGTACACTCAACCAATGCAACTATATGATATAATTAGAACTGGGATATTAGTTACAATTTGCGCTTTTTTTTTTTTTTGTTCTACAGAAACAAAATATTTTTAATCATCTCTTCCATTCTATGGCACTGGCAGTTTTATTTCTTTTTTTGTGCTGTGGGAATGCTCAGATTGTTTTTTAAAAAGTTAACCAGAACAGTTCTGTTCTAAACCCATCAACACCTACTCTCCAGATGGGTAGTGTTAACTAAAATAAACATGACCTTATCTTGATGCACTGTTGTAATAGAATTTGTGGTTACATCACACAAAAAATGTTCTTAAAGGTAACCTCTTAAATTAATTTTAGAAGAGTTTTCACATAAATCCAGAAAAGCAAATTAGGTGGCATTAAGTGAATTACATAATTTACTGGTTTTACTAGTAATAACGTTTGCAAGCCAAGGCATACATTTAAAAACAAAATACTATTGCATTTCAACTTTAATAAATGAAATGTTTTTAGGTATTTTTCAGTCATAAAATATGAGAACCTTACATGCACATAAACATACAACCTTTAAACGCTATTACTCAATTTACTTGTTGTATCAACTGAAGTTTATTTTGGCTATACACTACATGCATTTTCCTGAAATTAAACAATGTTTTAGTTTTTCAGCTAGCCCTTTCTTCCTCTGTCCCATAAAACACATAGATTGGGAAAAAATAGCTTTGGTAATTTTATATAAAAATACAATAAATAATGCAACAGCCATTTAAGGAAGACTGCATTTAAACAAATGGAAATGAATGCCAAAATATATTCAGCTGAATTATGATCGTAGGCTTGGATGATGGCAGGAAAAAACATAGATAATAAAAATAACTTTTCATTAACTTTTAGAAAAACAAAATTTCTTAGCCAAACATGTTCAAGACATAAGCAATTAATTTTAAAATGTTCATTAAAAGCAGCATCTCCAAAATGACCTTGATGTTCGTTTAATTTACACAACTGATAGGAAAGCACTTTAATTGTTTCTGAGAATGAAAACATGAACCCATGTCATTCTGTCTGTTTATAATGTTCAAGGTACAAGGAATGGCCATTAAATAATTAAAGTAGCACTATGCATATTCAAAAGGATCTTATGGACAGAAGCAGTATGTGATAGGGTAGAAATGCCAGCAGAGAAGGCAGAAGTAGGCCAGCGGTGTTGTGGGACCAGGCAGGACCCCGAGGCTTCTGTGCAGTGGCCTGTTGAAGCCTGGTGACCATCTTATTCTGCCCTATGATTGCTAGAGCCAGGAGGATGGTGCTGTAATTATAGGAGTGCTAGACTATGTGCTCATCCCTGAGGCCTATCTACTGTTAAAATATTTAGAGGATAGAAGCTGTGGAATTTTCAGACTTGTCGTCTATGAATAGAAGGATTTTATTCTATTCACTATTGAGGATGGGCAAGTGAGAGTTGGCTTGATTCAGGGCGCACTGTACATGAGTTGGATTGTAATTGAGGTTGCTGGGGGAGGAATTGCTGGGCTGCTAACTGCAGAAGCATCTCAGCAGCCTGGACCCTTTTTGATGGGTAGATAATTCATAGGAAGAGAACGAGATCTTTGTCCTGGGAAGGAAGTTGTTAGGTAGTTGGGGAAGAAGACATTTCAGGGGTGTTGAGAACAGGCAGAGACATTTAGGTAGTGATGGATGGAAGGCGATATTATACTATTCTACCCTTTATGCTCAGTCTAAATCCTGGTTATTGAACTTTCAAAGTCTTGGGGTTCTGACTGCTGCTACTAAATAAGGCCTCCCTCATATGTGAGTTGTGGGGAATGGAAAGAGCAAGTTGCCCTTTTAGAAATCTGTCATCAACCAAAACTGTAGGGCAGAAGAGCTATGATTGTCTGGGGCATCCTGCTGGCAGCCAGAGGTGTTGTTCTGCAGGTTACAGGGCATGAGACTTCGTTTGTTAAATTGGCTTTAGGAATCAAGTGGGACTTTTAATGCTCCCTGCCTCCCTGCTGCAAAGCAAGCTCACTGTCCAGATTGATGGCAGAGTTCCCCAGGCTTATGGTCTTGCAGGGTCTTCTATCCGCATTCCTTTGGGGTGGAGCCTGAGATAGCTCAGGAATTCATGGCCACATTGTAGCCATGAATCTAAAGCAGGTCACTGAAGGCCCAATATATAATGTTGGTCACTCTTTGGATTTGGTTTTCCTGTTTCCATGAGTGGCAACATGATCTGGAGTTGGGGAGATTGCCATCACTCCCCTGCCATAGTCAGATGACTTTCTCAACACCTGAGAATGCTCTGGTGCTACTCCTGATTACGGAGAGGCTGAACCTATTTGACTGGTTTTCCTCAGGGGCTTAATGAAGCCAGTGGTGTTCCAGAGGGGGAAAGTAATTATTCAAGAGTTAGCGTTACACAAACTGTCTGAGATTTTGGTTGTCACTTGGGATAAGGCGGCTTTGGACTTGATTGTGCCTATGTTGCCTTCCTCCCTCTGCACCATGCAGCCTGAAGCTATCCTTGGTTTACAGAGCAGCTGGGAAAGATGAAATGGAAGATGACTATAGGACTGTTCAAGGATGAGTAGTGAACCTGATTTTCTATGGACTAGAGCTACTGTTGCAACGATAAGGGTAGCAAAGCTTCAGTACTTTCCCATCCTTGTTGCAACTCCATACAATTGCCCAGCAATCGTGGTGTGTCCTCCAAACTCCCTTGGAATGGAAAACCAATCCCAAGCTTTTATAAACAGGGATTTGTTCTGTTGGATTCCATTCTTACATTCCACCTTTGTATCTTAATCTTTTTGGCAAAGGCTATGATTTCAGATTTTCAGAAGAAACTCCCTGCTCTGTATGCAGTATTGGACTACAGCATTCATCGCATTTTTAAGCTATGTAAAAGAATGGGCAACAAGAACTGTATCATCTGGATGCAATATTGGGATCTAGTGATAGTTTGAGCTGGTGATCACAAGGGATCTAGTGATAGTTTGAGCTGTTCACCAATTCAATCATCGAATTAATAAATTAAACAGGGCAAGGGCCAGAAGGCATCCTTTCAGCACATCTCTCCGATGTGTATCATTAGAAAACAGCCTTGATAGTTACGTATTATTCTCAAGGAGGAATGGATGTAAAAGTTCTGGATCAAATAAAGATGCTGCTTTGTCCATCATACTATTTCTGAGCTATTCCCACAAAATCCTTCTAGCTATAGAAGACAAATTTAAAGTCCTGAAATACCACATGAAATGGGGGTTCTAAATTGTGCATAGACTTCCAAACAAGGTAGTGCACCATCAGAATATGGTCTACAGTTTACTGATTGTCTATTCTTATCCACAGGTCACCCTATTTCACAGGGTTACTGTGGGGAAAAGACAGGAGGGAATACTACCTATTTTACCTTGAACTCCCTAAATGAAAAGCTCTGATGTAGCTATATCTATCCGATTTATATAGTATTTATGTAGCATGTATTAATCTTCTATAGTTACAGTTAAAGTTACATGCTTGAGAGGAAGTATGAAGAAGACAGGGAAAAAAATGAAATTGTTTGGATATACAATAAAACATGTTAACAAAATAACCTATCTTTTTTGGGGAAGATCCTACTCTAATGACAACCCTTAGTTTGGAAGTCATTCCAGCTCTGTTTCAAAACTATTCAGCTTAAAATGGAAATGTTTATAAAGCTTCAATAGTAGGTCGCTGCAACCAGCTGCCTGCATCTATTTAATAGGAACACTGGCTGAGTTACCCAAAGTATACATGTTGTACAGAAGATTTAGATATACATTTTTAATTCCAGTTGGTGGGGACTGTTACAATTTGGGTTTTTACATCCCTGGGGAAATTGACTTGTGGCATTACAGGTTTGTGAACAGAATGGCAATGAGTGCAAGTAATTAAAAATGGCTGCTCCAAGAATACTGCTTCAGTGAACTGCTCGAAATAAACTGCATTTTTCTGTGAGATACATTTTTCCAATACATACTGGCTAAGACTGGGTGTTGCTCATGCTCCATTTTAAAGCAAGAAGATTTTCCAAAATTTGTGAATGTTTGATAAATTCAGAGCAGTATTAACAGTTTCCCAATACTACTTAAGCAGAAATAATTGAGCCATAAACATTATTTTTAAATTCAGTATCAAAAATGATCAGCACAAGAATCTTATATGATGGTCACTCTCTTCTGCCTTCTCAGTGTTAAGCTTGTCCCATAATGGTTTCTTTCCTAGTCTTTCACTGATTCCCGGAGGGAAATTACACTATCATTATTTGTCAGTTTGCTACCACCTTTCAACCTCATGACCTAAGCTGCTAGGGGCACTAAAAAAACACCAGCTGCTTACAAGTTACGCTAGGTGAATATAACCCTGCAAATTATACACTGCTCAAAAAAATAAAGGGAACACTTAAACAATACAATGTAACTCCAAGTCAATGACACTTCTGTGAAATCAAACGGTCCATTTAGGTAGCAACACTGATTGACAATCAATTTCACATGCTGTTGTGCAAATGGAATAGACAAGAGGTGGAAAGCATAGGCAGTTAGCAAGACATCATCAATAAAGGAGTGGTTCTGCAGGTGGTGACCACAAACCACGTCTCAGTTCCTATGCTTTCTGGCTGATGGTTTGGTCACTTTTGAATGCTGGCAGTGCTTTCACTCTAGTGGTAGCATGAGACGGAGTCTACAACCCAACTAGTGGCTCAGGTAGTGCAGCTCATCCAGGATGGCACATCAATGCGAGCTGTGGCAAGAAGGTTTGCTGTGTCTGTCAGCGTAGTGTCCAGAGCATGGAGGTGCTACCAGGAGACAGGCCAGTATATCAGGAGACGTGGAGGAGGCCATAGGAGGCAACAACCCAGCATCAGGACCGCTACCTCCGCCTTTGTGCAAGGAGGGACAGGAGGAGCACTGCCAGAACCCTGCAAAATGACCTCCAGCGGGACACCAATGTGCATGTGGCTGCTCAAATGGTCATAAACAGACTCCATGAGAGTGGCATGAGGGCCTGACATCCACAGGTGTGGGTTGTGCTTACAGCCCAGCACCGTGCAGGGTGTTTGGCATTTGCCAGAGAACACCAAGATTGGCAAATTCGCCACTGGCGCCCTGTACTCTTCACAGATGAAAGCAGGTTCACACTGAGCACATGTGACAGACGTGACAGGGTCTGGAGATGCCGTGAGAACGTTCTGCTGCCTGCAACATCCTCCAGCATGACTGGTTTGGCAGTGGGTCAGTAATGGTGTGGGGTGGCATTTCTTTAAGGGGCCGCACAGCCCTCCATGTGCTTTCCAGAAGTAGCCTGACTGCCATTAGGTACCGAGATGAGATCCTCAGACCCCTTGTGAGACCATATGCTGGTGTGGTTGGCCCTGGGTTCCTTCTAATGCAAGACAATGCTGGACCTCATGTGGCTGGAGATGTCAGCAGTTCCTGCAAGATGAAGGCATTGATGCTATGGACTGGCCCGCCCATTCCCCAGACCTGAATCCAATTGAGTACATCTGGGACATCATGTCTCGCTCCATCCACCAACGGCATGTTGCACCACAGACTGTCCAGGAGTTGGGGGATGCTTTAGTCCAGGTGTGGGAGGAGATCCCTCAGGAGACCATCCGCCACCTCATCAGGAGCATGCCCAGGCGTTGTAGGGAGGTCATACAGGCATGTGGAGGCCACACACACTACTGAGCCTCATTTTGACTTGTTTTAAGGACATTACATCAAAGTTGGATCAGCCTGTAGTGTTTTTTTCCATTTTAATTTGCAACAGCCATAACTTTGGGCATGAGTCTTAAGTCCATTTTTTCAGCATCATTGTAATTTTGAATGGCGTTGAGAGAGTGGTTGTAAGTCATGGATTACCTGCGTATTAAATATTACCATATAGAGGCAACTTTTAATTCTTCCACAACAGGAATAGGGCTGGAGGACCTGACATTCCATCAATCTTTTTGCAGACTGTACAAACTACTGTCTGATGTTTTGTTAAATGCTTGTATCAAAAATTCTGACAATTATACAATTAATTGGAACAATTATGATGGGAACAAGTCAAATTATTAACATGTGATTTGAGGTTTGATTACTTATTCCAAAGCTGGTGCTTATGACTTCCCATTTCACAAGCAACAGTAAACTATAATTTTGTGGAATCAAAGCTTGTAGACAAAGCAATCTTAAAAGAGTTTGCAGCCACAGGCCAAAGTCCCATTTATATTTTGGCATATTGAATTTGAGGCAGTAATAGCTGAACAGAATTAATTTTCATAAGCTACAAATTGTCAAGTGCAAGAAATCAGGAACCAGGGTTATTCAAATGAGTACAAGTTATGTTATGCAGGGGTGGGTTTCTACCGGTTCTGTCCACCTCTGTAGAACCGGTAGCTCTGAAGAGCAGCAGACATAGAACCAGTTCTATGTCTGCTGATGTTTTTGCCCACCTGCCCACCCGGGCTCTTAC
Source organism: Notechis scutatus (assembly GCF_049901735.1). Classification (NCBI taxonomy): domain Eukaryota; kingdom Metazoa; phylum Chordata; class Lepidosauria; order Squamata; family Elapidae; genus Notechis; species Notechis scutatus. The sequence continues at coordinate 197,661,820 of NC_142009.1, forward strand.
CTGATCTTGATTTCCTGATTTTTCAACTTCAGCTGCCGAACGAAGCACAGCGGCAGTTAAAAAAACAAAAAAAGAGGGCTGTTTCAAAGGCTGCTTCTCGGCACACAGTGTGCTAATGATGATTAACAGGCGGGTGGCTCACAGCAGGCAGGGAAGCTCATAAATCTCAAACTGGTAGTTAACCCTGTCGTATCCCACCCCTGATGTTATGCCATCTCTAAACAAGGATCTGAACTACTAATAATCCAGGGAAATTTGTGGTAGATAAGAACCAATGGAACTCAAAAGGGGCTGGACTTAGATCTCTTGTGGGTATAAGGGACTGCAAACTGATAATGCACGTGATCCCTCTCTTGGGCTCAGCCTGCTCATCTACACAAATTTGATCAACAGAATACTTTACATTTCCATTTTAATTAATAATGAAAGTGTGGGCACTATTTTAAGGTATTTCCTACCTCCAGACATATTTGATTGTTTTGCTCTGAAAGTTCAGAGTTGGTAAACATAACAGAAAATATTGAATGGGAAGTACTCAAGCCAAAAGCCTTAAGATTTGATAATTGTATTTACTTTTAATCTCTTGTACTCTGTACTGCCTTTTTCAATTATAAAAACTTGTTATTTATAATTAGTGAGGTTCCTGGTTTAAAAAAATTACTGCTTTTGAATTTTTGACAGATTACATAAATTGCACATATGAAAAATTGACATAATTTCATGGTAATGTTTTCCCCCTCAAGCTTCCATTATCTTAATCATGTGGATAGCCACCTAGTCAAAGAAAAATAATCATTACCAGTTGTTTACAGTAGGTGTTAGATTTAAAATATAGTGCTGTGGTGATTCTGAATTTACAAACATAATCAAGTTGCAGAAATTTATTTCGAAGTATTGAAACAGTAAGAAGCGTTCCTGAACCTATGAAAAGCTAAATTATTTCAAGTTTTCTTTTAAGACTGATGAAGCATTCAAATATCTCTAGATTATATGATTCCATGTTATTCTAAAAAGGCTATATTTACAAAGTTCCCCAGTGCGGCTATTACAAAAATAATATGTAAGCAACAATAGGCAATGTGAATTAAAAGTAGATTAAAACAAATTTATCATTACAATAATGTAGGTTCAATATTTTTTGACTAGCTTGTGAATGATTTGTGCTTGAGCAATGATATTAAGTGACGGTTTCCAATATTCTAAAATGGTTAGTACCCCTCAAAAAAATTTTTTTGTGGAAAATGGACATTAAACTGGTAAATTAATTCAATATGAGAAAATGCAATGTGAATGGCAAATGGATCCATAATAACCGTAATAATAACAACATTCATGTTTCAACTTGGAAGAGCATCTACATTATGACCATATATCTACATTTTGGGAAGTATTAAATTCAGTCAAAACTATCTAGTAGGCTATGTGTTATTTTTCATATAAACTGGTATGCTTTTAGCATATGGAAAGAGAAAATGAAATAATGGTTCAGTTTACTACTGTGAAGGCAATGTTTGAGGTTTATTAAGTAAAGAATCTAAAATAAAATTATAGATATCATAATGCACAAATTACACAAATCCCGGAATATTGTGTCAGATTATGATCACTAAATCTCAAAAGCATGATTTAAGAGGAAGACAACAGGTTAGATAGATACTAGACTGCTACCTTTTATATCAAATCATAATTCTGTATTGTATCAATACTGAGCTGTAAGATGGTTCTAAAGTCTGCAAGTCAGAATATGCTTGTACCAGTGCATTAGTTTCCAACTCTTTCATATGCACACAGCCAGAACAATTGTTGAGCTTGAGAAGCAAACTCATTCTTTTTAACATATTTCTAACAGAAATGAGAAGTATCTGGAACTGAAATTCTAAATTTGTTATATACTGTATATTGCTAGAATCGTGGCACAGAGATAAATGTTATTAGTTGTATCCATGTGTCAAGTCAAAAGTTAATTTAATAGTGCAGAAGTTAATTTAATAATGAATATAATATTTGTTATTATTTAGCAAGACTACATTGATGTAATTTAGTGAATTATCAAGTGGGGCCACCAAATTTCTTTGTTGAATCCTTGAATGAATCAAATAGCAACATCATACATGCATAAGCGCACCAATCGTGCCTACCGTCCCTGTCCTATTGTTTTTTTATTTTTCTTATAAGTATCTATCTCATGTATTCAAAACTGTATTTATTCTTATACCTGTATCGTGTAAGTGATTGACAAATCAAATAAATACTAAAATACTAAAAACATCTTAAGAGCAGAAAGAGACAGACTTGAGATGTTCAAGATCAATCATGTGCACTGTAGTATGTATGTTCTCTACAGATCCAAAGATCACAAACCAGAGGTGCAAAATAATTGTGGGTGGAGATACTTCTAGAATTCATAAGGGAGCTTCAGAATACCTGCCCATCCTATACAGTAAATCTGTTTTCTATAGCAGAATGATTCTCAAAATATAGCTATACAAAATGAACAAAGTTCATGCCTTTCTCTTCAACTACTGTGCTTTCATTTAAAGCAAGGAGAGCTGTAGGGTTGGTTAGTGATCTACTGCGAATCACTGAGAGAACTGCCAGTGACAATTCCAATCTGTCACCTGCCTTCCCTACTAGAGAGCTAAATCCATGATTCCCAGGTAGCTGGCAAGAAAATGGCCATGAAATAATGCTGAATGTGGTATTTATAGATTGAGAGATTTTCATAATCCATGCTGTGATAAAATAAAGGTTTATTCGAAAGAAGTAGCTGGCAATTTGAAAATTAAATATGGATGGATACCTTGTGCTTGCAATGCTTGGCGATTCTGCTCCAAGCCGGCATCTTTCTAACTGACTGGCAACAATTTGCCTTTCCACTTCAAGTTCTCTGGTGAGTCTTTGAAACTGGAGTTCCTGTAATTAAAAACAATTTAAAATATATTTAGATAATGGTCAAATAAAATAAAATTTGGTTCACACACATGAAAAGAAGATTCTACTGAAAATATCTATTCTACGTTAAGCACTAACTTGTCTTTCAACTAAAAATGAAAGCTAGGGACCCATTGGTAAGAACTGACTTTCATTGCTCAAAAGCTGAAGCCTGGAGATTCCCAGCTCCTGAAAAATACCAGGTGGTAGGGATCATGCCACACCTATTCTTGGTCCAATGGCCTGGATACACATACACATTACTTTACCATTTGAAATGAGTTTATTATAATTAGTATTTCCTATTATAAAAGTTTCTCCCTCTAAGTTTTTGGTTACAGAATGTACAATAAATTCAGTAATTGCCTTAAATGATAAGCAATGCTTATACAGGTAATCCTTGACTTACAACAGTTCATTTAGTGACCCAAGTTACAATGGCACTGAAAAAAATGACTTCTGTTTTTCACAATTACGACCTTTGCAGCATCTCCATGGTCAGGTGATCAACATTCAGGTGCTTGGCAACATATTTATGATTGTTGCTGTGTCCCAAGATCATGTGATCACTTTTTGCGACCTTTTGACAAGCAAAGAACCTGGGGAAGCCAGGTTCACTTGACCACTGGGTTACTGTGAAGTGGTTCAAAACTCATTTGACAAATGTGTCACTTAACAACAGAAATGCTGGGCTCAATTGTGAATGTAATTCGAGGACTACCTGTACTACCATTTGGCTCCACTCTGGTTTAAGGCAGGAAACAGAACAGAGGATGTTAAAACTTACTTCCTGGTGCATATAAGGAACACCTCAGAAAACCTTTTCCTAATCTTAAGCAAATGGGTCCAGATTTTGGGCTGATTCATCTCAAGTTTTCATCAATTAACCAGGTCTGTAATTAAAGCTATTGCCTGTGCATTCACCTGTCCCTTTCTAACCAGAGATCGAAAAAGGTCTCTTATCCTCAGATGACTGTAAAAATGCCAATTGAAACAACTGGAAAAGGTATAACATTGTCTCAACTACAAACCTACTTTGCTTCACCAAAGCATAGGGATTGGATTTAATATTTATTTAAAACATATAATATATAATATTTATTCATTTATTAGATTTTCTCCCACCTTTATTGCTTTATAAATAACTCAAGACTGCAAACATACCTAATTTTCCTCCTCCTCCTCCTATTTTCCCCACAATGACAACCCTGTGAGGTTACTTGGCTGAAAGAGAGTAATTGATTCAAAGTCACCCAGCTGGTTTTCATACCTAAGGCATCACTAGAACTCATAGTCTCCTGATTTCTAGCCCAGCACCTTAACCACTATACCAAACTGCCTCTCAGTAACTAACATTATCCAACATTACAGGACAGATAGTCTTCAACTTATAGCCATTTATCTAGCAAGCATTCAAAGTCATGATGGCGCTGAAAAAAGAGACTTATGATCTGTCCTTATATTTATGGTCATTACAGTGGCACCATGGTCAAATAATCACAATTTGAGTGCTTGACAACCAGAATGTATTTATGATGGTTGCTACATCCCGAGGTCATATGAACACCTTTTGTGACCTTCCCACATGGCTCCCACTAAGCAAAAATGGAGGAAGCTGGATTCACTTAACAGCCATGTGATTGACTTAATGACTTTGTAAAAAGGTTGTAAAATCAGGCACAACTCATATAACTACACTGCTTAGCAACAAAAGTCCCGATCCCAACTGCTGTAGATCAAGGACTACCTGTACAACAAATCACTAAATAGCATTAGAAGTATGATGATGTAGATCAAGGACTACCTGTACAACAAATCACTAAATAGCATTAGAAGTATGATGATATGCACGTATTTTTAGTACCCACTGCATATCATCTGTTTTGGGAGGAATTCCATAATCAGGATGATAAGCAAGTTATTACAGGTAGTCCTCACTTAATGAGTGGTTGGTCAATGAGCAATTACTCAACAACACTTCAAAGTTATGACAGACCTCTCTAACACATATTACTGTATATTCAATATTTCACTATTTATTTTATTGTTTCACTATTTTGCTACTGTTATGTTTACACTTCTTTTCATTTCTTTTACTGTGGTAATCTGCTTTAGACTAGCCCCATGGTGAGACAGAAAGCAAATACACTGCTCAAAAAATAAAATAAAGGAAACACAAAAATAAGACATCCTAGATCTGAATGAATGAAATATTCTTATTAAATATTTTGTTCATTACATAGTTGAATGTGCTGACAACAAAATCGCACAAAAATTATCAATGGAAATCAAATTTAGCAACTCATGGAGGTCTGGATTTGGAGTTACACTCAAAATTTAAGTGGAAAAAAACACTACAGGCTGATCCAGCTTTGATGGAATGTCCTTAAAACAAGTCAAAATGAGGCTCAGTAGTGTGTGTGGCCTCCACGTGCCTGTATGACCTCCCTACAACACCTGGGCATGCTCCTGATGAGGTGGCGGATGGTCTCCTGAGGGATCTACTCCCACACCTGGACTAAAGCATCCTCCAACTCCTGGACAGTCTGTGGTGCAACGTGACGTTGGTGGATGGAGTGAGACATGATGTCCCAGATGTGCTCAATTGGATTCAGGTCTGGGGAACGGGCGGGCCTGTTCATAGCATCAATGCCTCCGTCTTGCAGGAACTGCTGACACACTCCAGCCACATGAGGTCTAGCATTGCCTTGCATTAGGAGGAACCCAGGGCCAACCGCACCACCATATGGTCTCACAAGGGATCTGAGGATCTCATCTCAGTACCTAATGGCAGTCAGGCTACCTCTGGTGAGCACATGGAGGGCTGCGCAGCCCCCTAAAGAAATGCCACCCCACACCATTACTGACCCACTGCCAAACCGGTCATGCTGAAGGATGTTGCAGGTAGTGGAACGTTCTCCACGGCGTCTCCAGACCCTGTCACGTCTGTCACATGTGCTCAGTGTGAACCTGCTTTCATCTGTGAAGAACACAGGGCGCCAGTGGCGAATTTGCCAATCTTGGTGTTCTCTGGCAAATGCCAAACATCCTGCACAGTGCTGGGCTGTAAACACAACCCCCACCTGTGGACATCGGACCCTCATACCACCTTCATGGAGTCTGTTTCTGATTGTTTGAGCAACCACATGCACATTTGTGGCCCGCTGGAGGTCATTTTGCAGGGATCTGGTAGTGCTCCTCCTGTCCCTCCTTGCACAAAGGCGGAGGTAGCGGTCCTGATGCTGGGTTGTTGCCCTCCTACGGCCTCCTCCACGTCTCCTGATGTACTGGCCTATCTCCTGGTAGCGCCTCCATGCTCTGGATCCTACGCTGACAGACACAGCAAACATTTTTGCCACAGCTCACATTGATGTGCCAGCCTGGATGAGCTGCACTACCTGAGCCACTTGTGTGGGTTGTAGACTCCGTCTCATGCTACCACTAGAGTGAAAGCACCGCCAGCATTCAAAAGTGACCAAACCATCAGCCAGAAAGCATAGGAACTGAGAAGTGGTCTGTGGTCACCACCTGCAGAACCACTCCTTTATTGGGGATGTCTTGCTATCTGCCTATGCTTTCCACCTGTTGTCTATTCCATTTGCACAACAGCATGTGAAATTGATTGTCAATCAGTGTTGCTACCTAAGTGGACAGTTTGATTTCACAGAAGTGTGATTGACTTGGAGTTACATTGTGTTGTTTAAGTGTTCCCTTTATTTTTTGAGCAGTGTACATTTAACAAACAATAAATAGTGGCTCACAGATACTGGTATTATTTTTATTATGCTATATGTTACATGCGCTTTTATAACTTTGCAATCTGCTTATATTCAGCGAAGGGGCATAAAAACACCTGTAATAAATAATGTCTGCTTAGTTAAAATGGAAAGTATTTTGACAGCATGTATTGATTCATTTCATTCATATTTATAAGCCTTCATGACAGATGACAAAATTTTGTTATTTTGCTCCCCTTTCATGAACTATTGAGAAAAGTTGAGTACTACTCAAAAGGAATATTAATCTATTAAAATATGACAATCTTTTTCTCTATATCTTGTAACAGCTCTGAAATAAGCATTTTCTTTTGTATGGTTGGTTTTACCATAAACTTTCTGGAACATTCACTTGTATTATTACTTTTGCTTTAAAAATTTTCTGAATGCTGTAAGAAAAGAAAATGGCAGGATAGCAACAAGAATTCATATATTGCAGATATTCAACAATAATGTGCTTCATAGTGTTGTCACTAGATTAAAAAATACCTGAATGTACTCAATATTGTAATTCACTCTAACTGCATTTGTTGACGCATGGGGAGCAAGGGAAATTATACTGTATGACATCAAAAGAAAAACATTTCATATTTGGAATTTATACTTAAGAACAACAAAGCTATTTTCTATCAGGTTACTTAGTCATAAATGATTTCAGATTAGCAAATTAAACAAAAACAATGGAAGAACATATCCACTGTATCCTGGCTCTTGGCAATGAAATAAGGTGAGTTCATACATAATAACAAATGTTGCTTGTATTCAGAATGGTACTCAAATTAGTATTGGAAAATTTAAAAAAGCCTCTGCTAAAGCACTTTCCTCCTAAGCACATATAATAAAGGCCAAATGTTCACCTTGAATAAAAAAACAAACAATAATAAAAAATAATAAAAACAAAGTCCAAACAATTAAGAACAGACATTTTTGTAGCTTACCCCTTAATTTTATGGCAGATAGATCAAAAGAACTTTAAACACTGATACCCCAAATAATCAATCCCTCTTAATCCAAGTCATTACTGCAACCTAGATTGTCCTTATATTACCTCTGATAGCTCTCATTTTTTCTTGCAATTAAAATAATAAACAAAGGAGGTGGTTTAATTCTAGCTCAATTATTAAAGGCTTTTATTCCTGGATGCCTGTACTGGTTTCTTTACACATTCATAGCGTTCCCTCCATCTAACAATGACCTAAGGATTTTCTTTCAGTCTCTCAATCACAGTGTCCATTTATAAGAAAAGTGATAAATCTATCTTTTTTTTTAAAAAAAAAAAATCCAAATAGGTTTTGTAAGCTTATTTACAAAACTTTTGCAGATGACCCTTAGAAAGGATGGTTGTGAATATAAATGTGATGTATCAACAGCTGTTGTGTTTGAAGGTTTGATCCTCCACTTTTGAGTACAGATATCTCTTATGAAAGTTTTCAGAAATAAAATAAACATTTTTCTGTATTGTTTTAATTATTTGTTATTTTATAATGTGCATTGCCTAGCATCACTTACTGAGATGGGGCATTGCTCCTACCTGAACGCTTCTTCTCGGGGAGCCAAAGGGAGTGTCCAGGATGGGTAGTCTCTGGTCTCCTAGCTCTGCAGACCGAGTTGAAAAACTGAGGACACATCCCCTGGTAATGGTCCCCAGTTCTGAACGACATTGAAGCAAATTCAGCTGCTCCTCGTCCTCAAACTGATACCTTAGTTGACACTGTGAAAAAAAGGGACATTTCCTCCCTACTCCGACCTGACAGAATACAGGGTGGGACTGGACTCTCCCTTCGGCTAGAAGAAGCGTTCGGGTAGGACCAACGTACCTTCTCCACTGAACCGAAGGGAGAGTCCAGGATGGGGCATACCAAAGCTGGTTGATGGCAGTCCTATGGTTGGGAACTGGATTGGTCGGAAGTCCCCACTTCTACATGAACACCCTGCAGGACTCGTCTTCCAAAGGCCGCCTCTGCTGAGGCAAAGGAGTCAATTTTGTAATGTCTTATGAATGGGGTCACTGATGACCAGGTTGTAGCTCTACAAATGTCCAGAATCGATGCCTGCGTTGCCCAGGCTGCGGTGGTTGCTGCACTTCTGGTTGAGTGTGCAGTGATTCTCCTGGGTACCGGAAGGCTCTGTAACTCATAGGCCTTTGCAATGCAGGCTCTGAGCCAGCAACCTACTGTGGAAGGTGTCACCCTGCGACCCAAAGTTGACGGCTGAAAGGAAACGAACAGGGCTTCCGTCCTCCTAAGGGAAGAGGTTCTATTAATGTAAATACGGAGGGCCCTCCTAACGTCCAAGGTGTGCCACTTTCTCTCCAGTGCATGGGTAGGCTCTGGACAGAAGTTAGGAAAAATCAACTCCTGTGAACGATGGAATAAGGAGTTCACCTTGGGCAGAAAGGTAGGGTCCAACCGCAGAACCACCCTGTCTGCATGGGATATGCACAGATCCTTCCTGATGGATAAGACCGCCAACTCCGAGATACACCTGGCCGAGGTAATGGCCATCAAGAATGACACCTTGCACGTGAGTAAGCGAAGGCTGATTTTACGCAAGGGTTCAAATGGGGGAGAAGTCAGTGCCTGCAGGACCTTAGGCAAATCCCAGGTGGGGTAGCGGTGGACCACTGGTGGCTTCAAATTCGTGGCTCCTCTAAGAAAGGCTTTCACCCTAGGGTGTTGGGCCAGAGTAGAATCCTTGACCGAAATCACCAAGGCCAAGGCAGCCACCTGTCTCTTCAAGGTATTGGGGGCGAGACCTCTATCCAACCCGTCCTGCAGGAACTCTAACACCTTTGCAATAGAAACAACAGTGGGTTCCAATTGGTGAGAAGCGCACCAACTGCAGAAAATCTTCCACGTTGCGTTATATATCCTGGTCGTGGAAGGTCTTCTGGCTGCCTGGATGGTCTGAATGACTCTTGTGGAAAACTTCTCCCGCTTCAGGATCCTCCGCTCAAGTGCCAGACGGTCAACCAAAACCAGGCTGGATCTGGGTGCTTGATCGGACCCTGGCTGAGGGAGATCTTGTGCAGGGGGATTCTTCAGGGTCTGGCGACTGACAGGCCCACCTGGTCGGCGAACCAAGGAAGCCTGGGCCAGTAAGGGGCTACCAACAGAACTTCCACCTTCTCGATCAGTACCTTCCTGATTGCCCCCGGCATACAATAGTCCTTGGGGCCACCTGCACTGGAGAGCGTTGGCCCCTTCTGCTCCCCGTGCAGGGAATCGAGCAAAGAACCTCGGGAGCTGCGTGTTCTCTGGTGATGCAAAGAGATCCAGAATCAGGTGGCCGAAGCATTCTGTCATCTCCTGGAACAGACTGGGATGCAGTCGCCATTCTGACTGGTCGACCATGGCCCTGCTCAACCAGTCTGCCTGCACGTTGGATACTCCCGAGATGTGTTCTGCTCGTAGGGACAACAGGTGCCTCTCTGCCCACCTGCATAATTGAGTTGCTTCCTGCATTAGAGATCTGGAGCGAGTGCCACCCTGCTGGTTTATGTGGGTCTTGGTAGCCACATTGTCCATGAGGAGAAGAACATGTCTCCCCACCACCTCCTGCCTTAGATCCTTGAGTGCTAAGCAGGCAGCCCTGAGCTCTAGCCAATTTATGTTGTGGGTGAGCTCCTCTCGTGACCACCTCCCCTGGGTGACCTGTACTCTCAAGTGGGCCCCCCAACCATACAGACTGGCATCGGTGGTGATGGTAATCCTCTGGGGCTCCCTGTAGAAGCATCCCTGATCCATGGCTTTGGACTGCCACCAATGGAGAGAACGAAGAACTGGCAAGGGGACGCAAACCCTCCTTGGTGAGTCGCCCCTGCACGCCCTCTGGTAAGGGAGCAGGAACCACTGGAGAGTTCGGGAATGGAAGCGGGCCCATGGGACAATCCCAAATGCACGATATCTTGCCGAGAAGTTGAGACAACAAGATGATAGGCGCCTCTCTGGAAGACAGAATCAGCAACATGACTTCCCTGATACTGTCTCGATGCTCCTGTGAAAAAAAAACCTAGCTGGCCAAGGTGTCTATGATAGCCCCCAAATGCAAGAGCCAAGTCGATGGAACTAGGTGACATTTGTCCAGGTTTATTGAGAACCCGTGCTCTCGAAGAATCCCGATTGTCGACATCAGATCCTCCTCCACCTGGGGTCTGGAAGAGGATGCTATTAGGATGTCGCCCAAATAGCATTGGATCCTTATTGGTAAGGCTCTGAGGTGTGCCGCTACAGCTCCCAGGAGTTTGGTAAAAGTCCGTGGGGCTGATGACAGGCCGAACGGGAGAGCCCTGTATTGAAAATGGCGGCCGCCATAGCAAAACCTCAGGAACTGATGGTGGTTGGGGTGTATGGGCACATGGAGGTAGGCCTCTGTCAAGTCTACCAAGGCCAAAAAATCTCCCTCCCGCAATCCCTCTAGGATGGAGTGCATCTTGAACCTTCGGTAGATTAGATGTCTGTTGAGCCCTTTCAGGTTGAGGATTGCTTGCCACACCCCCGAGGCCTTTGGAATCACAAACAACATTGAATAGAAACCCTGTCTCTCCCGTTCTTCCGGAACCGGCTGGATGGCCTGAATGACCAGCAGATGGTGGATCGCCGATTCCATGAGTTCCCTCTTTGAGGGGTCCCTGCAGACAGGGCAGCACACAAAGGCTCTTGGGGGAGGAAAGAAACTCCAGAGAGAGACCCGACCATAAGGTTGACAGGATCCAAGCGTCCATCATGGTCTGTTCCCACCTCTGCCAGAACAGTCCAAGACGGCCCCCTATGGGAGATGAGGCTTGGGCATCACTTGTTGCACCTAAAGGGTCTGTTGGAGCCCCTAAAGGGCCTTCTGCCCTCTTGCCTCTGACGCCCTCTGGTGGCAAAGGCCTGTCTATCGGCCTGAGATGAGGATCTTTGGAAGAAGGGCCTACTTTGATGGGGAAAGCTTGGCCCAGCTTCCTCCTGTTTAAAGGAGGGCTTCCTGTAGTAGGGAGGAGACCTGTAATCGAAGCGCCTCCCCTGGGAGGGCAGGATCTTTCGCTTGTCCCTGGTTTCCATCCAAAAAGGATCCAGGGCCTCCCCAAAAAGCCCCTCTCCCTTAAACGGAGCCGAGGCCAGCTTCCATTTGGTTCTGACGTCCATCTGCCAATTTCTTAGCCAGAGGAGCCTACGTGCTGCTTTGGAAGAGGCCATGGCTCTGGAAGAAAATTTGGCTGATATGAGGGTGGCATCAGCAGTCAATTGAGTTGCAGCTATAATCTTATTCTGGTCCTGATGCACCCTGAAATCCTCAGGTGGGATTCTGCCCTGTAACTGCCTCAGCCACCACAAAGAGGCCCAAGTAAAAAAAAAGACGCAGTCGTTGATGCTCTGATGGCCCAGGAGTCGGCTTGATGAGCTCTCCAGAGTGCCATCTCCTCCTTCTGATCCTCCACCTTTAAAATGTCCTCCGCATCAGGTGGGATGACAGATGAGGAAGCTAGGGCCGCCACTGGGCCATCTACCTTTGGCACTTCCATAATGTCCAAAAGGTCTTTGTCTACATTAAATAAAGTAGACTCAGACCCACTGGGGCGAGTGTACATCCCAGGGGACTCCCACTGCTTTTTTATCAGGTTCAAAAACATCTGGGGCACAGATACAGCGTCCACCACAGATGCTTTCTCAGTGAACAGGTAATCTTCTTGATCTTCTCCCTCTATGGGAAGGTCCCGAGTGACCGTGTCCTTTGTGCTCTTAGCCTTAACCAGCAGAGTCTTGAAGAGAGCTGGCTGAAAAAGGCCCTTAAAGGAGGGAGGACCTGCTACCTCCAACTCCTCATCCGAAAAATCCCTTTCTGGAAGGAGGTCCCTCTCGGAGCCATAAAATTGGCTACTTTCTGAAGGGGAGGCAGAGCACTCTCTGAAGTGGATCAGCTGTTCTGCAGAAGCCTGCCCCTGCCCCGAAGGATGCCTCTGTTAGTGTCCAAATAAGACAGCTGGCGCAGCTGGTTGACCTCTGCCTGCAATTCTTGTCTTATTGTTTGGGAGATCCAGGCTCTCATGAAGGATGGCATTTCTTACATCTGGGTCTCCTCAGGCCATAAGCCAGCTGCTGTAGGTGTAAAGGTGGCTGCAAGGCACAGGTCTGGCTCTGCTGGAGACTTTGCTTGCAGGTGCCGCAATCAGGATCCCCAGAGTCAGCTCAGAAAAATTGTGAGAGGTCTCTGCCCTGATTTGGAGGTTTCCCTGCAAATCCTGAGTACTTGAGCCACCAGGAGACCAGGCAGTCAAATACTGCCCATCTGCCAGTTGGTCTAGCTTGCCTGTCATCTTGTGGAGGCAGAGGAGAGGTGGCCCTGTTTTTAGTCATCCTGGAATCTCTCACTGCCTTGTCAAACTGTTTATCTATGGTTTTCTGCACCTAGCCTGCCTATCCTCAGCCCTAGAGGGTCTTTTCCAGGGCTAGAGCCCTGGCTCTAATCCTAGCTGCTGCCTCCAGTCCAGCAGACCTGGGCTTGGGAGATCCCTTTACAGCCTTCTCTCTACCCTGCTGAGGAACTGACAGTTCTTGATCAGCTTCCCTGGTGGCCATTTTGAGTCCGCCAAAATTAACTGTCACTTGACAGGGGAAGAGAAAGGGAAAAAGAAGTAAAGAAAAAAATTATTTAGTCTAACGCTGTCTGCTACAGCCACAGTAGCTGTCCACCACTTCAAGAGGCTTGTGTGACCCAAAGTGGTAAGTTCAGTCCAGCTCCGCAATTCAAAAGCCGAGTCAGATAAAAAAAGGTAAGAACGGCTGACTCTTTGAATTGCAGCAAGCCCTGACAGGTCAGAGGCTTGCGAGCCTGGCGCTGGCTGCGCCGCAATTATCTGGCAGACTCAAGCGTCTTGCAGCTGCCACGGTGCTCTGGGGACTGGATAGGGGTTCAGGATTCATTCCTGATGGCCAACCCACCCCCCAAGGGACAATCCTGGAGACGAACTGCAAGACTGTCCCCAAACGTGAGAAATGGCCGCTGCTGCCGCCACTGAAAAAAAGGGGCATTTAGTAGCAGATGAGGCTAGCCCAAGTTAAGGGAAAGTGGATCGGGAGAAGGCGAGTTAAATAAGACACTGCCTCCCGCCCCCAGCCCAGCCCACACGGGCTCTCAGGGTCACCTCCACCCAAATTCCAACCAGAAAGGGGGGAAAAAACAGTCCACCAGCAAGAAAAGTTTAAAAATTAAATAATAAGCAAAAAAAAATGCAAACCGGAAAAAAGGCGCGAAAAAATGAAAGTGCTAAACCGGCAAGCCGGCTAGCTGTCAAACCTGATCTAAGCCTCTCTGCGAAAAAAAGGGGGTGAATCCAGGGGGTGAATATTCTTCTACAATCCTAACTATTCAGAGCCCTTAAAGGGTGGTCTGAACACGCTGAGACCGAGTGAAGAACTGGGGACCGTTACCAGGGGGTGTATCCTCAGTTTTTCAACTCGGTCTGCAGAGCTAGGAGACTAGAGACTACCCATCCTGGACTCTCCCTTCGGCTCAGTGGAGAAGGGCAGCTATAGAAATTAAATTATTTTTTGTGAACACAGAAACTACTGATACAGTAATGAATTTATTACATTGTAATAATAATAGCACTTAGACTTACATACCATGTCAAAGTGCTCTACAGCCCTCTCTAAGCGGTTTACAGAGTCAGTATATTGCCCCCAACAATCTTGGTCATTGCAATATTTTGTCAATTTTGATCAAAGTAAGTATGAACTAAGGAGGATTATTAAAAGAGGTAAGGGAAAACACACTAGAAATTTCACAGTTGACATTCACACGTAAAAACAATCTCTGTCAAACATTCTTTTTGATCTACACCAAGGGCAGAGGTGGGCTGCTGATGGTTCGTACTGTTTTGGGCGTACCGGTTGTTAAGATGCTGTGCAGTTCGACAAACTGGCAAATCCCACCACTGGCTGGCCCTACCCACTCCGCCCGCCCCATCTCGCCTCGCTCGCCTTGGCTGGTGGCTAGAGTCATGCCGCGCCCAGCTACTCTCAGGGCTCCTTCGCTTGATCACCCAGAGACATGGCCCAGCTGATCTCCGTGCCTCGCTGGCTCTGCTCACAGCGGCTGCCCATTGATTTATCAGCAGCACATATAGTAGAGAATAGAACCCACTTTGATACAGATGTTAGAATAATGTACAGGTAGTCCTTGACTTACAACAGTTCATTTAGTGACTGTTCGAAGTTACAATGGCACTGAAAAAATGACTTATGACCATTTTTCAGACTTACGACATTTGCAGCATCCCCATGGCCATGCGATCAAAATTCAGACGCTTGGCAATTGACTCATATTTATGATGGCTGCAGTGTCCTGAAGGTCATGTGACCTCTTTTTGTGACCTTCTGACAAGTGGGGAAGCCAGATTCACTTAACAGTTTGACTAATTTAACAACTACAGTGATTCACTTAACAACTGTGGCAAGAAAAGCCATAAAATGGGGCAAACTCACCTAACAAATGTTTCAATTAGTAACAGAAATTTTGGGCTCAATTGTGGTCGTAAGTCAAGGACTACCTGTACTTGCTCTACCGCCTTGATGAAAAGCTGAGTATAAGGAATTATTCACCCACTTCTAGCAGTTTTAAATGGCTGTGGTATAGCAACCTTCATTATTTTGCAGCAAAATAAAAGGGTCATCCAAATTAAAAAGGAAGTTCAAGAGGCAAGAGCAAACAATAGTTTGAGGTAAATAAAAGTAAATAATTGTATTAGAAAACATTCAACTCTGGGCTCCCTGCCATACAAAAGAGTATTTCATTATCAACAAGTGACATGGCAATATCAACAGAAATCTAAATATTCAGAAAAGCCATATTACTATGTAACACATTCGATTCTTTTCAAAACAATAGAAAAAACACCTTTTAAATCTATAATTGCACACTTGGTCTAAAGAAAATATGCTTGCTTCTTCTTTAAATCCATCTTACACTCCCCAGTATATCAAATTAAAACTTATTTGCCAAAGAAAACTTTAAATAATAGTTTTAAAATTAATTTCACAGTGTTCCCATTAAGTATTTCCATAAGATCCCTAGTCCCTTAGTTGAACTGTACAATCTAAGCTCATATATAACAGAGAGAAAATCTATATTTCAGGATACATATACAATCACCACACCATGGTAACTGATTGATCTTGGTTTTTTTTTTTACCATAAGTGTATCTTGCTATTCTGATATGTATTTTTTTTTCCAGATTTATTAGCTTTGTGAAATGCCTTTGCACCTTTTTCATTGTTAGGACATGTCAGTGAAAGCATCAAATTCTTCTATTTTTATATATTCAAATCTCTCTTTTCAATGTACAGTATATTCAGTGGAATGAATGAACACATAGACATACACAAACACACACTATAAATAGCAGGAATGAGAAGAAAGTGAGGAGGATGGAAAAAACCATTCTGAGGGAAGCTGTAAAATTTTTGGAGGTTGAAGTGGTATTTTCCTCCATTCAAGTTCTGTTTCAGCCTTTTCCCAGAAAGGACAAGCTGCCTGCTGCTTTTCTTTTCTCAAAGTAGTTGTAGGCTTTTTTTGGTCTCCTATTTATGTGACTAGAAGAGAAGGAAGGCTAGAAAATCAAGATCATCTCTCCTTTCCTTTCAATCATTTACCTAGGTAAAGGAATCTGCCTTTTCTCTTGGAGCCAATCTGAGGAGCTTGTGTAAATTCTTTTGAAATAATTTGTGATGAAAAAAAATAATGAAGAGAATATGATAAGCCAGAGAATGTTCTTCCATTTGGCATTTACCATAAAAATACCCTGATGGCCCCTGAGAAACCAAAGGGGTATTGATAAGTACATCTTAGCAATAATTTCAATGAGCATGATTTATAGGGAAATTATCAAATTGTCCAATTGTGCATGCATTGTTATTTGCTCCTGGTAGAAGTTTGGACTCTCAAGACCATGGGAATAGGTTTCTGCCAGACCACCTGAGGTTAATGACACCATTGGCTATAGCAACTCACATCTTTTGAATATTGTACACAGAACATAGTTTGCCATGAAAAACTGATGCTCTATACCAGGGATATCAAACTCAAATAGAAACTCAAATAGAAACAGGGGCCACTAGCTTTGGTTTATGCTGCTCAGGGTCACTTGGTTGTAACTAAACTATAATGATCTCTGGTGTGTGTGTGTGTGTGTGTGTGTGTGTGTGTGTGTGTGTGTGTAGCATCAACATATTAATGTGATAGGAACTAGATACAACCAATACATAAAAATAAATATTATTATGAATTTATTTATTTTCAATATTTAAATGTATTTACATATTGTTGAGAGTATATAGTGTACAAACACAAACATTCCCCACTCCATTCTGGCTTCTTCCCATCTACTACCATATTATCACGCAAACTACCTCCTCCCATTTGCACCTCCCTATATAATGTTCCCTCTAATTTCTGATATTCTATGTGTGGGGGAAAAATTGCTTGCACAGCTTTTCCCAAACTAACTACACATTTGTATGCCAAAATATGAGAATATGAGTATATTTCAAATACAAGTAATGGTGATGTTACAATATCTATTTCTTAGTTAACGTATAGAAAGTAGAAAGAACAGTATATCACCTACATATACATGCTTCCAAGTCATTTTGGATCCTGGTCACTGCCCTCTACTTTTCTTGGCAGCATTTTTCCTTAGTGACTCAGCAGTTCTTTCTTCCTAGAGGTGTGTATATGACAAGTAAAAGCTCACCTAGCTAGCTTAGTGCCCATGGCTGAACTTGAACTCCCCAGGAAACTGGCTCCAAACACACAACCTTATAGATTATATTAACCTTTTTGATGGGTGGAGAGAAATTAATATAACCTATTTTGGAGGAGGCAGTTATTCATGGGTTGGAGGCTCTGGGGTCCAGAGCAGATCTGCTATCAGTGCAAGGCATATATATATCTGCCGCTGCCCAAGGAAAAGGCAACCCTCACTATCGAAGTTAAATTGAAGAAGTGTTCTTGTGCAGGATTCCATGTGCATCATGAGCCTAATTTTATGGATGTTGGTGACTAAATTTATTATTATTTAGTTTTAAAATATCTATGTTTTATTGTATTATTGTATTACATTTCCCTCCAATATTTCCCAATTGCATTTTAATGTGATTCAGGATGTGCTCAGGAGCTTTTGTTACATTTATAACTAGATACTTTTCCAGTTCAGAAAATTGCAATAATGCCATGTGTATTTGACAAATTAAAATTTGAAATGTTTTTGAAAGGGCAAATGAATTTCCACATGCAATAAGCTGCGGAATGCCAGCAATAGATTTAATTAAATATTATATTGTACTTTTGACTTCTTACTAAAATGATACAATCTTTTCAGAAAATGAGACTGCTAGTAGCAATTTTTAATTTTTGATTGGAAGCCAACAGCTATAGTGAACAGAGCAGTATTTACAGCTGGGATTTTCTCATTTTTCTCCACCCTATGCCCTAGGCACTGAGCATTGCAAGGGTCACTTGGTACCACATCAACCATCATCCACTATCTCCTACTCCAGGTGATAACTTATGGGAACATATACATTAGCCTTGTTCAAACTGACTTATTCAAAGGGAAAATAATGTTCCAGAGTTTAAACTATTATGTTTTCTACATGATTACTAGGTGGTTTAGTATTCTTTTATTTACACTAAAATACAAGCAAAACAAAAATGACCTCTTCATGTTTTATGCCATTTCTTTCATTCATAAGCCTGTAGTTTGAGATGATTACTTGCAAATAAGATAGCCTTGCTTAATAGTCACGAAAACAGGGAAACCTTTAAAATCATTCTCATAGTTCAGAATACAAAGCACCTCTATTAATCTGACGACATTTATATATAACACTCAATAAACAAGATTCCAAATTACTCTCTTGGATTTTTTTGGCTAGGATCAAATGGCATGTTAATAAGAAATAAAGTAATTCTAATGCTGGCCTGTGACCGTAATAAAAATGGATTGATTAAAAAAGTTATTCTGTTGCATACAAGAATGTGACCCATTTCAGTGGAGAATTTCTAAATAAATTGAACCAAAATAAATTATAAGCTGGGTGGAGAGATGGGGGAATGTTTTTCTGAGAGAAATATGAATTATAAATTATCCTAGTCTATTTAGAACAGAATGAACTATATATCTAATCATATCTAGGTTGACGTTTTATTGGATACTTAGGGTGTGTCAGAATATGAAAAGGCTTGTACCCATAGTTTTCTGAAGTTGTGAAAATTCAGACAAAAATTCTCATGTAGGAATAAAATAACTTGGTATGCTAGAAGACTTTCTAATTTCTAATTATGTTTGATCTATCCATCCCATTTTAGGAAACATTTGCACTTCTTGTAAGCTTCCAGAAATGGACAGTATGGGCCGTAGTGCAACTTGCTCAATTAATCTTTTGAACCCAGAAATCATTTTAAGTCAAGCAGATAAGGAGTACTGCTATTTCTCTTCTGAGAAGCTACGACTCTTTTGCAACTGAAAGGAAATTGGCGATACATTTTGAAAATGTAGCAACAACCATCATATAGGAAGATTAGGTGAGAACAAATCAAATGGGAAAAACAACAATAGGTACCTTGAAGTCAAGGGGCTAAGAAAAAAGAACAAGAAGCACGGATCTCTTTTTAATGAATACTATGTAGCTTCCTTGATCTCAAAACACATTACTTTTTTTTTAGTTCTCCAAGAGATGTGATTAATTCCAACTTTATATTGTCTCCCCTAAAAAATTACAATATATCAATTGTATCCAACTGAATTTATTCTAAAATAGGTTCCCCTTCTAACTCTACAGATGTTTTTATAGGATAGATTCCTATTCCTTCATAGACAAATGTATCAATTCATTTTAATACTGTTAACCAATACCTCAAATAGTACTGTAAATCAAATATGATGCTGGCAGAAATACTAACATCTACAAATATACTTGATATTCTTAAAATAAATCTATATACAATAGTCCTCAACTTACAACCCACAACTGGGACCAGAATTTCTGCTCCTAAGCAAGGTCATTGTTAAGTGAGTCACAGCCAACTTTCCAACCAGTTTTGCCACAATTGTTAAGCAAATAGCTTCAGTGAATCACACAATCATTAAGTAAACCTGGCTTCCCGTTAACTTTGCTTGTTGGAAGCTGGCTGGGAAGTTTGTAAATCGTGATCACATGGATCGTAGGATGGTACATCCATTGTAAATACATGCTGGTATTGCCATGTGCCTGAATTTTGATATGTGGCTATGGGGATGCTGCAACGGTCCTAAATGCAAGGACCAGTTGCAAGCCAGCTTTTTCAGTGTGGTTGTAATTTTGAATGGACACTAAATGAATAGTTTTGTTATTATCCACTACAGTATATGATGATGACCTGATAAGGCTTGAAAATGAGATTAAAAAAACAGTGAAACTAACCAAATATTTTATCCCAAATACGTGGCATGTCAACAAAGCTCAAAACTATCCGAATGTGAAATCCTAATATATCTACTTATTAGTTACATCTATCTACAATCATTATTATTTTTTAAATACCTGTTCTTTTACAGAAGCTAGAATAGTAGTGGCAGTAGCCTCTGTTTCCATGGCAGGATTTGCAGAAGATTCTTGGTTGGTCGGTTGCAGCCCATCTTCCAAAGGGATCTGTTCAGGAGCTGGCATATTGCCTGGTGGGGGGAAAAAATTAGTTTGATATCTGATGTTTATGGATTCAATTGACATGCTACCTTTCCTGCGCTAAAAATATTTCGTAGTATTTCCCAAATCTAAATGAGTATGATATGAAATTAAGCAGTAAGAATTTCATATTTTTTCCTTCCTGTAATAATGGCTAGGAAACAAGGGGGAGGAGGCAACCTTGAGTGCAGCTCGTCTCATTTTGACCACAAAAAAGTAATAGAATAGTATCTTATTATTCTGATTGGAAAACATATGAAAGCTGTAATGTATCTCCTAAAATTGGCATATGTCACAGCTTAAAAAACAAAGGAACCCCCCCACCCCAAAAAACTCTGTCCAGTTATACCAACTTGTATAATGCAGCCTTTGTCCACAAAAAATTGTTTTACTTACGAGAATGTGGCAGTCTATGTACATCTCTATTTTAAAACATGATTAAAGTATCTTCAGTAGTCTGTAGCCCTAGATTTAAGGAATTAAAGTGTTTGCTGTAATTTTGCTGGATAATTACTATATGATCATCGGAATAATTTTTCCTAGATATACCTATATGTTAAAAACATCAACCTTTTCACCTTTTGATAACCCCAGGTACTGATAATGATTCAATTGTGTTTCCTGCTTCTTCTTCAAGAAGTCCTTGACTTATGATCAGAATGGACTCCTGAATTTCAATAAGGTAAGGCATCATGTGACCAAACTCGATTTTACAACCATTTTTATGAAGATTGTAAAGCGAATCATTGTTCATTGTAAGATTGTTAAGAAAGTCAATTTTTCCGAACACCCTTTTTTTGCCAGAAAAAACACCAGAAATCAGCAAAAACTCTAATAAATCAGTCAAATGACCATGGGACATTGCAATTGGTCATAAATGTGAGCTGGTTGCTAGGCACACAAAATGTGGTCATGTGACCACAGAGGGGTGATTGCAACAGTTGTAAGTAGGTGTTTTTCAAATCCATTGCAAAATTGAATGATTGTTAACTGGTTATAAGTCAAGGGCTATCTGTATCTGACCAAGTGGCATTAAATCCCTTTGTATGCACGATCAGGTAGATCGTCTTCATAGATAATTCCTTCAGGACACTGGTTCCTTTCTGCCTTAAAGCAAAAAGTCACAACTTTCATTATACATATTCTTCATGCAAATGCATCAGCTTTTTTCTATTTATTAAGATTTATATTAGCAAGAAATTAGAAACAGGAAGACATAAATATCTATGGCTGCCTTAGACTAGAATGACACATCTGTACTTGACTTGAGTTATCAGATTTGGTTGGCTGATCAATTTTCAACTGCTAGAAAGTGAATTGCAAGATGCAAAACTTGTAATCATAGCTAATATCCTATTAGCGTATCTCTGTCCCAAAGAGACATTAAAATAAACTATTTCTACTTTAAAAATCTTAATTTCCTGAAGGAGTTTCTTAGGTCAACCAGAAGTCTATAAGCAAAATACAAGCTGCTTGTTTCCTAGCTACTGGTATCAAGAGATTTTCTGCTTCCAATTTTGGAAACAAGTGGTGATTTACATGCCTGCAAGATACTTTTCACTATCTCTCCTTAACATACATAGCAAGCTATACACCGTCCAAATTTCAGAACTCTATATTATAATTTCATTGGAAAAATACAGCAGAGGTCAAGTACTTTTTCTGACCTTTCTGAATTTATCAAAGTTACAGAGCTTCTATCTACATAAAAGATACATGATTTGTATTCACAGTATTTTTGCTATATAAATCTATCAGTTTAACTGATAGTTGAGCTATGTACCTTTTAACAGGTAATATTTTCAAAGAGCAAAGGGTTCCCAAGCTGACTTGATTGAGTTTAAAAGTTAATACCATGAAGAACCAATAGGTTATGATTATCTGAAACAACTAATAAATCCAATTTTCAGAAATAACTGATATTATCTTGAACTTGAAATCTACTTCAAACTGGATGTTTGCTGCTCTAATTCCCCCTTTTACAAAAGTTTTATTTCCAGTTAAATACTAAAACATCCAATTTTTTATTCAGTATTATTTTTATAAATTCATTAACAGCTCCATCCAAGACTAACCTTTATGACTTCAGTGTTAGCAGTGGTGAAGGCTGAAGGACAAAAAAATGAGCAACAAAAATAAACCACCCCTATCTTCCAACTGCCATGTCACCTGCCAGACTCAGGATGTAAATGCTGGGGTGCTGGCTTACCTTAAACAAATGTGATACTTAAGTATATGCTCGAATGAGACGGAGATTTATTTTAAAGCACTAATTATTATAGAGTGAAACTGAAGAGCTGATTAATTATTATTACAATATTTCATTTTGTAAAATCTATTGGTTGAATTAATAAAATAAGGGCTTTCCTATTTGAAATTCTTACAATTAGCCAGATTTAACTATCTGGATCTTTGATATGAAACTTCAGTAACCCCTGTTTCCCCAATGCAGAGGAATGGTAAAAACCATCTGGTAATCAACATCTATCTTTATACTACTAAAACTCTTGTGTCTGTTTGTAACCTTCAAAGGAGTGGGAGAGCGCATCAGAAGGCAACAATTTTGAATCAACATATGAAAAATGGGCTAATTCAGGGGTCCCCAACCACCGGTCCGCGGAACAAGTCCTACCGGGCCGCTGGCTTGCTGGGCGCCGCCATCTTTTTTTGATGAAAAAGTGCTTCTGGTGAGCTTTTCCGGGTAGAAAGCTCACCGGAAGCATGTTTTCATCAAAAAGATGGCGGCGCCAGCGCTTCGGTGAGCTTTTCCGGTAGAAAGCCATTTCTACCCAGAAAAGCTCACCAGAAGCGCATGGCGCCGCCATCTTTTTGATGAAAAAGTGCTTTTCATCAAAAAACTTTTTCATCAAAAAAAGATGGCGGCGCCGAGCTGATGCCGGTACCGGGCCGCGGCGCCGAGCTGATGCCGGTACCGGGCCGCGGCGCCGAGCTGATGCCGGTACCGGGCCGCGGCGTAAAAAAGGTTGGGGATCACTGGGCTAATTCACAGAATACGTCCAAAATCTGGGACCTATGACTTGTGTGGGATTAACATTTGTCAAAGATGTGTCCACTTCAGTGCTATTGCACTGCTGTTGTCACATGGTTTTCATTTCCAGCTCTCCCTGCCAGCTTCCTACAAGGAAGTCAGTGGAGGAACCAGCAAGAAGTTGGAAGTCGCTCCTTTTCCCGCTGCTTTTTTGCTCATTTGGTCATTTTGTTTCTCTGTTTAAGTAAGGAAATATCTCTAAATTTCTTACCCAATAGGTCATGGGTTGGCTAGTATTGTATGAAAGAGCAAATAAATTATCTGAGAGTATTTCCTCTGGCACTCCTCAGGCTCCTTTCTCAATTTTTAAAAAATGTTTCATAAAACATAAAGAACACTCTCCAACCTAAAATAATTATTTTCAACAATGTCAAGAATGGCACTGCCCAGGCTACAAAAATAGTTTTTAGAAACCTAGAAATCTAAGTAGCCAGTGCTTTATTGTGAAGTATGCATCTTCTAGAAAAAGACAAATGAAAACCAAGGGATTATTATAACATCTTAGGGAGCATGAGGGGAACAGCTTGCTTTCTAGTAGATGGCTGCTGTGAAATTTATTCACATTTTCCATGATTGCCATTATAAAGATAACAACAATATGCACCCTACATGCTCTTGATTTGGCTTTTGCTTAACATTCATTAATTTAAATTAAAAATTAATTCCATCAAAGACCGAGCTTTTGTGCATATTGAGAATTTTTCTAGTTTAAAATATTTAGTAGTAAAACATGGGCTAGCTAGAAACATACTGTATTTTTCAGGCTATAAGATGCTCCTAAGTATAAGATGCACCTAAGCTTTTGGGGAGGAAAACAAGAAAAAAAAATCTGCCTCTGCCTCTGCCTCCCAGCAATTTGCCTCCTTGCAACAAACAGCAAACAGCCTGGTCAGCTTCAGCACAGCCTGATTAGCACAAGCAGCTGATTATTGGTAGGATCAGCCCATTGCCTATTGCGGCCTCTACATGCCCCTTTTCAGCCTCTGCATCCCATTTTTGGCCTCTGTACGCCCTATTTTTGGCCCGTTCCAGGCAGCTGGGATTGGAATGGGCCAAAAATGGGGCATGTGGAGGCGGCAATAGTGACCTCTGCAGTCTGAAACAGCTGATTGTCGGGACGCCAATCCAACCGACAACAGCTGTTTGCTGCAAGGAGGCAAATTGTTGGCAGAGGCTGAAGGGTGAGAGCTGGGGGATGGGTGGGGCTTTGCCAACATTCACTGTATAAGACGCGCAGACATTTCGACCCAATTTGGGGGGGGGGTGCGCCTTATACACTGAAAAATACAGTAATTAAAAAAAATTACTCCCTTTATGTTAAGGTTCTACAGATTCTTAAGGCCATTCTGAAATCCCAACAGCTGTATGCACTAAGATTGCCTTTTCCAAATCTCAAGTCAGTTTTTATTGTTTCAACATACTCTTCTTATGCCCAAGTGTAAGCAGAGAAATATAGTGCAACAATCTTTTTATTTCAGTAGTTGACCACAAACAACACAGCAAGTGCTTTTTGCTTACACACAACTTCTTTCCTACTATACAAAAAATCTTTGTATGTTTTTGTAAAGAATATCCTCTTATAGCAATAGCACTTGGACTTAAATTCCACTTCATAGTGCTTTATAGCCCTTTCTAAACGGTTTAGAGTCAGCTTATTGCTCCCAACAATCTGGGTCCTCATTTTACCAACCTTGAAAAGATGGAAGGCTGAATCAGCCTTGAGTTGGTCAGGATCAAACTTCTTATAAATAATTTTATATTTTAACTCCTTATACATTTATATTCCTTATAAATAAGCATATATGGAACCTCAATTTCATTTTACATAAGTAGGCAAAAATCAGGAATAAAACTTCTGTTTTCCTGTCCTCCTCACCCCAATTATAATAGTATTCCATTAACTTTTCCCACAACTTACTCAAGCTCCTCGAAGAGATTCTTTTTTAAAAATATAACATATGCAAACAGTGGCTACATTTACAGATGACTTGTTGTAATAATAGTCCGTTTATCTTAGAAACAGGCCAGAGTCAATCTTGCAAAGAAGTTAAACAATAATGGCATTCTTAGCCAATTCCTGATTTGTACTTGTTCATTTTAAGCAATTTTTTGCTTGCATTGTGGTAAACAGGAATAATCAGAAAGTCCAACCAAGGACTATGAACCTATCAGCCTAATTCCACAATTACAGTTAGAAAGCTGATCATATGCCATGATTTCAGACAGCAGTTTATTGTTAAATAATAGCTGCCTTCCTTCATCTTTTTAAAAAATAACTTAAAGCAAATGTGAATTTGGTTATTGTACTTTATTCACCATAGATTATATCTGACAAATAATTATAACTATTTTTATTTATTATTTTGTCCTTTACGTATATAGATCAACCAGAATTTTTTGCTTTGGGGGATTTCCAATGTGTTTGATCACAAAATGGCAACTGAGTGGCCTTCAAGCAGGAGGTTGCATATACAGATAGTCCTCGAGTTATGAATGCAATGGAGCCTGCCCATTTCATTCGTTACCTGAGGATTCATGGGAGTGAATCTCGTACTTTGAACGAGATCACTTCCTGCTTTCACCCATGCATTAGATAATTGAATATGTGGCTTGTTAAGTGCATATAAGGTATCTTGGGGTGGAAAAAGCCATAGGGGGCCTTGTGATGGAACAGACCACCTGCTTAAGACCACGCTAGGCCATCCCTGAGCCACAGATACCTCATTCTCCCTCCCCTGGGGTCCCCACAATTGCTTCCCCCCCCACCATGACAGGTGACTTACCTTATGAAAATGTCTCCTCTCCAGCCTGTTTCTTTGCCTGCTTCCTCCTTTCTTGGGGTTGACCAGGCCTCTGGCAATGAAAAAAGAGGCCCAGAGACCAGAGCACGCCCTTCCGGGCCTCCTTTCTCACCGGAGATCTGCTTGAC
Source organism: Notechis scutatus (assembly GCF_049901735.1). NCBI lineage: Eukaryota > Metazoa > Chordata > Lepidosauria > Squamata > Elapidae > Notechis > Notechis scutatus. The sequence continues at coordinate 197,688,212 of NC_142009.1, forward strand.
GAGGCCTCTGGTGACAAAAAGGGAAGCTTTGGCAAGGAAATGGCAAAAAGAGGAAAGGCCTGAAGGACAGAAGTCTTCCCTCTGTTTGCAAACATCCAAGCCTCAGTTGGCAGAGAATAGAGGCCTAAAGTGCAAGATCATGCGCTACTGATCTTGCAGTATGTTAGGCCTCTGTTCTCTGCAAATGCACTGAAAGCCTGAAGCAATGAAGCAGGCAAAGAAACCGTGATAGAGAGATCTTCACAAGGTAAGTGAGTCTCCGCAGACGAAGTACCTGTGAAGACCCAGCCAGGATTGGGGGGATAAGTGGAGTGAATGTTGCAGAGCCTCTGCGGTCATTCATAAGAGCAAACAACTGCCATGGTGCTGCAATATTCACAATTTCAGGACTTGTTCGTAAACGCCAGGGAGAGCTTATTGCATAACGTTGACATTCACTAAGGGAACACTTGTAACTTGAGGATTACTTGCATCTGATTTTTAGAATTAGCTATTGAAGGCAGCTAATAAAATATACATATTTTTAAAAGCACAAGAAAATCCAGTAATTTTAAATAAACTTTAATTCTAATGTTTAATCCAATTTCTCTCCTGTGTCTGAAAAGTGAGCCCTTGCCAGCTGTGGCAATCTAAGAAGAGCCTTTCCATATTTAAACACCGAGATAAAGGTCCTCCTTTACAGTCAAGTTTAACTCCTGATGATTTCATGGAAGTCTATGGAAACTATTGATGTAATTTTCCTGGCAGCACTAGAGAGATGGTTTCCCATTGTCTTCATCTGCAATGTTTCTCAATTTCCCAGTCCAGCCTGCTACTCTGGTATTTCCTCATCTAAATACTAAGCCATCCTGAACTTGTCTAGCTTCCAAGCCCAGACAAAGTTGCCTTCTGAAACCTAAATAGGATGGTAATGAGAGAAGATATTCTTCTCATAGTCACATCCTAAGCTCTTTAGAATGTTAAGAACTATTGCGAAGACCAAATCTTGTACTGTATCCAATAAGCAAGGTAACCGGTGCAGATTTCTCTTTACGGACATGATATGATACCTATACTTTGCATCAGTGAGCAACTGGTATTTGTATCATTTGTGACTTCAGGACACCTAACAAGACCTTGATTATAATAATCAAATTAGATACAGCCAAGGCACAAGAAACTGATTGATAGACTGCAATATTGGATGTAATTGTGCAAACGCACTCCTTGCTAAAACTGTGAATCAGTGTCAGTGTGCATTCTCATGCTACAAACCTGCTCTTTCAGGGAATCAAACCCTCCAATAAACAGGCTGAACAGAAATCCTCATGCTCAGTTCTCTATTCCCCAATAGCACCTCTGCCTTGTTTGGATTTAACTTTAACTTATTCTCTTCCATCCAGTGCATAATCAAATTTATTTGACAATATTTGAGAATACCAGATAATTCATTAGAATTTAATAGTTAGTGCTGATGGCCCCCGCTCCAAAGCTCTACGTGATCTGCTCGAGCAACTCTGTGTAAATATTGAACATCATGAAAAGGCTTTTTTTCAGACTGAAAACTTTGAAACAACATTAAGTTACAATGAGCTAGAGAGAAACCATTTTAATTATAATTGCCAGAAATTAGTCAAAACACACAATGGGAAACACAAAACACAATGAAATGAAACACAAAATAACATAAATGATATAATAGACTTGACATAAGTTTTTTTTAAAAAAAGAGATTTCTGACTGCCCACCCAAAAAACTGAGAAAAGCTTGACTGTGTCCAAGCACATGACATGGGCTTTCTTTCCTTACAATAATCACCCTGAGGATGATGCCTTTCATCCCCCAAAAGAACATTCGTGTTCCTTGCAGTCATCAAAAGATTAACAGATCCCTCTACTAAATCATAACTTAATGTTATGTGCAAGGAGACAATTTTGAATCATCTTGGTTTTTCTAAGTGTTATATTCCACCCACTCAATCAAACAATTAGAAATAATTTTCTACACTTATCCTCCTTTATTAGAGTAAAAAATCTTTTTGTGATGTTGGAAAGTAATTTTGCTTCAACTACCGTGTTTCTCACAAAATAAGGCTGGACCTTATTTATTTTTTTGACCCCCGAAAAAACAGCTAGGCTGTCTTTTCGGGGGTGACTTAATTCCCCCCCTTGCATCCTCGGGTGGGCGGGCGGCGACAGCTTGGATGTTGACCTCAGCGTTGGTGGGGCACTTCGTATCGGGAGACCTTCCGCCACCGTTGCTTTCCCTTCTCCCTTGCTGCCGCTGCATTAGAGCAACGCCACGGTGTTTGGCGCAGCCTGGAGGGACTTGGGAAGGAAGTCAAGCTTAGGTCGGCCTGGCTCTTTTGCTTGGCAGGCAGGCGTGCACCCGCGGCTCACCTTCCCAGCTCTGCCCAGCCCGCACAGCTCTGGCACGGCCCTGGCGGGATGAGCGGAGGATCCGGTGGGGAGGCGCTCGCTGCCTTGGTGAGAGCTCTGCTGCCGGGAAGGAGGGCCCGCCTGTAAGCTGCGCTGGGCGCCCCAGGTGAAGCTCTTCACGCTCTGCCCAGCGCCAGGCAGGGATGGCGGCTGGGCACTTCTCCAGAGGTGGGCCGATCCTGCGCTGCAGTCCCGGGAGATTCGCCTCCCCACGTGGGGTTGGGCTGCCCTCTCGGGCAGGGGAGGCTTTGTTGTAGTAGGGTGTCGTTTTTAAAATAATTGGCTTTACCTTCGAAGGCAAAGGGAAGGCAGCGACAGGAGCGCCTGAAGCCGAGTGTCTCCGCAGGGCTCCGGTTGCAGGGAGGAGCCCTGGCTGGCCGCGCATGGCTGCGCCAAATGCCGCGGCATTGCTCTAAACGCTGTGGCAGCAAGGGAGAAGGGAAAGCAACGGTGGCAGAAGGTCTTCCGATATGAAGTGCCCCACCAACGCAGGCAGCACCATATCTGGGCATGCAACAAAGTACTTCCTAATGGCAAGCCCCCCCCCACCATTCCCCCCATTTCGCATGTTTAATATGGGCCTTAATTTGGGGGAGGGGCTTAATTTGATTTTATGCCAATAAAACATGGTGGGGGCCGTATTGTTGGAGAAACACGGTATATAGATCAGATAGCGTATATTCAATATTAAATATATTATTGCTTGGAAACTAGTTTTATATATTTATTTTATGCTCTCATAATTTGTTTTTGCCCTTGTAGATGTTATTTCTTGTTTACATAGTGAAACTATAATATTAAAGTAGATGCTTAAAACATTCTGCCAGACTTAATCCTAGTAAGTGTAGATAGAATTACAGCTCAAAGTTGTTTAATGATACACCATTTTTTTTCCTTCATGTTATGTTTCATGTTTCAAAGTTTAAAGTATTCATAAGCAACCTCTAATTTAGCAAACCTTTAAAAAAAATCAAGCACATACATAAAAGAAGAGCTGTATAAAGCATTCAAAACAAGTGCTTATCAAAGTTAAGTTACTACAAGTTAGGACCACCCCTTGAAGGATTAGAATAAGGTTGCTCTGAAAGTTTCTACATTTATCTGTGCACAACAGCTGTGGTGCACTGGTTAGAATGCAGTATTGCAGGCTAATTCTACCTAATCAGGAGTTCGATTCTCACCCACTCAAGGTTGACTCACCTTCCATCCTTTCAAGGTCAGTAAAATGAGGACCAGATTGCTGGGGGCACTGGGTAAGCCACTTAGAGAGGGCTGTAAAGCACTGTGAAGCTGTATATAAGTCTAAGTGCTATTGCTATATGCATCTCTTGGGTTTTATTGGCAGTCCCGGAAATGATAGCAATTCATGCGTCTACAACACATCCAGGCTTACAGGGGAAGCTTTTGAAGCAGCTTTGCAAATCTTCTCAAAGATACAACGCTTTTATGCTTTGAGGAGAAGGAAAACTGCTGGCAGTAACATACTGCAATCCTTTGAAGTAGACCAGGTCAGAAAAGAGACCCAACAAGAAACATTAGAGTTCTATGTTCTATAAGCTTTAACAACAGAATTTGAAACACTACAGCAGCCCAAAGACAGTCAGTGTGGGATAACTTAACGTCTGCCATGCTTTCTTATGTTCTTGGCCTAAATGCATGATTTGCTAATGGTCTGAGCTCACGTTCTGCTAACAGTTTCTGCATACTTTCTCTAACATCATGTCTGTGCTCCGCTATCCTCACTTTGCAAAGAACCTCTTTCAAATTATTTTATACAGTCCCAATTAATAATCCATCTTGGTGATTAAATTAGTTCAGTATCAGGAAGCTTCTATGAGCAAGCACTCAAGACTTACTTACTTACTTACTCTTACTTAAGATGTAACCCTAAACATACTGGTGTGGATTGTTTCCATCCTTGTAGCGTATAATTTTTTGAGGATGAAGGCTCATTCTCCAACTTGCGGGTTGGTTTCCGAATCTTTCGTTACCAGGCTAGGTAACATCTTCAGCAGAGTTTAAACCTTCACCCTCATCCTACACCCAAGATACAGATATTCACCACTATTGCACATACTTTTTAAATAACCATTTCAACAGAATAATCTAAAAGTTAATTTTTACCCTATTTTCAACAACCACATGTAGAACAAAAAATAACTTTCCTGGTAAAAGTTAATATTGTATGCGGTAAGGTACATCACTCCCTCCCCCCACCCCAATATTATTCAGTTATAAATTTAGTGTACCATGTAACATTAGTGGATGAACTGATATGTGATAATTATGGCTTGTTTTTAAAAATATTATTTTTAAAATCTTGAATGGTATACATTACACATACACACACACACACAAAACCATCAGAGCATTAGTATTCTGTATATTATTATTAACACACTCTGATGGCTAAGAAGTTCTACTTCCCTTCCCCACCTGAAAAGAAATCTGTTGCAAATGCAAAAAATAAGCAGAAGAGAGGAGTTTCAGTTTCAGAGCACCAAGCAGCTTTAGTACAGAACAGTTGACTTAAGACAGGCTCCTTGCTGTCTCCTTCTTGCTCACATAGCAAATACTGTTTCAGTTTCCAAACAGCCCTCAACTCTCTCACACACTGACAGGACGCTAGCCAGATGAATACCGATGGATGCTGGTAGGCAGAGGCACAATCCCCCCCCCTTATTTTCCTCCCCAAAAACTAAACTCGATCACATAGTTTCGTAGCGAAGCATGGGTATAGAACATATATATAGTATAGTATGTATTTATGTGTATCTATATATGTACACACACATAGAAATGCAACAAATGAAGTGAATGTTACATCGCCTAATTTAAGTTAATGTCTGGTTAATGTCAAAGAAACCATCAGGACACTTACACTTTGAATGAAAAAAAGCATCAGCATTGCAAGAAGTGCTTTAATGTATATGACAGTCTTTATTTACAAGAACATTAAGAACGATGAAAGAGGATTCATCTGGGATGTACATATTAAAATATTTTATTTTCATACTCATATGAGTAATTTACCAGTTTTTCTACAGTGTTTTCTCTCTCTCTCTCCCTCCCCCTCTCTCCCTCTCTCTCTGTATGTATGTATGTATGTATGTATATATGTATGTATGTATGTATGCATGTTTTCTTAAGTTTTTGCGGGTACTTACATGTATGTTATTCAGCTTTGTTCGGGTATTTTCCCACGTCATTATAGTTGTGCTTTTAAAGTTGTAGCAACGTTTCAACAGAATCTCATCTGCCACCATCAGGCTTCTGTATTGTGTTTGTACTTTAGTCAGGGTGCATAGTTCAGACAAGACACACATAAAGACTGAACTATGCACCCTGACTAAAATACTGACAGCCAACGGCTTCCACAAAAGCAAAATCACCGGCTTGATCCACAAAAACACACTGAGGCATAATGGAGAGCTAGAAGATGAACAGACCTATGGAACAGCTGTCCCACCCTACATAAGAGGTACTACAGACAAAATGAAAGAAAGCAAGTTTCAGAGTGAAGAGTCTAACTACTCTGAAAAGAATAGGTGTGCTTTATCACTTGCCTGCAGTTATTACAACTCTGAGCGGCTCCATTAACAAAACACAGAGAAGCTCCAATAACGCAAACCAGTTTGGTGTGATGGTTAAGGCACCAGGCAAGAAAGCAGGAAAACTTTTTCTATCCCTGCCTCAGGCATGAAAACCACTGGATGATTTTGAGCCAGTCAATGTCTTTCAGCCCAATTAACCTCACAGGAGTGTTGTGAAAAAAATAGGAGGAAGGAACATTAGGTATGTTCACCACCTTGATTATTTATTATTATTTTTTAAAATAATAAAGGTAGGGCAATATATATATAATATATATACCAATATCAGTAGTGATGTCATGTTAAAATCCATAAAATCCGAAAAGGGAAATTTACAGAACTGTATTAACTCAAATTCATACCATGTGAAATTCAAGTCTTAGGCAAAAAGCAAATACTTTGCTTGTTTGAATCTGGCAGGAAATTGCAAGCTGTGGTCAGGTACAGCAGATTCTCAATGACCAACAATCCTCACTTAATGACAGCAACAGGGAATATTGGGATTGCTGTTGCTAAGCGATGTACTCACATGATATCATGCTTTAGGATCACATTGCTTAGCAATGGAAATTGCAATCTCAACTACACTGTGATTCAGCAAGGACTATCTATAGTGAGGCCTCTTTCAGAGAGACTTCACTTCAATCTGACGTCAAGTCCCAAAGCCAAGAAAAACATGGGGAGATTCTTTCAAGTAGATTTTTTTTTAACTGTTCCACATCTACAGATAGAATCTGGCCACGTTAAGGCACTCTGCTGTCTATATCAAGCATATACACCGAGAACGATTAAGGTGGGGCTGTCTTCCCCCCTTTTCCTCTCACACAAGCCATCTGAACTGAGCTACCTCTTATTCCTCTTAATTGCACCTCCTCCCTCCTGGGAATCAGACTACTATATTCCATCACATCTAATAAGCTACTTGGAACTATAATGGCAGAAATCAGACTTTTGAGCAAAATTCCTGATTAGGAACAGGAATGCTATCATCTCTGAATAATCTCAATAATCAAACTCCAAGTTCTGAATCTCCAGCAAGTGACCACAGAAGAAGTGGGCTGGCAGTTGGCTCCTGCTGGGTGGAGCTGTCGGTGCCACCTCTGTGAGGTGAGTCAGTAAATTATACATCCCCTGAAAATAAGATCTGGTGCCTTTTTTGTGGCAAAAAAATATTAAGACTGGGTCTTATTTTAAGGGAAACACGGTATCACTATATGCCGTAATCAAAGGACGTGAATCTATGTGTACGTGTGCATTTACATATACATATAAACCAATTACTGTCCAGGATTTGATTTTTTTGTATATCATTAGTCTGTGAATTACTAATCCCTGCTACTTCAGCTTAATTCCAAACAAGCCTAGGAGTTACAGCTGATGCACTGCTGCTCTGAGGTTGCATTCTTCAAGAGGTGAACAAATGTGCTACATCAGCAACAGTTATTAAAATGCTCTTCTGGACATAGCCTCAATAGGATGAGATCATAATTCAAGAGCAGTCCCAACATATATTTCTGTTTTATATCTCTAGCCACAAACAGAAAAGATGATTCCATCATATTCTCAAAAGCATCAGCTCTGATAACAAGCAACTCTTGTTTGGATTCAATTTCAATTTATCACTTTTTTCTAGCCTTTTAGGAAGGCGTTGATTGATTCGATTTTTTAAGGTTGTCCAACTGAAACAAAAGCAATTAACATCAAATGATCAAATACCCCTACACACAGGTAAGAGCAACCTAAAGGACCTTACCATCCAGGTAAATTCCTCCCAAAGAGATGTTTAAAATAAGGCAAGAGGAATGATGCCGTTATTTAAGAATAATGAGGAAAAGGTACAGGTAGTCCTCAAGTTACGATGGCAAACAGGACCAGATTTTGTGTTGCTAAGCAATTCAGTTGGTAAAGTAAGAAGTTACGTGACTGTATTAATTAGTGACAACAGTCCCCACAGTCCCAGTTGCCACCATAATTTCAAGGCTGAACAGGTTGTTAAACAAAGATCTCGCATGACGACATAGGAAGAGGTGGGAGTCCCTGGTGACCGAGAGTTGCAAGTGTGAACTATGGGCAGGTGATGGTGCCATGGGCAGGTGTTATAGAGCTCAGGCAGATATGTGGATGCTTCACGTGGATGAAGAACTGGCAGGGGAGGGAGGGACCTGAGAATTCTGGCCAGCTTCCCCACTGACTTTGCTTGTGGGAAGAAACCAGCAGGGAAGATCAGAAATGGCAATCATGTGACCATGGGACACTGCAAGCATTGCAATTGCAAGCTAATTTCCAAGCACCTGAAATGTATTCACATGTCTGTGAGGACGCTACCACACCGCCACAGCATCCTGGACCCATTTTAAGTCCCTTTTGTTTAGCATCATTGTACTCTTGAATAATCACTGAATGAGCAGTTGTAACCTGAGGATTAACTATTGAATTGGGTATCACTAGGATATTTGATAATACTCAGAACCCCCCAAAAAATCATGTTATTAAGTCTAGTGATTTAAACAATATTGGAGCCCTAAAACTTTCAAAATAAGTTCCTGTTACTAAGCAGTCCCACTTGAAAGTACAATTCAATGATGCCATTTCCCAAATCTCTCATGCAATCCAAAAGATTATCATGGTCAATTGCACTGAAATTCCATACAATCGAAATAGTCATACTTTTGTGATAGTTCCTCGGTGAAGAACAGCTAACAAGGCCAACCAAAGGCAATTTCAATCCAATAGCTTATTCTAATGCCAGTTTGAAAAGGGTTTAGATCTGCTTCCTCCACAACTTCTGACTACCCATGGCTCTCTCTACATAAGTTTCTAATCACTGAGATTTGAAAAATGGACAATAATCCATCAATAAGGAATCTAAGATAGGCTTCTTAGAAAGAGTTCAAACCATTAATCAAAATAGCAATCTGGTCTCTCTCAGAGAGGCCTTAATGATGAATTGGCCAATTCCAATACTTCCCTATATGATGAATCAGCTTCATTGGGCAGAGATCCAAAGAACAGTTAATAGGCCATATCAAGCCAAGCAGCTTTTCAGTATTCTCAGCCTTAATCAGGAAGTGATCTATTCATCACACTACATAGGACTCACAGTCACAGAACAACCTGAGTGAAGCAGCAATTCAGTGTCACAGAGGTTGTTTTTTCCATTTATAATTCAAATATGGAAACAGCTGTCATAGACTGTACCGGGTACCTCCCCAAAGTGAACATTAAAATAATATGCCCCCAAAAATCTGAGTAATTCCAATATCAATTCTGCATGGGGCTCTGTTAGTTGTTTTAAAGACTTCATTAGGCCGTAGAGTAGGCAATATGCTAATTAAATCCTGAGTCTCCATATATACATTTAATGTAAGTCAGTTTTCTGATAGGAATCTCAACAAGGTACCATACAGGATTTATAAACCAGGGCTACCTGATCACCCATCTTAGTCCCTAAATCTCCATATTACAGTATCTTGGTAGAAGAATGTGGGCTCACATAGCCTATTCCTGCCAGGTTTCAGTTATACACCACATTTTGGCTTCTTCATATGTTACCAAATCATGGATGATTTTGCTCTTATTAAGCCGACTAGCAAGTCTATGTTCTGTAAGTAACTGTAATTCCTCTTTAAATTCTAAGGGCTGCCAGAACAATCAAAGGTAAATAGTCTATTAACTTGTTAGCTTTTCTCTATATTGGTGTGATCATTTTCCAGCATCAAATTTTCTGTTCCTACCAGTACTGAATTCACCCGTCTCCCAATACTTCCCAGCAACAGTAGAGCATGAGTACATCCTCATATCTAGCCTCAGATCACTAACAGTAAAACTGGTGGATATTATCAAAGCCATGTGATATAATAACAATAACAGGAATAGGAGTAGCCTCCAGTGAAGCATTACCTTGATGCAGTTGTGGGGCTTGCTATGCTCCAAAGAGGATGAGAGCTGAGCTATGCCAGAGATTCAACCATACATTTACCGAAACCTACACCAGATCAGTCATAGTCTGGGTTAATAATAATTGGGCTAGGTATCCTGGTGCTGGACATCTGGGGGCAAGTGGGTTACAGCAGTGACCCCCAACCTTTTTTGTGCCACAGCCTGGTACCAGCATCACAAAATGATCCGCGGCCCGGTACCGGCATCAGCACACATGACAAGGCAAGGCGAGCCGAGTGACCCCAAAGCAAGAGCCCCCTTTTTCGGCTTCATTTGTTCAACTAGAACCCATCCAACAAAGTGGAAAACTTGTCCTTCCACTAAATCCAAATTAAATTTGTTTTCGCTCAGTTTTTTTTTTAACAGCGGCACCCCATCTGACCACCCCCCCACCTCACGGCGCTTACCCACCCGCTTGCCTTGCAATGAAAAGATTCTCCCGCAGAAGCGGCGTAACCGACTCCCTGATATCCTCCTACACGGCCGTTTGAATTTAATCTCGCGCCTGGAGGTCACGTGAGCGACACGGCCCTGCCCGATTAGTGCAGCCGGGAGCTTGAAATTAGTCAATCAGGAAGCAACAAAATGTTACTCGGCTCACTCTTTCTGTCCAGGGCTCAGCAGCCTGTGTGGTTCTTTTGAAAAATGCATGCCGGCTGTTACCATTCCCTGCCCCCCCACACTTCCCTCAGGGCTAACCGCCCAGATTGGCTATTTTTTTGCATATAAAGTTTTGCGTCTGCCTATATCCTGGGGTCCTACCTCTCTCTTTTTTTTTTTTTGTTCTGTAATTTGTGAGTTCCTTTTTGGGGGAATGAATGCCTGCTGTAGCAGAACTTTATGCAGTTCATTTTTCGTATTTTCATTTTGGGAGAAAGGAAAGAAGAAAAATTGGAGTCTTTAAAAAAAAACATTCTAATCGAAACAAGATGGCGGCGCTCAGCAAACCGGCGGCCCGGTAGAAAATGTTCCATGGACCGGTACCGGTCTGGGGACCGGTGGTTGGGGACCCCTGGGTTACAGGACTCAGGAACGAGGGCCAGCTGATGCAAGACTACCAGAAGAAAAGTGGTTTATCCCTTGCAAATATAGCTAGATTGAAAAAAAAAGAAATAATGGTCTACTGTTACAAATGAAGCAACAAAAGGGTATCACTAAAGAATGCACCAGTTCTAGAAAGAACAACATCTAGAATCATAAATAACAGAACAGAGGCAAGCAGACCAATGTTGATTTATCACACAAAACAGCAAAAATGGCAAAAGGCAGCTTTACTTGAAACAGCTTACATTCTATGACAATACCTTTAATATTAAATAACGTCTGCCTATCCCAGATCCTTGGGAACAACTCAACAGGTAGACAAAAATGCCAACTCCAGTCTAAGCACCTGGCTGACTGTGTGACCAACTATAATATAAATAGTATTAGTAGAAATGGTAAAATCCTTCAGACTTTAGTTTTGCAATGGCCCAGTATTAAAGATTGATCTGTGTGGTGATTGATTTCAGTGACCACCCAGATAATAGATTGTCTACTTGCAGCCCAATCAATAGTGATACTCAACTGTTTTTCTTTTCAGAAGGTCTTGTCTGCCTCTTCAAGTCCAGGGCAGACTGCAGAGCAAAACTGAATCATCTTCTGGCTAGAAAGTTTAGATAGTAAGAGCCCACCTTCTCCAAATACTATGACAAACTATTCAAAATACACTTTGTAAGATCAAATATCTGAGATACATGGTCTGGTCTTATTCCCTATACGTTTTACTTTATTCAGCTGCCAGTTCTTTATTTTCTTCTCAATTTCTGATTTCCACTTATAAATACCTATACAGAGCAGTATTTTGTTACATAAGGAGCTGTCTTATCCAACATGATCCTATCCTATGAGGATATCTAGAGAGGATCTATTCAAGGATGTACTTTGAAAGAGGTGAGAAGTATGAATCAGACAGCAGATCTTCTCAATGATTGCTCTCATATTATGAAATAGAGGGGTGCTTGGGCTCTTTTTTCTGGCTTTCAAGAAGATGTCAAAAACTATTCTCTTTCAAACAGTCATTTGGTGCTTAAATTTGGTGCATTAGAGGCCATCATCATAATCATTATTGCAGTACAAGTTTTTAAATTGGGTTTTAATTGAGGACATTGTTGGCTACCTTCTACATAGCTTATATGCTATCTGGAATCACAATATCAATACATAAGCTGCAATAAATAAGCAAATCAGATTACATCACTTCTATGTTAACAACATGCTGGCTTGACTGACACAGGCTTACTCTCTTCAGATGCAAGAATTCATTCTTTGGGAAAGCAGCAGTAAGAAATCGCAATAAGAAATACAAATTTGTTCAGAAACTACTTAACCTAAACTTACATCAGAAAGGTTACCTTAGATTTGAAGAAAAAATATCAAGCATCCAAGAGTAGTCTAGGACTTAGTAAAGACAGATGAAGTTTTATGGAAAACTGCCATAAAAGCATTCTTAAAGACAGAATGATAAGACTCTATTTTAATGTGATACAGAATGTAGGCTGGGCATTTCTATTACCTTAGTCACAGCAAGACTAGACATCATAGCTGCTTTCATGTAATCAGCAATTTCCTAACTTGTGTAGGTGGTAGCAATTTTGTCAGTGCGGGCATGAGATTGTTCATAAAATCACAGAGGTTGCTCTCTTCTTTCCAGGTCTTTTCTCTCTGAATAACAAAGCTCTTTTAAAAATCTTTACGTTCCCCAAAGCTCATCATATTGAAATATTTGAAGGAATTGTGTACTCTATTAAAAATGAAGCCTCACTGCCTACCAAATACTTTATTTGCTTGACATGTCTCACATTTATTGTTCAAGTTTTGGTACAATGTATACATTCTTGCCTGCCAGTAGCAAATGGCTTTCTTAGACATAGTTCTTGGGCACAAATATCTTTTTGGCTTCTCTAGAGATCTCCATGATGTAAAAAGAAATATCTACATCTAAAATCACATAGATTTCTTTATGCTCTCTAAGCTTCAAATTTTTTAAATCACCCATCAGCAGGCACAGAGAGATGAATAATATCTACATATCATTCAAGAGACAATCAAAAAGCCAAAAAGAAATCAAAAGACCAAAACGGGTCTATGAGAATTTGCCATAATCAACTTGCCACAGCCATTTCGCCACAGGACAACTCATTGCAGGACAAGAGTTACATTAATATCAAAGAAATGGTGGAATAGAATCATTAAAGAAAGGATGCAAAAGGAGAGACAGAATGAAATGTGAATGGCAAAAACTAAAATAATTTTTATTTTAAATAATTAAATAGAATTGTTAAATTGTCCCACGAGTTGCCTCGCGGTGAGTTGGCCATGGAGAGTTGTCTTGCACCAAGTTGCCTGTGGTGAGTTGGCTACCGATCAAAACACCTCAACAGCAACCAACACCCAGATGATCAGAAATTAGCACCAAGATTAACATTAGACCAACAATCAAGACATAAACAAATCAAAACAATCAAGGACCTGCCAATTCAGACAAACGAGCTAACAGTACCGAGACTATTCCCAGCAACATTGACTGGGCAGGCCACTAGCATATAAAATGAGAGTAAACCCCACTCCCTTAGTAAATATTACCTTGTTTGGTAATAAAACTTCTACAAGAAAACAACCATGCTATGAGATCATCAAGGACCTCTCATTTCAACCCTGTGCTACAAATATTCTCTTTTACTGGTACATCTAAAATCAAACCGAAAAATTATAAGACCTCTTCACTAAAAGTTATGAAGTGTAATCTACTATATTGTTCCATAGTGAGGGTTGGTAGGTATATATTCGACTTCCCAATAAAGGACTAAAAGAGAATAACTGCCCTAGCGTCTCACAGCCTGATCCCCGTGCTCCCAGTCTAGTACCCCAGCCACCATGCTGTATCTTAGAGAGAGACCGTAAAATTGATAAATTTAACCACAAACTTAAATGTAAATTATATTAGAAGAAATTGTGTATGCCTAAAAGGAGAAACCAAAGCAACACTAACTTTCAAAAAAGAACAACAAAGAAAAGAATAACAGATTTTGAGATTTCATTGCTTTCTTCTATAGAAAGGTCTTAATAATGTATTTACACAAATCATATGAAATTTAGAGGACACTGGAGAAAGGGTGTTGGTACTTACCTGACACGCCCGTTCTCTTTGAGCTGTGAAGAGCATCCAGCAGTGGGAGGTGCTTCAGTCTCTGCATGTCTAGGCTGGGCTTAATTTGTGGAATGCTCCTCCTCCTCCACGGGACTCCTCCCCAGCATTCCCCAGCTTTGGCGAAGACGAGAGAAATAAACGCCCTCGTCCTCAATACCCTAACAAATTCGTTGGCTGAAACAGAACCCCACTAGAAGGAAAAAGGGTGGGGCTGGATGCTCTTCACAGCTCAAAGAGAACGGGCGTGTCAGGTAAGTACCAACGCCCTTTCTCCCATGAGCTGTTCAGAGCATCCAGTAGTGGGACATACCAAAGCTTGGCCTGTCCTACGGGAGGGACTCCGTCTGGCCTGGAAACCCCTCCTGGTCCCTGTGGACCCGTTGCAGAACTCTTCTGCCAAAGGAGGCCTCAGCGGATGCAAACACATCTATTTTATAATGCCTAATGAATGGTGATGGAGAGGCCCAGGTTGCGGCTCGACAAATTTCAGTTATTGGTGCCTGTGCGGCCCACACTGCCAATGTTGCGGCGCTCCTTGTTGAATGAGCTGTTATGCCCCTGGGCACCTGCAGTGATTGAGTCTGATACGTTTTCATTATCGCGGCCCGTAGCCAACGGCCTATTGTAGAAGATGAGATCTTGCATCCCTGAGTGTTGGGCTGAAATGACACAAATAAGGCTTCCATTTTTCTGAAAGTTGCTGTGCGGTTAATATATATTCGCAATGCTCGCCTCACATCAAGCCTATGCCATTGTAGTTCCAAGCCTTGGGATGGTCTGGGACAAAAATTAGGAAGTATCAGTTCTTGTGCCCTATGAAAAACCGAGTTAATTTTGGGAATAAACGTAGGATCAGGACGAAGGACCACCCGGTCAGAATGGAAAACACAAAGATCTTGTCTCATAGACAAAGCTGCAAGTTCCGAAATACAACGAGCAGAAGTGATCGCTACAAGGAAAACTACTTTATGCATCAGAAATTGGAGACTTGACGATTTCAAGGGTTCAAAAGGGCCCTTAGTGAGTGCGACGAGGACCCTGTTAAGGTCCCAGGTGGGATAATGGTGTACTGCTGGAGGGCGTAAACTTGTGGCTCCTCGAAGGAAATTCCATATGTGTGGATGATGGGAAAGAGATAGTAGACCTTCACAAGTGAGAACTGACGCCAAGGCCGCCACCTGTCTTTTCAACGTATTAGGTGATAATCCCTTGTCAAGTCCCTCTTGCAAGAACTTTAGGATTTGAGCCACAGATGGAGAGATGGGATCAATTCGAGACTTGGTACACCATTTGCAGAAACTGGACCATGTGGCATTGTAAATGCGAGTTGTTGAGGGGCGTCTGGCGGCTTGGATGGTGGCGATAACTCTGTTGGAAAACTTTTCGCTCTTCAGACGACTCCACTCAACCTCCAGACGGTCAGGTGCAACCATTGAGGGTCCAGATGTTGAAGGGGTCCCTGGGTTAGCAAGACCCTGTCTGGCGGAATTCTCCATGGTGTTGATATGGATAGACTGCGGAGGTCTGCAAACCACGGCCGTCTGGGCCAGTAAGAAGGTACTAGAAGCAGCTCCGCCCTCTCGTCTAGCAGTTTCTGGATGACCTTGGGAAGCAGTGGAAATGGCGGGAATGCATACAGAAGTCCTGGGGGCCAACAACAGTGGAGTGAATTGAACTTCTCCGCTCTTTGAGAGGGGTACCTGGAAAAAAATATTGGGAGCTGAGCGTTGAGGGGGGAAGCGAACAGGTCCACCACCGGCTGTCCAAATGTCCTGACCGCCTCTTGAAACAGGATCGGATGGAGGTGCCACTCCGATTGATCGATCGTGGCCCTGCTTAGCCAGTCTGCCTGTGTATTTGACAGGCCCGAAATGTGCTCTGCTCTGATGGAAAGTAGGTTGCTCTCCGCCCAACAACACAAGTGCTCCGCTTCCTGCATGAGATGTTTCGACTGTGTGCCCTCGTTTGTTTATGTGAGCTTTGGCTATTACATTGTCGGTCAATATTAGTATATGCTGATTGCGTACCTGTGGAAGGAAGCTGCGGAGAGCCAGGTGTACTGCTCGAAGCTCCAGCCAGTTTATGCTGCACGACTATTCTATGGCGGACCAACGGCCTTGGGTTGTGAGTGATTGAACGTGTGCTCCCCATCCAAACAGGCTGGCATCGGTGGTGATGGTAAGTCTGTGTGGCTCTTTGAAGAGGAAGCTTCTGTTGATGACTGGTCTGGTCCACCAGAGGAGAGATATGAGGACCTTTGATGGTACCCTGACCTTGTATTTGGAGTTGCTTCGGCTGGAGCGCTGGTACGGGAGCAGGAACCACTGGAGGGGATCTAGTGTGGAGCTGGGCCCAAGGGATGATAGATATACATGAGATCATCTTGCCTAACAATTTTGATAGTTCTGCTAGGGACACCCTCTTAAGGCCCCTGATCTCCTTAACTGATTGCTGAATGCTATTTAGTCTATCTGGTGACAGGTAAACTTTGCCTTCCACCGTATCTATAACTGCCCCCAGATGGGTTAACCGAGTCGATGGTGTTAAATGACTCTTTTTCCAATTTATTGAGAACCCGTGTTGTTGTAGGGATTGTAATATGTTCTGAGTATCTCTGACTGCTTGATGATAGGAAGATGACAAAATCAAGATGTCATCAAGATAACACTGGAGTCGTATGGAGATATCATGGAGATGAGCAGCTAGCACTGCGAGAACCTTCGTGAAGGTCCTGGGGGCAGAAACTAGTCCAAAAGGAAGGGCCACATATTCAAAATGATGGTTATTATAACAGAATCTCAGAAATTTATAGTGGGAAGGCCGAATAGCAATATGTAGGTACACCTCTGTCAGATCTATGGACGTAAGTACATCATTCTTTCTGATGCAAAGTAAGATAGATTGCAGGGTGTGCATTTTAAACTTGTGATATACTAAGAAACGGTTGAGACGTTTCAGATACAATATTGCTCTCCACCCCCCCGAACTTTTGGGAACAACAAAAAGATGTGAATAGAAACATCGCCCTCGTTGATTGGTAGCTACTGGTTGGGTGGCTCGTATGTCCAGTAGATGATGGATAGCTGTTTCCATAAGATTACGTTTAACCAGATCTCTGGAAACAGGGCATGACATGAAAAAGTCTGGGGGAGTTGATTGAAACTCCAGCGCAAGACCAAATCTGATCGTGTCTCTGACCCAGGAATCAGACGTTGAGGAGTCCCATTGGTCCGCGAATAATTTAAGGCGCCCGCCAATGGGAGCCGGGTCCGGGGAGTTATCTTGGACGCTGGAAAGACCTATTTCCTGCTCCTCGAAAGGAACTCTTGGATTGGCCACCCCTTCTGTTCCTATCCCCAAAGTCGGACCTCTCTGGCTGCTGCCCTGGTCTGAAAGATGGGGGTCTCTGGTATCTGGGTGAGAAGAATCCCTGATAAAAGGGCCGAAAGGATCCCCTCTGAAAGGACTGAGGGTTTCTAGAATCTGACTTCCAAAAAAGGGAAGGTAGAATTTTCTTTTTCTTTCGGATTTCGATTAGCAGCGGGTTGAGGGCAGGGCCAAAGAGTCTGTCTCCCACAATAGGAGATGAAGCCAGCTTGCATTTGTGCTTAATGTCTGCTTGCCAATGTTTTAACCATAGTAAGTGTCGCGCTGTGACATGTGAGGTAATGGCCCTGGCTGAATAAGTTGCATCAGCTGAGAATTAAGCGGCTGCTATAAGTTTTACAATATATTGGTGTGCTCTAATGTTGGAATTAGGGACATGTTCCCGTAAGAGACAGAGCCACCTGAGAGCAGCACGGGTAAAAAAGGAAGCAGCCGTGGCCACTCTGATGGCCCATGTGTCAGACTGATGGGACCTGTGTAGGGCAAGCTCGGCTTGTTTTTCCTCCGGCTTTAATGCCTCCAGCACTTCACTGGGAATGGAGGACGAGGACGCTAATCCCACTATAGGTTCGTCTACTTCGGGAGTATTCAATAATTTTGAGAAATCAGGGCCCAAATTAAAATATTTCCTGTCATATCCTGTGGGGGCAGGGTACACTGCTGCGGACGCCCACTGTTTCTGTACCAGGTCTGAAAACATGTGAGAAACTGGAATCATATCTGCCTCGACTACCAGTTGGTTGAAAATTAGATCTTCTGGTCCCACTTCTGAAGGAGTTGGAGTGGTAGAAGGGGCCGACTTGTTCAGGCGTGCAATGTTTTTTGCCTTAAACAAAAGTGATCTGAATAGTTGTGGGTGGAATAAGCCTGAAAATACTGGTTGATCAGGAATAAGGCCCTCATCCTCAGACATCCCACTTTCTAGGGGGTCTGCTTCTGACAGGGCCGGGTCACTGTCATGTATTGATCCTGACCCAGTCTGTTCCATTTGATCAAAGTGATCCACTTCTTCTGCCTCCTCCTCCTGCAGCCCCTGGAGGGGCATGTCCCCCTGAAACTGTACCTGGGTATAATGTTGCTCCTATCTGGTCAATGACCTTAGAGATTGAGAATCATAGTCAGTGGTTACCGGGTCAGAACTGTGTGTTGAAGACCTGCTGCAATTCCCTGGCGGATTGCCAACTCCATCCATGCCTTCATTCTCTCTGGAACTTCCTCTGGAAGAATGTCGTCCTGTCGAAGACCAGCAGCCATCGGAGTGAATGTACCTTCAGGAGCCCTTCGCGTGATCTGTGTTCCAGGTAACTGGGCCTGTTGACTCTGGGAAACCAAGCTGTGTCTGGATGAGAGGGAGAGATCTAGGGGAGGAGGAGGATGGGAAGAGGTAGACGGTACTGGACTGGGGGGCAGAAGGTCCTGTGAGGCCCTGTGTGCCTTCCTTGCACACCTATCTATTTGCTTTTCTAATGCTTTATGGCGCCTCTTGGCATCCTTTTCTGAAGCTTTAGAGTGACCTTTTGTCTGCTTGGATTTGTGCTGAGATTTAGCTTTGACCCTTGATGTTGAGCAGGGGTGTCAAACTCAAATTCATCGGGGGCCGCATCAGCAGTTTGGTCCCCATCAAAGGGCCGGTTGTATCTGTAGGTCTATGTGTCCACTCTTTATTATCATAAATTAATGTCACTGCATTCAATTATTACTGTTTTTGTAATAATGTAAGTAATAACTAGCTCTGAAAGCAGAAACATAGTCAGAATAATGACAAGTAGATATTCAAATGTACAATTATTGTACAATGTATTGAAAAATGTTTTTGGTAACAAACATTAATTTTTTTTTAAACATACAAATATTGCCAAACACTGTTTATTAAACATATGGAAAACACAAGGCATTACCTTTTTTAACTTTACTGACTAGATGGCTGACATCGTTTTCCTAAGGTCAGTCCATCGATGTTTGGCGTTAGGTCTTGTGCTGTAGCAATCCGCAAAACAGCATGGAGGTTATCATCAGTGATGCGTGATCTGAGCTTGGTCTTGTTCAGATTCATGACTGAAAACATCTGTTCACATAGATAAGTGCTCCCAAACATGGACAGAACACGTGCAGCTTGAAGTCGGAGCTGTGGCATCAAAGCAGGGGAGGAGACGGTAAAAGTCGTCGACTGTCGCATCCTGGAACTTCGCTTTCAGGCTGCTGTTGGACTGCCCCTTTTATAGTGCCCAGCCATCTGCCCCTCCATTTACTTTACTTACCTTTTACTTCTTTCTTTCTTTTACTTCTTTCTTCTTGCTCCTCTCCGCGGCGTCCCGCTCCTCTGATCCCTGGAGATGTCGGGCGGACGCCACGTGATGACGTCACGTCCGACACCCAGGGAGCAGTGCGGGCAGGAAGAAATCGGGCCAGGTCCCGGAAGGTAAGTAAATTTTTTTTTTTTGAACTTGAGCCATTTTTAAAATGAATTTACTCCGTGCAGGCACGGAGTAAATTCATTGAAAAAAAAGGGAGGCTGCAAGGCTGGCGGCGGCACCGCGGGCCATCAGGCGAGGTCTGGCGGGCGGATTTGGCCCACGGGCCTTGTGTTTGACACCCCTGATGTTGAGGGTTGAGAGCTACTACCGCCTGCCATTTTGAATTGAAAGAGATGCAGTATGCTCGTTATTCAAAGCGATACTGTTGAGGCGGTTGGCACGCCCAGGGGCCTGATCCAAGAAGGGACCGGTTGCCCTGATAATATCTTACCCCCTTGTTTTGTTTTTTTCAATTAAGATATATTCATATATAATATGAGTCGTATCACAGTAATAATATCTTTCCTTATTAAGATATTAATACTGAATATTTATTATTACTATTATTATTATTATTATTGTTATTATTATTATTATTGGAGTGAATGAAAGTTATATATATATATATATATATATATCACACATACATACATACATACATACATACATACATACAAACATATCTAAATATCTAAATTAATAGAGAAACAGCTTGATAGAATGAATATCCAAACAGCCAAATTAAGAACGCCTGAAAGGCCAAGATAATAAAGAGAGGCCTTCAACAGCTTCCCTGCACAGGCGGACATGGGCCTGGGTGCTCGCTGTTGTGCCGCTGGGTAAGGCTGTGAGGGTTAAGCCAACAATAATACACGGATGGCCTCGAATCTAATAAGAAAACGAGGTGTAATAATTCCTTAGGTTATCAGAAGGAAAAACCTCTGATCGGGAAGGAAAACTACCTCATACAGCTCAAGTTACAAATAGCGCGGCCAGTTGTTTTTTTTAAGTAAAGGCAAAAACAATGGCCGTTATTTTTGGCGCACGCGCGCTTTCCAAGCAACAAACTCCCGCCGCATGGGGAAATGCCTCCAACGGCTTCTCCTTGTGGCTAAAAGGAACGGCGGGGGAAGGGGTGGAAAGAATTCTTACTGCTTTCCACACCAAGATGGCGTTCTGAGGGGAAAACTCAACGATACGACTCGGATGAGAGCGAAAATGCCCACGCCGCTATTGCCGATATAGAGAAAGGCAATGCGGAATCACAATGGCAGGGGGTAGAACAAGCAGATGGGGGGGCTCGGAGCAATGCCAAAGCCGCCCGCCGCTTCGGGCGTGAAACAGCGCTGCCCGAAAATGCAAATGATCTCCGATGACCAAATGGAGAGAGCTAACGTCGGGAGATCATAAAGTGATTTGGAGGCTAAAAGCCTGAAAAAACGAACTGGACTATATCCAAACCCGCTGAGTAATACTCCTGTTTCGGCCATGGAAGAACAAAAAGCACTGCCTATCCACAATGAGGCTGAGCAAAAACTGGGGAACGCTGGCGAGGAGTCCCATGGAGGAGGAGGAGCATTCCACAAATTAAGCCCAGCCTAGACATGCAGAGACTGAAGCACCTCCCACTACTGGATGCTCTGAACAGCTCATGGGAGAATATCTAGGTCAAAAATAACTGAGGAGGGATATCATTTTTACAATGCCATTAAATTCTGGAGGAGTTTTAAACATGCACAAAGAAAACTACTTTATGCCATTTATGTATACATTAACATAATCTATGCTAACTCCCAGTGGTTTGCATCCATAAATTATAACCATATAAAACATATTTAAACCATACAAAATGACTTCATAACATTGCAAAAAAACCAGCCCAAAATAGCAACCCATAATAGTAATAAAGAAGACAGCCATTCCATCTTTAAGTGGCATTCATTTATAACAGAATGACTATTCTGTTTTTACTAATTCCTGGTAGTCGAATAAGGAGAATACTAGCCTGTTGAGAAGGGAGAGCTATTCCAAAACACAGGGGCCATAGCTGAAAAAAATCCCTTTTCTGTTCTGAATTAGCCCAACCTGCTGAATTTATTGAAAGGATTAGTCATGAATAAATAGCTGGCTATCATGTACAATTTCAATGTATGTCTCTCATACACTCACTTAATAAACTATATACTTTGTTTTCAAAGGGTGTGTTTATTTGAAATTTACTTAGCAAATTAGCAGATGCTCAGTAATTCTTCTTTGCAGGACTGGAAGTGATTTTCAAATAATTTTAAGTGCATCCCACTTGATTTTGAAACTGCTGGTTTAATAATGAAATGGGATGTTTTAACTGTTAACCCCTTACAAACTCATATTAAAATGAGCAGTGCATTTTATGGGTTTTTTTGTGTGCTCAAAATTATACCCAGCAGCAATTAACATTGGAGGAGAATTAGGCTGACAGAGTCACATTAAACAAATGAAACAATTTGTACATGACCATTTACTTGTGTTTATCAGGTAGCTAATGAGATCTGTCCAAGTAAGAATGGGTGAATCAGAATGCTTTGATGGGAATCAAATTTTCCAAGCATTCAGTTGTATTAGAATATCTTTTAAACATTTAAATATTTTAAATTCAAATATTTGTATTTTCATATCAATGGTCCCTGATATAAGGCCAAGAACTGCATTTCATAATGTGTAGAAAAATAATGTCTCACCAGCACATTAGTCCAGAAGTGCAAAATTAGACTAACTGACTTAAGGGCAATCAAATTAATTTCTCACCATCTGTAAAACAGGTAGTGCTTCTTTTACCTTACAGGGAAACCCAATGATGATATACTGTTATACCTCTAAGAAATACTGTCTTTTGCCCAATCTTACTTTCTTCTACTTTGTATCGCCTTATGTACAGCCCCCTTACAATTTGACTAGAAATACTTTTATGTGATTACTTATTAACTGACTGTGCAGTTTTGCTTGGCAGAATTCAGAATGACATATACAGTCAGACAAGTAAAAGAGCAGAAACGTAAAATGCAATTTTTCTCAGATTAGTATACGTTCTCTCTAAAGCACTAAATTAAGACATTAACATCTATCATATTTCTTATAAGGGTTTAAAATATTTTTAATTAAAATTACTTTATCATCTGATTATTACCACAGCCGAAGATAATTAAGTTGGTGGTTCATTTATTTAATTAATTCAGTCTAGATGACTAAACAGTTTTTAAAAAGGCAAACTTTATATAGCAATAAAATACTCTAGAGCTTAACCACCAGTATGCTCAAAAACTTGGGAGGACGGCTATGATTTCAATGATTTTTCTGAATGTCATCAGGGTGAGAGCTGAACGAATCTCTGAGGAGTTGCTGGACCAATAAGCGGCTCTCGAGACAGAGAAGGTACACTTCCTCAATCCCAACAGACAGCATAGCATTACTGAAGGGACACAAAGTGCACCCATTCTGCTTGACCTCACTAGACAGCCAGAAAAAAATGGACATAAACAAACTTAGCCATGGTCTGTTTTATGAAGTGATTTATAGGCGATACCTTGAATGGCACCTGGAAGCAGTAACCAGCTCAGCTCCGAATCACATGGGTATAGTGGGCATGCCCTTCATTGTCTGCATCACTATTTTCTAGACAAAGTGTAGTTGCCTCATAGTTTTCAAGAACAGGCCCACATAAAATCCATTACAATAGTCCATTTATGAGGTAATTAGTGCCTAAGGGACTCTCTGAAATGCCTCCTGATTCAAGAATGAACACAATTGTACATCAGTGATGAGTGTGAGGGTGTTACCCACCCCTCATAATCCAGAGAAGAATCTGCAAAGCCTCTGGACATATCTACTTGATAACAGGAGCTATTCACAATGAAAATAAATCACCTAACATATGTGAAAGGGATCATTAAAAACACCTAGTCATGCTTCCTATTTTATGTGGGAATTCAAATTAAATCTGTCAGAAAACTACAGGTAGTCCTTGCTTAGCAATGGTAAGTGGGGACTGATGACTCTGTCACTAAGTGATGCAATTGTAAAGCAGCACATCATGTGTCTACTTGTGAAAACAGCAGCAGTCCCAATTGCCATCATTAGGCAAATACCATACAGAAGCAGTGTCCTGTGATTTCCACTTGCAGGTGGAAACTGCAAGTCCTACTGGCTTTCCCACTGACTTTGTTTGTTGGAAGTACCTGTGTTTCCCCGAAAATAAGATCTGGTCTTATATATTTATTTTTTGGCTCCAAAATAAGCACTAGGGCTTTTTCCCCCCCCAGGGAAACACACTTTCAAGATAATCAGTTGGGTGCCCTGCCCTGCAGCATGCGCACAAGAGGCAGCAATCGTGCAAAGACAGATGGTATCTGACAGCTGCTACAGCCTGCCAGTCCCTTGGTGGACGCAGCAGAGGCAGAGGTGTGGGGGGGGGAGGCAGGCGATTTGGATGTACTGCACAGGCTGCAGGAAAGCGGAGAGTCAGTGGGCCAGAGTGGGTGGCTAGCTGTGGGCAGCTCATCTTCGATGGCGGCACCAGCAGCAGATGGGGAGGAAGGAAGGCGATCCCAATGCGCTATGCAGGCAAGCCAAATATGAACCTCCTACAGCTGCCTCGGCCGACCCTTAGCTTTTCTGCAGCCCATACGGCGCATCCAAATTGCCTGCCTTCCCCCCAGGGCCTCTGCCTCCATCTGCTGCTGGTATTGCCATGCAAAGATAAACCTCCCGCGACTGCCCCGGCCCATTGACTCTCAGCTTTCCCATGCAGCGCATCTGGATCACCTGCCTCCCCCGCCTCTGTCTCCTGCTTGGACAGGTAATCAACTCACCTGTGCTATGCAGGCTGCAGCTGCTGCCAGACTTGCATGTGCCACCTCCTGTGCAAGCCACGCCCACCCCCTTCACTAAGGCTTATTTTTGGGATAGATCTTATTTTCGGGGAAATATGGTATTACTACTGGGAAAATTCTTCTAACCTACAATAAGAATTGGCCTTCCTGTAACACTTAAATAGGAAATAGTTTGATCAGAAATGTTTTCAATATCTTTTCTGTGAGATTCTTTCAGGGATGTGCAAAACATTGCTAACTGAACAATCTTAAATTCAAAACACTGCATTTTGAGATCAAAACAGTTCCAAAATGTTTGCAAACAGCCAATTTCACAGTTGAAACAAGCTATTTACAACTGAGAATGAGGCGTTTCGAATCTGAAATAGTTCACATTCAAAACATTTTGCACACACTCCTTTCAACTATTTCAAAATTAATCATGATTATAAGCATTTTTCCATAGTTATCAGAAATTGAATCTCATTTGATTGCATACTTCTTGTCCACTATTAGTCTCCTCTTCTCAAAATTATCTCTTCCCAATTCTGTCAAACCCCATGTATATGCCAACAGTCCATCACTAAAACTGTTCCAATTTGTCAGAATCTGATGTCCAGAGCTGCATACAATGCTTGAGAATTGGAGTCTTACCAATACAGTGTAAAATGAAATAATAACTTCCTGTAATTCGGAAACAATGCTTTTGTGGATGCACTGGCAATTATATAAATTATTGTTTTACATTCATTTTGCAATCAAGATCTTTTTCATTAACACTATTAATAAATCTAATGGGGTACTGTAGGGATCAGTTCTCTCCCCCATCTTATATGTTATCTCCATAAGACCACAAAGAGAGGCAGTCTGTTGATTTGGGCTCCATTATTATCTATACTGTTAATACCTAGCTTTACGTCTTGACCCCAGGCTAAGGTGGAGGAGATGTTGTAGAAATCTCAATGCCTATAAGCAATTAAGCTTGCACAGGAGAAACAGATTGGGACTTAATCCCAATATAACTGAGTTGCTGTTGATACAGAATCCCTATGGGTCCATGGAGGTACTATCCCCTGCTGTGAACAGGGCTACTTTTCCTCTGAAAAAATGTTGGTGTGCAATCTTGGTGTTCTCCTGGATTCAAAACTCCTGCTGGCACAGCGAGAAGAAGCCACAGTGTTAGGGTTTGAGGATTAACCCCTAGAAAAGTATTGCAGCAGTAGTCAAACCAGGCAGCCAAAGAAGAGCGGAAGGGCCCCAGAGTATACACACACTGAACACAAACACTGTTTGTAGTTTAAATAGTTTTTAATCCAGTTAGAGTTTAAGCATTGTCATTCAGTCCATTAAATCATTCACAGTATTTCCATCCAGTAAGACTCACTAGTATAGTCCAAGTTAAGAGTCCTTGCAATATCTTTATCAGCCGATAAAGATATCTTCTCCTCCTCCGGTTTCACTCTCCAGAGAAACAAACGCTGGATATTCAGTAGAATTACGCAGTAAATCAGCAAACAGTATCAAACAAGAACAGTTCAGTCACAGGCACTCACAGTTAGTCGCAGCAGCACACAGTTACAGCCGCAGCAGCACACAGTTACAGTTACAGACAGCACACAGTAACAGTCAGTAAGCTTTCCAGCTTCTAATGCTTCCTTATATTGTAACTTCTAACCGCACCCTTAATCGGCTAATTGCCTGCTGCATTGTGCTTAAAGTGATAAGCACTTAAACCATGATATCTAAGTTTTATATATTTATTCACCCAAACCATATTTGGTATCAATGTTATACCTAACATACTCCCCTTTGGGTGAAATAAATATATAATACCTTACAATCTAATCCCATATTTTTCACAACTCTCCTGGTGCTTACTGGCACCTTGGGCTTTAGTAAAATTATCAGCTAAATTGTCCTCCGACATACAGTACTCTAGCTGAATCATCTTACTTCTTACAGATTGTCTCACGTTTAGGTATCTTAGATCTGTATGCTTGCTCCTTGTTTTTACTCCAATATTTGTGGCCATTTGAATTGCTGCCTGATTATCTTCATGTATAATTATAGGATAATCTACTGTTATACCTATATCAATTAACATTTGTTTATACATTATTAATTCTGTACATAACAATGATAAACAGGAGAATTCTGCCTCCATAGTAGACAAACTTATATGCTGTTGTCTTATTGACTTCCAGCCTATTAATGTCTTACCCAGCATTATGGCTGTTCCTGAAGTCGACTTTCTAGTGTCTCTTTCTGATGCAAAGCTAGCATCTGCATAAGCACTCAAAATTAAATCACCCTTTGGTTCTAAATACAATGAATAATTCATTGTCTTTTTAAGATATCTTAATATCCTCTTAGCTGCAATCCAGTGTCTTTCACATGGTGCAGAATTGAATCTAGCCAACTGATTCACGCAGTACGATATATCTGGTCTAGACCAATTACTAATATAACTCAAACTACCAATTAAAGATTGATAAATCACCTTATCAAACTCCGGGCTTTGTACATCAGTGTTGCTAAACTCCTGACTCATTGGAGTCTTAGCTGGCTTACAAAGCTCCATCTTGTAATCTTTTAGCAATTTGCTTATCTTATCTTCCTGAGATATCTTAAAACCTTTCCGTGTTTTCTTTATATTCAAACCGAGATACTTCTTTATCTCCCTAATTGCTTGATCTTTATTCTCTTTCCTAATGATGCTATTATTTTATTTGCTTCATCATTAGTTTCAGTTATCAATGCAATGTCATCTGTGAATAGTAATAATAATGATACTTTCCCATTTGTCTCCCTCTTAAACAGACATGGATCGGCTAAACCAGCTTTAAATCCTATATTGTCTAGTTCCTTTACAATATACTGGTTCCATTCATAGCCTGATTGTTTAAGACCATAGAGGCTTTTCTTTAACAACCAACAATCATTATTATCCTTATTTTCACTTTTAATACCAACAGGTTTTTCATATAAATAATATGTTTTAATGGGGCGTGCAAGTAAGCTGTTTCCACATCTAAATGGTTAACTATATAGTTTTTACTAGCTGCCCACACTAAAGCTGCTCTCAAGGTTGCTGCCTTAAGACTAGGTGCAAACACCTCATCATAGTCATTAGCATTCTGCCTAAAACCTTGGGCTACTAACCTTGCCTTATGGATTAATTTACCATCTTTATCTGTTTTTACCTTAAATATCCATTTGCAGCCAATGGATTTCTTTCCTACAGGTAATTTGGCATTTTCATACACCTTCATATCACTTAATGAATTCAGTTCCTTATTCATTGCTGCATACCATTTTCTTTTTCCTTAGTAGGATACTTTTTAATTTCTTCAACAGAATTAGGAACTTCATTAATCTGGCACACTGTGTTAGCCTGGTACCTATCAGGCGGTCTAGATACACGTGTAGTTCTTCTGGGAATTACAGGGCTTACAGGAGGACTTTGTTGAACTACTACCTGTTCATCTTCCTCATCCTGTTCAGCTATTGAATCTGTTTCTTCCTTTATGGGCACTATTTCATCCTGTATTTGTCTCTTTACTTTATTTTTAAAGTTACAGGGATAACTAATGGGATTTCTATAGGATTCAATAATTACATCTTTATTGGCATCCTGTTCTAATTTCTCCCATCCTTCATGTTCTAGAAATTGGGCACTAGCACTACATAACACTTTAGATGTGCCTTTCTCCCAAAATCTATATGCCCTATGGTTTGCCTGATAACCAACGAAGAAAAATCTTTTAGCTTATGTTGCCCTTTTTTTTGAGTTGTGCAGGAATATGCACCCATGCTGGTGCACCAAATGTGTGCAGGTAACTTAGATCAGGTTTCCTGCCATGCCATCTGGTGAATGGAATTTCACCTGTTGTTGTATTAACAACGTTCAATATGTTATTAGCACACATTGTAGCCTCCCCCACAAAGAATCAGGTAACCCAGAATCATTTAACATTGTTCTAACCATTGCCTGTAGTGTTTGGCCTCTTCTTTCAATAAAAGCATTATGTTCTGGCCTGTATGGAGCAGACTTCTTATGCTCTATTCCAGCTACCTTAAGTCTGTTCTGGAATTTGTTATTAACAAATTCCGTGCCATTATCTGTCACCAGGGTTATCAGTTGTCGTTTAGACTTTCTTTCAGCAAACCTAAGCCAATTGAAAAAATGTTGATATGTTTCAGTTTTGCTTTTCATTAAATAGCAAAACCCATATCTAGAATAATGGTCCATAATGCTCAGTATATATCTAGCACCCCCATACTGGGTTTCTTTGGACCTATTATGTCTGCAAATACTACTTCTAAAGGTTCTTTTGTTTTGAAACCATTTAGCCTATTTGCAGGCAATACTTTGCTCTTATCTTCACAGCAAACATTACAACGCAAATATTTATCACAAGGTTTTAACCTTATTCCTTCAGATAACTCAACTGTACGTTTTAGCATTTTAAAATTTACATGCCCCAAACGCCTATGCAATAAATGGATACATTCTTCATGAGGCTTTATATTATTAAATACAGTTTGAGCCTCCCCTTTCTTACTATTATCTAAGACATATAATGTTCCATTTAAAGCTGCAGTTACCCTTTTGTTATCTTTTTCAATTATGCAATTATTATCCTTAAAAGTAATTACATAACCTAATTTATCTAATACCCTTACTGAAAGCAAATTAAACTTTAGTTGCGGTACATACAACATTTTTATATCCTGGTTTATGAACGGACAACGTGCAAAACCTTGACCTTTCGCTTTCAGGTTCCAGCCATTGGCAAGTGATATATGTTGAGAACTTGTAGACATTTTTATAAATTTTGTCTTATCTCTTGTGATGCAGTGGGATGCGCCACTGTCAACCACCCATAGATTATTCTTCACATCAGAGTTGCTAAACGTGGCTAGTTCAAATGCTTTCTTTGGCTTTTTTACATTCTGGCTTTTTCTCTTTTGCAGAATCTTGCCAAATGTCCTCTGCCTCCACAATTAAAACACTTTTTAATTGTGTATGCCGTTGAAGATAAATTCTCTTCTTCCAGGTGCTTTACTTTACTTTGCTGGTTTCTTTCAAGCTTTGAAGATAATTTCTCTTCTTTCTTATCTTCTCTCAGCTCGTCACGCTCACGCCTTCTTCTGGCTTCTTCTAGTAGCCTGCCTGTTATCTCGGTTAATGAGAGGCTTTCTTTTGGCAATACTTCCAACGAAGTCACATAGTCATCATAGCTTTGATCTAATGAAGATAATATTATGTAGACTTGTTTCAGTTCATTAAATATAAGCTCTTTTTCTTGCAAATCTTGAAAAATGCTCTTCATACAGTTTAAATGAACTAACATATCTCCATTCCTCTGAAGATGCGTTCGAAAAAGCTTCCGTGTAAGATTTATATGTGCTCCTACACTGTCCCGAACATAAATCTTCCTGAGGTTCTCCCAGCAGTTTGCAGCATTTTCTTCTCCACGAATATGGACAAGCTGCTGATCACAGAGAGTCAGTCCTATGATGCATAAAGCCTGCTCATTCTTCAGTTTAAAGTCTTGTAACTTTTCGTTATCATCATCATCAGCAGGATCCCAGCTACTCACATCTGGTGGGTTTGCTATAATGTCCCACAATCCTTCTCTGCGTAGAAGTAAACTACATTTCATTGACCATGAAACATAGTTTGTTCCATCCAGCCTGGATATCATGGACAGTTGTGACAAATTTACTTGTGCCATTACTCTTCAGATATTTTGACTATTTTAAACTAATTAAAACAGTTTGTTTTTACAGTAATGTGCAACTCACACCAACTCTCTCTGCTATATCCTGGTTAGTTAGACTATGCTGCTGGGCCCATAACCAATGTTAGGGTTTGAGGATTAACCCCTAGAAAAGTATTGCAGCAGTAGTCAAACCAGGCAGCCAAAGAAGAGCGGAAGGGCCCCAGAGTATACACACACTGAACACAAAACACTGTTTGTAGTTTAAATAGTTTTTAATCCAGTTAGAGTTTAAGCATTGTCATTCAGTCCATTAAATCATTCACAGTATTTCCATCCAGTAAGACTCACTAGTATAGTCCAAGTTAAGAGTCCTTGCAATATCTTTATCAGCCGATAAAGATATCTTCTCCTCCTCCGGTTTCACTCTCCAGAGAAACAAACGCTGGATATTCAGTAGAATTACGCAGTAAATCAGCAAACAGTATCAAACAAGAACAGTTCAGTCACAGGCACTCACAGTTAGTCGCAGCAGCACACAGTTACAGCCGCAGCAGCACACAGTTACAGTTACAGACAGCACACAGTAACAGTCAGTAAGCTTTCCAGCTTCTAATGCTTCCTTATATTGTAACTTCTAACCGCACCCTTAATCGGCTAATTGCCTGCTGCATTGTGCTTAAAGTGATAAGCACTTAAACCATGATATCTAAGTTTTATATATTTATTCACCCAAACCATATTTGGTATCAATGTTATACCTAACATACAGCTAGGAAAGTGTTCAAGTAGCTTTGGCAGGTCAGCCAGCTTCATCACTTTAATAATGCTTCATTTTTAAAAAGTGCAAAATTTTAAAATGCCAAATATTTTAAATTTCCATTTAGTATACCTAAAAACATGCTTGCATTATATACACTAATTTGTATAAGTCATTTTACTTCAAATAATAATGCCAACATAGTAGGCATTTATTAAACAGATAATTGGAGAAAGCACTGGTCTTGTTTAGCATAAGTTCCTAATGAGAGATTTGAGTAAATTCAGTCCATTGACATTCAATTTGTATAAGTTTTGATAAATGTCCTCACTGAATGACTATTAATAAATAAGTTCAAGAAATCATTCCAATCTACTCAAGAAGCAATCCATCATTTTAATGTGTTTTAGTCATGTCAAGGTATTACTTAGAACACAGCATGACAATTCTGTAATAAGACCGGCAATTCTTAATAATAATGCATCACATTATTTTACTAGCGTATAAAAACATGTACAGTTAATGCCAGAGTTTGTAACTATTCAGATTCCTAGTGTAATGCAGTTAAATTCAGTCTTCATCAGCTTCTAAGAAATTACTAATATCCTGCGAGAAAACCAGAAGATAATCTACACTAGCAAATGATTTTATTGGCTTACATTAAGTAAATTTCTTTTGATTGGAAAATAGTAAAAAAAGAATAAGAATTACATTTTTTTTCACCTCTGAAATTGATTGTTCCACCTATGATATGAGAATGACCTAAGTTTCCTTTCTCCAGTCTTGCCTTTTCTACTATATGCACTGGACTGCCATTTAGCATATCTCAAGATATAACTTTTCTATAAAAATGTGGATACTCCACGGTACACTGTTGAACTGACAAATATTGAGCAACTATTATTGTTGGAGATTTTCCATTAAAAGAAAAAGGTAACTAAGCAACCAAGCCTCCTCTAAATAAAGCAACATCTCTGCTAAATACATTATCAAAGTATCAAGCCAATACAAGTTAAATCTATATTAAATTTGAATATAAAAATAAATTCCACATAATTAAAATACTTTGCCTTACCATATCTTCCTAAAAAGATGAACAAATATAGTAAGGAGAACAATAACTGTAGAACAAAAAAGGATAAGAAAACACATCTTACAATTTTGTGATCCTGACTCTTGGGAAGATGTTTATCTCTTTCAAGTACTAGTCATCTGAATGGTATGATTAATGTTGTGAAACACATGTAGAGATAGAAGATATTTATAGTTTGTAGTTACAATCCATATTCACCCTACCCTAAATAAAGAAATAAATAACTATCCATATTGGTTGGGGAGTAAATCCACCAAATTTAATATGAACTATTTTTAAATAGAAATACTTAGTTGTATTTTTAATTCAAAGAAAACTGTCATACACAAGGCTTCAGGAAAATGCTAGATGATTCAAATACATCAATTTCATATGCTTCAAATATAAGGACTAACATCTCTCCTAATCTGTTTTAAGGGTTTTCATAGAAATAACTGAATGGATTTTATATTAAAAGCTTTCTGTACAAAGATTGCTTTTTTAAAATTGTGTTTTTTTAAAAAATACAAATATAATGAACCCAAATGAAAAAAAAGCATAGTGTTACACAACATATCAAGAGATTCCATGGGTACTATAGTTTATTTTCTCCTTCAGTCTCCAATTCAGGGGTTTTACTCGTCTCTGGGGAGAGGAGAAAAGACAACATGAACTTGAAAAGTGGCAGCCCTGAGTTACCCAATCAACACAGTCAAAGCTGGTTAGCATCTGGATGGGACACAACAGATTAGAATGGGATGTAAAAACAAACAAACAAACCAAAAACCATCCAGGAAGAAGACAGTGGCAAACTTCCATACTGTCGGTTCAACTTGTGAGATAGAATCAGTCAGAGCCAGGGAGATGCAGGATACCCTTGGAAGTGAGGCTTTTATTAATTCCTTTTTAAAAAAATACAAGGGATTTTGTTTTCATTTTTGTTTTCATTTTGAGCATATCTTCCTACTCCTTCTAGCTAGCATCTAGGATCCGTACATGTCAGAGCCTGAGGTCTTTCAGATGCCTGTGCTTTGGGCTGTCTACTAACAACTTATTTCTAGTTTAACGAAAGGAAAGACTAGAGGAGACATGATAGCAGTGTTCTAATATTTCAGGGGCTGCCACAAAGAAGAGTGGGGGGTCAACCTATTCTCCAAAACATCTGAAGGCAAGACAAGAAACAATGGATGGAAACTAATCAAGGAGAGAAGCAACCTAGAATAGGTGTTGGCTTACCTGAATGCAGTTTCTCAGCATGCCTTGGGATAATCCACACATACGGGATGAACAAGATTCATTTTTCCAGAAGTTGGGAAAGCACCACCAATGGAGCCGCTCGCTCCATTGTGACCTGTGTGATCAAGGACCTGATGCTGTCCTGATGCTCCTGGGACAAATATACCTCACATAGATTTGTGTCTATCACTGCGCCTAGATGAAGGAGGCGGGTGAAGGGTATTAGGTGGCTTTTCTGGAAATTGATTGCGAATCCATGGTCCTGTAGGACCTGGATTGTGTAAGTTAGGTCTGATTTGGCTTGTTGGCTGGAACTGGACTGGATAAGGATATTGTCCAGATAGCACTGGACGTGCACCGGGATTGTTCTGGGTGCACGGCCAGTGCTGCCAGCACCCTTGTGAATGTGCTGGGGGCCGATGACAGTCCAAATGGGAGGGCCTTATATTGATAATGCCCCCCTGTGTAATAGAACCTGAAAAACCTCTGATGGGAGGGGTAGATGGGGATGTAAAGGTAAGCCTCCATCAGATTGATTGACGTTAGGATTGTCCCCCCTTATGCCTTCCAAGATGGACTGCACAGATTGCATCTTGAATCTCTTGTATTCTAAATGAGCATTGGGCTTTTTGAGATCCAGGATCAGTCTCCATCCTCCTGAGGACTTGGGAACTACAAATAGAATGGAGTAAAACCTGTGCCCTTCTGGTCCTCCAGTACTGGCTCGATGGCCTGGATGTCCAGCTGTGTCCATGAGTTTTTTCCTTAAGTGGTTCTTGGAAGTTGGGCAACGGGTAAAGGTCCTCGGAGGAGTGGACAGAAAATCCAGGGTGAGACCAAATCGCACTGTTTTCAGGATCTAGGAATCGGATGTGATGGTCTCCCATCGGTCTGCAAATAGGGCCAGTTGGCCGCCAATGAGAGGAAGGGTCCGGCAGTCATTTGGATTGATGGTAGGGATGACCTCCTGTGCCACAAAAGGGCCGCTTAGATTGAAACTATTGTTTATTTCTATCTCAAAATCCCGCTCGATCTGTGGGTCGATCTGATCTGTGCTAGTAGGACCTTTGGAATTGTGAGAATTCCTGGCCTGAGTCTGAGGGGTGAAATGGCTGCCTATGGGTGTAGGGGGAGACCTCCTATCAGCCCTCCTGGTAAGAGAGGAGAACACCTTCCTCTTATCTTTATTCTCTACTATAAAGGAATGTAAGGCCTCTTCAAATAAGGAAGAACCCATGTAGGGAGCAGAGGCCACTTTCCATTTGATTCTAGCACCTGCTTGCCACTGTTTTAGCCACAGCAGACA
The DNA here is from genome assembly GCF_049901735.1 of Notechis scutatus. Lineage (NCBI taxonomy): Eukaryota > Metazoa > Chordata > Lepidosauria > Squamata > Elapidae > Notechis > Notechis scutatus. Next base: position 197,722,975 of record NC_142009.1, read on the forward strand.
AAGAAGTGATGTTGGAGGCCAGGGCTCTGGAGGAGAATTGGGCTGCATGCAGGGAGGAATTGGCTGCAAATTCAGCAGCTGCCACCAGTTTGTTAACGTCCTGGTGCATTCTGACTTCCTCAGGGGGAGTCCTAGCCTGTAATTGGCGGAGCCAGAGAAGGGACATTCTAGTGAAAAAGGAGGTGGCTGCAGCTGCTTTGACTGCCCAGGCGTTGGCCTGGTGTGTTCTGCGGAAATTTTGTTCTGCTTTTTTGTCTTCTGTTTTAAGGGCCTCTGCTATGTTGCCAAATATGGCAGAAAAGAGACCAAGGACGCCAAAGGTTCATCTAGAGGGGGAAGTTGTAGTGACTCGGAGAGAAGAGGAGCCATATTGAAAAACTTGTTATCATTACCCCCTGGAGTGGAAAAAGATCCTGGCTGTGCCCATTGCCTCTGAACTACAACCAAAAATAACTTGGGACAAGGAATTTCCTATTGGAGAATTATAGGTTCAGAAAAAAACCCGCTATTAGGTCCCTGAGTATCAGGTAAAGTAGTTGGGATAGGGGGCGGAGGATCAATTTGGGCAGTATTCCTAGCCTTGTGGAGGAGGGATTTAAACAGCCCCAGCCTAAACAGACCTGTGAACGGGGATGGATCGGGTGATAAGTCCTCATTTTCTGAGAATCCCTGTTCTCCCTGAACTTCCTCCTCCATCCCGGATGCCCTGCTCCTGATGGACCAGGCCAGAGAGACCTCCCTCTGGTGCCTGGAGAAACCCATGGAGGCTTGGTATCACACTGGCTGCAATGGTTGAGGATCAGATCTTGGGGAAGAAGAGTGGCTCCTCCCCCTCAGGGTGTAGACTACCCCTTGAGAAATGGCCTGAGCAATAATGGCCTTAATATCCTCAGATAATTCCAGGCCCACTCTATCTGCTGAGTGCATCCCCACTGCAGTTGGAGTAAAAGTGGCCTCAGGGGTTTCAGTCCTGTCTCTGATCTGTAAATCTGCAGGAGGGAGCATGCAATCAAAAGGAAATCTCTGAGTTTGGATTTCCTCAGCAGGTAGGATAAATTCCTGCTCCCTATCTCCTTCTGGTGACCAAGCCCCTGAAGCTGCAGGCAACTCCTGTGCTAATGGCTGCTGAGAGAGGGGGCTAACAGGCCCTGTTTGGGGGGAGGGGGAATACCTCTCCTGGTCAGCTTGCTTCTGAGCTCTGGAGAACTGCTTTTTCAATGCTCTTTGCCTTCTTTCTTCTGTTCTTGTTGGCTTTCTGGAATAAAAAGCCTTTGCCTTTATTTTGTTAGTAGCCTCTTTACTAGCAGATCTGGCTTTCCTGGGACTCTGCTTGGATAGTTTAGTGCTCGTGGGCTACATGCTGCCCTTGGTCAGCCATGCTGTTTGATTGTTGGGAGGAGAGCTCTCTCGATCTTCCAATCCTGCTGCTCCCAAAGGGAATTCAGGCCTTGAAGCCTTCCATGGGCTGTGACAGTGGCGGCCCTACCAGTCTCCTGGATAGGCTGCACAACTTGCCACATGGCCAGAATGGCCACCGCTGGCCCCGAAAATCAGCTGTAGAGCACAAAAGCGAAAGCAGCTACCCAGTTAAGCCTGGAAGCGTAACAATGCACTGGGGGCGATCGCTGCTTCAGTGCCCCCCTGGGGGTAGGGGATCATTTTGGGGCTCCCCTTGACTGCCTGGGCTCTTAGGCCTTCAATTGGTAGTTCAGGGGACCGCGAAAAAGAGAGCAGGCAGAAGTTCCAATTGCTGCCCTTTTACAATATTTTATATACTTTGAAGGATTTTTTTGCAAACCTTTGGGAGAATCCACACTTTGAACTGCTGCTTTCTGCTGAAATTGTTGGAGCCAACCTTTGACACGTCTCTGTAGGGTCAAGACTGAGTGTTGTGACAGGGGCTAGGGGGATTCCTGCCCCGACAGGAAGAGGTGTGGCAAAGATTGATGACTCAGTCTCTGGGCGGAAAGGCAGATTCAACCCATATGTGTGGATTGTCCCAAAGGCATGCTAAGGAGAAATTTCCTGACAGTGAGAACAATCAATCAGTGAAACAGCTTGCCTTCAGAAGTTTTGAGTGCTTCAACACTGGAGGTTTTTAAGAGATTGGACAACCATTTGTCTGAAATGGTATAGGGCTTCCTGCTTGAGAGTGTGTGTGTGTGTGTGTGTGTGTGTGTGCGTGTGTCTAGAAGATCACCAAGGTCCGTTCCAATTCTGTTATTCTGTTATACTTGCCATAGCATGGGCTTTTAGAAAGCTTCTCACCTGAATAACTCATAATTGGCTAACTCTCCAGGCCATTATGATTTGCCAGTGAATTGGGACACTTGGAGAGGGTATAGCTGACATGCTCTACTGTGTTTCTCTGACATTCTATCTGCCTTTTCTAGGCATTACTACTGACCTGTGTGTCTTTTGGTTTTAAAATATTTTTCTCCTCTTTCTTCTCCTTTAACTACCATAATTTTCCGCTGAACCCTTTTAAAAGCATATTTTGAAAAAAAAAATGATATGGATGTTCCCTAAATAAAAATGGGAAAGAAAGGGTACCTAGGTGCATTAGTTGCCATTCACCCTTCCTTTCCTAAGCACCAAGAAAACTATAAGGCTTTATTCATGAAACTGCCAGGAACTTAAGTTTGATGTGAAAAATTCACCTTTTTCAGTAAGGTCCATTTTACCAAGAGTGAAATTTGATACAACCTTTGATGACCCAGAAATATTAATGTGCTGGTAATATGATATCATTAATGAAATATGTCACTGTCATTTTTAAATATCTGAGATTTAATTAAAATTTTCTCAAACACTGATCTAGACATCACTGATTAGGAAACCCATGAAGGAAGTACCTTTAAAGTGTTGAAGCCAACAAGCCTGGGGAATATGTTTCAGGTCTTTAATTTATATTTTTAATAACAAGAAACCAATCGTCAAAATCCTTTATATACTCGAAAGTTCAGAAGAGTTAGTGTGCAAGCATAGGCCTAGTAGATATTAAGAGGAAATTGTGATGAAATGTTGTCCTGATTCCTAGGAGGGAAGGAAGGCATTCCCTCTCTCCTGGGAACCCACAAAACATTCCATCACAGAAACAGACAATTCAGCAGTGAGTAATGAATGAAATGTGTCACTTCCTGGTTGCAGAGACTCGGAGTACTTTGTTATAAGAAACTATGTCAAGCAAAAATAGTGCACTTCTATATCACCAGCAGGAATTTAATACTTACACCACATTTAACATGCTAGCTATTGGATAATCATATAGGTAGAGGTAAAAGGTCGGTACTTCATTTCAGTTAAACATTCTGCTCAGGTGGCAGCTTGACAAATGAAGGTATAATCTCAAAATTTCAGACTTTCAGATCAGAGATTGTAGCTGACTGCTTAAAAAAAAATCAAAAAGTTCTTCTCAGGAATGAATGATCTGCCCTCATTAGTCTTTAGAATAACCCAAGGTTCATGAATGAGGATATATACTGTTTTCCTAAAGAGGCAAGCAACTACTGCAGATCCAATATTAGATTAACTTTAATTCACATTTGAAACTGGAATAATTTTTTGACCTCACAGAGCCCAAATTTTCCAAAAACATTTTAAACTGACACTAGTGTTTAATAAAATAAAAATCTGGGTTTTCTATTAGTAATGATTACAATCTTTGGACTGTGTTATAAGAAAAATGATTGGCAACTCTGTATCTACCATGCAAATTCTATTTTTACTTCTATTCTACCATTACATTATCCTGTCCACTAAAATATAGTGCCTATTCTACTATAAATGGCACAATTCAAAAATGTTACCATTGATGTGTAATTTTTTTTCTGATGACATTTGACTATGTTTTGAAACAAATATATAGTTCTACTTTAAATCTAACTTTGCTGCTGGCTGAATTCTTGTTTGTTATTTGCCATGTAATTAAAACATAGACACAACCTTACTATATCATTAAACCTAGACCATATATCTACTCCAGAACAAAAAAAGCAACTTTTGCAAACACCTATTAAACAATGATTGAAAGAAAAAAACCCCTAATGTATTTTCTAAATCTATATACAGTACTTTTATCAACTTTAGAAAAACCCAACTTGTTCAAAATGTTTCAAGGTTATTCCTTGAAACAAACATGGAATGCATTTATTACTTCAGCTGAGTACCCCGTTGCAAGCAGCCAAGCTACTAAGCTGATGGGCAAGCAGAACAAATTTGACTCTAATTAAATGGCAGTGGCTAGTGTTTTTTTCCTCAAGATTCTGGTTTTCAAAGTAAACTATGACTTGGAATCTCATTGTCTTAAAAACACCCTGCTTTCAAATGTTCCCCTCTGTATCTCCAGTTACTAACTAAGATACTACTTTACACTCCCTAACCAGATGACATTAGATGTGCAGTGAAAGCTGTTACAAAGCCTAATTACAGCAGAAAAGACAAGTCCTGAGTTAGGGATGGTTAGTTTTTCCTTTCCACAAAGGTTTCCACTCTCCTCAGACAACTGCATATTTATAGCCTACTAGGGTTCAATTCCTGGACATTTGAAGATCTCTCTCTCTCTCTCTCCCTCTCCCTCCCTCCCTCTCTCTTTTAAACTTCCCATTCTGAGGTTGATATTTCCTGGAGATTTCTAAATCCTGCTTAGCTTTTCAATCTCAGCTAAAGTCAGATAGGTATTGCCACGTGCTGGATTACAATTATGTTAAAAGCAATTTGATTGTCTTTCCCTAGGATACATCTGTAACTCTTCTTCTATTCGCAATTGAGAAAAGGGAGGTAAACTGGGACTTGAAGAAATAGACAAATTAAATCCTCAGTCTATGAGTGTGCCGTGTATATTCTACAATCTTTTTGATGGCTGTTCATGCCCATCTGAATGACCAAGTAATAGTGGTTTGATAGTCAATAGTTATTGTTTTATAAAGTTTTCATTTTGTTTTCTACTTCATACCTCTTTCAAGTAAGGAAGAGGATAGCTTTCAAAATAAATGACATAGAATAAATGAATTCCTATTAGATGCCTGAACATTTTCAAAATGAAAATTGATTAGTTCAAGCTAATAGATGAAATTAGCTAAAACTCCTCCTATTCTACATTTCAAAAACTGTCACTGCTGGATTACAATGTCACAGAGACAGCCCCAACTGCAAATGGCTCAAATTTACTATACAATATAGAGAAAAAAATGTCTCTCTTCCACCTGGTCACTTCCCTCCTGTCCATTACACATACAGCCTTCTGTTACTTTTTACCAAATCTCAATTCTTTTCCTCTTGTGATTCTTGCGTCTATCATCACCATCTCCTTTTCAGGATTGACTTTTAGAATACTGCCTGTGTTTTACTTCAACCACTATGATTCTGACCAGTCGCCTTCATAGTGCCATAGTTTTTCATTTTATGACATACAGACTTCAAATTATGCAAGGCTGGCTTCAATTTTATTGAGAGTTTCACTTCTTTTCTGAGCTGAAAGAAGAGCACTTGACACAACCTTTGCTGTTACCTTTTTCTCTTCCTACTCACAGCAATCAGTAAAGTAATGGCAACCACCAATGATAGCTCCAGCTCTTTTACCTCGATCACATGTAATGGTGGTCAAATGGCAGTAACCACAAAAAATATAGTGGCAATTTTTTTATATAGTATCGGTTATCAGGAATTATCAGTAAATAGAAAGTAAATTAATAACTAATGGCAATGAAGGGAAAGTAACCTGCTCTTTCCACCTCAGAATTTCAGATGCTTGCATGGTTAAGTATGAGAAACTTAAAACTTCAACCTGAACATGACCGTTATATAAGAAGAATTTTCTGATTGCTGCTGTAATAACCTACAGGTTTCTGTAGGCGACAGCAAAGGGAACTGTGTAATTTGTTAGCCCCATTATTATAGACATTGCCTCCCATTGGGAAATGCAAGAGTGCCTTCAATCAAAAACACTGTTCTCCTGGCCTTAACAAGTGCCTACTCTTTTGGAGCACCATCTATTTTGAATATTACAAAAATTCTTAGACCCTCACATTTTCTTAAATCTAGTCCTTCACAGACACTGGTTACATATTCCATCAATAGCCTCCTATCTTGTAACTGTCAAGTGTTCTGAAGGATCATCACTGCTGAAATCAGAGAACTTGTGCCACAAGTCATAGTAGCTCCATTTTCCATGCATCCACAATTAAGAACAATACTAAATAAAATGCAACCTCAAGAAGTTAATACAGTCCAATTTAAGATCACAAGTAAAATAGAACAGCACAATACTGTAATAAAATGTGTTGATCTTTAGTTTCTTTAGTTTAGTTCATATAAATGTAAATTTAGTTTAGAATGTAAATATAGGAAAGCCACTAGGTTAAGAATCAGTTCTGTTGCTAAGTCTGTCCTTAATCGAATCTCTATGCAAGATTATTTAGTCAAATGTTTGTCTTGCTACGTAATCAGAAAAAACTGGGAACATGACGCTACTCGAAATGGTGGATCCTTGTCTCCTCCCTTAAGCTGAGGAGCTGCTGAAACCACACAATACTTTCAGGAACCACTGAAAACAGGCTATGCAATATATTTTAAAAACACACATTACTTTGGGACACTCATGGAGGCATAGCGGATCTTTGGTTTTGTGCGAGAAAAATGGCATGCACCATTTTGAGACAGATCTCATTGCTAGTTGGGAATCCGCCATTTTCAGTTGGACCTTGTCAGTCAGTCATGTGCCATTTTGAGTACTCCAGGCAGCCTATTTATAATTAGGAGATTTTCCCAAGTGAGAGATTTGTAACCTGTATATATTGCATGTACTGTTAGATTAAATAACATTAGATTCAACTTTATTGTCATTGCACATGAACACAGGCAACGAAATGCAGTTAGCATCTAACCAGAAGTGCAAAACAGCAATGAAGAATATATATATATATATATACAGATATACAAAATATATAACTATATATAGATATACAGAATATCTATGAATATACAGAATATCTATGGAAGGAATATATATGACTGTACAGAGTGTTTATGAACATATTGAATATAAGTATAATGCACAGAGTTTATACAAGTTATATTATATATTATCAGGGGAAGTATCAGTGTGTGTGTGAGGGTAGACGAGTTGAGGAGTTCAGTGAGGAGACCGCTGTGTGGTAGAAGCTGTTCCTTAGCCTGCTGGTCTTGGACTGCAGGCACCTAAACCTCTTCCCAGATGGAAGAAGGGTAAACAGTTTATGGGCTGGATGGGAGGAGTCCTTAACGATGCTGTGGGCTTTTCGCAGACATCGTTTCCTCTGAATGTCCACAATGGCAGGAAGTGGGATCCCTATAATGCATTGGGCGGTTTTCACCACCCTCTGTAATGCCTTCTTTTCTTTAATGGTGCCATTTCCATACCAGACTGAGATAAAGCTGGTTAGGATGCTCTCGACTGCAGAGCGGTAGAATTTGATCAGTTAGATATTATATGAAAGTTATATTTCATCACCTAGATTTTTTTCTGCATTATCCATTATAAAGAGAGCAATAAATAGCAACATACATACAACCTCTTATCAAACAATGCAATCCCTCCAACTTAAAAGAAATTAGGAATTTAACATTGTCAAGTTTACTGCACTCCTTTAGTACAGAGACCACCATTCAAATTAACATAAAAAGTCTACATCTACAAAAGTTTATTGTTACAGAATTTATGTACAATTACCTTTATTCCATTACATTCTTCATTAGTCTTACTTTTCTCTGTATTTCATAACCTCCCAACTTTTTTTTTTAATATAACACTAATAAGATCTCTAAGAGTTAGTTTACTTCAGGTAAAACCAACAATTCAGAGAAGATAGTTAAGAAATATGAAATATAAATAAACAATTCACTTTTGCAGAAAATTAAAAAATAAGACAAAGATTAGCATTGGTAATATGAATGAAAAGTAGAAGAATAGGAATATGCAATTTTGGAAAACAAATTAAGATACTATGGATAGACATTTCCCAATCAGACTACTGTAATGGACTCTACATGGTACTCTCTTGAAGACCATCTGGGAGCTGCAAAAGGTCCAAACTGAGCATGTAATTTTGAGCACCCACAGTTCATCTGTATTACACAGCTATTGTGCAAGTTGCACTGGCTTCCAGTTGTAATTCAAAGACTAGTTATCATCTTTAAAGCCCTATATGGGACAGGGACAGGTTATTTGTGGGGCTGCCTCTCCCTGAGCATATCTGCCCAGTCTATTATGTTAGATAGGATGGGCCTATGCGATAGGTCCCTTCCCTGAAATATTGTCATCTTGGAGGCATGCCTTTTCTATAGCTTCCCTAGCTTTTTGGAACAATCTCCCACCTGAGATAATAGTGACTCTGGATGGTTTACAATTGTTAAAACATTTAAACAGAGAATACAAGAAAGAGAATAGCACAAGACAAAGGAACAGTGATGGCAAAGAAAATAAACCGAGGGAACAGAAAGAAAGGGGCATCAATCGCAAGGAGCCAGGCTTTTAAGGCCCTTCAAGATATCACTAGGGCAGAAGATGTTTGAATTTCATGGGGAACCTCATTCCAGAGGGTAATTGCTACTATAGAGAAAGCATGCTTCCAGAATCCTGAGAAGTGGCACTGTGTAACCGATGGAACCCAGACAGCACTATCCCTGAATTGCTTTGGAAAGATACGACGGGAGACAAACCCTTAAGTAACCAGACCTTATGCCATATAGGGTTTATAGGTACTGTGTTTCCCCAGTCTTATTTTCTTTTGGGATTGAAAATAAGCACTCAGGGTTATTTTGGGGGAGATTTTTTTTTTAGTGCAGGAGGCGGCGAGCGTGGGGGCCAACGGGAGAGGGAGTGCAGCTACTGCTGGCCCTGCCCTCTTTGTCTCACTGTCTGCTTGCCAGTGGCTGCAACGCACCAAAATCTCGGCATGCTCCAGCCTCCACCCGCCCTGCCTGCTGGTCCAGCTTTTGATGGGATACTTCTCAGCTGTGGCGCCTCGCAGGGGCTCTTTGCCCTCTTGGCAGGGCAGGTAGAGGCTGGGGCATGCCGAGAGCTTGGCCACAATTGAATCTGTGGACAAGCAGACAGTGGAATGGAGAGGGCAGGGCCTGTGGTAACTTCCCAAACAATTTTCACCCAGATGGAGATGACAAAGCTTTGTCTGTTTGCAAAGGAGACAGTTTGAAATGAAGCTCTGAGTCTCCATCATTTCTCCATCCAGACGAAAAGTTCTGCCACGAGCGGCTTTCTACCACAAGCAGCTCCATTGGCGCTATGAGCCTTGCAGTATTCTGCTGTGAGTGGCTCCACCAGCATAAAGACCCTCCACCAGTATGACATGGTAAGCAGGTGCAAGGGGCATCTCCATTCCCCCAGCTCTGTCCTAGCTTGATTTTTACACCTGTGCCTCGCCCCACCTCATACAGCCAGGTGTAGGTGGGGCTTAACTAGGGCTTATTATGGGGGTAGGACTTATATTAGGCACAGGTGTGAAAATGGGACTAGGGTTTGTTTTCAGGGTAGGCCATATTTTTGGGAAAACACTGTAGCCACTAGCACCTTGAATCACACCCAATGAATGTGTCTCTACTTTGAGCCTTCCAGAAGTCAGTGAAGACCTCGTTCCCAACATTTGACTAGGAAGGAGTTGAATTGGGGGAAGGGGGGGAGAGAGGTTTAGGTCTACTAGTTGCTATGTTGCCTTCATGGGAAGGGTATGTTGTTTTATTGGTTTTGCTATGAATTGTGAATTGCTTAGGATCACCATATAATATTGATAACCATATAGATTCTTCAAATAAATTTGAAAATTTCACATTCTGTGAAGAAACTCTGGATCTTTCAATTTGGTGTTTTGCAAAGAAATTATTTTATGTAGATGGGAAAAAATTTACACTCCTGATATTAAAGTATAGTTTGAAGAGAAATGTTCTATATAAATTTTTGCAGTATTTTTACATTCTCAAATGAGAAGGTGGGAGTAATATGTTATATGATCTATGCTTAAAAAGACCAAGAATTGAATTACTTTTATATGAACATTATATCCCTTTCTCCCCTCTTTTGTCTTTATTGTTCCTCCTTTGGTTTTAGTTTATTTTCCCATCAGCTGGGAAGACTTATAGAAAATCACAATAAATTTTCCCCCATGCTATAATCTAAGATAAAATAGATACAAAATATTTTACTAATAGTACATTTCCATTAATTGCAAAAATAAAAAAATAAAATGAAAATGTTTGAAGTGCTATTATACAAAATAAATATTTTATCATATGTAGTGGTCAAATAAAAAAAAATCTTAAAAGTACTAAAAAAAAGTACATTTATTCAAATGTAAAAAGCATTTATTCAAAACATTTTTAAACAAAGTTTGAATTGAAACTTTAGTTTTTTTCTACTAGGAATTGATTCAGAGCAAATAAATAAAAATATAACAATTTATTAAGAAATCTTTGGATCAGTATTGGAAAAGTTTTTACTGACTTTTCTATCCTCTATTTCTGATTTCATTTTTATTTTTCCTTTATGTAACTTATCTGCACCTATCTTTGAAATAGTGACAGATAGTGGTAATTGTTTTTTTTCAGTTTTATAAACTTTTATTTCTTAGATGGCATAACAAACTTATTTCTATACATTTAAGTAATTTTAAGTTTTATGATTAGAATGTTTTAGTTTATCTTACTTAGTCTTTGAAATATACTGTACTTTTGTTGTACTGTCACCAATTATTCTTTTATTTTTTATTCAATAAAGAATGTATAAATTCATATACCAATATATAATTTTGCATTTTGAAATCCAAGTCAGTGTAATTTGTTTTAGCAATACCCATTCTACAATTTTCTGATGAGGGAACTCCCTGGTACTCCAAAGATACTCCCAGGTCTCCTCTATAATTTCAGTAGGTGGCAGCACCTGGCTGGGCTCAAAAGCTAAATTGGGTTTGGCCTGGTCAAATGTCCATGAATTAACCTGAAGATTTTTCTTATTCCATTTCTTTTTCTTTTTCTTTCTTTTTTGGCATCACCTTATAATTCCATATGCCCTGATTTGTTCTGGCAATATTTTTTACTTCACCATACTTTGTTTGTAATCAAATTAAACATATCAAAAACTTCAAACTCTCACTAAGCGTATCTAAATTAGGCTAATCCTCTGAACAGGAAATGTCGCTATTATTCTTGCGGTTAAGAAGGAGCCCATGTCAACAGATCATTATTGCATTACTTTTGTGTATTGACTTTGAGGTGTCTTGGAAATTCTAAAATGTAAACATTCAAATCCAAATCTAGATACAAAATTTAGTTATAGATCTCTGCATTCTTCCTCTCAGCTACTTTGCATTTCCAATTAGCCTAACCATAAACGTCTTAGATGCTCAATTTCTCAGATACCTCCTTTTCCCCCCTCCATAATTCTCATTATAGCATCTAACTACCACTCCATACATAGACTAATCTCTCTTATTCTCTTCTCTTCTTAAATGGCCTTTTCCCATTCCATTTAATCCTCCCCTTTTCTCTTTATTTCTGTCATTTCTCATCCTATATCTATTTTCCATTGAGTTCAGTGGCAACTGCACACATTTTAGCTTTCACTCTTCAGGCTAGTTATAACAGCCTGACAAAAGACATGAATGATACAATTCTTTCAAAAAAAGAGGAGTAAGAGCAAAGTAATGCTCTCTAATCCCAACTGGATAGCTTCTCCTGACACTTAAGTGAATAGGTAATTGAACTACAATTAACATACCCCAACCAATGTATCTTGGTAGATTTACCTTTTTTTTATTTTAGAGGTACATAAAAAACACCTTGTGATGAATGATAAAAACTGACTGAGAAACTGCTTGGATTATTAAGCTTTTAGTATTATATCTATTATGATATTATTCTCTAGGATAAAAAGATTAGTTTGCTGTATTGCAAATTACTATAACTATTTCCAAATAATGTATTTTACCTTTCAGAGACATTATCATTTGATTGTTCATACAGTACAAATCTTATTTTCAGATAATTTTTCTCAAGCATTCTGGGGGAAATTCTATTTCATATATCATATGAACAGGAATTCACAAGTATTACTTTAAATAAAGAGAACAATTTAAAATTAAATATATTCTGTACTTAGGAATTTTATTAATGATCCTACAAAAAGGATCTAAAACTGCCTTTGAGTCACAAAGATCTTAGGAGGAAAAAAGGAAGGAGGATTGATGCTACCTTAATGCCAAAATAAACTGGTTGGAGTAACTAATGTGTATAGGGATGTTTGAGAAGTCCTAGGATGTTACAAGATATACAGAGTTTTATCTGACCTTTGCAGGTTCCATAATTGCTGTAACCTTACCAGAGGATGGTTAAAGGGAAAAATCAAATCACCTGGGAAAGGGGAGGGCGATACATACATTTAACAGTACAGTACAATGACTTACTACTATGTTAAATAGGCTTCTATCCTCAGCTAATTTTCCAGCTATAGAGTATATTTCATCTGATTGCACATGTTAATTTGCAATCATTCAGTTTAAGTACTCTTGTTCCTGGGATTATATTAGAGCAGACTGCTACATATGCCACCTTGAGCTGAGAAATGACAACATATAGATGCAACATTTTTATAATGTATAAAAATATTTGGGTACTTAAAGATCTTAGTAATCACTGCAGTTGAAAAAGCTTCAAGGTTCTAAATTCTTTTTAAAATATTTTTTTATCTCATTTTAATAATGCTTAGTCTTTAGCAGACAGGAAGAATGTACTGTTTGCCAAATCTTTTGCTTCCCTTTACTAATTCTATATAACTATTATAAACATCCATTTAAATGTGCTGGCACTTATGATCCTTCCTCAGAAGACAAACATATTAATTATAAAACTTTACATGTGAAAGAAGAATCCAGAATATATCATTAACAAAACACTCCATTATCACTATGTATTGAGCAAAGCAGATATACCTCTAAATATTTTGCAACATTGATTTTCAATAAAAAATGGTTATCCATAAATGCTATTTAGCATGTGACACTGCAAACCTTTTAAAGCTTGAAAATAAATCACTTCATCAAAATAACTGCAATACCTGCTGAGGTGCAGAACATCCTGTCTAACTTTTCTGAGTAGATATCTTTTAATTAAATGTAATAGCCAATTCACCATGTCCTATTTATAAAAACTGCCCCAAACATGTCAGAACAGCAGCCTATATGATATAGTCTGGGACTTGCTTTGGCAGCTACTGCTGTAGTTTCTTCATTACTGAAGCATTGTAATTATTTCCTTTCATCTGCCAGGCTTTTTTAAGACAAACAGAAAAAATCTACTTTTAGACCATGTCCAGACACGTAGATGATTCCCCTTTACCTACAGCTAAACTATTCTGCTTCAAACTTTTCAACATGTTTTTATCTCCTCCAACCTAAGATATCGACCCAAGCAAATATCAAATTAACTGGTGTTGGCAGCTCAAATAGATGAACAGCGGCAATCCACATAATTATTAGATGCAAACCTGGGGAAAAAATATCTTAGCAATTGTTCTGTCCCACTGCCCTTCAATGTGATTTCAAATGGTAATTGACACACCCAGTAATTTAGCTGTACCAGACAGTTCTCTCTGGCCCATCATTAGGAAAACACAGCATTTCTATTGCTTAAACTGATGGGTATTTTAAGAGGTGGGGGTACTTGCAACTTCGTATTAACAAGAGGTTTTCTAATGCTTTGTAAACGCTCCACAAAAATACCACCAGATTAATTTTCTGACAACAGCATTTATTTTAAAAAGCCATAAAATGTTCCTTAGCACAATGCAGATTTAACGTTTTCCCTCAATCCACTGTCTCTGAATCTCCCAGAGTTTCCTCAGCACTTAGTTTCCAAAGCTCTGCTTCAAACATATAAAAGAATGCTACAGTACTAACCTGGATTACGTTAGAATAAAACTTGGCATAAATATGTTTGAAAGGGAGGCGTTAAGCAAGCTGTCCCCTTGCTAAGGGGGATAGGCCACACAGCAATCATTTTTGCCTTCAAAACCAATCTTCAAGTAGAGCATTGTGACTAGAATCTAACCTGATCCTACGTAATGCATGTAGTACAGACCGTGCTCCCACATATTCTCTGCAGTAGTCAGGCAGAGAGGCTGGCTGCTAGATAGATGGTCCGGTGACCTTTGAAAGCTTAGACAAGAAGAACCAATCTATTGCAGCTGGCTTTCAAGGCATTCCTCACATTCCTGCCCTATCTGAAAGCTCCAGGAACAAACAAGTCTCCCCCTCCCCAACCAATAAAACTCACAGGCACACACCTGCCTGTCCAGAGCACCACAAGCTTCCATCCACACACACAGCTGTGTTATACTCCTCAAATATGTAGCCAGAGCTAGGTTACCCCCTTGCTCTTTTTGCCTTCTCCCTACAAGGCAACTGCAGAAGTCTGTTGTTGAAGTCTACTGAGAGAAGACATGCTAAAAGCTCTCCGTGGATTTGCTCCCCCAACCGGGTTGCAAGTAGCTCTAACAAGCAAATGAGAGAAAATACAAGACTGGGCAAGGTTGAGTGAGGAGAGGCTCACCAGGTTGAGAGAGAAGGAATCAGAGGGCCAAAAAAAAAAAAAAAAGGTGGGGGGTTTTTACTCACTAATAGGGAATCAAGAGGACTGGAATAAGCCCCTTTAAGAAAGACTAAAGAAGCAGACCATTACTACAGTGGCAACCTGAGAGAAAACAGAGATGAAGGAAGGAACAGAGCTTGTAAAAAGCATTTAAGAGACATGTAAATAGCCAGGGAAAAACTGAAAGGGTTTTTATGTTTTATCTTAAACATGGGAGGTTTAAGAAATGAAAAAAAAAAAAAAACCTAGAGAGAAAACTAACAAAATGCAACATTTGTGAGATAAAGAGTGACCATTTTCACAGAAATCATAAGCTATTCGTTTTAATTCAAGGACAAAGCTAAAAAGGGGAGCAATGCATTTAAGATAACTGTTCACTGGGTGAAGGACATTAGGTAAGCCTTGCTTAAAGAGAAGGGACAGGAAGCTTTAGAAGCGATAAATAATGCTATATAAAATGTAGTGTTTTTAAGGAGGCAGCTTTGGATAATTCCGAGGAACAGCATTTAAGCACAAAGGTAGAAAAGGCTAAGTAAAAGAGCTAAGTAAAAGCTAGGAGAAAGGTACAGTATTTTAACACAGGCATCCAAATATGCAAGGGCAAAGGAGACAAGGAATAAAGAGTGGGAAATCTGCAATAAAGGAAGTTGATAAATTAAAAAGGGGGAGGGGAGTATTTAGGTGGAGCCCCTTTACAGAAACAGGGAGAAGACAGAAAAATATTTAGATTTGTCATTTTAACACAGAAGGAAAAAGATACCGAGAGGATGCATTACTGTATGTAGCAAGTATAATAAAAAAAAAAGAGAGAGGGGACCCAAAACTAAAACGGCAACCGCAGGAGGGACTGAAGCAGATAAGGAAAGGCGCAGGCGAGCAAAGGAAGGTAGTGACTAAAGAAAAAGGGAAAAAAGAAGTAATGTGCTTCATTATTGAGAGTTAGACAAGTTTCTTTAAAAAGTGGGGGACGACAGAGACCCGAGAGAGGCAGAGCAAGACGGGAAGGAAAAGTTAGCAGCAGGAGGAGGGAGCTAATCCATCCAAGCAGGAGGAAGTGGAGGGGCAGGTAAAAGCAAGGAAAAGAGCGGCGGGGACCGGACGGAGCGGGACAGGCTCAAAAAGACTCCCACCTCCTCAGCGGGTTTTCCGGCAGGCCGTTCCCTCCGAGCCCCCCAGCTGCTCTTCGCCCCCCGCAGCCTCTCTCCGGTGCGGACCTCTCGGCTCTTTCTCCCCGCTCGGGGAAAGAGAGAGCGCGCGAGAGAAGCCGGGAAGGGTCACTCACCGCCTTGACTGAGCCAGGAGCCCCTCCCCTGCCGGCGCTGGGTCTTCGTGGGCGCGGAGGGGCCGCGGCCGCCCCGCCGGGAAGGGCCCTACCCCGGGGTGTCCATGGTAGGCAGACTAACGTGCCAGAGCCGAACAGCACAAATTCTTCCTCCTCCTCCCTCGCAGTCTCTCCTCCCGCTTCTTCCCGCCCCTCGCACCCTCCTCCTCTCCCTCTCTCCGCTTCCCCTCGTCAGACGTCAATAAGGCGCCCTGCCCTATGCCTCGTTCAGATTGGCGGAGCGGGCCTCAGCTCGGATCCCGATTGGACGTGACCTCCTGTTAAACTGGCCAATGGATGCCGCACCTGCGGTTGCTTAGGTTACCGATGCTGCGAAGAGACCGGCCGACGGGTAGGGGAGCTGCAGTTCCTTCAGGGGAGGCGAGGCGGGGTATTTGCGTTTTTTTTCTTGGGGGCGGGTTGGTGTGTTTTGTTGTGTATGCGAGGAACACCGGGGAAGGATGAATGTGTGGATGGAGATGGAATGGGAAGTACAGGCAAAATGGCTATATGGTATAGAAAGGGGAGGTTCCTATATAGAAGCACTGGGGGAGACAACGTTGATTTTAGCGCATCTGTGCCCAAAGTAAACCCCAACGGTTTTAGTGAGATTTGCTCTTTATTTAGCAAATAATGCCAGTGGAATTGCAGTGTTTTATTTTTAGTTTTTTCTCTTGTTTGCTCATACATCTAACATTCTAGCTTCCAGCCAATATTTTTTTTTTTTTGAAACCTAAGTTACATTCCCTCCTAATTGTTATAGCTGGGGTGAGGCCAAAATGGTTTTATCGTAGGGCACTAAACTTAGTTTTTGGAGATTCCCTTAATTGCTAAAAATTTGTATGGCTGCTTTTCAACAGAAATGTGTAATGAATGCCTACTGCAAAAACTTCCTCACTGTTTCTTCTTCGTTGGCAATATCCTAATAAGACAGTTTTGCCACCTTACAGTTGAACCTTTTAATATATATTGAAATTAGTTTAATTATTGTTGCTGTGGAGGTAATAGATGTTATTTTGAATACTTGTATTGCAGGGTAAATGTATATGGATGCAATAAATCATTCTTACTTTCTTTAATTTCTGGGTACTGACTCTTAAAAAACATTCCTGTTGCATATGAATCAAGTGCAGATTTTGAGCATATTGAATCTTTTAGTTCTAACTATATTGCAATTATTGCTGAAAGCTAATTATTAAGTGGGCAGCTGTATGTAACAGTTATACTATATGTGTGAAGATAATTGCATATGTAGATACTTAACAAGGTCATCTAAGATGTTGGAATAGTATCTATTTCACAGGGTGCTTGCTAATAAGAGATCTTCAGCTTATAAGAACATTAGCATGTGATAGGACAATTCGTGATTTAAAGTATCACTGCTCCTACTCCTTAGTGTTCTTGATAATTATGAAGCAAGATTTTAAATGTTTCTGAATATGTGGAGTTGCAGCTGTTTTACATACATTATAATTATAGCCATTCTCAAATCAATGAACTTTCACATTTAAAAAAAACAACAACAGACCATCAAAACAACGCCGGGAGGAGGTACTTGTATAAAAATGAGTAAGAATGAGGAAACACTGTGTGTTTATAGCAAAAATTTGACTTGGCATTTCTTCCCTTCCCTTGCACATAGTAATTATTTATTTTACTTATATGCCCCTGCAATATGATGGTTTTTGTCAGCTTCCATGCAGTAAAAATGTAAAAACATCCATAGTGTGATCAAAAGATAACATAATAAAAGCCCCAAAATAAAATCAATGAATGTGAAAACAAAAGTAAGAAAATAAAAGGAGGCATGGTTCTTAAATGAAAATGCAAAATATCCTTTCTAATAAATCTATTTTTGAAATCTTCCTGAAGATCAACAAGAAGGATGCTGACCTGACCTCCATTGGGAATCATCAGTGTTGCCACAGAAAAGCAAAATCCTCTAACTTCAGCCCTTCTCACCTTTTGGAAGTGTGAGATCAGAAGTGGGTCAGATTGATTCCAGCTACAATAGGCAGTCCTGCAGGTACCCAGTGCCAAGCTATAAAAACCTCTATAAATCAATACAAGCACCTTAAATTGTACCTAGAAACTAACTGACAAACAATGCAGGGCCTGCAGAATCAATAGTATATATTTCCAGCTAAGAGAACCACTGAGTATACAGGCTGCTGCATTCTGGAAAAGTTGCATTTACTGAGCAGTAAATGCAAGTAAGGGCTACTCAGAAATATGCCATAGACTTGGACTCTGCAAAGCATCTGTGAGGACCTTGGAAAAGATATTCAGGTGCCCTGATTTGATTATATCTACAAAACACTGTGAGTAATAGTGATACTCAATGGCAGTGAATGTTGGACTTTAAAGAAGAAAGATAGGAAGAGTATTGATGCCTTTGAATTGTGGTGTTGGAGAAGATTCGAGAATATCATGGACAATCAAGAAAACAAACCGAGGGATCATTGATCAAATCAATCCAGACTTGTCTCTTGAGGCACAAATGAGCAAGCTCAAATTATTCTACTTTCAACACATTTTGCAAAGATTTCACCCTCTGGAAAAAGATTCCAGTGGTAGAAAAGGTGGACGGAAAGAGAAGAAGATGACCAAAAGCAAGGTGAATACACTCCATTACATGGTGATGTCTGCATGGGGAGACTTGAAAGAACAGGTTAAGGATAAATCATGGAGAAAATCTAGCTATGTGATCACGAGGAATCAAAACAACCTGATGGCACGTAATCATTTTAAGGAACAGTCTTATTTAAAGTGTGTTGTAGTCCGATGTTGTAGTCCAGGGTAGTTCCAATGGGGGCATATGTAATTGGAGCCTAGTTCCTCCTATACTGTGGTGTTACATTTCACACATCAAAAGCCTTCTAGCCATGGCCTCTACCTGCTGTTCAGGCAGGAGTCATGAGTCCAGAAAAATCCCCAAATGTTCCTGTGCCCATGTGGAGATGATGCTGGTGTCATCGGAAAAATCCAATGTACAAACAACAATTCTGTCTACCTGAGTTCCATTTCAGTCTGTTTTTACCCATCTTGGCTCTTACAGCCTCTAGACACCAGGACAGGATAGCCACAGCAACTGCTCCACAACCTGCAGTGGTGGTATAAAGTTGGGTATCATCAGTGGACTGTAGTCCCACCATTTTTTATTATAGGATTTTGTAAAATCCTGCCTTTATTTTTTTTAAAAGTAACTAGGCGGCGAACATACCTAATGTGGTACTTCTTTCTATTTATTTATTTTATTTTTTATTTATTTGATTTGCCAATTGTTTACAAGATAATAAGTATAAGTGTATACATAGTTGTGAATACATGAAATGGGTACATATAAGAAAAATAAAAGAAGAATAAGAGAAACAATAGGACAGGGACGGTAGGCATGTTGGTGCGCTTATGCACGCCCCTACAGACCTCTTAGGAAAGGGGTGAGGTCAATAGTAGACAGTCTAAGGTTAAAGTTTTTGGGGTTTGGGGAAGAAACTACAGAGTCGGGTAGAGTATTCCAGACATTGACCACTCTATTGCTGAAGTCGTATTTCCTGCAATCAAGTTTGGTGCGGTTAACTTTGAGTTTGTATCTATTGTGTGCTCTTGTGTTGTTATGGTTGAAGCTGAAGTATTCATTGACAGGTAGGACATTGCAATGTATGATTTTATATACCATGCTTAAATCAGACCGAAGACGGCGTAATTCAAGGTTTTCTAGTTCTAGAATTTCAAGTCTGGTGGCGTAAGGTATTCTACAACGAGTAGAGGAGTGGAGAACTCTTCTTGTGAAATATTTCTGGACTTTCTCAATTGTGCTAATATCAGATACGTAATGTGGGTTCCAGACTGATGAACTGTATTCGAGTATTGGTCTAGCAAATGTTTTGTATGCTCTGGTTAGTAGTGTGATATTACCAGAGAAAAAGCTACGTAGGATTAGGTTAACAACTCTTAATGCCTTTTTGGCTATGTAGTTGCAGTGGGCTCTATCACTTAGATCATTAGAGGTGAATATTCCAAGGTCCTTTACAGAGCTTGGGTCATCAACAAGATCTTGACTATTCAGCTTTTTTTATTTTCTGATTTTTTTGCCAATATGTAAGACAGAGCATTTATTTGTTGAGATTTGAAGTTGCCATTTGTTTGACCATTCTGATACATAGTCAAGATCTTTTTGTAGGGTAGCAGTATTGTCTGTGGTATTGAACAGCTTTACATCATCAGCGAAAAGAATGCAATTGCTCTTAATATGATCACAGAGGTCATTTATGTAGAGTATGAAGAGAGTTGGTCCTAGAACACTGCCTTGGGAGACACCACTATTGACAGGTACAGAATTTGATAGGACGCTCCCAATTTTGACCATTTGTTGTCTGTTTGCCAGGAATGCTTCTATCCAGTTATTCAGTTGTCCAGAGATACCATAGGATTTTATTTTTAGGAGTAGTTTGTCGTGTACCACTGAATCAAAGGCTTTACAGAAGTCTATGTAGATTGCGTCTATTGCTTTGCCCTGGTCGAGTTGTGTCGTCCATATGTTTTTGCTGTGTAAGAGTTGCAGATTACAGGATAGTTTTTTTCTGAAACCAAATTGTTTATTGGAGAGTAGGTTGTTTGTCTCTAAGTGGAGGATGATGGATTGGTTAATAATTGATTCCATGACTTTACAGGTGACGCAGCATAAGGAGATTGGTCTGTAATTTTCAACTAGGCTTGGGTCTCCCTTTTTGAAGATGGGGATGACTGTGGCTTGTGACCATAGGTTAGGCAAGGAGCTGGTCCTGAAAGATTTTTCAAAGATTATGCTTAGAGGTTTGGCTATGGCAGTGGATAGGTTTTTTAAGAAGTAGGCACATATTCCATCAGGTCCAATAGATAGAGATGGTTTTAGATTGCGTAGTGCTTTTTCAACATTGTCTTCTGTAAAATCGATATGTATTAGATCATTGTTGTTATCTGTGGTACGGCTAGGAAATACTGGGCATGATCCATTGCTGTTTGCAAATACTGAGCTGAAGAATGTGTTAAAGATGTTGGCTTTAGTGGTGTCGTCGTTGCAGTCTTTACCATCAGGTCCTATCAAGGGTGGGATAGACCTTGAGTCTTTTAGTTTGTTGTTTACAAAATTGTAAAAAGCACGGGTGGAATTGGTGCTTAGAAGGTTTTCCTCTTGTTTAATGTGATAATTGATGCATTCGGTCTTTATCTGGTGGCATAAATTTTTGTATCGGCTTTTGAAATTGGCAACGTGACCAGATTTGTTTTTCCGCCAGAGTGATCTCTTTTTGGATTGAAGTTTCCTTATTGTTATGGGTAATCTGCTTTTTTGTTTTGTTTTGGGAGTTGTTGGTACATATAGTTTGATGACTCTTTTGACTTCAAGTAAAAATATGTTGTAATGGTCTTCAACAGTATTGCATCCAGTGAATAGAGATTGCCAATCAAGGGATGAGAGATCGTTGTCTATAAGATCATAGTTGCCTTTTTGAAGTTACAATTGGGGATTACATCATTGTGGTGATTTTTGTGTGGGCGTATGTTGAGACAAAAGTCAATCATATTGTGGTCACTGCTGGAAAAGGGTTCTTTAGTTTGTATTCCGTAAATTAAATTCAAACTATTGCAGAAGATGAGATCGAGGCAGTTGTTTAGTCTAGTGTTGTTGGTTACTAGTTGTTCCAGTCCCAGATTTGTAATAGCATTGTAGAAGGTTGTGTGTATGATTTCAGTTGTACATTCATTTAGGGTCCAGTCAATATGAGGTAGATTGAAATCACCAAGAAAGATAAAAGGGTATGGGCAGGATGCAGCCCATGTTAGTAATGTATTTAGCTTGTTTACATGTTCGATGTCATAATCAGGTGCTCTGTAACATAGTAAGAATCGAATTGTGATATTTAAGGATAGTTCACAGATGATGGTCTCAGGAAGAGCAAGCTCCTGGGTAACTTGGATATTTTTAGATGTAAGGACTTTTTATAGAAGATAGCAACACCACCTCCTCTACAAATTTCACGATCTGATTGGTAAACATGATAGTCCCTTACTGTGGTAATGGAGTTAGGGAGAGATGCATTGAGCCATGTTTCACAGACAAATATAATGTCGAATTTAGCCATATTTAGTAGGAGGAAAAATTCAGGTATTTTATTCACGAGGCTTCTTGCATTGAGTAGTTTGCATTTAAGGCCAGTAGTAGTTGGAATTGAGGTAGTTAGGGCGTGCATGCCTAGTCTTGGGTGATGGTGGATCGGTTGAGGTAGGGTTGTGGTTGAAGGTTAAAGCTGAGTTGCGGGTTGTGTGGCTTACTTTTGATACAGTCAGCATGGTAGTCAATGTACAGGTCCTTCTCTCCATTGTCTAGACGTTTTTGAGTTCAGTGCGGAGTACACGGAGCGGGCACGTTGCTGTATGGTTAGGTCAGGGCGACAACGGAGGTTCTTATGGTTGGTGTTGGTTTTGGCGAGTGAATTTATAGTGTAAATGAATTTACGTTTGCTTGATTCATTTTTGCAAATGACCCTGCACAAGCGTGGGGCCACAGAGCCGTCTCTGTTTTTGAGCTCTCGGCCAATGCGGGAAATGTCAAGTATTTCATCAGCGGAGATGGTTGATGCTTGATAATCACTGATGATGTTTCGGACAGTTGTGATGTCATCATTGTCATTGATGTCCTCTAGACCAAATAAGATGGCGTTTGGACGCTTCCGTTCACGCTCAACGGCTTCTCTGATGAGGATTGGGATATCAATATTTGTCTGGGTTGTGTTTATTTGTGGATTGGGTTTTGGATTGGGTTGTGGTTGTTGGGTAGAGATGTGGTTTGTAGCTATTGGATGTTCAGGTTTTTGCGTTGTGTCTTTTTTTTTCAAGGTTGGATATTCTTTCTTTTACGGTGTCCAGGGATGCTACTATGGTGTTAAGGGATGTTTCAATGGTTTCAATGGTATCAACTCTTTCCAACAGATCCAGTTTGGGTCTGCATGATTTGCAGAGATATGGAAACTCATTGGATGATTCTAGGTATTGAATCATTTGCTCAGGTAATCCCAAGCAGTCATGATGAGCGTATTTTTTACACAGAGAACATTTGATGGAGTTTTCATTCTCTTCCTGTTTTCCCCACAACAGTTACCCTGTGAAATGAATGGAGCTGAAAGCAAGTGACTGGCTCAAAGTCATCCAGCCAGCTTCTACAGGTGAAACTCGAAAAATTAGAATATCTTGCAAAAGTTCATTTATTTCAGTAATGCAACTTGAAAGGTGAAACGAATATATGAGATAGACTTATTACATGCAAAGCAAGATAGTTCAAGCCGTGATTTGTCATAATTGTGATTATGGCTTACAGCTCATGAAAACCCCAAATCCACAATCTCAGAAAATTAGAATGTTACATGCAATCAATAAAACAAGGATTGTACATAAAACAATATCGGACCTCTGAAAAGTATAAGCATGCATATGTACTCAGTACTTGGTTTGGGCCCCTTTTGCAGCAATTACTGCCTCAATGCGGCGTGGCATGGAAGCTATCAGCCTGTGACACTGCTGAGGTGTTATGGAAGACCGGATGCTTCAATAGCGGCCTTCAGCTCTTCTGCATTGTTCGGTCTCATGTCTCTCATCTTTCTCTTGGCATGCCCCATAGATTCTCTATGGGGTTCAGGTCAGGTGAGTTTGCTGGCCAATCAAGCACAGTAATTCCACGGTCATTGAACCAGGTTTTGGCGCTTTTGGCAGTGTGGGCAGGTGCCAAGTCCTGCTGGAAAATGTAGTCAGCATCCTCGTAAAGCTCGTCTGCAGAAGGAGGCATGAAGTGCTCCAAAATCTCCTGGTAGACGGCTGCATTGACCCTGGACTTAATGAAGCACAGTTGACCAATACCAGCAGATGACATGGCTCCCCAAATCAACACAGACTGTGGAAACTTCACACTGGACTTCAAGCATCTTGCAGTGTGTGCCTCTCCATTCCTCCTCCAGACTCTGGGTCCTTGGTTTCCAAATGAGATGCAAAAGTTGCTCTCATCAGAAAAGAGGACTTTGAACACTGAGCAACAGACCAGTTCTGTGTTTCTTTAGCCCAGGTAAGATGCTTCTGACGCTGTTTGTTGTTCATTGAAGCCCATGTCCAGGATCCGTCTGTGTGTGGTGGCTCTTGATGCACTGACTCCAGCCTCAGTCCACTCCTTGTGAAAGTCCCCAACACTTTTGTATGGCCTTTTCCTGACAACCCTCTCCAGGCTGTGGTCATCCCTGCTGCTTGTGCACCTTTTCTTCCACACTTTTCCCTTCCACATAACTTTCTATTAATGTGCTTTGATACAGCACTTTGGGAACATCCAACTTTGTTTGCAATTACCTTTTGAGGCTTTCCCTCCTTATGGAGGGTGTCAATGATGATTTTCTGTACAACTGTCAGGTCAGCAGTCTTTCCCATGATTGTGATTCCTACTGAACCAGACTGAGAGACCATTTAAAGGCTCAGGAACCCTTTGCAGGTGTTATGGCTTCATTAGCTGATTAGAGTGGGACACTTTGAACTAGAATATTGAACCTTTTCACAATATTCTAATTTTCTGAGATTGTGGATTTGGGGTTTTCATGAGCTGTAAGCAATAATCATTGCAATTATGACAAATCGCGGCTTGAACTATCTTGCTTTGCATGTAATGAGTCTATCTCATATATTAGGTTCACCTTTTAAGTTGCATTACTGAAATAAATGAACTTTTGCACGATATTCTAATTTTTCGAGTTTCACCTGTATACTTAATGTGGGACTAGAACACAGTTTCTGGTTTGTAACCTAGTGCTCTAACCACTAGACCAAATTAGCTCTCTATTCTTTCTGTTGTGTTTTGGGAGCTGCTAAATAAACAAGGGAAAGAGAACCAAGGCCTGCAGCATCCCACATTGCAGAAGCTAGGATTGAAACAGACTGAAACAACCCACTGAGGAAGGTTGGAACTGCTGCAAAACAATGATTCCAATCCCCAGGCCCTCAACAATGGTCCATTAAGATACCTTAATTCATAGTATTGAAAGCTGCTTAAAAGGTCTAATTTATAGACTGTCTAACAGATCCTGGGAAACAGGAGTATGTGCCACTCTAGGAATAAAGGTGGTTGGTAAAGTGACAGAGAAGGCACTACCTCCGCATTGCTCCAGCCCTAGTTTTTAGTCTGTAGCTAACTTTTTAAATTTTAAATTGTTTTTGTATTGATACTTTAACTGTATTGTAAATCACCCAGAATTGCTTTGGATAGCAAGATGGGTGGTATATAAATTTAACAAAGATTTTTGAGTCCAGGAGAAGGGGAAAATGTAAGAAAGAGACTGCCATCATAATTATGTTAAGAATAAGTTAAGGTGAAGAATTTATTGGTAGGCTTTCAAGATTCTTTACATTATCACAATAGGAATCAAGACCTTTGCAGAAGTCCAAGCAGTTCTTGTTTCTTGAGTTTGCCTGCCTTGAAGAGCTTAACAAACAGAAGCATGAAGGAAGCATGTTCCCCAACAATGTCATGG
The DNA here is from genome assembly GCF_049901735.1 of Notechis scutatus. Lineage (NCBI taxonomy): Eukaryota > Metazoa > Chordata > Lepidosauria > Squamata > Elapidae > Notechis > Notechis scutatus. Next base: position 197,748,466 of record NC_142009.1, read on the forward strand.
CATCAATTATCCAAGTGAACCATCAATGCAATCTCTGACCTGTATCCAGATATGAACCCTATTTGAGAAGAACCCAAATCATGTGCTTATTCTAAGATGATGCTGGTCTAAACTTCTTTCTGAATAATCATATCTAAGTAAGGGAGGTAAGGGATTGGATAATAATTATCTAAAATCCCCAAATGATCATTTCAGAAGATAATGTACCACTGCCTCTTTTCATAATATCCAAGATATTATGCAATCACAATTGCAGCATGGAAGGATTATAGACACCTGGAGCATGTCCTGGAGCATTTGTAATCTTCCCAGCCAGCTTCCAACAAGCAAAGTCAATAGAGGAAGCCAGGTTCACTTAACAATCCAATGATTAACTTAACAACTGCAGTGAATTACTTAACAAGTTTTGCAAAAAATAATAATAGTAAAATGGGGTAAAAACTCACCTAACAATTGCCTTGCTTACCAATGGAAATTTTGAGTTCAATTGTAGTCATAGGTCGAGGACTACCTAGACTTATAATATGTTGCCTTAAGGTAATTAGCTCTATTTGTGCATGGGCACCATTAGTAGTGACTTTACAACCACAATTGAGCCCAGAATTTATGTTGCTAAGTTAAGAAATTTGTTAAGTGAGTTTTGCCCCATTTTACAACCTTTCTTGCCACATTTGTTAAGTGAATTACTGCAGTTAAGTAATATGGTTGTTAAGTGAATCTGGCTTGTCCATTGACTTTGGTGATCACATGACCCCAGGACACTGCAACTGTCATAAATATGAGTCAGTTGCCAAGCCTCCAAGTGTAAATCTCGTGACCATGGGGATGCTGCAACGGTCATAAGTGTGAAAAACGGTCATGTCACTTTTTTCAGTTCCGCTGTAACTTTGAACGGTCACTAAGTGAACTGTTGTAAGTTGAGGATTACTTGGACAAACTCTTAAGGACTGGGATTTAGTATATCCAGGATACTGAAGTTCTATATTTTTTGCACTGTTTTCCTATTTTCCTATTTACAAATATCTACAAATGCAGCATTATTACTGCTGGAGTAAGAGCCACATCTCTTCCTATTCCTTATAACATAATTGGTTTATAGGATAGTTCAACAATTTTCCTATGATCATTTAGTAAATCTTTTGGTAGGAGAGATTCCAGGCAGAATTTTGAAATGAAAGAAAAGCTTGTGAACTATTTCTCAAGTTTCAGAGGGTAAGAGCAGACAAAACATAACAAAACATCCATTCTTGACTGTTTTTAGATTAGTTATCTCATGACCCTTCAGAATCAAAATGGAATGTTATGATTTAGGAAGTGAAGTTTCAAAGATTTCTTGTGGCATATACTTTCCTAAGAGTTTCTGATATGTCATATTTTTAAAGTGAATAAGAAAAAATATATCTCACACAGAGTTGGTTTGGAGAGTTTAAATTGGTTTTGTATTCTCAGAATGAGCATAGCTTCATGAATGATCCAATGTTAAGTGCAGTCCTACAGTAGAGAATAGATGACTGTATTATATTTAAATTTAAAGATTGTGCTTATTTCATTCATGTAATTATGTATAATAGGTTGGATTTCTATCATTCCAGTTTCAGTTGAGCTAATCACTCTTGAAATAAATTGGATTTCCTTGTGTATAATAATTTGGAGATTAATCTGAAGTATCAATTTGATAATGTTTTCCTCTGTCCTTTTGTCTTCTCTATTTTGTTGGTTGACTATAATTCATTTAGTGGTGCTACTGAGGCTATATCATAAACCTTGAGCTAAAGACCTTCAAGGCCTAATTAAAGCTTAAATGTATAACCATTATTGGATTGAATCCAGTTTTTCTATAATACTTTATTGTGCTCATGCCCTAGGTTAGTGCTATAGCACACAAATAGAAGCTTGTTATATGATTAAAAACATCTACCTCTGAATGGGGTCTAGGTTGTGTAAAAAAAGTTCAGATACCGTGTTTCTCATATAATAAGGCCGGGTCTTACTTTTTTGAGCCCGAAAAAATGGCTAGGTTGTCTTTTCGGGGTGACTTAATTCCCCCCTTGCATCTTCAGGCGGGCGGGCAGCGACAGCTTGGATGTTGACCTCGGCGTTGGTGGGGCACTTTGTATCGGGTCAACGCAGGCAGCACCATATCCGGTGTGCAACAAAAGTACTTCCTAACGGCAAGCCCCCACCATTCCCCCCATCTCACATGTTTTAATATAGGCCTTAATTTGGGGGAGGGGCTTAATTTCATTTCATGCCTATAAAACATGCTGGGACTTCCTATTGGGGGAGGCCGTATTGTTGGAGAAACAGGGTAATAGTGGAGTAAACATAGCTGACTCCTGAAAAACCTGTGCTAGTATATTGGTCAGTTTTGTACGAACAACTGTGGCTGTTTAAAAGTTGGAAAATGCCAAAAATTCATTCATTCTTTCTATCTGTCTATCTATTTAGCTAGCTAGCTCAAGACAAGGTTGAAATACAAAATCAAAAAAAAAAAAAAAATCTAAAAGAAGAAAAAAGAAGCAAAAAAGAAAAAAGGACAAAAAACACAAAGCAATCAAAACATTTTTAAAAGTGCATAAAAACACCACATATACACATATCCTCTCTAGTTGAATACTGATTAATACATTAAAGTTATTAATGAAAATTATATATTGTAGTTGATCAATTAGGCCATCCCTAATTTTAGGCATAGTGGTCACTCCAGCAGCTGATGTCATGGAGAAGCAACAAGGTATTAAAAGACAGACATGCAAGGTATGTGGTCCAACTAGCACTCCTTAAGTAACTTATTTCATTGAGCAAATACCGTCTTTCTCCAACAATACGGCCTCCACCAATAGGAAGGCCCAGCATGATTTCTAGGCATGAGATGAAATTAAGCCCCGCCCCCAAAATTTAGGCCTATTTAAAACATGCTTTTCCCCGCCATTTCTCACATCATTCATTAGAACTACACGAGGTGAAGAGAAATGGGAGGGAAGGGCGGGGGGTAGGGAGAAAACTTGCCTTTAGGAGTGCCCTGCAGGTAGCCTAGGCTAGAATACCCCGATAGCCGATAGAAGCTCCCCGAAGGCAGAGTCCCCAGCCGTTTTAGGACGTGGCATGGCTGCCCGTGTCCCTCACCTTTAGGCAGTCTCTTTCGGGCGATGGAAGCTCCCCAAGTGCAGTCACCAGCCACTTCGATTGGCCGGTAGAAGCGGCCTTGGGGCGAGCGCACACACTCCCCTTGCCGTGAGTCCCCTTGGGGACTCTGCCTTCAAGGGAGCTTTCATCGGCTGATAGAAGCGGCCTCGCGGTGAGGGGAGTGTGTGTGTGCGCTCGCCCCGAGGCTGCTTCTACCGGCCGATCAAAGTGGCTGGTGACTGCACTTGGAGAGCTTCCATCACCCGAAAGAGACTGCCTAAAAGCGAGGGGACACGGGCAGCCACACCACGCCCTGAAGCAGCTGGGGACTCTGCCTTCGGGGAGCTTTCATCGGCCGATAGAAGCGGCCTCGCAGCGAGGTATGTGCGTATGGGCTGCTCTAGGTGAGGGAGGAAATTAAGTCACCCCCGAAAAGACAGCCTAGCCGTTTTTTCGGGGGTCAAAAAAAAATAAGGGCCGGCCTTATTTTGTGAGAAACACGGTAGGATGATTTTTACCACAAAGAAGCTGAAAAAGATCAACCATCAGATGTTTTTAAATGCAGAATAAGAGGACACAATTTTGTTTTTTGCTTAAAGCATTAATTTATTAGCCCTCTTTAGGAATACTATATGAACACAAATTATACAGAAATAAATTAGAGATAAATTCTCAGTAAATGGACTCAAATGTTAATGTTTTTTCCAATTTCTGAAAAGATTAAAAGAATGATGAGTTTTGAGTTGGATTACTATAATAAAATATTGTAGATGTTTAACCATTGTATTTGTTAGCCAAAAATACTGTATCTGGACCTTTGTTCATGTTGTTTTCATCAAGTGTTCATTAATTGGTGCTTCCTGACCTTTGTAATAGTTTAGGCTTAAATCTAAACCTCTGTGAGGTTTTAGGTTTAAAGTTTGTTAAAGGCATAATTTCACTTTTTTTAATGCTTCTAGGAGGATGTCATCATGTTTATTATTTCATCTTAGCAGAAAATAACTTAGCACATGACAAACAACAAAGTTATTTTTAAAACATATTTATATTGCCCTTTAGTAGAGCTTTGGTGTGCCAGAAAGATAAATATAATTTCATCAAGAATGTATTAGAAATTTGGGAATGAAACTTGTATATGCTTAGTGTTGAAAAGTTACAGGAAGGTAAGTACACCATTCCGGGCAAGTAGAACACTATCACTTAGTGGGATCTCTCTCTCTCTCTCTCTCTCTCTCTCTCTCTCTCTCTCTCTCTCTCTCTCTCTCTGTAATCAGAATAAGCAAGTTGCAGCAGTGAAAAGTCAGACGATACATTTGTATGACTCGGTATCAACCAACACAATTTAGCCATGAATGTGTCCAGTGATGCCTAAGTGTCATGGATATAAATCATCCATCCACAGTTTATTTTCAGTGGCTTTTTCATGAAATATGGTGCAATGTTAACATTGAACACGTTAGAATACATTAGAAAGAAGAATTGGTGGTTTGTTTTATACAGCGTCAGTTTAATTTGAGGTTAGCCTTTTTCTTTAAAAATAAATGAGGACATTGTGAGATCAGAAAAGTGTTCCGTTTCAGGAGTTCCTTGCAAATATTTTTTTGTGAACAAAAAAGTGGGCATTTGTCATATGTTTATTACATATCACTTCAGTGTTTAAAGTAAAGTGTTTAATATAAAGTGTTTTATATGCAATGTCAGTTCACTGACTCTATGGAGAAAGACAGATTCTAAACATAATCTATACCGCATCCACAATTAGCTGTAATTGTTAATTTGAGATTGACTTCCAAGGACCTCTTTACACCCCATAACTAGTAGCTTTGAGGAAAAGCCAGGTCTGAATCACCTTTGAAATATCAGCAGGGACAAAATCATCTCTGTCTCTAGAGGCAAGCTATCCTAAATGAGTAGGATCATTGTAACTTCCATCTCATGTGAGCAGAAGCGGCATTTAAAATTTTGCTTGCATTTGGACTTCCCCATGCCCAGACATTTGGTCAAGTCTTTCAGATTTAGTCTTATTCATTCTTGAAGTTGGGAAATGCTGAAGTTCAGGATTTAAGTCATGTCATCTCTCTTTATCTGGATTACTTAATCCAAATGAAAGCAGAGATGGGTTGTATATTGGGAAAGGAGGTGATAACATGGGAGAAAGGAAGATTTTGGCAGAAGCATCAGGTTGTGGGCATCAAAGGAAATCTAGAGAGGAATTTTACATTCTACATCAGCCTGAACTTAGCTTATTTTAGCATATTTAAATCTTTTAACATTTAACTCTTTAGCATTATTAGATCTTCACAATAAGTAGCACAAATCTATTGTTCAGATTGTTTTTAAATAGCTATTTTAGTATCAGTTTGTACATTGTACAAATGTTCAATGTACAAACTGAACATTGTCATTTAGGATTTCTTTTGTAAAGCAAAATTCATTCTTTGGTTATCATACTGAAAATATTACTGGATTCTGTTCTGTGTTATTCCAAGTTGCGTAGAAATGATTTGGTGCTGAAAAGTTAAGGGAAACAAATAGCTGAGACTCTTAATAGGCTCATACAACATACTTCTAAGACCTGAGTATGATATGTGGATCTAATTTGTGAGTGTTAGTGCTACTAAAATGAATGTGCATGCATCACCATCTTATCTTACCTTTTGTTCCATCAGTCTGGGTCACCGGAAACGTAGCAATCTTCTCCAATATCCTTGCCCCAACCCCAAATTCAACTATTAAGTGAGGCTGATAATTCCTTCCTTCCATAGGCCTTTTTCCAGAGTACCTTTAAACTTCTCCCACTACCCTCCCCATCATTTGATATAAAGTACATAGCATTTTCTGATATAAGCGATGAGGATGTAATTGCAAAAAGAATGCCTTCGCATCGATAAGATGTCCACAAGCATTTATTTTTGAAAGAGGAGGTTAAGTGAGTAATCATTGTTGCTACTGCTTGTCTAACCTCAACAGTGCTATACAGGTATGGACTGCTAGCATGTAGAGACATAAAAAGAACAGCAGGTAAAGATTGAATGGGGAGGATCAACCATGAACTCTGTCCCAGTTACTCCTGTTTTAAAAAATCCCCCAAGAATTTTCACCCTTGCAAACTCCTCTATTTTATTTCTAACTATTCTCCTAATCATAAAAGAACATTTTCCTTTTTCATCATTTATTTGTATTTCAATTTGTATGGGTTACCCTTGTCAAATCCATTTTTCTGGTGAGTAATAGTCATTAAAAGTGCCATATAAAAACATACAAGTAGTCTTTGACTTATGACCTTACTTGAGCCTAGAATTATGTTTATATATTATGCCGTCATAATGTAGAATCATCACATGACTAAGTTGATTTTGTGATGTTTGTGGCAGTCAAGCAAATCACCATGATCGTTAAGCAGATCTGCAGACATTAAGCAAATACCATAGTCATTAAGCAAAGCTATTGACTGCAATGGGCAGTTTTTGCTAAAAGCCAGAAGTAAATGTTGGTTTTGTACAAAAAAGGTCATAAACGGTGGTCACGTGACAGTGGGATGCTGCAAATGGCCATAAATGCAAGCCAGTTGCCAAGTGATCATGTGACTATGGGGAGATTGGCAGTCACAATGTGGGGATCTGTTGTAACTTCGAACAGTCCTTAAGTGACTGATCATAAATTGAGCATAACCTGTATAACAATCAAAACAATGCAAATTGGCAAACAAGGAAAAAATACTAAACAACAAATTAGTATAACCACTGCACAGGCTCTGTCACATATACATATCCCCAAGCTCAGTGACACGAGCCATGTCTTTGAGGGTCAGGGCCAATTTAATCTCCAGAGGGATGATGTTTCAAGCTGTAGGTGACTTCCCACTCCCACTTTTTTACCGTATGGGTAGGAGTAGGAAGCAGGAGTACGTCTACTCCTTCCCATCCTTTCATGCTGTCTCTGTAGTATTATAGCCTTATTATTATTATAGGAGTTAAGCAAGCAAGCCTTTGGAGATTGCAAGTTTGCATGTTGTATGCTCTAACATTATTTTAACCTATTTGAGTGGGAGAGAGTTTAGATGTACAGAGTTCTAATTCCCTATACCTTATTTTATTTTTTTTGTTAACAAATTTTATTCAGTTTTTCACATAAAAACAAAAATCTCTTTTTAGTGGACAACATATTTCCGGGTCATCACCTTGACATACAAATATGATAGCAATTATACATTCATATATGCATACTTAATTCTCTTATTACCTTTTCCATTCCAAATGGAGAGAAGGAGAGAAACAAACACATTAATTCTGGCCTTTTTCATTAATCTCAATCGAAACATCTTTTTGTTTCATTTCAATTATTTCAAATATAATCCTTTAATATTTATTTTAAAAATAAAGATAAACAATATGTGTTTGCTAAGCATAATCAATCATAATCATCATAATCATAATCATAATCAATCTAATAATAATAATAATAATAATAATAATAATAATAATAATAATAATAATAATAATAATAGGTTGCCAATGTCTCTCCTTGTTTTTAATAGTCTATATGATTTATTAATTTAGTTGGTTCTTTAGTCTGTCATATTCCCTTTCCATTACACATTCTTTTTATAAATTCTAAATTAATATAAATTTTAACACTAAAGAAAAAAAACAAAGCAGTGTGACACCTCAATGGTTAAAATATACCTTTATTCCCTCATCTTGATTCCCAATAAACCATTATTTTTAAGAAGTTACAATAATAATCATTACATCGTTTTATTTGGATTCCGCAGCATATTTCCCCCCCTTAATTTTTAATAAGAGTTATCAGTATCTATATTACCCTATTTTCTAAATATTTTTAATTGCAGAAATATTCTTATTACCCCTTGTCACCCTGCAGAATCCCCTTTTTAATTCATCAACCATTATCTCTGAAAAAACCATTTTTCAACATTTTACTATTTCTGTATTTCTTTATTTCATGAACCTGTTTCTTACTGCTTCTCCTCCCCCTCTTTTCCCCATATCTTTTCTCATTCCAGTTTATATCCCTCTCTTTCTTAATATCTTCCTTTCCCCTTTTCTGCTGGGTCTTTCTGTCTTTCCCAACTTCACAGGTATTCCCCCTTTTGATTGCCTTCTTAAGTCTCAACTTTTTAGCCTTCCTTCTTTCCCCACTTCTTTGTAGCATTCTTAGTATTAAGTGTCTATTTAAGATGTCTTCTCCTTGAGTCGACTCCTCCTCCTCTGAAGCTCTTTCTTCTTGTTCTTCAATCGCCATTTCCATTTTTTCTAACACAGAACAAAGTGATTCGCCTCTTTCCTGTAGTAATTCTCTCATATTTTTAAATTCCATTTTTAATTCCCAAAGAGATATCATCAATACACACTCTTGTATTTTATGATCGTTAAAGTCCACAAAAAAAACACTTTTACTGTCCTTCTTTCTTCTTTCAATTTTCTAAAGTTCTCAATTGTTCCAGCCCAGGGTCTATACCAAAAACATCAATCAATCCCACAGTCAGTCTTTCCTTGTTTTTTTCTTTATTCTAGTTCTGCTTTCACTTTCTAAGTTTCTTACTTTGTTTCAATATTTCTTTTATATTATATCCACACAAGTTCATTCAGAAACAGGATGCTTTCCCTTGTTTGAGCTCAAGTTTTTGTCAAAAGGTGGCACTCTCCATTATACAAAGTCTTCACCTTTTTCCCCTATTTTTTTATTTAGGGTTTTTCGAACCTCAATATTCCAACACAGTCCAGTCTCCAATTTGTAAACTTTATTATTATTATTTTTTGACAATCTTAAGTCCAGCTTTATTTTATGCCTTTGTTGCCAAAATATTTTAGTCCAATTTAGTTAAATCTTTAGTTCCAGCTTCTTCCTTTCCCAGTTCGAAGCCCCACTTAGCTGTCAGAAATATTTTCGTATTTTTTTTCCTGTTCCTTTGTAATTTCGCCGCTCACTTTTCTTTTCTTAAAAATTCCATGTTACCTTAATCCCAGGGTACTTTTGTTTAGTTGCATCGCCCAATTGTCCCGGTTCAGATGTTATCCACCTCTTCCTTCCCTCCTGCACAAATCTTAATCCAGCTGAGTCCTCCTCTTCGGGGTGGCCATTTTAAACCACCGCTGCAGTTGTCTTTGGGGGGAAAAAGATCAAGCCCAGGAGGGGAGATGCGGCTCCCCTCACCCTGGCTTGCGGCTTCCCCTTACTCCGCCGCCTCTCCAAGGCAGCTTCAGCCCCTAATCATAATGATTGGGGCTCTCCAACGAAAGAGCATGGACCATAGCCGCAGAGAGATGCGATCTACAGTCTGTCAGTGAGGAGGCTCCACCTTCTTCCCCTATATCTTATTTTTTAAATCAAAGTTTCCTTTGGCAGATGTCCAAGCTTCTGATACTTAAGAGGCTAATCTTAGTGATGTACAAACTTTAGTTTAAAAAATCAATCATTTCATGATAGAGAGCTCCAACTGTACCCAAAGGTAAGTATGTTTATAGAGAGGTTAGGCATCAAACACTTCATTGTCTCTCAACTCCAGAAAAAAATAATTTCTATTTAACATTATAACCAGTTTCAATCAGAAATGTTCAGCAGCAGGAGATAACCATTATAGCAATCAAAGTCCACAGCAAATGGTTCTGATAGCGATTAATGTGCCCACACAGCTACGTACCTGTCCATTAACATTTGCCTCAAAGATATATTGGGAATATTAATAGAGTGTCAAGCATACAAACTAGGAACTGAATTCTGAAATAAAAATATATATAAAATCACAAGCCCTTCTCTGTGTCTGCTAGCTCTCGTCAGCCACGAAACTGTAGAAATCAATGGCTGCTTTCACACTGGATTCACTAGGATTACTGAGGCAATTTTGTTCTTGCTATTTTGCAGTCAATTGGAAATGGAATTAAATGACAGTTCTACATAGCACTTAGTGTAGATATATATCGTCTGCCAGCATTTTTGCCATCTCTCCAGGCAAGATTCTTCTCCAGATCTTACTTAGGAGTAATTCTATTCAGCAATGATTCACACAGAACCACTTCTTTAGGGCTTCTGCCAATGGCTCACAGTTGAGCATGGCACAGCTTTAGTGATATATTGCCTGCTAATTGCTCCTTTGTCACTTTCCTTTCTGGTTCTTTCTCCTTCTTTTTGAAATAATGCTAGTTAGCTATTAAAGATAAGGAGAAAAATTAGAGCACAGCCTAGTCAATTTGGAAGATTGAAATTGAATTTTTCTCCCTCTCAAATTGAGCTTCAGGTTTTATTTTAACACAACTGCAGTCCATCCAGGTATGTAAAACTATGGTCATCACTTTCCACCTGAACCGGAATTAGGAAAGCAGTCTGGAATGGTTTCCAGTTTTGTTTGACGTGGTCTTTATGCAGTTTGTTCATTAAAACTTGTTGATTTATTCTGGAAAGAAAGAATATGCATTGTATATAAGAAGAGGAATTGCTTTTTTTTTTTTTTAGCAACCATGCAAATTTTCTGCAACCATCTTTGCAGAAGTTTGTTTTTTACAGAATGCACACATGTGCAGACAGGCAGGTTCAGTCATAGTCAAAGTTATCATTTGCAAAGCCTACAGTTAGCTTTTACTCTCCTGTGTATTTTTATTCCTGCTTCACATTATTCCACAAGTAAATCTACTTATGGAAGCTCTGTATCCAGAAATTGAAAGGAGAAAGTTAACCAATGGTAAATTCTCTGGGCTGTAGTTAAGGTAAGCTAGCATAAAATATATCATGATTTTAGGTTGTCATTAAAACTTTCTGCTTCAGCCCCAATTTGGGCCTGATCAGATTATGTATTAATCTTAATGAAAATGTGGTTTATCTCATCTGAACTCACCACATGGTTTGTTTAATTGTGTTTTGTTAAATATTATGGGGGAGCTATGGATCATAACCGTAAGACATAAGAAAATTGTTTTATTATTTTCCTTATATTATAATCCCAGTGAAAATTATATTTCCTGGCTGCATTTTTTCTCTATTAGAAAACAGCAAGGAATTTAGGATAAGGAATTAAAACCTTGAATCTTAACTCTTTCTTTTTATAAAAATACTTTTTAAAATTTAAAAAGAAACATTTAAAACATATAGAGTACTTACATGGAATGCTTATCCATAGCCAACTTTTATATTTTCAAATGATATGAAGCATCTTAATCTAATAATTTGGGTTGTGTTTGCACATGTTAGGCTAAAGTCTGGTCACTAATTTGTAGTTCATTGTGCCATGCAACACTATATCATGCAAACACAAGCATTTACTATATTGGGTTGTGTTGTTTCCAAGAGTTTGGCGAAGGAATGCAAATCTTTTTCTTTTTTGATGCATTAGTTACATTCTGTGTTACAGCATAACCTTTTCTAAAAACCAGCTAGAAGAACATATGCAATAATGGAAGAATCAAAGTTAGAACCCTGTTGAGCATTAATTTCTTTCTAGCTTCAAACTGTTGGTAATTAGGCATCACTGCAGAATCAACACAGGGCTGTTCTTAACAGCTCTGTATGACAGTATTCTTGTTCCAATTATATCCTTTTAATTTCCTTATCTTGGTATTTTCCACATGTCTGTTTAGTTTTTTTCTGTTTCACGTTTATAGACATGTTTCTAAAGAATTTGAATGGTACACAAAAAAAAAATATATGATCTAGGACACAGGTGTCAAACTAGTTATATCATGTTGCCATGACTTATTGTGACATTTTCCCCTTTGCGGAGCTGGGGTGGGTGTGGCCTGTACGTGACATATCCATCCCATGGGCCACCAGTTTGACATCCCTAATCTAGGAATACTGTATGTCGATATACAGTATTCACATGTGAATATGTGAATATTATATGGATACACATACATATACAAGCATATATACAGACATATATGCACCACAGTCCTGTGCCTAGATAAAACTGTTTCCTAGCAATATATTGCATAAAGTCCCGACTAATAATTCGTATTCATATTCATGCCTTCTGTGCACTTGGTAATGGAACAATGTTTCTCTTTTTCTCTTAATAGTGAGGGCGCTGATTTACTGCACTAAATAGAAAAAGTGTTGCTGCTTCATTCTCTGTCCCTCATATCTGTAAGTAGTAAACATTATTAGGATCACTTTTTTCCAATATTATTCTTCCAATTTAGATATCACTGTTTTTTCCCCTAAAAATTATGTCGTAATTTGCACCATGGGGTTTTTGGTTTTTTGCCTTTTACAGAGGTTTATGTTTTAGAACAGCGGTTGCCAACCAGTGGGCCGCGGCCCACTGGTGAGCCATGAGAAAATTTTGGTGGGCCACAGAGAAATCTCACCCCCAGAGCACCCCCACAAAGCAATTAATCCAGGCTGTGCAAAAATACAAGGCTGCGCCACCCACATGGCCCGCAGGAACCTTCCCCGTCCACTCACTCCTTACCAGGTAAACTTGCCTGCTAAAATTATTATTTTTTCTTTTTCCGACCATCATCTGTTCTGCTGTGCCAGGAGATTTAGATTAGCTAGGAAGCAGGAATGGTTGGATTTCTTGCTTTCTAGCTAGTCTTTAGATCTTTGGCTCAGCTCAGCCAAACCTCCCTTAGGACTGAAGGTTTGCTTGCAAGCAAATTCAGTGCAGACTCATGGCAAGCAAATTTGAGAGACTGAGCTAGCTGATGGCAGATAGATGGATCACTGAATGATTCTGTGAGCAACTCAATCTGCCTGCTTTGCCTGATTTTGGGTAACAGTTGCTATTTTTTTAAATCAAAGATTCAATATTTATATACATGGTGTGTTGTGAGTTAATTTTGTGAGTTTGCTTGCTAGCAAATTTTATGTGACAGACTGAGCTAGCCAATGGCAGATAGATAGATTTCTGAATGAATCTGTGATTCTGTGAGCAACTCAGTCTGCCTGCTTTGCATGATTTTGGGTAAAAGTTGCTCTTTTTTTATAAAAAAATTCAATATTTATATAAATATTTATAATATTTACATACAAGCCATGCCCAGCCAGTCACATGATCAAGCCACACCCACAAATTAGGCCACACCCGCAGAACCAGTTAGTTGTCCCTCGGATCTAAAATTATGAGTTTGGTGGTCCCTGAGGTCCAAAAGGTTGCCGACCCCTGTTTTAGAAAACAAAACAACCCAAACCTTTCCCTGCGCTGTTATTCTTTGCAGTTCGTATGTTTTTATAATGGAAAAAAGTGAAATAATTTTATGTGCCTACAATTGCATTGTAAGTTAAATATATGTGCACTTTTCACGTACTAATATAAAGTTCTAATATAAAGGAAGCATGAACAGTCACACATGACTCTGCTCCATCAAATTTTGGGGACCAGCATAACAAAGTGGATCTCATCTTCTTGCCTCTATCTGGCTATGGCAGGAAGTCTGCATTTCATCATTTGACAGTTTTGATTTCGTTGGTTTTGGTTTTTTCCTTTCTCTTCCTTTACTGAAGTACCTCTAGCCTGTATTGCAAAACTGTTGGATGAAATATTTCTGATAATGGACAAAAATGGTAGCAGAGAAAAGTAGTTTTAAAAGTACTATTTAATTGGAGATGGGCAGGGAACTCAAGAACTGCCTTCCACAATTCAAGAAAAAGGGGGTTAGATGAAGATATGTCTACATTTGACTGCTGTATGTAGTATGACATTCTATTTTGTATTGCATTATTATTGTATGACATTTAGTGTTGCATTATTATTGTATGATATTTAGTAAAATGACAAATTTTCATTTGACCTATTTGAAGAAACAAGATATATTTTCTTCTAAATAAGTTTTGGATTTGTGTGACATGTCTGCACAAATTCATTGGACTAATTAGCCAACTTTTTATTATCCAGGATGCTTGCAATTTTAGTTAGAGTATTGATTTCTTATTTAGTGCGTCATGATTTGTTGGGTTAATTGAATAAATTATAGTTAAATGAGCAATAAGCTTAATAAATTATGAGACCCCAACCACTGTTGAGTTACTTCCTTTAGAAGGTCTTCATGGTATTCAACAGCAATTCAGACTGAGTTCATACCTAAGCAATACCAAATATATAATATTGGTTATTACCAAGCAGGCTGCAGTAGCTGAGTTTGCATTCATAACTAAATCATAATGGATGTTTGCACTTCATGTTAAGCCACAACAAATCATGTCATGGATTAATGCATAGAACAGGCACCAGTGTTTGTATTTGTAAATACTTTTCCATTGACAGTTCTCCAACTCCTTATTCCTTAGAGTTCGGCTCATGGGTCTTTAAAGGAGAAAGATCACTTGGTGGCTTTGCATGTCATTCTTCAAAGTAATTGTTCAGATTTTTTCCCCCATCTGATCCAGCAAATGCCCATGTTCTGCTGATTCAACTTTAACATGTAAAGACTGATCTGGCCTGTTTTGACTCTTTATATATCATAGTAGTTCTTCCTCCTTGCACAGAAGCCCAGAGAAAAGTAGTAGGATGAAAGTGGCAAGATTTCTTTTTGTTTGTCCCCCTCTTTTGCTCCTGCTGCTGCTGGCAAAGCAATTCTTCTGTGATTGGAAAGGATAGAATAATAGCAATCTATTTTTTTCCCTCCATTTTGGATTGGAGGGAAGGGGACAAGAGGATTTTGTTCCAGAACCTACAGTGGTTTGGAGTGGGGCTAATCAGTGTTATTATTTGCTGTCTCAAAATGCCAGATGGAAGGGAGCACTGTGCTTTTTCTGTGCCTGGTTTGTGGGTTCTGAGGTTTAAAACAAGGAAAACAACCACATAGCCAGCTTCAAAAGTGTTTGAATGGACTGGGGAGTGGGAGTACTGCTATGTGGAACTGACCTGATTCAGATGGTACTTATTTCCATATAAATGTTCTTGGAATCTTAGCCAAAAGCAGTTGGGTCCAAAATGAGAATCAGTAACAGATAATAGAATTTAACAGATGATGTTAGTGGAATGGAATATTGGCACGGGATAATAGTCTGCTACTGCTAGATAAACATCTTGGCATTGCTTCCCATTTATCAAAAACAAATTCTACACGGAGCTCGGGGACTTTTTATCATGCGAGAGACATTGCACTTTTATGGCAGGTTTCGGTTACAGTGACTTTATTTCTTTTGCTTTTAGCGACTGATGTAGATTTAATCATTTTATCTGATGGATGTCGCTAGTGCATAAAAGTGGTAGCTGTCCACCTTGCCATTATTAGAAAGTATTAGCTATCTGAGATAGAAAACACAGGGTGTGATCATTTGGATCAATTAGTTGAAGGTCAGTTTATGCGTCACTATTATTTTCTTTAAAAAAAAATTCTATATTAGTATTCAATATTTAATATTTCAGTTATATACTGAGGAATCCTTCCAGATCCCAAGCAATTTTTTGAAGATTGGATAGTTTAAAATGTCTGCGACAAATGTCTGTGGAAAACAATTTCCTCAAGGTTATAGAAGAATGTTAGAATTTTTAGGGCGTTACTAGATATTTTTTTGAAGGTGTTAATAAACATGTGGGTAAGGGCAAGCTGGTAGATATCACCTGCTTAGATTTTCAAAGCGGTGCCTTATCAAAGACTTTTCAGTAAGTTTAATAAACATGGACTAAATGGACGGGTCCTCTTGTGGATAAGCAAAAGGCTAAAGAATATAAAACAAAGAGTAAAGATATTTCTCACAGTGGAGGGATATAACTAGTAGGGTCCCCCAAGATTCTGTCTTAGGATTGGGGCTTTGTAATTTATAAATTATATGGAATCTGCTGTAATTAATGCATCAGCCAAGTTTATTGATGACACTACATTGTTCAGAGCAGTAAAAATAATAAGGCACTGCAAAGAGCTCCAGAGGGATCTGTGCACATTACGGGAGTGGGTGTCAGTATGGCAAATGCCATTAAACATGAACAAATATAAAGTGAAGCACATTGGTACCAAAAGTTCTAACTACTAACACAAACTAATGGGATCACAACTAGCAGCGACCGATTAGGAAAGAGATATGGTAAACAGTTCAGTGAAGCTGTTGACACAATGTGCATCCACCGTAAAAAGAGATAACCGCATGTTAGGGATTAAAGAAACAATATTGAAAATAGAGATGCCAATATCATAGTCATTGTTGTCATCAGGCATTCAGTTGTGTCCTTCAGATCTGCCATAGTCATCCCTATGTCATCCTTTAAATATCATAATACCCTTATGTAAATTATTGGTGCAAACACAGCTGGACTATTGCATATATTTCTGGTCACTGCACTTCAAAAAGGATTTAGGGGAACTAGGGAAGTTTCAGAGAAAGACAACTAGGATGATCAAGGGGCTGGAACAGCTTCCCTATGAAGAAAGATGTAACAATTGGCTCTTTTGATCTAGAAAGGACATGAACAAGAGAGGGTATGATTGAGGTATATAAAATTATACATGATGTGGATAAAGTGGACAAGAAGAAACTATTTTCAATTTCTTAAAACACTGAAACCAGAGGTGATCCAGTGAAATTGAATTCTGAAAAAAATCAAAACACAAAAAGATTTCCTAATATACAATATATACAGCACATACAATAAATAAACTTTGGAATTTAATTTCAATATCATGAGATGTGCTGGTTACAAGCTTAGCTGGCTTCACAAAAGGGTTGGACCAATTCTTGGAAATCATGGGGATCAGTTGCTATTAGCCATACATACATACATATATATATATATACATACATATATACACACACATTTATATATATATATATATATATATATATATATATATATATATATATATATATATATATATATATATACACACATATACATATATACATATATACATATATACATATATACATATATATACACATACACATACACATATGCCAGGAAACTAGTGGACTTCTTTGTACAGCTGGTTGACTGCCATGAGAACAGACTGTTAGACAAGATGGGCCACGGTCTGATCCAGCAGGGCACTGCTTATGTCCTTATGAACGAAATTTCACTGGTAGATAAAACTGTGGATTTATAACAGAAAGAGTGAAGGAGCATGTCAATAATATTTGAGTTTTACACAACAGCATAGTTGGCTGTGTAAGGAGGCAAAAGATAGTTGTGACCTGAAGAGGTAGTGGATGGTAGCAACTGGAGGTTTTTTGGGTGCCAGCTGCCAGCATTAAAAAGAATAATACCAGAGAGGGAGATACCCCCCTCTCCCTCCCTCCCTTCCTCCCTCTCTCCACCCATCCATCTGCTGGAGGCCTACAGAATAGCTACCCTGGCAGCAGAATTTGTAGGCATCTTTGGCCTTTGGCTATGCTGAGATCCACCACTTCCTCAGTGTTAGATCATGGCAGCATAGAAGTACCTGGGCATCTGAGTGCTGGTAGTTCAAAAGACCTGAATACACTCCATACCTGGCCAAGAGAAATTATCAATGCTTTCATGTGAATTGGATTGAACTTGCTAGATAATACACCTGAAATTACAACAGGTGTATGGACTATGCTAGCCCTTTCTCATCTATAGGAAGTATTTTCTTTTTCCTATGCTTATTTGGGCAGGAAGGTTTTTTTTCCCTTTGTTATCTTGTTTAATGTCTTTTTTCCTAATGTGTTTTCTGCATTGACATGGCAGAAAACCAACATTTAGCATTGTAGTTTTTGAATGCTGGGAGGGAAGGTTGAAGAAATTGACTAGATTTTTCCTGCTTCGGTGCTATTAAAGCTAAAGAACTGGTTTGGGGGAAGGTTTCTGTTTTATTTAAGGAATGGAAATGAACTTCAGTGAAATGAGAATACAGTGGAAGCTGCAATCAGTTTCTCCGAGTTTATTGATGTATGATTAGTCCATCTGTTTAACATGCAAACTTTTTAATATGATACTGTCACTCTGAATGTATTTATAGATCAGATCTTAAGGCAGCAGGATATTTTTTATGCAAAATATTTTTTTAAAATTGTGGGATATTGATAAACGCTTTAAAAATGATTGCAAGCGGTTACGTATCCAGATAGCCTGATTCTATGGAGCCTTGCTGAAAAACAAGCTCTATTATGTGTGTCAGAGCTGTCT
Source organism: Notechis scutatus (assembly GCF_049901735.1). Lineage (NCBI taxonomy): Eukaryota > Metazoa > Chordata > Lepidosauria > Squamata > Elapidae > Notechis > Notechis scutatus. The sequence continues at coordinate 197,766,635 of NC_142009.1, forward strand.
CCCTGGTCTGTACACACAGTGTTACAGTCTGAAATGAAAATCTCTCTTCTCTCTCCCTTTTTTTGAGCTAAGCCTTTGAAAAGGACGAGCTTACTATCTACCACTGGCAAACACGGACATTTGGTCAGCAGAAATGGTTTGTATAGGGGCTTTGTAAAAAAAGACAAAAACGCAGCTGAATTGCTTGATTCAAGGCAGTTTGGCAGATCTGGGTGGCTGCAGCTTCTGCTCTCACATACACGTTCCTTTCAGGCATTTGCTCTGATCAATAAATGTTTCAAATGCTCCGTTTTGCTAAAGAAGCCAATCCAGATAGCTTACGTACCTCTAGGAGACCCCATGATTTCCTCACCATGAAATGTACAACTCAGGTTGTACAAAGGGTACAAGATTGAAATGCTTGTGGTATTTCAACATCCTATTTTGTATTGAGTGCCACTGAACTTGAAAGTCAACAGATGAGTAAAGACCAAAGGGCAATTCCCCCCTTGGATGATAAGTGCCTCATGAATTATCCTAAATTTGAATTTTTAAATGTTTTAAATTTCAATAATTGCGACAGGAATTCTGAAGTGAGCATTTTTATGCTGGAGTGAAACTCTCTGACTTTGATAAAAAGTACCTTGGTATGAACCCATTGGTTTATCTCCCATACCACTGGGATGCCCACAAAGCTCATGGGAACTTTTAGATGGAAGATAGAGTTCAAGTACATTTTAGCTTGTTTTATTTTTCACTTGAAACAACTCTTAGGAAATTGCTGCTTTGGGCTGTAGTATTAGTTGTCAATTAACAAAACAAAGGCACCGGATCTGTATATGTGCATCTCTACTCTTTCGGTGGGGGAGACCAATTAACAAGCCCTTACATCTGACAAAAGGATCAGAAAGCACAGAAAAACTTCTGGAAAATAAGTATCCAAAAATGATGCAGATACAGAAATAAGGTTTTTTAAAATACTCTGAGCCAGAAGGATGATTATTTAGCTTGGTTTTTTTTGATTTTCTAAAAATGGCCAGGGAATTTGAGGTTTTGCTTTCTTCCGATACAGAAAAAGTAAAAGTAAACTTGACAATTATGTGGCAAAAATCTTATTTTGAATGCATGTTAATAAATACTACACTCCTATATTTAGTAAAAACCTAAGCAAATTCTGTCAGTTGAAAAAAGTTGCTAAAGAAAAGTATTGTTGTCAGAACATATATTAAAAGGTTTGTTATTTCTGCTTATATGAAATGTCACTGTACAATGACAATTCATAGGACAGGAATAACAAAGATTTATATGCATCTTATTCCTATTAAAGCATGCTTTGGTTTCCATCTCCTGGCACTGGAACGAGCCAACTTAGTTGATTTGAGGGCCATTTCACACTGAATGTCATACAATCATACAAGATTGACTCAGCCTTCCATCCTTCTGTGGTCGGTAAAATGAAGACCCAGACTGTTGGGGGCAATAGGCTGACTCTGTAAACCACACAGAGAGGGCTGTAAAGCCCTGTGAAGTGGTATATGTCTAAATGCTATTGCTATCCTAGAGTTGCAAGGGGCGCTCATCAAGTTCCATCTTTGGGACTCATTGCAAGAAACCAGATTAAAGTATCCCAGATTCATGGCTTTTCAATCACTATTTGAACATATTCAGTGAAGGGGAGTCCATCACTATTCTGGTCCATTGTATCAGGGGTGGGCAACTATGGTCCCTTTACGACCTGTGGATTTCAACTCCCAGAATTTCTGAGCCAGCATGCTGACAGATACTAAAAGGGCCATAGTTGCTCATCCCCCGCACTAAATTATTCCTCTTATGGTGAGAAAAGGGACATAATTTCTGATGCTAGAATACTGCTTTCAATCCCCTTCCCCAGCCTTTTCTTCTCCAGGTATACTTCACAGAGCTTGGTTATTAATCATCTTTGCCCTTCTCTGAACCTGTTCCAGGTTGTTTAAATCCTAAGTGTAGTGTTCAGAACTACAAAGATAGAGACACTAAGTTGATTAACATATAGTAAAATAGATCTATTACTTTCAATGAATTGGAAGCAATATTTTAGTTGCTGCTCCCTCAAAATGCACTTACATTTTTTGCATTCACAATCAACCTTAATATCTTTTTTACCAGCATTATCACAGGCAGGTATTTCCCAAACTAAAGGTATTTGATTAATTTATGTTTAAATAAAGAATTCAATTTTTATCTGTTAAATTCCATTCTTTATAAATCAATTTCCTTAACAGGTATATTTTAGATGTTTTTAATCCTGCCTTTTATCCTGCAGTACTTGAGGCGCGGAACATATTAATGCTCCTTCCTCCTATTTTCCACTCAACCAGAAACCTGTGAGGTAAGTTGGGGATTGACTGCCCCATTGTCACCCAGGTGGTTTTTTTTATGTCTAAGGCAGGACTAGAACCCACAGTCTTCTGTTTTCTAGGCCAGCACTTTAACCCACTACATCAAAGTAGTTAAATGTTATGATTGTTTAGTGTTTTCACTTCTAACAGATTATCTTTCTCCAGATGAGCTGTTCAGAGCATCCATTGATTGGGATGATGCTTCTGTCACTCATCTGACAGGCTGGGCTTTAATTGAGAGGACGCTCCTCCCCCTCCATGGGACTCCTCCCTAGCGTCCCCAGTTTTTGCTCAGCCTTCATGGATATAGGCCAGTCCCCTCATCCTGTGCATCATGTGAATGTGTAACTTGGATTATATAATACTCTTCTGAAGGAGGTACCTGCTGGTAATGAAGGTCTGTTCTGCATAGTAACTGAATCAAGTGAGAATCGAGGTCAGATTGTGGAGGCTGCCTAGCCATCAACTTCTGCTGTACCCCGGGTGCGATGCCCCTTCAAGTCGCCATGTCCCTCCAGGCCTTCGATTTGTCAGGGATATCCTCTGGGAGGAGGTATTCTGGCGTGATCCCACAACTGTCTGTCAGGCAAGTAGCGTTGCTGAAGGCCTGGGTTGAACCGGTCCCTCTGAGACTCTCCTGGATGGCGTTGAGAGATCCAGGGATGGAGGCAAGGTGAAATATGGAAGCAGGACAGAACATCTTTACCCTCAGGTATCTCTCCACAGGAGAGTATGTAGTTTCAGATAGACCCCTGCAGGGTATATAGAAGGAGCAAGGGCTTTTGATTGGGTAGAGCCAGAGGACTCAGAGTTCTCCTGCTCAAATTCTCAAATTCTAGTTAAATTCCCATCAGCTCACAATAAGAGATGATGGTTGATGCTACATCGTGACGACTAAAACAACGCCAGCGTCATTTTGTTTATAAGAATTCCATGGCACTATCTGTTGAGAGGCCACTTCCCCTCACAAGGATCTCTCTGTGAGGGTCCAGGGGACATTTACGCCAATTGCAGACCTCTTTCTGAGGTTGAATATCGGACTTCCTTTTTAAGTTGGCAGCCCTCACACAATATAGTAACAGCGAGCGCCATGGCCTGGGCAAGAAGCTGTTGAGGGCCAGTGACTGCAGGATCACCCAATTGCAATACAGGTCCTGAAAGGTGTTCTCTATTTGGCTTCACAATTTGATTCCATATTCAGTCATCTAATTATGAGATTGGAAACAGCACAACAATTTATGTTAGTAGCTGTGCACAGATATAACAAAAATATTATCAATAATATAATATTAATGATATCAATATTAATATGAATAATATCATAATAACAAACTGAATTTACCAAAAAAGGGGGGGAATCAAATATCAAGAGGATTCCCTGCCTCTGTTCACAGCAGGCCTCTGGACCAGTCAACGGTCCATTAATATCGCATACATATATAGATATAGATATCTTGCCTCATGGGCTTTAGGTCAGAATCTTCAAGGGCAACCAAAATACATGGGACATGTTGACTTGAAGGGGCATCGCAGCCGGGGTACAGCAGAAGTTGATGGCTAGGCAGCCTCCACAATCTAACCTCAATTCTCACTTGATTCAGTTACTATGCAGAATGGACCTTCATTACCAGCAGGTACCTCCTTCAGAGGAGTATTATATAATCCAAGTTACACATTCACATGATGCACAGGATGAGGGAGAACTAGAGACCAGATGGAACAGGTTGAGGAAGGGTCTACTCACGTCAGTGACCAAAATCTGTCAGAGGCGGATCCACTAAAAAAAGGGGGCATGTCAGACATTGAAGGCATTAAGCCAGACCAACTGACCTTCGGGTCTGTTTCGCCCTCAGACTTTTTTTAAGTCTCTGTTGTTTCAAGGAAAAATCTACTGCCTGCCTTGATATTCCATTCTCCTTGGCCCAACAATCGTTACTGTAAGGGGGTGGGTGTCAGACAATTTAATCTTCTCCCAACCAATAATGTAAGAGGAAGTCATAACTGTCCCACAGAGGTTCTCGGACCTCGTCCAGAAACAAGGGGTCTCTTCAGTTGCGTATTTCCCTCTTATAGGATACGATAGAAAAAATTTAATTTGGTTTTCTGATTTCGCTAAATTTCTCATCACCACGGTAGTAGATACAACAATAATGGCAATTATCATTCTCCTTTGCAATTCCAACTGAAGCAGAAGAGGCTCTCAAAAGATATACAGGGTCGAGTTGTCTCCATGTAGGGCATGTCAATCTGATGTGGGGGCCATAAGAGCGGCATCCGCTGCATCCTTTTTTTTTTTTTTACTAGATCGTTTCTCAGGTAGCTCCGGCACCTGAGGGAGATTATCTGAAATTCCAATATCAGGGCGCACAAGGATGCCGCAAAGCTCATAGAGGCCACAGGATTTTCTGTGGACGCTAAATTCAACTCTATTAAATTATCTGCTCGAGCCAGGGCATCTCAGGTTACTGCTTGCCTACTGCTATGGCTCAGACATTGGCATGCAGATATCACACAAATAATGGAAGCTTGCTTCCTCCCCAATATCAGGAGACAATTTGTTTGGTGCTGTCCTTGACCCATCTCTGATAGAGACTAGAAGCAGAAAATAAGTTCCTCTCTTTTCATAGACCCCAAAATAGTCCTTCCCAGCTTTTTGGAGGGTTTCCTTCATTCCCTCCACCAGGGACTTTTCTCTCCAGACTCCAGGGACCATCTGGACTCATGAATCACCAACAGTCAGATAGTTTCCGATCTGGAGATAGGTACCGAAGGGGAGGGCAAACCAAAAGAATTTCTTGAGGAACATGAAACAGAGGTCTCCGAGGCACAACATTGGCCTCACAACTGTGCCCTATTGGTGGCCTTTCGCAGACAGATAGGATTCCTCTATCTCTGATTTCTGGGTTAGAGATATCAGAAGATTAGGCCTGGCTATAGAATTTCCATCCTCTCCCCGGAACCTTTGCATTACTTGCCCTCTCTTCGGGGATCCTGTTAAAGGGAGCATGATGGAGACAGCTATTGTTCATTTATTGGAGATCCAGGCAACCCGACCTGTGGCACCGAATCAGCAGGGACAATTTTAGTTTTAAAACAACTTAATCGGTCCCTAGTTTATAGGAGGTTTAAGATGAGTATACTGAACTCCATACTTCTGAGCTTCAAAAGAGGCGACTTTCTACCCTCCATTGACTTAATGGAGGCCTATCCTCACATTCCAATTAGATCCTCACATAGCAAACCTCTTAGTTTTTGTTATAATGCTCAATGTTTTGAATATGTTGCACTGTCCTTTGGGTTGTCATCTGCCTGAGGTTCTTACGAAGGTTCTGACAGCTCTGGCTGTCCATCTCAGGGGAACACCTGTTAGATGGCAGTGTTACTAAGTTGACATTTCGTTATTATCTTGTTCATATAAACAGGCAAAAGGGGAGGCTTAGCATCGGTCATCACCTGGAGAGACTTGCAGTCAATTTCTCATCACCCATGCATACGCAAGTTTCTTGCGCGGGGCTACAATCTTACGGCCTCCTGTAGTGCATTGATATCACATGTGGGACCTCAACAAGGTCCTTACTGCACTCAATAAAACTCCCTTTGAGCCCCTGTAGACCACGAGTCTCCATTTCTAACATACAAGGTGGTTCTCTTGGTTGCCATTATATTGGCCAGTTGCATCTTGGAATTCGTAGCCTTGTCAGCTAGACAGGAGCTTTGTATTTACAGACAGAGTGGTCCTTAGTCCAGATCCATCTTTCACCCATAGATAAATTTGGGTATCCGCAGACCATAGGAACTGATACTCCCATACGTTTGTCTGAGACCGACATAAAATCTGGTACGACAATGGCACAGTCTAGATGTAAGGTGAGCTCTCTGCATATATTTCAACCGCACGACGTGTGTTAGGAAATGGAGATTCTCTTCATTTCTTTTCAACCACCCACCATTGGGTGCAAGACCTCTTCCTCAATGATCAGTAGGTGGCTGAAAGTACAATTACCAAGTCCTAAGAGACACAGTCTCTTCCTGTACCCAGGGCGTCATTGCTCATTCGACCTGGAGCACTGTGATGTTGATGACATGGGCCACAAGTGCCAATAGAGGAAATTTACAAGGCGACAACATGGGCCTCACCATCGCCTTTTATTTAGAAACTATTAGAATAAGTCTTCGCCTCTACGGAGGCTGCCTTTGACAGGAGAGTGTTACAAAGGGTCCATAGGGACCAAGAAAAAGGGGAATCCAAACTAGACAGAACCCTCCTATAGAACTCGCCAAGCTTTGGTATGTCCCAATCAATGGATGCTCTGAACAGCTCATCTGGAGAAGGGGTGTTGGTACTTACCTGACAAGCCCTTTCTCTGTAGGCTGTGAAGAGCATCCATCCCCACCCTTATTCGTCTGGTGGGATGCTATTCCGGCCAAGTATTAGAAAGGGTGAAGGAGAAGAAATATTTCATCACTTCGACTTCGTCAAATCTGGGGACGCTAGGGAGGAGTCCGGAGGAGGAGGAGGAGCGTCCTCTCAATTAAAGCCCAGCCTATCAGAGGAGGGACAGAAGCATCATCCCAATCAATGGATGCTCTTCACAGCTCACAGAGAAAGGGCGTGTCAGGTAAGTACCAACACCCCTTTTCATATTTTAAGATTCAGTGTTCATTCTCTTTGCTTTTTTGTTCAAGTCATTAATAAAAATGTTGATGAGTAACAGGCTAAAGCCTGACCTTTGTGGTAATTCATGGGCCTCATTCTAGTTTGATAAAGGAATATTACTGAACAACATTTAAGTATGTTTTTGAGCAGCTGTGTTTCTATCTCATTGTCGTACCATTCTGTTCACAGATTATGGTTTACTTTGCCAAATACTTAGCTGAACTCTGCAACATTCCCACTCTCAGGCAGTTACTTTATCTCATTTTTGGGGGGTTTGGGTTAAACTAGCAGGATTTGTTCTTGAGAAAATCTATGTTGACTTTGGTAACTATCACATTATTTTAAGATACATATAGAGCAATGTTTTTTATTATCTGCTTTAAAGTGGTCTGTAGTTCTCCCTTCTTCTTTTGCCCTTTTGAATAGAGGAACAACATTGCCTTCTACATGTGGTAGTTAATAATTTTCTCAAGATTTCTCAAAGACACTGCATAAAATTTTGGCCACCTCATTAGGAACTTCTTTCAGTGTCCTAGGATGCAATTCATTTCCTCCTAAATTCTTAAACTAATTCAAAGCAAATAGGCATTCCCTGATAATTTTCTACGAATTTCAATATTTGCCTGATAGAACACATACTTTCTTATAGGAGCAGATCAAGTCAAGATTCTTAATATTCTCGAACAACTCTGTTTATATTTAGCTTTAACTTTTAAAATAACATCTGTCCTAGGTCAGGTTATCTATATGTACTGATGCTGGATGACTTGCACCTCTTTCCACTATGCAAGTGTGCAGTTTTTATTTTCAGATATTCATTAAGCTTTTTATATAGCCACTTAAGCTGCTCCATTTTCCCTTATTGGAATTGTTTGCTTTAATGGTTTTAGGATCTCACTTTTAGGAACAGGTAACTTACTTCGAACTCATTAGCTTCTCCTGCCATGGAGCCTTATTGCCATTGTTACCATTTTTTAAAAAATTCACAGTTTAAATCTAAAATATACTTTCAACTGCTTTCTTTAGTTTCTCTTTAAATCCATAACTCTAGGATTACATAATCACTTTCCTCAGTATCCCGTTTCTTCCACTTTCTTGACTAAATCTTCCCTTCTTATTAGTATCAAATCAGTGATTACTGATCCTGCAGTCCCTGAAGGAGAAAATTACAAGAATTTCCTAGAAGGGTTATGCTTGGCAGATTTACCTCTAATGAATGTCAGGGTGTATGTGGTATATAACCCCTTTCCCCTATTGCTTCTGTTACTTTTGGACAACATAAATTTTCAATATACCAGTCATGGGATTCATGCCACCAGGTTTCTTTTATATCTGTTATATCATATTCAGAGCTCAAAAGTTGGGGTGGCCAGGATCCTTTTTGGTTGAGGTGTTTTAACAGGTGAAATCAATGTATTTCCCCTTCTACAAAGTCTGAGGCACCCAATTTTTCTAAAAGAGAAGGCTGACATTTTAAACTTTCCCCACTCTGGGGGTTTCAGAGGGGATGCTGACAAGTCATATGAAGGACTTGGCTGCATTTCGTATGTCCCTGCAAAACAACAACACCACATTCCTTTGGTATGGGCATCTGGAATATGACCTCTGGCTACAATAGTCATGCAAATTTATATGGGAAGATATTATTTTTCAAAGTGATAATACATATTTCAATAAGACTGTTGTAGATTTTCCCCAATTAACACCCCCCACACATAATAAAAAATAACTTCCATCTACCTGATATTTAGTCATGCTTGCTGGAACTGATGAGAGCTGTACCTGAAATATGTTGGATGGACCAGATTAGGAAAGATTTAAATTGAAACCAGAAGACAATTAATTTGCTTGTATAGTTGATGAATAACAACTATATAAGTATGGGGTCATGCACTGAATTAACTGTGTTTTGTTTAACCATTGTTTCCTGAATGAATCACAGTTGGCTACATTCCATATGTCATGTTAAACTGTAAATCTTCTTTCAGAAGCTTCCTCAACGTGCATGTTATGCTAAGCCAAAAGAAAACAAGCTTAATTTTGGGTTAATGCAATGTTTATTCATCTATATAGTCTCGATGTCTTCCTAGATAGCCGATAGCTACTCGACACAGCAGTGTCGGAATAAACAAACAAACAAACATAAATAAATAAATAAATTTACAAGTATTTTACTTGGCTGGGGAAGGACTGTGTCATGCCCCTGGTGGAGACTGACTCTGAGGAAGAGGAGGAACAGCCAACGGAGTGGAAGTGTGGCTCTAGTGGTGGTGGAGGAGGCTGGGGAAGGGCAGAGGCCAGCTGAGCAATCAGAGGAGGATCCAGGCCCATCCCCTATCCATCCTAGGGCACACAGGGAGGAGAGGATCAGGGAAAAGCATGGTTTACTTGGGAGGAGAGGGCCATGATCCTCCTCATGGGTTGCAGCTGTGAGCTCTGTATAAGAGTTTGGAACTGCGTGTTCACAGACGCTGAAGTCAAATTAGTGCTTTCCTTGGATGAGGTTCATCTTTGTTGGCGTTCTTCCCATGGACTCTCCCCGTTTATCTTCCTGGAATGTGTGATAAATTATCTTGGTTTGCCTTGGAACTCTCATCAATACAGTTTGGTTTTGGTTTCCTTTTGCTTCATTATCTACTTTTTGAATTTAAACTGTGACTAATAAAACAGCGAAGCTAAGTTGAAGGCAGTACAAGACCTTGATTCATGTTTTAGTTTTTGTGTTATTTTTGAGACACTACGGGTCATCACAGACTGTTTATTTTTCAGCTGATTTGGACTTGTTTCTACCAACCAACAAATATGGCCAGTAGCAACACTATTGGAGTTACTGGCCCAAATCTCTATAGGAAACTAGATTGCTTTACCCCCTGTAATAGTCTGCATTATTACTTCTGGAATTTGAAAGATGTTAGGCTCTAGAAGTATACCTCCTCAGTGATGCTGGTTAATCAGTAATTGCAAAGAAAACAAGTAACCATGCAGTTGTTTATCTTCATCACAATGATTAAACAGTAATGCTTCCATATTAATTCATTTCAGAATATTTTCTCATATACACTGGATTTTCTTAGCACTTTTATGAGACACAGTACTTGTAATTTGCTGTTGCTAAACCATGCCCACACACACTTTCATTTCCTTGTAGTATAACTATATGTAAATAAGGGTACAATAAGAATATGCACAGTGAGATGATTAGTTCTGTTTTAAATAGGAAGGTTCTGTTCACTTTGCAGCATTGCATTCTGAAGAAATATGTAACTTACATATTGAGATGATTGATATGATAATAACATATATGTTGTTACAGGTTGATATGATAGTATATGTGTCATTTTAGATGTGTGACATATTCAACAAGCATCATAATTGGTAAATATGGTGTCATTTTTACCCTTGCACATGTGACTCTTAAATTGAGATTTCAAATTTATTGTAACACGGTCAAAAGTATTCTACAACAAATCCATTACAAAATTCATTTAAAGTGGCTTTTGGGGGCCTGCTTGATGCAATAAGACTGAAAGTTTAGTTGGCATTCTTGTGGGAAATTCTTCACTGTTATTTCTTGCTGAAAGCAACTTGTGTTTCAGTAACAATAGTGGGCTTTCACAGACTCGTAGCGTTAAAGAAATGCAATGTCATGATCCAAATCATTCCTGATCAAGTTTTAAAAATTTAGTTTTTGTTTTAAATTTGATAAATTTTCCATTATCCCAGATTTTTTTTTAACAAGTAATTGAATTTCACTTACTTTCTATTCCTGGTTCTATTCCCAGTTTAATTCTGGTTCTTTCCTAAAATAGTATTTTAGAGTGGCACATTTTTCAGACGCTATGACAATTAGATGTGAGGTCATTTTTATTTTAATATACTGCCATCGACATCTGGCATAAACTGATAATCTGATTCAATCCCCCCACACACACACAAGTTAACTTGAAAGATTCCTTTTAGTTTAAGAATAGTAGACCTGTGTTGCATAATTGTAATATTCTTTAAGAGATCTAACTAGTTTACACAGTTCAACTATCTTTCCTAATTCCTTTCAAAAAAAGAATTGCATTTGTTGGAAACATCATATAATTTTGTTTTGTTTTCTCTTTTTTTTCTTCACTGTCCCCATCCTAAACAAGTTGAATTGCTGTAGCATGTTGCAATAACACACTTGTGGGAAAACATCCTTAATCTTAAAAATCTGGGTGACAAAAGAAATATTGTAGACTATATTAAACAGATATGTTTAAAGGAAGCCCACCATATTCCAATATGCAAAACTTATACAATACTTTGATAGTAAGAAATTAGTGTGCCATATTCTAATTGTAATTTTTGGTGCAATCTCTCTGAATACATGTTCCAATAAAAGGTTCAAAACTATATTAGTTATGTCTGGTTGACAAGAGGCATTACTTTTTAAGCAATTATATCATTAATTTAAGATTGAGCGGCACAGTGGCCTAGAGGTGAAGACATTTGCCTCCACTCGGTACGTTGAGAGTTCAATCCTAGGCAGCAACAGAGTTTCTCTATCAGAACACAAAGAGAAAATATCTGCTGCGAACTCCATATAGGCATCAGGAAGGGCATGTGGCCAGTAAATGCTCAGCTCCATTCGGTTGCCCCAATTCCACCCTGATAAAAAGGGATTACAGGGTCGTAAAAAGAAAAAAAAACATTAATCTAAGATGTTTATAATAATGAGCAAGTGTCACATTCAAAAGTATTTGGACATTCTCTGGATTTTGTGAATTGGCTGATTGAGATTCAGAGCAAGAAAAGCAATGAACCAAAATCTGACACCATTCCTGATACATAACCAATATAAAATTATCTCTCAGTGATTCAGTCAATGTGGTTAAGGAGGAAAGTGGTAAAAATGTTGATTACTTTTCTCAATGTAATTTATACCCTTTAAAATAGATAACTTGTGTGTGTTCAGAATAATTATTGTAAATCATTTGTTTGTAGGGAGTACTTTAGTATTTTGATTGCCAAATAATCCTCCATTTTAAAAATCTGTTCCTGACTGGAGTATGAGTCATAGAACATTATGCTAAGCCATGTTTTATTTAACAATTGTTTATTAACCTATAAACCAATAGTTGATTTTCTTGCATAGCACTACTAAGCCATAAGCTTGTTTTATCAGGCACACTGTGTTCACGCAACATGCTAAACAAAATCAAACTCAATCTGTCCAAGTGCAAGTCTCATACTGCAGATTGCCACAATGTCAGTTCATCAACAGGACAGCCATTTAAATCTAAAATGAATCCTTTCTATCTTTCAAAGTATATAAACCTATTCACCAGCAAACTGATAACTCTCTCACTTTCTTTATTAAAGATACTGCTCAAATCAATGACGCAGGAAAGAGATGCCTTATGTGGTGCGTTATGTATTTTACATATTCTAAAACATTATGTCAGTAGTCCTAGACTTTCAACTGTTTGTTTAGATGAACTGACATTGTTCAAAGTTACAATGGCACAGATAAAAGTGACTTATGGTTGTTTTTCATGCTTAAAACCATTGCAGCATCCCTGTGGTCATGTGATCAAAATCCAAATGCTGGCAACTGACTCAGATTTATGACCTTTGCAATGACCTGGGGTCACATGTTCACCTTTTGCGATCTTCTGATAAGCCAAGTCAATGGGAAAGCTAAATTCACTTAACAATCATATTACTAACTTAACAACTGCAGTGATTCATTTATCTGCTGCAGCAAGAAAGATCATAAAATGGGGCAAAGCTCACTTAACAACTGTCTCACTTAGCAACAGACATTTTAGGGTCAATTGTGGAGATAAGTTGAGGACTACCTGTACTGTATAAGATAATGAAGATGCCAAGGAAAACTTAGACCATATGCAAATAAGTAGTTTACTTTACTACACTTTAATTTACTACACTTTACTAACTTGGAGGAGGGAGGAGGAGGCATTGACTTATCTTTCAGTAAAAAGTCCATGCTTTTCATCAGGAGAAATATATTATCAGCTTCATTTTTGTATAAATATGCTTTTTTATATAGCATGCCAATTTTCCTGTAGAAATTAGAGTATAGGAGACAGTTTTCATCTCCACCATCCTCTGATGGTGGAAATTGAATGGAAAGATCACATGCTCTCCAAGTAAAGACAGCTATGTGGAAATGCACCAATTGTCAAGGTTCTGTACCAGGCATGGCTATAAAACTACCTTGTTAGCTCTTCGTTCCCAGGAAGATGTAAGAAAGATCAGATGAGTAGTTTCAATGCATAGAATTAGGAAGTTATACATATAAAGAAATATAGTAGCACACAGAAAACCATATTAGGTATGTCAACACCAAGGTGGAAAAACTATGCTATCATAAAAAGACAAAGATGCTAACTTTCCTCCTGCCCAAAAGCAGCAGTTCCCAGCTTGTTATTTCACAAGGATTGGAGAAAAACCTTCAGGGCTAGTTGCACACATTGTTTCTGTTATAAATATGGCTTGCATTTTGCACTCAACAGTAACCAGATTCTTTTTTTCAAGCTTTTGAAATAAATCTAATTTATCGAGGACCATATTTGTCAATATGGCTTCCAGTGTGATATTGGCCAAAAGAAACTTGCTGTAAAATTCAAGTCCTGGACCCATCATTTCAAATTAACAGAATGTGGGGTGCTCTTTTCACACCTCTGAAGCTTTCTGCCATCAGCCTCTTGTTTAGAAAATGGCTATATCTGGTATAAGAATCCTGTTCCACCCACTTCAATTCTTATGCCCATTGTGTTATTTCAGGGTAAGCAGCATGTTGCACCATATAAGAAACGAGTAGGAAATCCAATATATGAGAGAAGAGACAGAATGCACACTCTTAGTAGGAGATAGTTTGTCCAAAGGACCTTTCTGGTAGACAGTTCTAGGATAAGCATCACTGTCGGCAGGAATGAAGTCTAGATAACATAATGTTGGATTACCTTAAGATAGGTTGATGGAAGGAACAGCAAGATAAAGATGCTTCACAAATGAAGGCAAATATACGTGTCCCAGGATAATGTCGCAGGATCCAATCTGGACTGGTCACCAGGACCAGAGGTTTATTTTCATAGTTTTTGCACTCTTGCTGAACCCATCTTCAGGGAACTTAAAAGATAACCAGAGAACGATTGAAGTTTGGGGAAAGGGCCCCTTGTCAGTCAACAAGAGTGCTGATTTACCACCAGCTTATCAGGTACTTAGGAATCAAGGACTTGGCAGCACAAGGAAACAACAGCCAAGAGCCAGCATTAACACCTCAATCAACCAATAGAAAGAGACCACATAAATAGAATGCATAAAATACCCAAAGGACACATTGGGTATACATAAAATACCCAAAGGACACAAAGTTCCCTGAGGATGAGCTCCAGCACAAGTCTGAAAGCTCAGGAGACTAAATGTCTAGTCCTATGACCGACCCAGATTGGATAAAGATATTTCCTTGAACTCAAACATATTGGAGCTTTCATAGTTCAGAACAATATGGTGAATTTGTCTACAAATATAGTAAACAAGCTATCTGAAGTCACTTTGTGATCAATGTAGCATACAAATTGAGAAATAAAAGCATACATACTGTCCACTACATCTGTCTCCCTATTTTAGAAACATTCTATAAAGGTACATAAATTCATTTACTTTTCTCATTTTTCATTATTTATATATAAACTGAAATCATGTATTTATTCTGTTAAATACAACTACTTCAGGCACTGATGCATTAATTTTTAGAACCATGCTTTTTACTGCTTCATAATCTACCTGATGTTTGATGAAAATTGTTTCAATTCTCAGCCACCAAATGGCATTGTATAAAACAGTATGTGCATATTTTAATCCCCAACCAATATGCTTATAAGATTACCAGATGCATTCTTTATACTTTAAATAATCTTGCATCCATTTTATACTATTCCATTCAGAAACCAACTTTCACCTACATGTACACAAAATTCAAGCCTATTCATGTTATATACTTTCTCTAAATCAGCCAAAATAAAATGAGCTTTCTCACACTGATACATTCTCTTTGACCTTCTAAAGAGCAAACATCTGGTCTGCACATCCCTGCCAAAGATAATGCTGCCCTGCCCTGCACAGTTTTTGCTTCTTGTCACTTTTCATAACCCCTCAATCAGAATTCTGCCAAATATCTTTCCAGGAACCATTAATAAACCACCATCCCCTCCTGCAAGTCCCTGCGTTCACTATTGTTACCTTTTCCTTTGTACAGAATATGGGAATGAGAAAGGCATCCTTCCAAACACCAGACACAAATGTAAACTTCACACATAGGTTAAACAAACAAACAGTTTCATCCTAAGCAGAGGTGGGATTCAAATTTTTTAACAACCGGTTCTGTGGGCATGGCTAAGTTGGTGGGCATGACTTTGTGGTCATGTTATTGGCTGGGTGTGGCCAACTCAATATCACTCACATCGAGGCAGTATCTCCTCACCTGGCCTCTCATGCCTGTGGGGATGCTGCAACAGTCGTAAGTGTGAAAAATGGTCATGTCACTTTTTTCAGTGCCATTGTCACTTTGAATAGTCACTCCACACAAGCAACGTACCAGCAAAGGAGGGGGAAAAAACTCCAGAGACATTCCTGAGACAGGAAGTCTAGTCCTGCCAAGAATGTAATAAGGGTTAACGGAGAGGCAGTTTCTGTAAGCAACACCAGAATGTTTCCTTCCTGCCTTCCTTAAAGGATTAGGCCAGTAATTTCTTCTAACAACCGGTTCTCTGAACTGCTTAGAATGTTAACAATCGGTTCTAGCAAATAGGTGCGAACTGGTAGAATCCCACCCCTGATCCTAAGCAACGGGATAAAAATAAAAACTAAAATGAAAATAAATAAACAGTAAAACATTTTTCTAGTTACATCGTCTACATCTGCAATATTACCGTTTTTCACTACCATGCCATTATTTATTACACTTTTTCATATTTTTATTGAAGACTAACATTTATAGCTTTTATTTTCATTCTCTCTCTCCCTCTCCCTCTCCCCCCCCCTCTCTCTTTCTCCTGTCATCTCTCATTTCCCATACCAATCGTTAAAATACTTTTCCCAGCATTGTTTCATTTCAGTTTCTTTCCAAATTAGTTCATTGCTTTATTTTTAATTCTGTATGCTATACTGGAAGTTCCTTGTGCAGCAGCCCTTTTTATCAACTTCCATTTTTTAAAATTTTCATCAAAATACCTCTGTATCTTCTTTGTCTCTTTTAACATTAACAATTCTTTGCTTTATTTGATGACATTCTTTACAACCATCTTTTATCTACATCAGCATTTTTCACATTTTTTGCAGCAAACATACAAATATATTTTTCTCATTCACAAAGTCTTATTTTATCATTCTACCTTTTTCATATTTCCCATTAACATTACTTCACACACTTCTTTCTTTTTGCATCATTTTTCTTTTTACTTAGGTTCAAGCAACTTCCTTGTCCTTTTCCCTCATGATTTTTTATTCATTCTGATGGAAAATTAAATTTTCTTTCTTTGAATGTATAATTTTTGTTTTAAAAAATTCAACATGAAGATAAGAACTAACACAAACTAACATAGATCAAGGAAGAGAAAAGAAAAAGAAATCAAAGAGAAAGCCAAAAATGCAAAAATTGTAAATATGAACCTTTTAATTTCTATACATATAGCAATCTCATCACAGTAATCATATTTAAATAATCTTCCATTTTTTCTAACCACTTCTTCATTAATACTGAAAGAAAAAGTTTAAGTTCCAATTGAATATTTATCTTCAAAATCCTCTGTATCAAAGTATGCTTTGAATCCAAATTTTTAAAACTTTTTACATGTCCACCAAGCATGATAAAACATCGTATCATGTTTAAATTTCCAACATATATTTGAAGTGCCTTTATACATTCTGGATAATTTTTTAGGTGTCATGTACCAATGATAAATAATTCTATAAACATTATCTTTGAGACCATAATACAATGCAAATTTCAACTTCATATTTTCCTATTGATCCATCTCTATATTATGATCAAAATTCTTAGCCCTCTATCATATATTGTTCAACTTATTTTTCCTCTGTTTCAAATTTAATTGAAAATTTGTACATTTTAGCAATTACACATTCATCATCATACCACAATTGTATTTCAAAATCTGACTTATTTTGCCCCAAACCATGAATCTTTTTATCCATTTTAAATAGCTCAGATAACTTTAAATAGGAACATGATTGACAACTATATGCTTCTGCTGTTAATTGTTCTCTTGATTTGATTTTAATTTCCCCTTGATAGTTTTCCAATAAGTCCTGGTACATCAACCATTTAACTTTATATGCCATTTTTCTTCCATAATAAGCTTCCTGAGCTGAGATCCAGTAAGATGTTTTCAGGCACAATCTGAGTTTATATCTGTTCCATATTCTCAATATGGCACACCTAGAAAAATAATTTTCAAGTCCATTAGTTTTAACTTTAACATATCACAAATATCCATGCCATGAAACCTCAGCTTGTGACCTTGTAACTATTTATTTTATTTTATTTATTTTTATTTGTCAATTGCTTACAAGGTAATAGGTATAAGTAAAAACATAGTTATGAATACATGGATACATATAAGAAAAATATATATATAAAAGAAACAATAGGACAGGGACGGTAAGCACATTGGTACGCTTATGCACGCCCCCTATAAAAGCCTCTTCTTTTTTCCTCAACAAAAGGAGTGTGAAACGCACATCGTCATGGCAGCATCACATGACATATCAGGATTTTTTCCCCCTTCACTGAACCGGGAGTGGGCATGGCCAGCACGTGACGTATCCGGCCTGTGGGCCGGGCGTTTGACAGCCCTGCTGAACAACATCTATTCTTTCATCCAAACCAAACAACAAACAGGGAAATATAACTTCAAATCCAGTAAACTCAGTCCTCCTCTCTCCTTTGCATCTTGTAACACTTTATGTTTAACCTGTAGTTTTTCCTCTTACCACATAAATTTATGTCTTTTTTTGCCATTGTTTAAATATCTTTTGTCAAAACAGGTATTATCTAAAACAAAAACATTATTCTTGGCAAAACTAGCACTAACACTAGCACTTAAACTTATATACCACTTTACAGTGCTTTACAGCCCTCTCAAGAGCTTTACAGACTCAGCCTATTGCCCCCAACAATCTGGCTTCTCATTTTATCAAATCTAAGAAGGATGGAAGGCTGAGTCAGCCTTGAGCCAGTCAGTCAGCAGAAGTAGCTTGCAATACTGCATTCTAACCACTTCACCACCATGGCTCTTATTATTATAAATATAATATATTATTATAAAAATGAAAAACATTCAGAAATTCTCCCCAACAGTGATAATTTTTATTTCATCTTAACAACTTTATAATTTCAGTCCATGTTCTAACAATATTTATTTAATTTGTTTAAAACATTTCTATAAATGCCTATCTTATAACAAAGTTTGGGTGGCTCCCAATTCAAAAATCAAATAACATAAAAACCATATTAAAACTATTAAGACCAAACCCATAAAAATGAATACCTAGCATCAAGTCAAGCTTCTGATGTATAGTCACCTAATCTTATCTCAGCATTATGGGGAAATGGTTAGGTCTTCAGTGCTTTATAAAAGACTAGAGAGCCTGCTGAACTTCAGAAGGAAAGGTACTCTATATGTCAGGAGCTACCATGGAAAAGGCACATGCCCTTATTTTGGAATAATATACAACAAATATTTCTCATAGTAATACTCAAATATTTTACTTTTTTCTCAGCCTTAAAATCAGTTTTCTCAGTTCTATTCGATCATTCAATTTCATAGTTTTGTTTCTGATTGTTAATCTTGAAGCCTGCTAATATATCAAAGTCCTTTAATTTCTCTATTAATGCTTCTAATCCCTGTGCTGGATTTTCTAAAATTAACATCAAATCATTCATAAATGCTCTTGACATAAGTTTTTTTAATCTTAACTCCCATAATTCTCTAGTGTTATATCTCTATTCAGTACCTCAAGAATCAAATGAACAAAAGTAAAGATGACAACAGACATCCTTGTTGAATCTTGTTAGTTCTCCATTAACAATTATTTGTGCTTTTTGAGAAGTATCAATTAAACGTATTTGTTTAATAAAATGATTAGAAATCTAAACAAAAACATCCAATTCAAATCATCAAAGACCTCTGTATTGAAGATTAAGGGTCTTCTGTGTTACACACAATTATCAGTTGTATCAGTCTGAAGAACATTACTCTGATGTACTGCTCTGAGTTCTGTTTATAATTACATTGCACTTTCTAATGATTGGAGTTGAAGAAGTTCAGGTACAGACATATTCTTAACCAATTTGAGATTTGATTAATATTCTGAAATGTAAATGTAACATGAGAAACTTACAATTAATTCTCTCATATGATAGAGGAGCTAGTGGGTTAGGATGCCCATTACATTTTAATCTTAACCAATAATTGTAAAATTACTGAAGACAATTGCCATACAAAGCTACATGAATAACTATTTTTCATATTATCTGGTGAAGATCCAGTGTTGATTAATGTTCTTTAATAGTCCTGCTCTTTAGAAAGAGCAACACCTTTCTAGTAAAACTAAAAGGGGGCAGATGAGCAGCTTATTAATTAAAAGTATTAATTAAAAGAAAATGAGATTGATGCTGCTGATTGCAAGAAGTACAGTTTGAAATCTAGTGTTATTGATTAAAAATGGAGTACAGTAATGTATTTGGGAATATACAAAATGGGTTATCGTAATGTCCATTTATATTTGTTTCTAATATGCTTTGTTTGCCTGGTGTCTAAGCGAGGTGGTTAAATGAAATTACATAGCACTAATTCTGAAGCTTCAGTGGTGGCTGTGAGCTGCCTGACCCAATTCAAGCTGTTGTGTACATTGTTGTGTACAAGTTGTTGTGTAGCCCTGAATAACTTAGGTTGTTAAACTGGTTCCCCACCACCACCCCCGCAATATCATTCAACTTGTGCATAAAAATCAGTGGCGAAGGCTCTGCTCATTATCCTGTGGTAGATTTGACTCGCAGTTCAGTGGCCAGGAGTAAGATCACCTTAATAGCATTTAATACTTTTATTTGGCAGAAGACCTATTTTTCCCTGCACAACAGTAACAGCTCTGTGAGATAGAAAGCAGAGTAATTGGCCTGGTGCAACCCAGGGATCTTCCATGGCTGAAGGTCACCATTGTCATCTCTGTATGTGCATATAATATGCCAATCTATTACTACTTTTGTCCTTTTGTTTAAAAAATGCATTCTTTTTTTCAATGATATACAAATGTTCTTCACCCTCTAGTGCACCCACCATAAACTTTTCTCCGATATGAAAAAAGAGCATGGAACAATACTGTCATTGTTCTTCTTGACATTTTAAAATCATTCTTCTAATAATTGCAGAGCAGCAGATGCCAACGAAAATAAAATAACACAAAACTGTACAAACCTAAACAGTATAATACAACCAGAAGAAATAAAAAGCCCAAATAGTGAAATAAATGTGCTTGCACTACTGATATAAGAGTAGTGCATCTCAACATTCATATAAAAAATAGATTGTTCAAGATATTGTGTTCTAGTTTGAATCACAAGTGAACTACTACAGTGCAGTCTACATCAAGACTACACCAAGATAGCATTAAGATCATGTGAAGTGTCAGTATAGCTTTATACTGCCTTGGTAAGACCATACTCAGAATACTGTTTCCTGTTTTGGTCACACAATACAAATAAGTTGTTGAGACTCTAAAAAGAGTACAGAGAAGAGCAACAAAGGTGATTAGGGGGTTAGAGGCCAAAACATGTGATGAACAGTTGCAGAAACTGAGTATATCTAATCTAACGAAGAGAAGGACTAGGTGTAACATGATAGCAGTCTTCCAATATTTGGTATAAATCATATAATAGAATGCTGAATTCCAGCTTTGCCCATGCTGTGGGCTAATTGTTTCTGACAACAAAAGTAGATCTGAGTCTAGGAGAAAAGGACTCAAGTTAAGTTCCTGACAGAAGAAGTAGATACCCCTCCCTGAATCTCTCAGAAGCTACTACCAATCAGAGAAGACCTCCAAGAAATGATAGTCCTACTCATTATAAAACAGTTTTCTTGTGCATCTCCTGAAAAGCATTTTGCCCCATGTATAAAGTGGCCAGTATTCCTTGGTTTAGAAAAAGCATGCTAGGGCACACTATCAGGATGTGAATGTACAAGTTGGTCACTAAATGAATCAACTTTGTACGCATATTTCTAAAATCCTCATAAATATGACACAATAATTGCAGTCTACATTTCTCCTCAGAAATGACTGCTATGAAAATGTAGAGCAGGATATTACTCTATGCATCATAATTCTTGCATAAATTATCTTAACTTCATAAACATGGTAGGATATTAACACACCATAGTACACATGAATAACTTTGCAAGTATGACTAAATCTACAGTAATTGGCTGAAAGAATATTGTCTTCTTAGACCTGGGCTCTGATCAGGCTGAATGGAAAACCCACCACCATCAAGCTGAGCAGCGAACTGACTGCTTCAGAGCACTTTGCTGCAGTTTTCAAGCAATGAACTACAGAAAGTTCATGACAGAGTGAGACTTATTCATTCCTTTCTCTAGATAGGAACTCCAATATATAAAAAAAAGGTCCATTCAGGCTGTGCCCCAGGATCAGAGGTGGGATTCTACTGGTTCTGTCCACTTCTGTAGACTCAGCCTTCCATCCTTCTGAGGTCAGTAAAATGAGGATCCAGACCACTGAGGGCAAAAAGTCTAAGTGCTATTGCTGTTAGTGGCAGTGCTTTGCAAATAGTCACCCAGTTAAAATTAGATTGGTTCACTCCATAACTGCCTTCTGCAATCTTAAAACAGAATTCTTTTGTAGAACATTTAAAGACTGATGCCATTTACTGTTATTTTATGCGGTTTTACATGAATGTTTTAGTATCAGTTTTTTATCTGCATTAATTATATAAATCTATATGTGCTAATCATTGAGAGTCCTTGTGGACTCGGTAAATAAATAAAAAATATAAATACAGCTCCAGTCTGCTTGTAATATTTTGGACCAGTTGAAATTTTTCAGAGGCATTCATACACAGAGCTTGTTAGGTACCTAATTTGGACAATAAGATTAAATTTTTACTTCTTTTTTCCCCCTTTTACTTACTGCTGGGAATTCTCTGGTGTATGTGTATATGCATGCATTCAAAATCAATATTTCTGAAACTGATAGACCCAGCAGAGGAATCTAAGCATGAGATATTTGAGTCAATTTAGTATTTGCTGTGTGATGAACCATACTTAACAACAATGATGATAATCTCTTTGTAAAGACGGGTGAATTCAAAATGAAGTTTTAATCGTGTAAGGGGATCTGATATGATTAATTTGCAGAGTATGCTCAGTATCATAAATGGAAATATTATGAAGACTGCAAGCGAAAATTATTTTCAGGTATCTGGTAAAAGTGAGATAAATAAAGGAGATGTAGGCAGAAGGGTGCTGCAAAATGATTAATAAGCATGTTGATGTTTAAATACAGAATTTAATCCTGGTGTTCAACTAGGTATTTGTTTACTTGACAATACTTTAAAATGGGCAAAGAACCAAAACATGTTGTGACTTCCATTTTTGGAAGAGTTATGCTCCAAACATCTATTAAAGTAAGCTTGAAGAATTTTTTTTTAAAGGTGACCTTTTCTGAAGATCAAAAGTTATAACACATCCTCATACTTCTAAAACACTTTGCATATATAACTGTAATTACAAATGGGATTACAGTTGTTCTAGTGGAAAATGATAAGGCTTTATTATAAATAATGTTGTTTGCAGTTTACAACTTCAGTTAATGTGTGGATTATTACAATTTTCTAGTGGGGATTTTACTGCTCTTTGCAACTATCCTGTTGTTATAAATATTAAATAGTTCAGGTGTGATATCGGAAAGTGTTGGTGAAGTTCCATATTTCTGTGTTAATTGTGCTGTAATGTCTCATTGCTATATTAACGTTTCCCAAAACATTACGGTGACTGCAAAACATATTATTGGTGGGCAGTGGAAGAGGGCCTTTCCTTTCATAAGCATGTGTTTTGGTCTTTCCCACTTCAGGTTATATATTATTTCACAACATTATGCCACATTTTCCCAGCTTTGCAGATATGCTCACAGCCTTACTCTCTGTCATTTGACAGTAAAGTGAGCATAACATAATGATGATGGTACGGCAGTGGTGGTGGTGGTGGTGGTGATGATGATGATGCAAAAAAAAAAAAATTATATACTGTCACTCCGGGCATTACTAGCTGTAAAGTGTGTGCTCAGAGAAAAGTAGCCCTGTCTCCTGTTGAGGAGAGAAAAACAAGAGCATCAATCTTATGACATATTAAATTAAAAATAGCAATAGCATTTAGACTTATATATCGCTTCACAGTGCTTTACAGCCTCTCTAAGCAGTTTACAGAGTCAGTATGTTGCCCCCAACAATCTGGGTCCTCATTTTACTCATCTTGGAAGGATGGAAGAATGAGTCAACCTTGAGTCCAGTCAGGATTGAACCCCTGGCAGGCAGCAGAACTAGCCCGCAATACAGCATTCAAACCATTGAGCCACCACCACATCTCAGTGCCAATTTGGTCTAGTGATTAAAGCACCAAAGTAGAAGCCAGGAGTTCTGGTCCCATGCTAAGCTTGAAAGCTACCTGGATGACTTTGGACCAGTCACCTTCTCTCAGCTCAACCCACTTCACCTAGTTGTTGTGAGAAAAATAGGAGGAGGAAGGAATATGTTCACTGCCTTGAGTTATTTATAAAAGTAATAAAGGCAGGATAAAAACCTAATAAATAAATAAATAAATAAAAAATAAAAATGAGAAAAAATGAAAACATAAAACATAATTTTATCTTTGAGTTGTCCAATGTCCAGACAATTACAATTAGTTGGAATAAATTATTTAGCCCTGATAAGAACACAAACAGTACTTCAAAGCATAATGTCTTGTTACATTGTATGAGAAGACCGGGCATAGATGGGCTGAATCTCAGACTCAAATAATTTATGACTGTGAACTACATTCTTGCATGTTTTTCACTGAAGGCAATAAACTTCTGAAACACAAAAATCAAGGCAAATTGCCTGAAACATTCAAACTATCAGATCTGTAAAACGGGCCAGCACACCTTAAAACAAAACAATCTGAGTATAAATCTGACTCAGAAACTTTATTTTATCTTAAGAGAGTTCTCCAAAGAACTAGCCTTGACCTGTCCAGGAATGTGTCCCTGACTCCCATAAATTGCAAAACTTTAGGAACACTTCCTCTAGGCTACTTAAAGATTTCTGGGTTGCACTTTCCTACCTTAGCTGAGATAAAGTAGTAAAGACTTCGCTCTGCCCTAACCACGGGCCTCAAGGAGCCCATGCTGTTCTCTAGAGTTACTACCCCCACCTTGCACCCCTATTCAAGTAGATATTTCTTCTTGATGATTTAGAGCTCTGATTTTAGCACCTTTCTATCCCACCCCCCAAGGTTATTCTTACATACCATTACATCATCTTTCCCATCAGATTTATCCCACTCTTCCCGAGTTTCAAAGCGAAGTGATTATGGATTGTGAGAACAAAATGTTGTTGTGTTGCTTCTGCTGATAACTCCCTGAGAAACACCTCATAAATCAGCTATTCCTTAGAGGTAGTAGTGGCTCCTCCTTCTGGAATCTATTGACTTCTCTTCCTCCTTGTCCAGTATGCCTAATGTGGAAGGAGCTGGGTCATTTCCTATGCCTTGTACTTGGCATCTTACTAACTCCAAACTGCTTTGCATCCCATAGAAATCCTCCTTCTCATCTTGGCCAACACTTAACTCCTACAAGGCCAGTATTTGCTAAGGACATTTATTAGTGTTTTGGTCATGCATCAATTGTAGTGCGTGCACATCTGTTGCTGCCTCCCATGACCTGTGAGACTTTCCAGCATATCAAGTACTCAACCTGTTTCTATCTGCATCTAGAACCTAGCATTGTTTTTATCTTGTGCTCTTCCTCCCCATTTATCAACTGGGAAAGTGCTGTCTGTGAATCCAGAGTGCAGGGGGCGGCTTCTTTTTCAAGCAAAGACTGATGGAATACAGAATGAACTATCATTGATGTTATCAATTGCAAATGAAATGCTCCTGGGTGTATTTGCTTAGTCATTGGGAAAAAGCCAACCCATTTCCAGTGTAGTTTTTAGGAAGCCAGAAATTTTGTATAAAGCCAGATACCAAATCCCTTTCTGCAATTCTGGCTCCCTGTTGTGCTTTTGCTTCTTTTGTATGTGGCCTTTGCTAGTTCAAGCTGCTCCTTTCAGAGGTTTTTAGCTCCTTTCCTCTTCTGCAAGAAAAGAGGAACACTGTTTTCTCGGTTGGTTGTTGATACCACTTGTGGGTAGAATCCATAAGTACCTTGTTGGACTCCCTGGAGGTCATTACAACATATCATTACAAGATTGGGCTTGTCTCACTTGCCCATCCACATATTCCCAGACATTGTTTATTGCAGACATCATATTGCCAGACATCCCAGGCATTGGAAACTGAAGCTGCCAATATCCTATCTGAGCAAAATGTGTGGATTGGGACATCTGCAGGATTTTGCTTACATGCAAAACGATCTTGGGTGAACAGGGGTTTGTCTACTCATTAAAATGACATACATACATATACATATACATATACATATACATATACATATACATATACATATACATATACATATACATATACATACATACATACATACATATTATATATATATATATATATATACATTCATTCATTCATTCATTCATTCATTCATAAATTCCAGTATTAAATATGTTGATTTATTAGATTTTAGCTTGACTTTTGGGACATCATACGATATCTCACAAAAAGATCTCTTTAAGAAATATGGCAACAAAAAAAATCAGAATATTAAATCAGCAGAAACAGTAGAATGGCATTAAAATTCAAAGCTAAGGACCAAAGTATCAAACAAAGTTACTTTCTCAAGATACTGACGTGTAAAATATATTACAGCAATTTCATTTGAAATGTAAGTATGAATTTGATTACTTATACGTTATTTGTACTGTTGATTTGGCAAAGAGCATTTGAGCATTTTGCAATCCTCTCTTAAGGCATTTGTTGGTTATGACTAGGGAAATATTCAGCTTAGACTATACCTGCAGATATTAATTTGAGAGAGTGTGGGCCTAAGCAAAATGTACATCCCAAAAATATATAACAGTTCTAAAAATGCTCAAAGATTTCAATAAACTTAGTCAATCATTTTGGAATTAACAGCCAAACAACTGAAATTTTAGCATTAAGGACAATGTCACATGTAAATAGAGAGTGGAAGAAGAAGGAATATGTTTATAGATAATTAAACATGCAAGTTTAGTTCCTGAATTAATATTTATGATTTTAATAGGTAATCCTCAACTTACAACCATTCATTTAATGACTGTTCGAAGTTATAACAATGAAAAAATTGACTTACAATTAGACCTTACATTTATGACCATCACAACATCCCCATGGACACAAGTTCAAAATTTGGGTGCTTGGCATCTGGCTTATATTTACGATGGTTGCAGCATCCCAAGTTCCTGTAATTTCCTTTTGCAACCTTCCCAGCTACCATCTGACAGCAAAGTGAATGGGGAAGGAAGCTTAACACTCACACAATTCACTTAACAATTGCAGTGATTTGCTTAACAACTTTGGCAAAAGGGTCAAAAAATGGGACATGACTCACTTAACAACTACCTTGCTTAATAACAGAAATTCTGATCCCAATTGTGGACCACTTGTATTGAAAACAAAGCTTGTATCATAACAAATAGTGATGTACATATGGTCCAAAAAAACACCAAGGATTAAAATTCAGATTTTGTCATATATGAAAGAGCAAATAAATTGGCAGCTCTCAATTTTCAGATATATATCAGGCCCAATTGGCAAAAGAAAGGTCAGGACCTTATTTGTTGGAAACATGAGGAAGAGGCCTTCATCCTGCAGTGGATAGACAATGGCTAAGATGATGATGACTATACATACACACACACACACACACACACAGAGTGGTTTAGCCTATATGATTGCAAAATTCTTTAATTTTCTTTAATTTTAATCTTTTCAATGTCACATCATATTAATCATCATTATAGAATATACAGGCAAACCATTTTTTTTTCATTTAGTAGATTCCTTTTACCTTGACTGCCTCCAAGAACACCAATCAAGTACTTCTCTTTCCACTACAATGGCAAGATTTTATTTTATTTTTTGCCATTTGCTGGCTGCAGATTTAGATAACGGCACATGTCACGCTGTATTAAAAGTTACTGAGCAAAGAGGAAAAAGAAGAAGCTGAAGAGAAAAGGTGTCAGCTATTTTTAGTTGCTTCCATAAATCTTCCATACTGTGTAGTTTTTGCTTAAAACTTTGACTTGCTTAATGCTTTCAAGGATGACAGCAGCTTCTCCTGCTGTCCAGGTTTTAGAATCACAACTTGGCCCTCTATGTTGAGGTTTCACCAGTACTAATCAGTATTATTTTAGGGCTATATGCCTCTTTCTTTGCTTCTGAATATGTCCTATACTTGTGAAACATGTTAAATATTGTGTAGATGTACTGCTGGTGCTCTGCTTGTGCCTAGTATTTTCTGTTGGGATTATTTGACAGTTTTAAAAAAATCTATTTTATTCCAGTAAAAAGAAACAAAACAGCAGAGCCAAAGGCTTAGGAGCCTGATTGAAAGGAAACTAATGGTCCGAAGGACTGCAGAAGAGTGAGAGCCTATTTGTTTATCCAGCTCCTTGATTGATTAGACTGAAGAAAGTTCAATCAACAGAAAATTCTTGATAAAGGCAAATGTTTGCTTTACTGCCAAGATCATCACCCGCCAGATAATTACTGAGTGTATCTGTAAATTGATTGATCAAGATCCATGGTAGCGAAAACAATCCAACTCTGAAAGCATGCCCATCTTTAAGACAGGTTCAGGGCTGCCTGAAATTCCTCATAAGATTTTGTGCTTGCTTGCTGATCCTGACTTTTCACCCCATGGCAGGACTTTTGTATTACTCAGCAAATCTGATTTAATCCACCCAAGCCATCTGATGCCTCTTTCACAATTTCCCTTTTATTTTTTAAGGCGAAACCATTGATCCTGCCCCATCAAAGCCAAGGTTTCACATATATACTCTGGGTTAAATTCTGGAACTGCTTTAGAGCTTAATTGCTAGTTATCTTTAGTTTATTTTATTTTTTGCCGTGATATCCTGCATATTTATAGTTTCAATTCACCTGTCTATAATTATCTATAGTTTTCAATTGCCCTGGAGCCCATGTGGTGTCAAAAACTGTTTTTTCCCCTGATTCTTTCATGTCCATTCTGGTATCTAACCTCCATTTTCTGGGCCAGAGGCTTCTATGGTTTTTTCCCCCCCTCTTAAATTACATCATTACCTGGAGATATTCTATTTGCTTTATAGGTCAGAGTAAAACTTTATTTTATGGGAAAACATTCATTAAGTCAAAATTGTGTGTTTATTTCTGTTTTGATACATGGAGAAGCTATATCTGAAGCATGACTTGTGGCCGTTTAGGGAATATGGAGGATTTGGAGAATCTGCTACTGAAGTTTGTGGCCATTTGGCAGCGTCTCAGATCTATTGTTGCAGATTTTTTTTTATTACACAATAATGGGCAGAACACTGTTTAGTTTTCTCCATTATCCCCATGAGAATTTCTTCTAGCGGAACTGTAGCTCGATGTTTCATCTGGTAATATTTTCTTTATGAGAATATTCCAAAGATAACCAAGATATTTGTTTGTTTGGTGTGTGTGTGTTTGTGTATTTAATCTTTTTAAAAGGCATGATCAAAACATTGGTAAAAAAAAAAAAAAAGGATAGTCTGCGTTTGTGGTACTATTCTAATGATTTTGGACAGATCTAGAAATTTTACCATTTCAGTCTGGGACCAGGAATAGAAATAGTTCTTGCTTTATTTCTTATTCTTCTGATCTGTCTCATCCCTCAGCCCACTAGATTCACTGTTCTTTTCATACGTTGGTATATATTAATTTCTATAACCCCATCTCAATATTTAAACAATCAGAAAAAAAACACCGCAGTATTGGTCCATATATTGGGGCGGATATACTAAATAGCTTTCTCTTTTGCCACAGATATTCTGCGCATATTCTAAAGATAAAGTTACAGCTTTGGACTTGATTGGTGAAGTAATTATTCCCCACATAACAACTATATGGAATCATGCTGTAGGTGCAGATTTATGAGGAATTACCTTATATTCTGGCATTAAGCTGCACCCAGGCAATTTCGCAGATACATGTGTGTGTGGTGAAACTGCTGAGGGTTTAAGTTTTCCAGTTAGAATTTCTACTTCCTGATGCCAATACAGGACCGGAGTCTGGACTTTCCAGTTTCAGCAGTTTTCATTATTCTATTGCCAGACAGCTGTTTTTCAACTTGCAAAGCAGAAGAAGAAGAGAAAAAAAACCCAGAGATTGCAAGGAGGCTTAAATGTCCTGTAATCTTTTAAACTGTCATGGCATTATGCTTTGTCCAGAAGAATGGGATTTAAAAGTGCTTTTAGTGGAATTAAGATCAATTATTGGACAGATTGTTTCCTAATTGGGCATATTTACTAGCATATAAAGATAACCTGCATATTTGTTTCTTTGGGGATCTATTTTTAAACTTTAGCGTTGGAATGGATCCAGTTTGCCATATTAATTGCTTCACAATAACTAACCCAACCAATGATTACTTTTTGCATCTACCTAATGGCTCATGCAATGTGACTCCAGATGAGCTATTTTAAATACATCAATAAATACAGATTAGTTATTGGCCTTCTCCATCTGGGAAAGACAGCAACCTTTTTGTTAATGAAGATGATGGCATAGGGTCCCTGGAAAATAGCACACAAAATAGTTGTTGTTTTCACTGAAGTTCTTTTAAATTGATATAATCAGATAGTTCTTTTGGCTAACAAATGACTGGAGTTATATAAACAAGTTAATCCATACAAATTTAATTTATTTGTGCTCTTTGGTGGGCTTATATAATAACAATAACTTTTTATGAAATGCATTCATTCAAATTTTTCAAAATGTGTAATGCTTTGCAATTCTCTATATGACAATTGTAGAATGTATCTATTTGGTTTAATCAGACTTAAGGTCTATTAATTTTGTGGGCTTATTTATTTAAATAATCCTATGAAAGCTATAAGGATATCCTACAAGCATAGTAGGATCAGGTCCCTTAGAGGACTAAGTCCAAAATTAAAAAAGGCCAACAACTTAGTTTTGAGGGTGGTTATTTCTGAATTGGCTGAGGTGTGTCGAGCATTGTGGTATGTCAGACATGTGCAAGAATATATGCTTGGAATGATTTTGCCATGCTAACATATGCATTCTATTAACATGCTAGCATGTTGTTAACATCCACTTAAGAGCTAGTATAAATCATTTTCTTCCCACTGAAATGGGAGTAAAAGCATTGAAAGGGGCTGGGAGAGAAGGGGAAATTCAACCTGCTTCTTTACCCTGTTATTCTGTAGTTGGAAGGCTCTAGAACTGGTGGAACATTGTGCTTCATAGGATAGGCTTGCCAAGTTAGAAAAGGTCTAGGAAAACCTAACTTCATGTCATTGTATATATTGATTATAGTATATTTGTATAAGATGCGACAAAATTCTAACGAACTCATTTTTATGTGAAAATAGCATAGGAGAGAGAATTGATCCCTAAGGAATGGTCAGGCCCAAGAAACCAGGAGCCAGGATAGAGTTCAAAGGCATTGTGAATATTCTCTGCTACTTATATTCAAGAATCTGATCTACTAATAGCCAATGCCAATTGGTGCGAAATAATAGTCAAAGGACTTTAAGTGGGGCTGGACTGAGGTCACTTTCCGAGACATAGGGACTTTGACTGTTGATGCATTTGACACGCCCTCAGGCTCCTCCTGGTCATCTCCTACATGAATACCAAACCCTCTAGTAAATTTGTGGCATCTCTCAAAACAATACCTTTTGGAAATAACTCCAAAATAAAATTCCAAACTCTTTGGAATGGACATTGATATCTCTGTTTAGCTTTCCTTGTATTGTCCATCAAGGTGACTGGCAACTTGGTTATTAAGCAATGTGGTGTCTAAGTGAAATCATGATTGTGCTTATGATCTTACTGCAGCTTTCCATTGCTTCACAGAGTGACAAAGGATGTGAAAGACTGGTTGTAAAGTTACTTTTTCATATCATCATAACTACAAACATCAGCTAAATATGGACTGCCTATAGTCGTTATCTAAGAACCATGGGATAGAGATATTTCTATCTAACTTAGCAAGTTGTTAAAAAAAAATTGAAGATTTGGAATAGGCCATAAATTATCATATGATAGAATCCAGAAAGAAGTTATTTTCCTCACCCAAAATTTTATAACAGCCAGCTTAAAACAGGTGAAACCAAAACTGCTTTAAGAAAAAAAAAAGTATGACATATTTTTTGCCAGACTACTTACATTTCCTGCCTATTTAAATTAATTATGCCAGCGATTTATCTCATATGTTCAAAAAATATCATATACAACCCAGAGCAATTCATAAATGAAAAAATACCTGTAATAAACAGGTCAAACGTCTCTAAAAAATCTGCTATAATCACAATAATCAGAGGCGAGAGATTTAATCTATAATGCTTTCATCAAATTGGTTGCCAAAACCTTTTTCTGTGTTAGTGCCTGATATATCAGGTCTAACTACTTGAAAGAGTTCCACAGAAAACTCAGTGTGGATGCACTGGAGATGAAAAGGTAATGGGTCGGGCGTGGTCTATTGTACCTTTTCAATGCGATGACCTTAATACAGATGCTAATCTGTGATCAATCTTATTTCTTTTTTTCACTATTGCTGATTTAATGTAGATTGAATTTAGTCTATATTAGTCTATAAAGATTACTCAGAAGCAGTTGCATTAACCGTGTTAGTCATTCATTTAACCAGCACTTCAAGAGAATCACAGCTGAAATGGTAAAAGGAGTTCATGTGGTATAGCTGTTAAAATGTAAGGATTAGAGCCAGGTTCAGATCTATCCTCAGCTACGTAACTATGTAAACTCAGTACGTCACTCATATTCTCCTAACACAAACTATTCAAAAGGGATGTTGGAACCCACCCCACCCACCCCCAAAAAAAAAAAATTGGAGGAGAAATGCTATCTTGGACTTCTGGAAGAAAGTATATGAAACAAGCAAGATACATGAGAGCAAGTAGAAAATACTCACAATGCTGTAAAATAGAGTTTTCTCTTAGTGTTCAAGTCCTGCTGATATTAGGATTGCTGCCTTGATTTTGTTATTTCAGTTAAAATATGGATTGATAATGCTTAATAGCTTAAATAATAAAAATGGTTCAATAGGGTGCTCCATGATATACACATTGTACAAAACAAAGTTTAAGAGGGAGGAATATGCTTAGATAAAATAAAGCTCTCAGCCAGGTATATCCAACCCACATCCCAGGGGCCACATGTGGTCTTAGACAGCTAGCAATGCTGCTTTTAATATTAGTATATGATTTTATGTTATACAACTATATTTTATCTTTTATATGCGGCCCAAGACAATGCTTCTTCACTCAGTGTAGCCCAGGTAAGACAAAAAGTTGAGCCCCCATGGTATAGGCTATTAAAAACTTTTGGGATATAGGTTTTTGACACATTAGTCAGTATACATGTTGCTCTGAAGATTTGTAAGGTTATTGGGTGCTTAAATTCACTAATAGAAAGGAATACATATATAAGACTGCAGTGTTAAATATGGAATATGGGAAGATTTAGTTTTGTACTTTTTTCCCTTCTCTGTGTACAAGTATCTTTATAGCTTTTATTTAATCTTTGGAGTTTAATATCCTTGTAAATTTTGTATAAGGTTCATGATTTTTATTCTCAAATGGTTGAATCCTTCATTACTTAAGGCTGAGATTTTAGGCAATGTGTATTTGGTTGAAAGCCTTACTGGATTCAGTGAGAGTTTGGGGCAAATAAATATTAATAAAATCAGACAAGAAATTTTATAAAGTCAACAGCCTTTATTACAGAAGTATAACATCACATTTGGCTGAACTTTTAGTAAACTTTGTCCATTTAAAAAAAAACATAATAAAATGTATGTACTCTAGACAGCTAAAAATAACTGTCCTTGGAATAGATTTCATAATAATAAGATATTCCTATATAATAAATCCCCTCACAAAAAAAATCAAGTGAATACATTCAAAGGTGTCACTTTTTGACAAGTAATATGTTTATTTTTCAACAGTATAAGATGAGTGAAAGAGATCTTCAAGGATTTATTACAACTCAAAGAAATAGCAATATAGGTAATTTTTTAAAAAACTTTTGATTGTTCTCTTTTCAATGTATGTATTTTAGCTTTCCTTACAATGTGATTAGTTATTTTAGTTACACATAGATTACAGGTAGACCTCGACTTAACAACTATTCATTTGGTGCCTGTTTGAAGTTACGACAACACTGAAAAAAAGTGAATTATGACCATTTTTCACAGGAATGTTGAAACATCCCCATGGTCATGCAATCAAAATTTGGATGCTTGGCAACTGGCATGTATTTATTGTGGTTGCAGTGTCCTGGGGTCACCTTTTGTGACCTTCTCACAGACAAAGTCAATGGGGAAACCAGACTCACTTTTAACATTGTGTTACTGCCATAACTTAACAAGTGCAGTGATTCCATTAATAGCTGTCTTGCTCAGCAATGGGAGCTTGGAACTCAATTGTGGCTGTAACTCAATGATTGCCTGTGTGTAGAAATTATCATTTGTAAAGTTTGATCTACTGAGCTGATTGCATTTTATGCAAGTGCTTTCTAAACTGCCAATAGTTCTTTTGCTCTATGGTGGAAGTGAAATATTTTTTAATAATAAAAGTTCAGTGTTGTATCTAGCACTTCAAAAGACTTGGAACCATTAATGATTTTGTTGTACTTCTATAGAGCTTAAAAATGAAGGAAGAAGAAAAGAGAAGTCAGGAGGGAAATAGTGTGCCCAAAGGAGCTGATTTCCAAGCAATGTGATTAGATTTACACTCAGTCTTAAATAAATTGTTTGCTGATGCAGGCTGGATAGTATATAAAAATGAGTATAAGGACATATGTTTGCTATTTTCTATTAGCATGTTTGGCAATTTACTGCCTTAAAATAAAGGCTGAGATTGCTAAAATAATGTGCTTTGTCAGAATATCAAGATGTATAGTATTGACATTATCAGATTGGAAAAAAAGATTCTGAAACATCATGAATTACATTTATGAGAATTCATTGCAATGCATCCTTAAGTAGATACATTGGTATAAGTTAATTTTCTTTGAGCTAGTCAGAACCAATTTGCAAGACTGATTATCTGTAGGCTACTTCATTTCTATTAGATGCTTTCCAATGTACTTTAGTATGATGGGTTTCTTTAAGGCATGTGTTCTACTATTGATTGGATTGAATTTTCGTAATGCTTAACACAGATCTATTTAAAGCAATGGGATGAGTGTCAGTGCATTTAGATTTAAGCATGAATAAATGTGGATCCAACTTTCTTACCTTATTCACATAGCGTGCTTAGGCAGAACCAAATATTAATAATCTAAATCAGGGTTATACAACATTTCTTATTGGTAGGGGTTGGTTGTTCATTTTAAATTAAAGGGCCTAGAAGAAGTGAAATAGAAATACAACTGAGGCGAAGCAAAACAAAAATGCCTCTCTGTGAATGAATTAGATTTTGCAGTTTGGGTTTATTCAACATAGAACTTTAAAATATTTGGATACTAGATATCTATAATTATGCCTATAATATAACGTCAAAATTGAACAATTGTTGTGTTATCATCCTCAGGTCTTTGGGGTGGGCAAGGTCACAAAACTGAGAATAGACAGACAGCTGCATGTAATCTATAAACCACAATGGCCTATCGCTGATCTAAGGGAAAGTGTTGTTGTCTTTTTTCCCCTGTTTCAACTGGACATTTTTATGAAGTTTGAGTGGATTTAAGTTTTAAGTAGTAAGCAAATGATTTAAGCAATCAAATTAAAACCTGAATGTTTTGGTTGGGTAGGTTGTTTTCTGCATATTTTTTCCTACCAAAGAGTACTACTTCTTATTTTGTATTTGTAACAAATTTCCATCATTTTCATGGACTGCAACTTTGTTTAGAAAAACAAACTGTATAGATAGTGTAAACTTTCCTCTTAATTATAGTTTAAACTATAATTTTTATTTTTGTTTACTTCAAATGTCCTAAATTTCTTACAATGTAATGTTTAATTTTATTCAACAATCTGAGTTATTTTATGCTTCTGCTAGACAATTTGGTTGTTCGTGTGAAAAATGGGCTTACAAGTTCAAAGTACAAACCTGTTGATTATGAAGAACTCTATGCAATTACTGAAGCGAAGAAATTACAGTCTGCTAACATCCTTTTAAAGGTAAGTATCTATAAATCATGATGGATGTTATATGCAATTCTAGCTGTTCAAGAAAAATGTTTTATAAAAATCTAGTGTGTAGTAGCATTCATTAAAGTATATCCTACTAGACATTAGGCAGAGTATGGATGAAAACAGGAAGTCAGCAAAGATTGCTAATTAGTAACAGTATTAACAATTGGATTGTAAAACTAGCTGAATCTTTTATCAACAGATCTGAACTTGTGCCATTAATTAGTTATTGATGCTTATAGAGTATGTGCAATTTGTGACTGCCACTTGAAATTTTTTTAAGCCTTGATTTTCTTCTATTTACTCAATTGTCTTTTTTATCCCTCTGTTTGAAGCAGTTTATAAAATTATTAGCAACACAGTAAAACTAAAACTTTTTTGAATTATGATTGGCTTCTGGAGACTACATGGACATGTAGTTCAGCTATGGAGATTTGGCAACAATATGAATGTGGTTTGCCTTGTCTTCTGTGGAGGAAAGCAATAAAACATGTATCATAGAATTCAAATGTTTCTTATGTACCTGCATGCAGTATCACAGTGCATTTATGAGCTTGAGTTTGCATTGTGACATCATAATGAACATTTCAACAACAGAACCTTCCTTCCTTCCTTCCTTCCTTCCTTCCTTCCTTCCTTCCTTCCTTCCTTCCTTCCTTCCTTCCTTCCTTCCTTCCTTCCTTCCATAAACATTACAGAGATAATTATTTCTGGGAAATATAAACGTACATGATTTGTATGGCCTAGCATATAAGCCCAACCAACAGTAATGTATTTAGCAAATCATAAGTAATAATGTTACTTAAATTCAATCTCTCTCAGCCTAACCCCATCTGTTCCAAGTTAAGGCAGCTACTGCTAGTAAGTATTAACTAGCCCAAGAAAATATAACGAAAGAATTTTCAGCACAAGAACATTGTGACATTTGAAACTGCTTCCTTGTCACTGTGAATTGCACATTTATCAAAGATAAACTGAATAAAGAGCCCAGCTAGTCACTGGTCCATTTAATCCAGCTTTCTATATCACACAATCACTGTATTGTGGAAGGTCTCAGCATTCAAAATGACAGGATTGTGTTCTTGTGAACAACAATGTTACATTTAGTTGATTTATTCTTAATATTTACAAATAAATGAGATTTGCCATGAAATGCTGCAGCACAGATTGATCCTGTTCAGGGTGCCATCAATAAACCATATCCTTTTTCTAAATACTACGTTCGGTTTCTAGGTTTCCCTTCACGCTTCCCCTTTTAAGAATCAACCAACATGCTGTGCCATATTAGGATTTCTCACTGGTCATTTTTGAATTGTTTCTTCCCTAGCTTCATTTCCTCTTTACAAAAAGACTTTTTTTCCTCGTGCATTTGGAAACCTGAGCTTGCTCATACCTGCTTTTTGTGCAATGACAGTGCTGGCTTGACTCCATGAGGACCTCCACTGATTTCACAATGAGTTAATAAGCTGTTCTAATAAGCAGCTCTTAGGTTCTGTTTGATATTTTGCCCCAGATTTTCAATATAGAGGAATACTTAAGTAGATTAAAATCTGAACAAGCTATAATTAGCAATCACAATATATGAGGCAGTATGTTTCCATAACATGGAGAGATTGGGTTGCAGTGGAAATGAATGTCATGTGAAACAGGGAAGAGTTTGTCCCTTCACTTGAGTAAGAAACACAATGACCAGGCAACTGCTGTGATTGCTTAGCTATTACTGTGTTTCTCCAACAATACGGCCTCCACCAATAGGAAGGTCCAGCATGTTTTATCAGCATAAAAGCAAATTAAGCCCCTCCCCCCAAATTAAGGCCTATATTAAACATGTGAAATGGGGGGAATGGAGGGGGGGGCTTGCTGTTAGGAAGTACTTTTGTTGCATACCCGGATATGGTGCTGCCTGCGTTGACTTTGGCGTTGGTGGGGCACTTTGTATCAGGAGACCTTCCTCGACCATTGCTTTCCCTTTTCCCTTGCTGCTGCGGCATTTAGAGCAACGCCGTGCCGTTTGGCGCAGCCACGCACAGCCAGCCAGGGCTCCTCCCTGCAACCGGACCCCGGCGGAGTCACTTGGCTTCAGGCGCTCCTGTCGCCACCTTCCTTTCGCCTTCAAAGGCAAAGCCAATTTTTTTAAAAACGGCACCCTACTACCGGTACGACAAAGCCTCCCCTGCCCGAGAGGGCAGCCCAACCCCACGTGGGGAGGCGAATCTCCCGGGGCCGCAGCGCAGGATCGGCCCACCCCGGGAGAAGCACCCAGCCGCCATCTCTGCCTGGCGCCGGGCAGAGTGCGAAGAGCTTCGTCTGGGGCACCCAGTGCAGCTGATAGGCGGGTCCTCATGCCCGGCGGTGGAGCTCTCGCCAAGGCAGCTAGCGCCTCCCTGCTGGACCCTCTGCTCATCCCGTCAGGGCTGCGCCAGAGCCGTGTGGGCTGGGCAGAGCTGGGAAAACAAGTCGCAGGTACGCCCACCTGCCAACCGAAAGAGCCGGGCTTGGCTTCCTTCCCAAGTCCCTCCAGCCGGAACCCGAAGGGGCCACCGGGAGAGGCCACCTGAGGCAGTGATAGCGCCCACCCATCCGTGGACAGGGAGGCAAGGCGACGGCCTGCGCTGCGTCCTCCTCCGAGCTGAGCTCCGCTGCGTCAGCACCTCTGCCTGATTCCCGTTCCACTGCAGCGTTTGGAGCTACCGGCGTATTTGGAGATGTGTGGGGATGGGGACGGGCTGGGCGAGGGGTGGAAAGGACAGGCAGCTTCAGGCTCTCTCCGCCGGCCAGGGAAGCAGCACTCTGCTGCCGGGAGAGCTCTGCTGCCGGGAAGGAGGGCCCGCCTGTCAGCTGCGCTGGGTGCCCAGGCGAAGCTCTTTGCACTCTGCCTGGAACCAGGCAGGGATGGCGGCTGGGTGCTTCTCCCGAGGTGGGCTGATCCTATGCTGCGGCCCCAGGAGATTCACCTCCCCACGTGGGGTTGGGCTGCCCTCTCGGGCAGGGGAGGCTTTGTTGTAGTAGGGCATCGTTTTTAAAATAATTGGCTTTACCTTCAAAGGCAAAGGGAAGGTGGCGACAGGAGTGCCTGAAGCCAAGTGTCTCCGCTGGGCTCCGGTTGCAGGGAGGAGCCCTGGCTGCCTGCACATGGCTGCGCCAAACACCACGGCATTGCTCTAAACGCCGCAGCAGCAAGGGAGAAGGGAAAGCAACGATGGCGGAAGGTCTCCCGATACAAAGTGCCCCACCAACGCCGAGGTCAACATCCAAGCTGTCGCTGCCTGGCCACCCGAGGATGCAAGGGGGGGGGAATTAAGTCACCTGCAAAAAAACAGCCTAGCCGTTTTTTCGGGGGTCAAAAAAAAAAAAAAAGGCCCGGACTTATTTTGTGAGAAACACGGTATGAATTGCAGCACAGCAATCTGTGGGGACATATGATTTAGTTTTCAGTTCTTTGTGTATCCCTGCCAGAACTCTTGCTGCTGATAACAGTCTAACCCTCTTAGGAACGTCTCTCTTTTGCCAAAACAGCAGTTCTGATATCCAGAACTTGAGTGCCATTCAAATGCACGATACTAAGGTATTAGGAAAGTGGGAGGCTGCAGATTACAGCAAGATGTGTCACTTTCTCAAATGGAGTAGCTGATGGCACCCTTCTCTGTGGTTTTCTCTATCCCCCACCCCCTTCCATAATTCACACAGCCAAAATATATATTATTTTGGTACCTGAGGCTGAAAATGTCACCTCTCTGGATATTGGCAAGAAAAACATTACTGTAGTGAATAGAATAGGACAGGACAGGACAGGACAGAACAGAACAGAATTCTTTATTGGCCAAGTGTGATTGGACACACAAGGAATTTGTCTTGGTGCAAATGCTTTCAGTGTACATAAAAGAAAAGATACATTCGTCAAGAGTCAAGAATCATCAGGTACAACACTTAATGATAGTCATAGGGTATAATAAGCAATCAAATCATACTAGGAAACAGTCAATATAAATCGTAAGGATATAAGCAACAAACTTGCAGTCATATAGTCACAAGTGGGAGGGGATGGGCGATAAGGAGTGATGAGAAGATATTATAGAACATTAAAGCCACTAGCTTCAATATTAAAGAAAAGTCATATCCTAATACTTCTTTGGTTCTAGTGCAGGGATGTCAAACTCACGACACTTTGTCGTCACGTGACATATCGCAACTTTTCCCCTCTTTGCTAAACCGGGGTGGGTGAGGCCAGCACGTGACGCATTCGGCCCGCCGCCACCCATGAGTTTGACACCCTGTTCTAGTGTATGTGCATGCGTGTATGTGTGTGTATCTGTCTGCCTGTTTGTCTGTGTATCCATATCCATATCCTGTTTCTGTTTTATTTAGAATGGATGCAATTTCTTAAAATACTGTACCAGGTACAGTTAAGTGGCTCTTCCTATATGGCTGCAAAAAAACTATTTTTGAGTGACAAGAAAGAATAAAACAAAACAAAGCAAAACACACAAAATGCTACCCTCTAAGGGTAGTTTTGTTTCATGTTACTGACCCTATCAACACTGTTCATTTAGCATGAATACACTGAAGCCAGTATTTCTGAAAATTTAATTTACTGATTTAATTTAACTTATTTTACTGATTTGGCACTTACAGGAACAAAGAGCAAATTATTGTTGCTTTATATAATCAGGAAGAGAATGGGAGCTGCTCTATTTTAGAATAGAAGAATCTGGAAGCAACAGTTGTTTTCAAACACATGCTGCTTTAGAAAAACTTCTTAAGGATTTCTTGTTCACATATTTCTAGCCTTCCCCGTTTCATTGCTCATGTGCCTGCATTTTTTCAACCAGCTACCTATATGATTCTTCATTTTCAGTTATTTCACATTCCCATTCAGTACGAGATGATTCCACAGGCTATTCGCCTTTTGGAAAACTGAGAACACAGTGGATTCAACAATGACATTATCTATTAATAGGTGTAAAAGAGAGTTAGAATGATGCTAAAACATAATGATGTATTAAAATCATCTGTCTGGATATACATTTGTGGTGAATTGTAAAATTCTATTGCTTATTGCTTTTTCTTGGAACTGAGAGATATAATTTATTAAAGTTGTACAAGATCTTCCTTCCCATAAACCTTTCTGTACACAGAATCACTAATTTGGAGAAATTCATGCCGAAGCATGGATGCTGTAGAAGTTTTAAGGGACAGATCAAAATGGGGCTGTTTTTCTGCAAATATGAAGCAAAATGTGTTGTTCTTGGCAGAAGTATGTCAGGTGTTCTTTCTGTTTTAATGGCTCTGATTGGAAGATCTCTTGCTCTTGCGCTTGGGTGTAATCTTTTGAATTCTCCACTCTGGCCAAATTCAGTGGAGGATACCAGTCATATGCCTGTTGCTGTTGGCTTAGTTAGGTAGATGGAATTTTGAAGAATTTCAGGAGTATGTGGCACAGTAGTGAAGATAATCATTGGAGCAGTGGTGGGATTGAAATTTTTTTACTACCAGTTCTGTGGGCGTGGCTTGGTAGGCGCGGCAGGGGAAGGATACTGTAAAATCACCAGTCAGAGGTGGCATTTGCTGGTTCTCCGAACTACTCAAAATTTCCGCTACCGGTTCTCCAGAACTGGTCAGAACCTGTTGAATACCACCTCTGATTTGGAGGCTGACTAACACTTGAGTGAACTATGAAGGGGGAAATGGTTTCAATAGACCACTATTAGCACCAGATGGTTGTTTTAAATGGTGTCTTGATGACTAGTGATAAGAACGTGGTTACATGCTGGCTTGCTTGTTTTAGAGGCAGCCTGCAATAGTCCAATTCCATTTTATATAGATTTTTAAAAAAGAAAAGAAATCATGTTAATTCAGTCTCTATATTTTATGCAATTGCTCCATGGTAGTCTTGAGAATATATCTCTTTTGTCAGGATTGAGATAGTCTGCTTCAGCGACAATAATTATGCTATTATGAAAGATCAGCATTATCAGCCCCTGATGTTCCAAACCAATACCAAATACTTGAAGAAGCATTCACACATAAATAATAATAAAAAATCCAAGCATGGGAATTTCTCCTATTTCTGATGTGTAGCTCAAGTACAAAACTAACACAGCAGGAAATTCTGAGGGAGGAAGGAAAACTTATACCGTTGCATCTTTTTAGGGCCCTATTGAATGCTGTTGCTTTTTCTAGATATTCTTTGTAGGAATGTTCAATGAATGGATTTTGTTTCTATTGTTTTCTTTTTATTTTCCATCACTTTTTGCTTTTTTCTATGGACCGTTGTGCCCTTTCTTTCCAATAGCCATCCATAATACAACAGCAGAAAAAGACCTACACCCTACACAGGAAGTCCTCAACTTACAACAGTTTATTTAGTGACCGTTCAAAGTTACAATGGCACTAAAAAGTGACTTATGACCATTTTTCACACTTACGACCATTGCAGCATTCCCATGGTCATGTGATCAACATTCAGATGCCTGGCAACTGACTCATTTGTAACGGTTGCAGTATCCCAGGGTCAGGTGATCAGGTTTTGTGATGTTCTGACAAACAGAGTCAGTGGGGAAGCCAGATTCACTTAACAACAGTGTTACTAACTTAACAACTCCAGTGATTTACTTAACAAATGTGGCAAGAAAGGTCGTAAAATGGGGCTAAATTTACTTAACAAATGTCTCACTTAACAACAGAAATTTTGGGCACAATTGTGGTTGTAAGAAGGACTACCTGTATATTTTTTTTTTAAATGTGCCTTTATAATAGATAATAATATTGTTCATTGAACTCATGAATCTTCTCTCCATAATGGCTACATCATAGTAAGAGGCATCCATGTGTTTTCCACTAAAAAACAACTGAGATGGAATTTGGAAGTGTGCTATTTCAGAAGCTGTTATATCTTTCTACACTGAGCAAGTGATATATAAATAGTAATTAAATATATATAGGAAACCATTCTTGGTTTTCAGAATCAATAAAATACTTGGTGACTTAAAATGATGCTTTTATTGTGCATAGAATTTGATAGGATACCTAGATAATATTACTTTCATTGTTAACTCTTGATTTTTCCACTTCTCTTTCTTTTTCTACTTTGCATTAAGAATCCATTAAAGAGGGGAAAATGAAGCTGCTGCACCTTGTCTGTTATGGTATTAAGAACCTTCTGTTTGAAAGGATTTACAGATTTTGGGAATACACCATAAAAACTAAAAGATTAGTTCTTGCAAAAAGAACAGCTGTGTTATCGAAAGAAGTGACAAGGGAGAAAGGCTACAATGAATATTCCATACATTTTATAATTTTATTCTAATGATACATGTGGATGGCAGATACTATTTATCAATGAAGAGCAAATCTCTTAATAGTTCATTTTTCACTAATATTTCCCTCAAGGAAGCTCTGGGTGGTTGAAAATATGTTCCAATGTAGCACAATAATAAAAAAGAGGCCTTTTGTAATAGAAATCTGTAGCAAACATATGAACAGTAGTTAGGGGAAAAGTTTTCTAAAAATGAAACCAAGAGCATATAAAATGACAGATGGAGACAGATCATCCCTGCTACCTGAAAATAAAGTATGTAAAAATGCAATCCATTTTGTTTCTGTAAAACAAACACATATTAAAGCGGTTAATGATCTCTTGATTTCTTTAACATATTTTAATCTTTTTTTTTTAAGATTGAAATAAAATAGCATTGTATAAATACAAAGGAAGAATGATACACTGTCTATTAAGTGTTTCACCTCCTGGTAACTGGATAAGGCTTTTGTAAGTAATCCTCAGCTTACGACCACAACTGAGCCAGAAAATTCTGTAGCTAGGCAACACAGTTATTAAATGAGGTTTGTGCCCTTTTACACCTTTTCCTGCCATAGTTGTTAAGCGAATCACTGCAGTGGTTAAGTTAGTAATACAGCTTCCATAATGACTTTGTTTCTCAGAAGGTCACAGAAGCTGATCACTTAACCCTGGGCCACTGCAACCATCATAAATAAATGCCAATTGCCAAGTGTCCGAATTTTCATCATGTGACTGTGGGAATACTGCAACGATCTTAAGTGTGAAAAACAGTCATAGGCCACTTTTTTCAGTGCCTGTTGTAACTTCAGAAAACTCACTAAAAGAATGGTTTTAAATCGAGGCCTACCTTTATTTTTTTGTTATCCCAAAGAGCTAATCTCAATAAATCTATTTCTTATGACAAATAAATGCCAGGATGATGGTAGTTACGATAGCAATATAATCTGAAAGAAGTATTCTACCTTTGTTCACTAAATGGAGTATGGAAAATCTATAGATTCATTGT
Organism: Notechis scutatus; assembly: GCF_049901735.1. Taxonomy (NCBI): domain Eukaryota; kingdom Metazoa; phylum Chordata; class Lepidosauria; order Squamata; family Elapidae; genus Notechis; species Notechis scutatus. The sequence goes on from NC_142009.1 coordinate 197,810,572, forward strand.
TGTGAAGCAATGCATAACAATTTTATCTCTGTGAAAAATAATAATTCTTAATAAGCTGTGAGTTCTAGCTTGGTTGTCATAGGGATCCCTTCCATTCCTGTGAATATAAAGGCTTTCCTTTGGTTGTCTGGCTATAGATGCATTGTAATTTGTGAAAATATTTACTACAGAAATTAAAAGACTTGGATCAAGCCAATTCTGATATTAAACAATTCTATATAAAAGCAGATTGTTACAAGAAGAGGGACATTAATTAGGCAAGTTCTCATGTACTCCCAACCATTAAACCATTAATTTCGCTATGATTGCGGAAGGAAGTTTGTGTAGAAGAATTTGGTGGATATGAACTCTTCTTTCCCATCACTATCTGTTAGAGAAGCGTGAGTTGATCCCTCCTGTTCTTGCTTGGAAGCCAAAGTAAAGTAAAAGTAGTAATTTCTTTCTGATAGTGATAAGTTCTGATAAGTTGTTTCACAACAGTTCTAGAAACAGTTCTAGGCATTGCTTTATTTTTTTCACACTGTATTGTATCTTTACCATTCAAAACGAACCCGGGACAATAGTATTCAAAGTTTATTATGGAGGAAATGGAATTTTAGTGATAAATAAAATTGAAGGTTTTTGCTCTTGTTCTTTGGATCATATTGCCGATGTTTTGCCCTAGGTAATAAAGAAATGGTTCAGACTTAAACACCTGTTGAAAGACTTTGGCAAAATTCTATGATTATATTAGGAGTTCCATTCAGTCATATGGAAATTTAGTAATATGCAAGCCGGACTTTTATTTTGCGTAAAGTACCACCAAATTGTTTGAAAAATCACACATTACTAATGTGTAGATGAAGTATTTGATTTAACATATTGACCTAGCCAGTAGTTAATCTGTTTTGGCTTACTGTGATACATGGATTAGCTTTTGTGGTTAATAAACTACAGTTTATGACTTAGTGTGTTATGCAAAATGTATCTCCATAGTTCAACTACAGTATATTAAATCAAATCATGACTTCATATAGTGTGTGCACTCTGCCTAAAAGTAAGAGTGTAGGGTTAGCCTAGTACAGGGGTCGGCAACCTTAAACACTCAAAGAGCCACAAAGGTTCTAACCGGAAGCCCCCTGTTCAATTCTGGAGCCAACCAGACTCTATTGTGGTTCCCCCCACCATAGAGTCTCTTCCTAGCATGGCATCCTTTTTCCTCTACCTGTCCTAACCGAAAGCCCTATCAATTGTGGAGCCGACCGGCAACAGGGAGCTGCAGCAGAGGGATGAAAGAGCCACATGCGGCTCCAGAGCCACAGGTTGCTGACCCCTGGCCCAGTAGTTTGTAATTACCAGGATCAGGCTTCTTTCGTACAAAAAAAATCACTTTTGATTCTCCAACATTTTTCACTAATCTAACTTAGTGAAAAAAGCTCTGAGGGTGTTAGAACTGCATAAATGCACATCAAAAAAATGACAGAGTCTTTCTAACCTGACAGTCATGACCTCATGACTATCAGTTAATTGCACATTTCATTTCTATATAGAATAAATAAAATATAGAAAATAAATGGATTTCCATCCATTGATCTAGGATAAAAACTGCAATCTTAAAAACAATACTATATTTGGTATATATAATTTTGTTTATGTTCCTTATTTTCTGTAACTGGGCATATTTTGCGGCTGCTAGAAAATGAGATAGAGGTGGTCAGTATATACATTATCCTGGTTTCTTGAACAGACATCCTTTTAATAATAGATACTGTATGAACCATTGACTTTCTTTTAAAATCATTTAAATTTAAGGTGTTTTAGAATATTATGATATTAATGAGGCCCTTTGGCAAGGACATAATCTTGAAAGATAGTTGAAGATATTAAATAAGTATTTATGGAGCATTGATTTTCAAGGACAATCAAACATAAAACCTGTTCAAGGTTAGCTATTTCTTCATAGAAGCCTCAACAACATTTATTATTAATAAAATATCTTTAAATCCTGTACCCAGATTAAAAAATTACAGCATGCTTCAAGAATGAACAAGGAACACATGCTGCTGAAACGTCATCGCCAAGTATGGTGGAAAGAGCACAAAAGATTGCACGAAAACAGGTAAGAAATTTTATTAAAAACTTAATAAAGTAATTGAAAACAACAAGACTTCATATGCAGAGTCTGAAGGAAAGTGATATTTTTAGATAAGAAAATCCTCAAATGAACCTGAAATAGTTGTGCTATTAATCGATGGAACCAGAGAATGGGGAAAAAACAAAACTCTTTACTCTTTTGGGGAGGAGAAATAGATCTGATTGCACTCAGAGCTCAGGTGTGTGTGTGTGTGTGTTCACAGGGAGGAAGGGAGGGAGGGAGGGAGAGAGAGAGAGAGAGAGAGAGGGAGTGTTTCTATGTACAGATTTCAAGCTGGCCTGGAAAACTTTTAACAGGCTGATTAGGTAGAATTAAATCTGCTTCTAAATTCTGGTTATTCTGACTATGGTTAACTACCAGTTGAGTTTCCACATGAAGGAAGAATTGGGTAAGACCCAAAAATGTGCATGCATGCAGACATTTGGGTACAAAATAAAAAAGTATATTTTACCTGACCTGAAATGTTTAATTGCAGGCAGAAATTAGAATCTGAAATTCAAGTATTCTTTGATGAAGGAAATGAATGTTTTTTCGACTTGTGGGATTTGCGTAAGTAATCTGTCAGTTTCTGGATTAAACTAAATGGTGCAGTTACTGATATGGAGAGAGAAGCAGAATGTAGGGGTTAAAAAAGAGAGTGGATAAAGAACAAAAGATTTGATATGTTTGCGTTTTTCATCTAAGTTCCATTAAGAAGAAACTTTTCCTCTTCAAAATAAATCCAGTATCAACTGACATGAGTATTGAGTGAGCAGTCTTTGTTTTTTTCTATGGACTGTTGTGCCCTTTCTCTCCAATGGCCATCCATAACACAACAGCAGAAAAAAGCCTACACTCTATACAGGTAGTCCTTGACTTACAACAGTTTGTTTAGTGACCGGTTTGAAGTTACAACCGCGCTGAAACAAGTTACTTATGGCCGTTTTTCACGCTTCTGACTGTTGCTGCATCCCCATGGCAACATGATTTACATTTAGATGCTGGACAACTGATTCACATTTATGGCAGTGCCTTGGGGTCATGTGATCACCTTCTGCAACCTTCTAACAAGCAACATCAATGATTCACTTAACAAATGTGCAAGAAAAGTCATAAAGTGGGACAAGACTCACTTAACAAATTTCTCACTTAACAACATACATTTGATCATAAGTTGAGGACTACCTGCACTATACATACCATACTATGAATATTATATTGTGCTCAACCCTTTCCTTTTCTGGGAAGCCTGGGTTTCTTATTCTTTTCAGAGGCAAGAAGAGAAAATGTAAATTTCCTTTTCTATAGTATAAGCTATTATTTGACAAATTCTTATTAATTAGCTCTTTAACCGAGCAACACCCCTAATTTCTATTTAACTTTTAATAGGATATAAATTAACAAAAGGCTTGGATACATTTCAAGCAAACACAGTGCAACCTGTCTGGCAGCTAAGGGAAGATTTAAGGTACAGAGTATTAGAAATGCAAACCAACTGCAAAAGTGTGGAATATCAATTTAATCCAGATGCTGTTTTAGAAGAGGTTAGTAATTCAGTGCTTCTGCATACCATCTTTCCTCCTATATCTTATTGTGGATGATCTTCTGTCCTATTGTTGCATTTGCATTATATTTGCACACTTAAAGAAATACGCTGTTCAATCAAGGTATGAAATGTGATACAGAACTAATTTCAGAATCCAGATTCTTAAAACTGTTTCTTTTCTCCCTCTGACACTTTAATCTTGTTTTATGTTTGCCATGTAGATAGATAGCATGCTATTGGACATAATTTTCTGCACTGTATTTTCGGATGCCATCAATCACTGCCTATAGATTTGAGATTGGACACCATTATTTTTTTTTCTTGTGTCCACAATGGTAAATCTTATGATCCTCCAAACAAATTATAAATCTCATCTCTCCTGTTGCTGGTCGTGTTGGCTAGCTGATGGGACAGATTTTCTCACTTCTGTCCTGTTTCATATCTACTCATTCTTTTCAAAAACATTTCAACTTTGAAAACAAATTTCCAAAACACAAATCCAAATCAATTTAGATAGTGAATTAGATAGTGAATAAACATAGGTTTTGGATTTTTATATAAAATGGGCAAACCTTTTGGGGTGGAATACACATAGATATGTAGAAATAATCTAGTTGATGTTAATGTTAAGGCTGCCAGGGGTGAAATTCAAAATTTTTCCCTACTGGCTCTGTGGGCGTGGCTGTTGGCATGGCTGGGGGTGTGGCTTGGTATAATAGTAATAGCAACCGGGGGCGATTTTTTACAGATCCAAATCGTCCCTACCACCTTTCCCGAGCTGGGCCAAGATGGTTGAATTTCACCCCTGGGCTGGCTGTTAATTTACTATGGAACACATAGACTGAAATTATAACTAACTTGAAATAATTAGATGTATAAATAAATCCATATATACAATAACTTTTTATTCTTTGCTTTTCTGCGAACAAATTATATAGCTTTTTTTCATGGAAAATCAAACTACATGCTATAATTCAATCTGTCTTGTTTGTTAAAATCTTGATCTGGCCTATACAAAATAAACGGCTGTACCTTCATACAGCAATTTCTAAAGAATAACATTTTTCAGTCCAAATGTATCAAAATAGGAATACACATAATGTTCTCTGAAAACTACTCTGTGCATCTGGTTGCCTGCCTTAATCTTGGGATTTTCATAGACTCAAATATTGATCTATTTTAGGAATTTTTGTCTGATCCTAATCATTTTTTTCCCTTTGGACTTCGCTTCAATATATTCGATTCAGACCAATTTGATGACATGCTACATTTACAAATTTAGGATTTTCATATATATCTGCTTACCTTATTAATAAAATAATTAAGAAAGAACCAGAAAAGTTTGGGATATAAACCCAGGTCCAATTCCCACTCAGGCCAAATCTAGAACTCCGACCAGCTAGCTCTTTAAATTTGACCTGTTTTATAGCATTTTTGTGGTAACACAAAAAGGGATAGCTTTTTTGCATTATACATGAGTTCTTTGAAAGGAGATACTGTAGAATAAAAAATAGAATGAATCAATGAGCAATGTGCTGTTTTGTCAATACACGGGACCACATTTACAACATTCAGTGTTCTTTAATTCATTAATACAATATTTCTCAAAACTAGATAGAGTTTGTGAAGAAACAACAGAAAGCAATTTTGGGAAAGCTTCATCTGGAGAGAATAGCTTTGGAAAAGGAGCTTGAGGAATTTATAGATGAAGTAAGTTCTTTGGTGTTTTTTTTTTAAATGATTTTTAATTATATTAGCAAGTATGTGGCAAATGGTTCCAATGTCTTTATTTTTATTATAGGCCCTGGCATGTACTTTAGAGGAAAGGACCACATTTGTACCTGAGCTTCCACCACAGTTATTGGAGCTGGAGTGCCCATATCCTGATCTGAAGGCTTCTGTGCTTACTGAATTTTATAAACTTGCAGATGACTATTCTTTGAAGATCCAAGAAGCTGATCAAGACTTAAAAACCATAGCGAGGTAATAGAATCTCAATTCATGTTTGTTTTAGGATTAAGTAAAATGTTTTGGTATTGAAATATTCTGCTATTGCAGTTGCCTTTACCAAGGGAAGGGGGAAGGGGAGATGCCCTGCTGAGCATCATGCATAGTTCACCTTCTCTCCAGCTCGGTGGGATTAAGTAGTCAGTAACTATTTGCACAGCTGAGAGAACTGCCTCATTCTAAATAGCTTGGACTGAAATAATAAGCAAAATGTTCAAAGGAGTTGAAATACCAGGCACCTATCATAAAATCCTTGGTGAGTATAAATGTAATGTGTCGTCCCCCCGTTTAATAACTTATTTTTAGTCAGAGAAAACTGGACCTGTTGATATATTTTGAGCAGTCCCCACAGCTAAAAATACAGAGTCTTTCCTTCTGTGAACCTGAATTTGTTGGTCTACATCAGGGGTCCCCAACCACCGGGCCTCGGACCGTGCACCGGGCCGTGGAGCACTCTTTACCGGGCCGCAAAGAAATTTTTTAAAAATGGCGGCTTTCTTCGCCTTCGTGAATGCTGCTGGGATCGGGATCAAGGACACAAATGAAAGAAGGGGAGGGAGGAAGCAACCTGAAGCCTGTCTTGCTCTCTGGCTCAGCTTTCTCAGTCGCTTTCGCTCCTCCTTCTTCCTCCAGGAAGAAACTGCTTCAAAGAAGCCGGGGTGTGTGGCTTTTCCTGTCGCCGCAGCTTCCCGAGCGCCGCTTCACCCCCACCCGCCCGCCGCCGCTGTTCAATCCACAGTGCTCCGTTCTGCCTGCCTGCCTGTCTGGTTGTTTGGGAGCAGCTTCGCTGAGAATAATAACTATTCGCCTCTTTTATCAGCCGAGCTGCTCCAAACGAAGAAGGCAGACAGGCAGGCAGGTAGAACGGAGCACTGTGGATTGAACCGCGAGCGGGCGGGCGGGTGGGGTGAAACGGGCGCCCGGGAAGCTGTGGCGACAGGAAAAGCCACCCCGGCTTCTTGGGCTGCTGGAGGAGCGATAGAGTGACTGAGAGAGGAACGAGGCAGACACCTGAGGGAGGGAGGGAGGGAGGGAGACACCTGAGGGATGGGGCTGAGGGAGGCAGGGCCGAGGCGCTCCCTGAACTTGGTGAGTTTGCTGGCAGACGCTTTTATTACCCGACTAGGTAACAACATCAGATGTTACCTAGTCAGGTAATGAAACGCCTGCAAGCAAACTACCAAACTCGGATTCTTCCCCCCGGTCCTTGAAAAATGTTTCTGCTTGAAACCGGTCCCTGGTACAAAAAAGGTTGGGGACCACTGGTCTACATGGTTTCATTGAAATTCTTACTCAACTGAATCCATTTAGATACTATGGCAGATTCAGGGACTTGGAACACTAGAACTCAAACAACCTTTTATGTCAGGAAAGCTGAAATTGGTTGGTGGCATGAGGGCCAGTGCCTCCAGCTGTCTCACTGAGCATTTCTACTGCCTAGCCCTCAGTCTCTCAAATTCAAGAGATTAATTGCTGGAATAGTTTTATGTTGTCCCTGTGGTGTTTCAGAATCAAACCTTTGATAATCCCAGTTAAATAAATAAAAAAGTGAAACAATAAATTTCAGTCAAACAAAACAGAAGTGACACTTGTATTTGTGAATTTCAACTCAGAGGAGTGACTTGGACAACTTTCTTATTTTGAACTTACAATAGAGATACTTATGAAGGAGTTCCTGAGAAAAATAAAGAGAATGAAAAAAATAAGATTTTAGGACATTACTTAAAAGAAATAAACATAGACCTTTAAAAACATAAAGAAGGTTTATAAAGTTTGCTTATTTGATCCAGGTTAAAATGCTTATGTTTTTTTTCTAGCAGATTTTAATGGATTTTTCTTGACTAAGACTGAATGAGGAGGCTTTAACAAATTATTTATAGATAAGATATGGAAAGAAGCGATTTTTGTTACATTTTTAGAGAAAGTGATAAGGTATGATATTAAAATTGAAGGAAAGTGTTAAATGTGTGAAGGAGTTTCTGACATGAAGTGAAGTTGATAAGAAATTAATTTGTGGGACAATATTTGAAGGAATTAAATTGCATTATATTGTTTCTGGTATCTCTTAATGGAATTATTTTATATTACATTAGAATGATGAGGCTTTAAAATATGTTTATAGATATAAGATGTGGGAAGAAGAGGTTTTGTTGCATTTTTTAAAAAAACAATAAGTGACTGTGTAAAGGAAAATGGAATTGATTTACTTGTTTAGGATTAAATATATAGTTATTTCTGGTAACTTTTAATGGACCTGCTGATAAAGATTGAATGATGAGTATTATTTGCTAAAAGGTGAAATATGGTATGAAGAGATTTTTGGTTGAATGTTAGAGAAGGTGATAAGTTACTGAAATTGTATTTGTCCTTCTATGTGTGTCTGTCTGTACCTCTTCACCCCCTTTTTTCTCTATGTATTTTTTTTCTTTTCCATATTTTCTTTATTATTTATTCATAACATTTATTGGCTACCCATTTTACCATAGGTAACTCTGGGCAGCTTACAATTACATATACAGTTAAAACATAAAAAGTTGAAATCAGACATTAAAACCAAGGACACATGGGGAGGGGAGGGCGCAGTTGGGGGGTAGGTGGGATCTATTATTACTTGATGAACACTTCCATTGCGCGGTTCCCCCAGTGGGACCCCAAACCTACTGGCAGAGCCAGGTCTTTAGGCCCTTATGAAAAGATAGGAGAGTTGGGGCCAACCTCACATCAGGGGGCAATATGTTCCAGAAGGTAGGAGCAACAGCAGAGAAGGCCCTCCTTCTGGACCCCGCCAGCCAGAATAATTGCTGCCAGCATGAGTGGTACGGGCCAGTCCAAGTGGGCTGAAATAGTCCCTCAAGTAACCTGGACCCATGCCATGAAGGGCTTGAAAGGTGATCACTAACATTTTGAATTGCACCTGGAAGCAGACTGGTAAACAATGCAGCTCGCAGAGCAGTGGTGTTGCAGGGCCCTCAAAACTGTCCATGTTGCCACACTCTGCACCAGCTGTAGCTTCTGAATATTCTTAGTTTGAATTAGTAATTTATCTTAATATTTTTAAGTAAAAGTTGTTCTAAAAATGACGAAGTTTGGAAAAAAAATGATTCTTGCCCCAACTTATCACAACTATTGCAAATGTTGTTCTTAGCATATCTGATACGAGGGCTGCAGTTGAACCATTTTTTTTTCCTCCTAGCACACTATGTTCCACATTTTTTTTCTAACCTCTGCCCCTGCCCTCTCTTTAACTTCAAGCTAGTTTATCAGCTCCCTGGGATCCCTATGACTTTATCTATTACCATCCTTCCATTGCTGTCATTTTCTCCACCACTGGGTTACACTATAGCTGTGTTTATGTCTGTTTTAGTTGATACTTTGTATACTTTGTTTCTTTGTACATATGGTTTGGGTGTTTATATATCGTTCTGGTTTCTTAGCCATGAGGGTCCTTTGTTTTATATACATATGTGTGCATGTATCCATATCCTCATATGTGTATTACCCTGCCTTTTTGTGCCTGTGACATGGGTCATATACCACAATAATATGAATTGTATGGGTTTGGTTTAGTGCTACTGTATGAACTCTGACATTCTGGTTTATAAAACTGTGGCTTTAGCTTAGAATTATTTGAGAACACAGCAATTTTGATTTAATCAATAAGCTATGCTTAAATACTGTAAGCCCTTATTTTGCAGAATGTATAAATCAGGTTTTTTTTAATTAGTGTTGGGGTTCTTATCTTAAAGAGGAGGAAAAGAGAAAAAGAAAAGAAAAATACATCTGTATCTAGCAGCCTGGAAGAACAAGCAAGGCAAAGGGGAAACCAAATCATGCTAGGTTCTTAACACGTAAATATTCCAGCTGAAAGTAGGTTTCAACTAAGGCCATCACTCAAAAAAAAAAAAAAAACAGAGATAGTAATCAACATAATATGGACGCTTTGTTTGAACCAAAGGAGGTAATTTTAAGCCACTCATTCTAAACATATGTATTTGTATTCACTGATGCTTACTTGATTATACTATATTGTTTCTATGACTATAAAGCCAGTAGTTTGGTCATACCCATGATCATAATGGAGGTCTCCTTGGCCATTTTGTGAGTAGAGTAAAATAGATCAGTCAGGGAGCACTTGCTTTGCACGACTAATGTTTGTGATAGAAAAAGAGAAAGCACTGTCTGAATTCCTGAATAGCTGCTGCCAGCCAGGATAGTAACTGGGATATCTGGACAAAAGGAACTTCATGTAGTCACTCATTTTGGAGGCTTTTTTCAGACTTTCCCTGCCCTCTTCTTGATTTTCTAATTATCTTGCAAATTCAGTTTTGATTGATCACACTAAGAATTGGGGGAAGAACTCTGCATTGGTAATTGCTGTAGTGCCATGGCAGAGGATACTATTCTACTACTATTCATGGCAGATAGAACTACCATTCTATCTGAAAACAAGGGACGTGTTATCTCTTTGTGCAAGTATGGATCCATTGTGCCTCTGTTTGTACACTACTGGCACCATACAGAGCACAGAGGATTGGACTAGGCAGATTGCTGTGGAAAGTACCATCATGTTAGGAAGGATATTATCCCAAATTGACATGTTGGGCTTTGTTATTGTAGAAGGTTAATCTGAAGAAACGCAGAGGGAGAGGAAAATATGCTTGAATGTGAAACACTAGTAAACTTCGGAATGCCATCCACTTTTCAGACAAAGTGAAAGAAATGCTTTCTATGCGCCTTAAATTGATAGTATTTAATTTCTGTAGACACTAATGCATTTCATAGCTTTGTTTTTCTCAAAGCATATAATCATGTGAAAAAGAAAGTACACCCCATTGCAATTTTTGATCTTTTCTACATATTTCAACATGCAGCTGTCTGATCTTCATTTCAATAATATTGATAGATAAACGGGTTATAAAAAATATCAGGCAGTATTTATATTTTATAATTCATTATGTGATTTAAATAAACATAAATGCAACTTTTGCATGTGGAAAAAGTAAGTACACCTCCACACTTATCACTACCTCAAATATCTAAATATTGGGTCAGTGCAAATGATTAGAACTTTGTTAGAGAGAATTTGGGAGGGATTTGTCTTATGAAACTTCAGACACTCAGTTTGATTTGCTCTTTGTTGTTGAAGTGCTTGCTATCTCCATACCAAGATCAAAAGGGTACTTTGAGGCTTCAGAGTGGTTATAGATGCTTACAAGTCTGGAAAGGTATTTAAAAAAGATTGCCAAACGATTGGACATCGACCATCCCACTGCCCGGAAGATCATCTACAAAATGGAGACGATTTCAAATGATTGGCAGGTTGCCCAGCTAGCCCTTCCCAGTTCAGTCTCTAAAAATCTCAAAATTTCATCATGTAATCTACAGGTAATTCTCCTCTGTTGATGACAAAGTGTATGAGTCTATCATTAGAAGCGGCACAACTTAGATCTACATAGAAAGTGTGCCAGGATAAAACCTTTACTGCCCAGAAAGAACCTCAAAACCTGACTCCTATTTGCTCATGCATACCTAGGCAAAGTCTAGGAATTTTGGAACAATGTGCTCTGGGCAGACAAGGCAAAGACAGTTATTTGGCCACATAATCAGAACACATGTTTAGCAAAAACCAAAGACAGGATTTCATGAGAAGAATTTGACACCAAAAGTAAAGCATTTTGTGGAAAAATTACAATTTGGAGCTACTTTGCTGTGTCAGAACCCTGGCAGCTCATCATGGTAGAATCCAGTGTGAATTCTTCATTATACCAGAAGGTGCTAAGGATAGCGTGAAGCTATTTGTCAGAATATTTAAAGCTGAACCGAAACGGGACCTTCTGTGACAAAACTTCTTTTTTATGACCTTATAATCCCTTAATTCGGGTAGAGTCAGAACAACTGAATAGAGCTGAGCATCTACTGGATGGATACCTTTCTTGATACCATGCGGAGTTCCCAGCAGATATTGTTTCTTTGCACCCTAGGAGAGAAACATCTGCCACTACCTAGGATTGAACTCTCAATCATGCAAGTGGGAGGCGATCTCTTCATCACTAGGCCACCATACCGCTCAGGATAAGTCCATTAAAAATGCTGGAAAACAAAGAAATGGAGAGTCTTGGAATGGTCCAGTCAAAGTCTGATCTAAACTCTATTAGGATACTGTGGGTTAATTTGAAATGTCCAGTACATGCAAGAAACCCCTCAGATATCACACAGCTGGAAGAAATTTATAGAGGAGTGCGAAAACTGCATAGAGGAGTGCAAAAACTTCTTCTTTGTTAGTGTCAGATTAGTAGACATTTATAAGAAATTTCTGCTTGAGGTTATTTCAGCAAAAGCCGAGTACAATCAGAGCAAGGATATTCCTTCTTTTTCCTAGAAGGAAATGGTATATCTGTAAAAAAAAATTGTCGAATAAATTATTGCAAAGTCCATTTTTCATAGCATTTTTGTTGAATTGCATCACCTTTATCATACTGCTTCAATGAATGTAAAAATTGATATTCCATTTATGTTAACATTTGCAAAAGGTATACTTTTTCACATTACTATATATATTATATAATATATGAAATTTATTCTTAAGGGAATATTTCTAAAAAGAAACCATAATCTAGCAAAATGAAAGATACCTCATTTTTAGACAAGTTTCTGATAAATTACTTTATTTTCTACCCTGGTTGTCTAATCTAATTATGAATTTTTAACAGGAACTTTAATCTCTGGCAGGAAATATCATGTATTGTGGTTCAGAAATGAAAAATGAAATATCAGAGGCATCAATAAACTTGAGCATTTTAAAAAGTCAAACTTGTAACACAGTTTTGTTCTGGTTTGCTCAGAAATAATTCTGTGTCCTGTGGGCATTGCTCCTAGTTAATGTATGTGGGATTATAGTCTCTGTTTACTTAGAAGATGTTCTGCTGAGATCAACAGGATGTATTTTAAACTAAATAGGATGGCAATGTCATCCCCTTAGTAGACATTTTCACTGATGTCAGTGTAATAAAAATGATAAACAAGTTGCCGGTAATGTTAAGGGATATGGCATTTGGCTTAGCGTGGTGGATCCTATTGCATAGAGAAAATCCATTTTTAAACTTGAACAGCAACAGATACCTGGTGGAAAAGCCATTTGCATGTAACTTTGCTGTCCCCCCCCCAAGATTTTAATGGATCAAGCCTAAGAAGATAAATGTACTTACAAAAAGAGGCAGAAAGAGGAAATTTGACCATGTGCCCGCCCAGTTTCACTTTGGCTTGTAAAGTGCAAAATAATCTTTATAAGTGGAATTTAGAATCCTAGAGTTTGAAGGGGCCATTTGGGCTATTGACTCCAATGCTATGCTCCATGCACGAATCCAGATTAAAACATCTATAACAGTGAAGGTGACTGTATTTCTCATTGAGAAATAAGAATTTTTTTAGGAGAGCATGAGGAATGCAATTAGTGTCTATGCCTAGATTTTTTTTTTTAAAAAAAGCTTATAATTCCAAATTTCATTTTAGAAAAGGCTTGAAACATTTTGATGCTTCAAAGAAATCTGTCACTATATTATCTGCAGAAGACATCCTTCATCATAAATGGTTCATTGTTGTTTCCAAGTAGACCTAAGCAGAGTCTGAGCAGAGTCACTATGATTCAGCTCTTTTAGGGCAGAGGCTGAAGCCTTGGAAATAAAATATAGGGCAATTGGATATAGCCCGGTCCTGGGGGCTATGATTTTGCCCTGAGATTCCTCTAAGAAACTTGTTTTATTCTTTTCTGGAATCTCAGGAATCTGTTTGGGTTGGTTTTTTTGCTACCTTAGCTGACTATAGAATATTAAGATCTCTTTCTGTTTCATACTCTGGCTTTTTACGGTATGGCAAAGAGGACAAGTTAACTAGTTACAGCCATCTGCCAAGCACTGTGACTCCTTTGGAGAACAAGGCAGGGATGCAGCTGAATCCTGTGCCAGAGAATAAACGGAATCCTTCACTTTCTTGGTTATGGATTTCTAGGCTGTTTTCTATGAAACTGTAGACATTCTATTGGGTTTTCCGACTGCACCTCTGGAGAGAAAACTGGAAAGGTCTTTGAGGCTATTGAAGAAGGCAACATGCCTTGTATGCCTTACGCTTTGTGTCTTTTCCAAAGTGTAAGTCTTGACCCAAAGCTGCAGAGGCGATATTTGCACCAAAGCATATACTTGCCCAGTAGACTTAACGCCAGCCCAGGGAGAATGACGTCATTTGAAGATGGCAAAGCTGCAGGATCATGTTTCCAATGCAGTTGAGTATTCAAGGGTAAACAGGCTGGTGGTGTCTTGAGGTAGGGCCACAGTGGGCATTTCCTGTCAGTCATATAAGGTAGACCAGACTAAGAAACCAATGCCATATAGGTCAAAATTATTTTTATTAGAGGAGGTATAGTAACAGAATCTTGGAAATCTGAATATGCTTCCCTGTCCCCTTGCCTTTATCTCCATGTGAAGTAGGAAGTGCTTGTCTGAGACATTTTCTCATACTAGTTTCTGGGAATGGATTCAAGCCATGCTCATCTGATCCTTGCTTATCTGAGCCTCATGGCTTTCAAGGCATTCTCTCTCCTCCACAGTTCCTGGTTATAAGCAAATCTGTTCTACTAAGGAACCATATGTTGCACAGTCCAGATTCCTGCATCATGTGGAATAAAATACTTAATTAGTGACGCTTAGTTGTGTTTCTGTATGGGATCAAAGACTAATGATCCTGAACCAATGGCGGTTGAAATTAACACCTAAGGACACAGAAGAAAGTAATGCATTGGCTGTACTATGGGAAAACCTCAATCCTGAAGAGATTGTCATCCTATTTGCTCCAAGAGAAGAATGGCTGTTGTTGAGAAGAAATACTAGATCTCTTACAATAGTAATTTCTGTTGGTTTGGAGCAGCAGAAAGAAAAGGGGCTGCAAATGGCCCATTCCGCTACCTGGTGGTTGGAGTGTATATTGCATGTCCCTCTGGTGATCATTTTGTGTGGAGCAGGATATTTTGTAATTTAGTTTGCTATTGTCATATATAGAAGCTGGATATATCACAGATAATTTTGTATCGTTTTAGATCACCAAGGGTTTCTTTGCTCATCAATGGCTTAGAATTAATTGCGAGTAACATCACAGGGTTAAGTTACATTGGCATTCCTAGGGATAAAATTGGCAGATCTGAACTTGTGGGCATCTTTTTTCTTTACTTATTCAAGCATTGTTTGCTAAACTGAATAAATACTGTTCTTTGCCCAGAATTTGCGTATGAAAGCTGTGGATAGAGTGGGAAGACAGCTGCTTAGATATCCAAATACTGAGGCGGCTGGGGTGGTGGTGGAAATCTAGTCTTCCTGACCACATTTGACCTAACATCCATGTTTACGGCAGCTATAATTTCTCTCAAAATGTAATGCAGCTTGAGCCATGAAAAAAAAAATAGCTTAGCTATTATTCAGGTAATGAGGAGAACACAGGACTCTGGCAGGCCTGGATGATTTGCTGAAAAAGGCCTTTATCCATCTTGAGCGTCACATGGGATAGATTCCCCATGGCTTCTCAATGGCAGAAAAGCTATTGGAAGAAACCTTGTCTCAGAGCCTCTTTATGACAATGTTATAAGCCAATAAGCAAAGGAAAGAGCTTTTGATCTGAAGATTTTATCAAGGTATGGCTTAAATTCCCAAAACTCTGAAGGCAGTGTGGTTATTCCTGGGAATATTGAGAGTTGAAATGCAGACACTTTGGGAGTGCATTGGAGAAGGCATCAGGCCTAAAAGAGCAAGGCATTGTTCCTCTCTATTTTTCATTGTTTAAACTCTGCCTATAGTATTGTGCCCAATTCTGGGCACCATATTTTAGGAGGGACATTGATAAACTGGACCATGTTCAGAGTTCATGTTCTGCCAAGCTTATAAGGGGCTTGAAAGAGAAAAAAAAGTTATAAGGAACAGTCAACAGTGTGAAGAAAAGAAGACTCTGGGGAGACATGAACACTATTGTCAAGTATTTGTAATGCAGTCATTTAGAAGACAGGCCAGAATTGTTTAAAGTTGTACCAAAAGACAAGAAACAATGGGTTTAAATTACAAGGAAATAGCTTTTGGTTTGACATCATTGCAATTTTCTTAAAGTTAAGAGCTGTTCAACAATGGAATGGACTGCCTCAGGAAGATATAGATTCTTCTTCAGTGAAAACATTTAAAGAGAAGCTGGATTGTCCATCAAGGAGTATACAGTATTAATTTACCTGGGCAGTGGGGTGGAATAATTGATCTCCAAGATTTCCCTTTCCTTGTTCTATGATTCTGTACTATGTCATTGCCTAAACTCTTAAGGCTATTTTAATGGCAACTGTACTATTAAAGTTATAGATATGTGGTCTGTGCATTCTTCAAAACCAATTTGGAAGAAGTACTTTGGAACTTATGTAAGGAAAGCCCTGCTATTCATTATAGCTTGGATAAACCTTCAACGTGAGTCTTAAAGCAGCTGCACCTTTTTTTAGGCCTAAGAAAGATGTAGATGCTGAGATGAATAACAGAATGTTTCTATGCTCCTGTTTGCTTGTTGTTGTTGTTTTAAATGTTCACCCCTTATGGACAACTGAAAATTTATTGTAATAAATATTTCCTAACCCATTATTACAATACTCTTTTCAGAATAAATGTGTCTAAGGAGCCTTTTTTCTGTATCTTCCATGACCTGTTAAATTTGAGATTGCAGCAGGAAAGCCTACTGTATCTTTGATATCAGCTCTGCAGCTGGATGTTTTCACTCCAACAACTAACCATGATACACTTGACCTATGAAAGAGCCGACATCTTGCTACAGTTCCACTCAAACCCAGTGAAATGGTACATGGCTTTTACATTGTCCTGAGTAATAGGTGACTATAGGGGACTATGGTAACAGGAGAGTCTCTTTCTTTAGGGGGTTTTTATGTTCTTTGGAGAATGTCAAGCCAGAGGATTAGCTTGGGGTAAAGTCTGATTCAGAAGAAATATAAAGCAGCTGCCTGAGGGTGTTTGCATATAGGCCCACTGCCAAGTTTTAGTTCTGAAACCAAATAATGGTAGTTGCATTTTTTTTCCTTGTGGAAAAATGATAGTTATGTTGCACAGTAGCTGCCAAGTTTAATATCTACAACACATTGGGCTAAATCTTGTATAAAAATGGATCATATTCTTTTAAGGTAGCACTTATCAGTTGGAGCAGGAAAAAACACGATCCAGCTTAACCTACCTCATAATGCGCAAAAGCTCAGGGTTTATAAATAAGGCATAGGTTCTTTGAAGATTAATGTGAAAAAATAATAATAAAATAAAATCCCTACCCCGAGCCATAAAAGTACCATATACGTACAGTAACATGTACCCGAATACAGCAATGTTACTTTTGGGTCCTTAATTCAAGAAGTTCAGGGGGCTGTTTGTGATGACCCGGGGCATGGCACAAAGGCAACACAGTCACATAAGTAAGAAGAGGCCCTTTAATACCTCCAACTATGCCCCTAATGTCCAGGTTACCTTCGACTGGAGAGAAAAAAACTCTCCCAAGAACAGTCTTTAAGTGGAGGAAATACAGTCTGAAAACAAAGTACATACAAACTGTAAATAAAAATCCACACAAACCATGCTGCAGTAATTAACTTGACAGGGCAGGATAAGGAATTCCAGACTGGAAAGGCCAGCAAAACACACACAGTTGGGAAGACACCAGGAACCCAGATAATAACAGATAACTCACGATTTGCTTCCAACAAGTTGCTGTGCGCAATCTCCCTTTTTAAACACTGTGTTCCCAGCTGCAGCTAATGAAAGGAATCAGGGCCCTTGCCTCCCCCATAAGCCACACAACTCACATTGCTCCCTTCTCCGTTCCTCCCTGCGTGCCCTAGGATGAGGAGGGGGTGGGCCTGGGTCTTCCTCTTAATTCCCTCTCCCTTGCTCTACCTCTCCCCTGCTCTGCCCAGCCGGACTTTGCCCTTCCCCAGTTTCTTCCACAGCCAATGGAGCCACACTCTCACTTCCTGTCAGCTGCTCAGTCTCCCCCTCAGAATCTGATTCTGACAGGGGCATGACACTGTTCTAGCCTCAGTCAGAACAATCCTGTGAAGTTAAACTGAGACCCAATGATACAAAAAGCAGAAGGGAAAAACAAATTGTTGCTCGTAAGGAACAGGTGGGGACAATGGAGAAGTAACAAGCATGGGAGTATCAATGGCTTTCTATTTTACTGATTGTGATCCATTCAGACAGTTGCTGTGCAAAGGTTACTTCCTGATCAACTAGCTTTTCATATGCAACATGTTTTTGATTTGAGGGTGTACCTGTAGACTCTCCCATTTAATCTTTTCTAATAGGCTCTTCAGGCCAGCCATGTCAATCCCAAGAGGAGGCAAGTTGAGATAAGACCTGGTAGCCTACCTTGAAAAGACCTCAGCAAGGAAATGTTATGGATAGGCTCTCAAATGAATCAAATAATAGTGCTCATGGTGGGATCTCCAGGTCAGAAGGTATCGACAAGCTACTGGGAAAGAGCAAGATCTTGCAGTGGGTAGTCAAAACATAAAAGATGTGCCTTGAGCAAATCCAGCAGGAACCCCCAACTGCTGATGCAGCCCATTGGTGAAAGTAACGGTCTGTGCTGCACAAAGACAAATCAAATAACCATGTGGAATGTCCAAGGAATGAGCCAGGGTAAAGGGACAGGTCGAAAACTGACCACCTTAGCATCATTGAGTTACAATGGATAGACAGCAACTATTTCCAGTCTGAGGAATTTATCCGCGATTAGTCAGGACCCTAAGAAAACAAATGGACTAGCATTTGTATCACAAAAGTATCACAAGCAAAAAAACTCGGCCAAGCAATGGAACGCTTCTTGATAGTTAATGCGATCACATCATGACCATCCAAATCTGCACTAGACCCCTTGGTGTTACAGTTGTCCAAGTCTACATCACCAACAACTAATGCAAGAGAGCTTAAAATAGAGGGTTTCTATGGTAATATAGAAAAAAAGACTTCATTTACATACTGGGTGATTTCAATGTAAAAGCCAAGGAGAAACAGGCATCAATGTCAGCTATGGATTTGGGGAAATGAATGGTGCAGTTGATTGCTTCAATGTTGCCATGAAAGTCAATTTTGAATCATGAATATTTGGTACAAACAACGAAAGCGCCACTTATATGCTTGGCCCTCACCAAATAAATTGCACTATAATCAGATTAACTATGTCCCATGGATGATCCAGTTCAGTCCTTGCAGTCAAGACATATTGTGTTTCAGATCGGAGTCAAATTATGCAACATC
The DNA here is from genome assembly GCF_049901735.1 of Notechis scutatus. Lineage (NCBI taxonomy): Eukaryota > Metazoa > Chordata > Lepidosauria > Squamata > Elapidae > Notechis > Notechis scutatus. Next base: position 197,829,563 of record NC_142009.1, read on the forward strand.
AAAAAGACAGCACCACTAAAGAAGTTTGACATGACCAAAACCCCTTCCACGTATGCAATTGAGGGGAAAATTAGGTTTGAGCTGCTGGGCAGTGCTGAAAAGATGCCCAACAAACTGTGGCAAGAAATTCAATCAACCTTCATTGAAACAGCAGTTGAACACATCCCATACAGAAAAGCACAATTGGCTTTTAGATGCAACCACCAGAATAGCTGAGGAATGAAAAGCAGCCAAAGCAGCAGGAAATGAGGAGGAAGCAGGAAGACTGAATGTGGATTTCCAAAGAGCAGCAAGGAAAGACAGTAAAGTTTACTGGGCCGGCATCGCAAGCAACTAAAAGAGGACTGATTGAAGAGCCACATTAGGAATGCATTTGCCCAAATCGAAAGGATTCAGAGACCATGTATTGCTCATAAAAACATTAAAAAGAAGCAAGGAAATGAACAGTTTGACCAACAAGGTGACAAGAACAGATGGTGTGGATATTGAGAAGAGGCAGTATGCCAGTAATCAAGAGGTCCAGTCTTCTCAAAATGATGAGGAAAGGGAAGCAGAAATAGAACCAGCTTCCTTCAGGAGGACATTGTGTGGGCAATGAGCCAATGACCAAATAACAAGACCCCAGGTATTCAACCCATCCCTGCAGTATTGCTGAAGCCCATACCACCTACAACTATCGTAGCCTTGTGCCAGAAAAATTGGGAAATGAACACATGGCCATAAGATTGGAAAAGAGCAGTATATATTCATTCCAATGCCAAATAAGGCGGACTCCATGGATTGCTCCAATTATCACACAATTGCTCTCATCTCTCATGCTAGCAAGATTCTCCTTAAGATCATACAACAATGTCTAGCGCTGACCATCAAAAGGAAATTACCAGAAGTTCAAGCTGGCTTCAGAAGAAGTCATGGCATTTGTGACCATATTGCAAATCTACACTGGATCATGGGAAAAAAATCTGAAGAATTTCAAAAGAACATCTACATCTGCTTTATTGTCATGGAATGTGTGGGTGACCTTGAGGAACGAGGGGAAGAGATGCTGCCTAGGAAACAATCAGACAAGAGAGACAGGAGCTTTAATGGTCAGCAAAAGACATTTAGGAAGGACCAGCCTTAAGGGATCAAGCAGTTAAAAGCAGTATTGGGAAGTTTGTAACTTTCAGATTTGCAAGACTGATGTTGGCTCTTCCAGATTAAACAGGCAGGAAACATGACTAGTGGAGCTAATTCTACCTAATTCTACATTGACACAATTTTGCAAGTCTGAAAATATAAACTTCTCACCACCACTTTTAACTGCTTGACCCATTAAGGGTGGTTCTTTCCTTAGTGGAGAGAACTGGTCCAAAGAATTGCCCAGAATCAGACATGATTGAATAGATATCATCATCATCATCATCATCATCATCATCATCATCATCATCATCATCATCATCATCATCATCCTATTCAGGAGGCCGTCCTGCAGACATATTCTGAACACTCTGCACCAATAAAGGAGCTTTATTTGTAGCTCAGAATTAAAATGAGGGATCCTTGGTGCTCTCTGAGCTTGGTTGTTTTCTTGCAGATGTTTCGTTACCCAAACTAGGTAACATCATCAATGAAACATCTGCAAGAAAATGAGTACTCTGTGCCAGTGATGCAATATTCTGCTACAGCTGCGATTCAAAGTGTTTTCCTATGCTTAGTTGTCAGCAAAAATGTAAAGCTGTTTTGGAACCATCTCATGATACTGTTCCGTGTGGAAAATTGGAGGAGGTCAGGTGGGTGGATCCAGCTTCTCCCTCATCATTAGGGTGATTCCAACTTAGCGAGACCCCAACTTTCAAGTCCCTCATTTCTCTATACACCTGGAATGGAAAGGAGCTGGTGGCCATGCATTGCATGCGCTTTCAGCAGGGGGGAAAAGGGGGCAGAACAGTTCCCAGGACTGCTCATTCACAGGGCATTATTGAGGACCCCGTGTAGCACACAATAGTAGGTTGGGGGTTTGGAGGGAAGAGAACTTGCTGAAACCCATGGATGAATTGCAAGTCATCAATTCCCCATCTCTACAAACAAACAAACAAACATGTACACAGAGCATTCTAAAATAGATTGCAAAGAAACTGTTTTGCTAGCCAGGCAAGTTGGGCAAACAAAACATTAAAAGAGTTGAAACTAAACCTTGATTTTTTTTGTTTAGAAACACCTTTTCAAATAACAAAAAATACTGTCAGTGTGAATATTTGGGAGGAAAGATGAAAATGGGCAGTGACTTAGATCTGGAATACGAGCAGTCCTTTCTGTGATTTCTCTGAATGCTCAAAAAAGAAAGAGAAAGAGAGAGAGAGAAGAAAGAAGAAAAGAAAGAAAGAAAGAAAAAAAACTACTAAGAAGACTGTGAAAAAGAACAGCCACACATGCACCTTTTGTTTTTTAATGCATGTATTGGGCTTTGCAGAACAAAGGTGAACATTTTAATCCTCCCATGTTCATCAACAATGTTTCAGTTTTGGCATAGCCGCAAATAGTGTTACATGTACCTTGCAGGGTTGTTTGGATGTGACAGAAGCCAAGATTCTTAAGCATCTACATTTGCCCTAATGTTTCAAATGCTTTCATCTTTCATACACAACAGTAGAAATAAATTGCATTGAAATAAAACAGACCTTTTTTCCAAGTGAATTTTTTTTTTACAGGAGTGATGGTAGCTATTAAACTGTTGAGATGTTTCCAAAGTTTTATGCTAGGTCACTGTTCCATTCCTCCGAAGATTTTATAAAAGTTGTTATAAGGAATTGTTGTTCCCAAGACTTGTATTATGATTTGATGTGATTTGATGCGAGTCTGTTCCTGCAGAATGCATACCATAGTAAAGGTTTGTTGTTACACGACAGTGACCACTTCAGATTTTTCACCTTAATTAGCAGGGAAAACCCTGCCAACCTATTTCATATTTTATAATGTGTCCAAACAAACTGTACTCCAGTTCATTTTGAAACCATAATTTATCATACATTCTTGAACACGAGTGGGTTGCAGCAAAATCTTGGACCAGCCTTCTGGATTGTCATGCCAAATTTCAGTCTTCAGCTGAAAGTAAGTGTTCCAGACATTTCTGGTTAGTGAATGTGCCTAAATAAATTGCTTTCTTAACTAAAAAGTTAGTAACAGGGTGGGGAAGAGCAGGAGAGGAGGAGGAGGAGATCATCTTTATTCAGTGGACATTCAAAAGACTTGTTGAAGTGTGTCTGTGTGTATACGTATGTACATACATACATATAATAACCCTTTCCACTTTCAATTAAGTCTGACCTTTAAATTAATATATTCAGAATTAAAAGTGCACATATGCAAAACTTACCACATCAGACACTTTTTTTTCATTTTACAAAAAACCTTGAATTTTCTTAGTATTTGAAAAAGCGATATCCTTTACATTGATATATTTGTGTGATTTTCTATTCTTTTTCATATTTCTTTCAAAAAACAGAAATGATGCCATGTTTTAATAAGAATGTCACTCCCTGACATTTAAAATTAATGAAGCATGATCGCATAACACTCACACTGCGTGTTTCTATTTCTCAGAAGTAATTTCTTTTCTCAAACTGAAACAAGTTCGGATGTGAATACTTGAATTTCTATGATGCCAAAGGGAGAACTAGACTGAGTTAGCAAGATTTGCTGCTTAAAATGTGGCTGGATTTCATAAAGTATACTAAGCAATAATGTAGTTTGTTTCCTTTTGGTTTTTATTACTGGGCAAATCTAGCCATTGTGAATTTTAGACCACCATTTTGGTTTTTATTATAAAAAAACCTTTTGGTTTTTATTACTGGGCAAATCTAGCCATTGTGAATTTTAGACCAGCAATGGATCATGCCCAGTATTTCCTAGACGTACCACAGATAACAATAATGATCTAATACATATCGATTTCACAGAAGACAATGTTGAAAAATCACTACGCAATCTAAAACCATCTCTATCTATTGGACCGGATGGAATATGTGCCTACTTCTTAAGAAAGCTATCCACTGCCATAGCCAAACCTCTAAGCATAATCTTTGAAAAATCTTTCAGGACCAGCTCCTTGCCTAACCTATGGTCACAAGCCACAGTCATCCCCATCTTCAAAAAGGGAGACCCAAGCCTAGTTGAAAATTACAGGCCAATCTCCTTATGCTGCGTCACCTGTAAAGTCATGGAATCAATTATTAACCAATCCATCATCCTCCACTTAGAGACAAATAACTTACTCTCCAATAAACAATTTGGTTTCAGAAAAAACTATCCTGTAATCTACAACTCTTACACTGCAAAAACATATGGACGACACAACTCGACCAGGGCAAAGCAATAGACACAATCTACATAGACTTCTGTAAAGCCTTTGATTCAGTGGTACACGACAAACTACTCCTAAAAATAAAATCCTATGGTATCTCTGGACAACTGAATAACTGGATAGAAGCATTCCTGTCAAACAGACAACAAATGGTCAAAATCGGGAGCGTCCTATCAAATCCAGTACCTGTCAATAGTGGTGTCCCCCAAGGCAGTGTTCTAGGACCAACTCTCTTCATACTCTACATAAACGACCTCTGTGATCATATTAAGAGCAATTAGTTCTCTTCGCTGATGATGTAAAGCTGTTCAATACCACAGACAATACTGCTACCCTACAAAAAGATCTTGACTATGTATCAGAATGGTCAAACAAATGGCAACTTCAAATCTCAACAAATAAATGCTCTGTCTTACATATTGGCAAAAAAAATCAGAAAATAAAATACAAGCTGAATAGTCAAGAACTTGTTGACGACCCAAGCTCTGTAAAGGACCTTGGAATACTCACCTCTAATGATCTAAGTGCTAGAGCCCACTGCAACTACATAGCCAAAAAGGCATTAAGAGTTGTTAACCTAATCCTACGTAGCTTTTTCTCTGGTAATATCACACTACTAACCAGAGCATACAAAACATTTGCTAGACCAATACTCGAATACAGTTCATCAGTCTGGAACCCACATTACGTATCTGATATTAGCACAATTGAGAAAGTCCAGAAATATTTCACAAGAAGAGTTCTCCACTCCTCTACTCGTTGTAGAATACCTTATGCCACCAGACTTGAAATTCTAGAACTAGAAAACCTTGAATTACGCCGTCTTCGGTCTGACTTAAGCATGGTATATAAAATCATACATTGCAATGTCCTACCTGTCAATGAATACTTCAGCTTCAACCATAACAACACAAGAGCACACAATAGATACAAACTCAAAGTAAACCGCACCAAACTTGATTGCAGGAAATACGACTTCAGCAATAGAGTGGTCAATGTCTGGAATACTCTACCCGACTCTGTAGTTTCTTCCCCAAACCCCAAAAACTTTAACCTTAGACTGTCTACTATTGACCTCACCCCTTTCCTAAGAGGTCTGTAGGGGGCGTGCATAAGCGCACCAACGTGCCTACCATCCCTGTCCTATTGTTTCTCTTATTCTTTTATTTTTCTTATATGTACCCATTTCATGTACTCACAACTATGTATACACTTATACTTATTATCTTGTAAACAATTGGCAAATCAAATAAATAAATAAATAAATAAATAAATTGATGGCTTTAGCATGTTATCTAGCCAATTGTGGCTTCCTTGTATAGTTTAACTTATATACAATTTTTAGAAACTCTGAGCAGCTTAAAAGGCATATGCATAAATAAAGTTAACAAGAATAGTAACAAATACTTGTGTGCATGTGTGTGTGTGTGTGTGTGTGTGTGTGTATAAAAAGTTAACAAGAATAATAACAAATAATTGTCTGGTACAGCACCAATTGAACTAGCATAACCTCCATCATCCACAATGCCTTTCAAACTTCTATCCAGGCAAAATGTAGCAGGGAGGGAATGACCCAGCTATTGGGAGGGGGAGGGTTCTTCTGAAGAAGTAAACCATATTGAAAATGCTCTATTACAGTGACTGTGTAGATGGTATTTCATTGCCAAGTAGGTTCTGGAACATGCTTTTTCTTCCTGATCTTTTCACACTGGCAGATTCATCTTGGAGGTCTCAGAAATACTATATTTAGGCCTTCAGTCACAGTGGGTTTTAAAAAAAGTATAACCAGCAGTTGAGTTACCCCTAAAAAATAACAGATAGCCATTGGTCTCATAGTAATTATAAACATTAGTGGATCCATAATTACTGGAGTCAGGTGGGATAAAAAAGTAGAGGTAGATTGCCTAGAATGCATTTTTATTGCAAGAGTATCAGTGCACCTAAAATGATGATTTATATAACAAAAAAGTAACATTTAGAATTTATTAGATTCCATTATCCTGTATAGAAAGGATTGCCTGAGGCAGCATTTTGTTGGAGCTGTAAGGAAGACAATATTTGCTTAAAATATATGTTTTTACAATGTCCCATACTTAGCAAATTTTGGGAGAAAGTAATGGGTCATATAAACATGCCTGTTAACCCAAAATTAACATTTTCAGAGGATAATATTCTGCTGAATTACATTCCTAGTACATGGACCTTGACACCTGGACTATGTAGCATTCTCCATGTCCTTATTACAGCTAAAAGACTCATATTGCAACATTGGAAAGATAAATCTATTGTCCCAATACTCAATGGACTGAAGCTTTGGTTACACTTGGTGGTTTCAAGCAGATTGCATATAGACATAAATTTTGTATGGATAAATATAATATGGGACTCATACAAAAGATAGTAGGCTAAAAACATGTTAGCTATATAAGTGTATTAGAAATGAATACCTTTATATTTTATGCTTTTCCTGTTGTATTTTTTCACTCATTTTAAACCACCATTTTTTAATCATATGTGCATTTATATGTCCGTTTCTTTTGTTTTTTCTTTCTTTCACTATTTTAAATGCCATTACAAACTTATTTTAAAATAAAATTATCTGAACCATCTGAGGCTTCCAAATAATTCTTAAAGGGAGTTACTCAATTAAACATGGTTACGCTGTGGCTTGCTATGATCTGTGAATCTAATCTATATCATAGTCTTCTAACCTCCAGTTTTTTTAGAGCACTTGCTCATAACCAGAGATTTTATCACAGTGCGTTTTCTACATGTCCTTTGTGTCAGTAATTACCGTTGGCATGGGCTGGAGATTAGCAGAGATAACTCTCTGTCTAGAGAGTTAAGTGATGCCTGTAATGCAAAAACATGCTTCGTTTGCAGTATAGTTAGATATTTCCACTAAGCGCTCCCTTGTCATCTCTCCCTTTCTCTGTCACATGTTTTCCTTGCAATGGGGCAGTAGCCCTGCTGACTAGCCTAACTAGCTATTCAAACTCTCAAAAGTCTGTGGGGAAACACAGACTTAATTTTCTTTTTATAGTAGGCAAACATTGTGGTCTACCTTGCTTATGTACCTTGTGTCTCCTCATTATATGTATGCTTTTGTATTACTATTGGTATTTAGCTCTGTTTTTAGTGCATCTCAGCTGATGGTATATTTTTAAAGAAGCTGCATTCCCTCTTATGCCAGCTTGGTCCATCTAATTCAGTACTGTCAACTTCAGAACAAACATCCTTTATCAGTAGCCATGGTGACTAAGGTCGCTCAAAGTTGTAATTCAGCAACTTCCGGAAGTTGTAGGTTCTCTGCCCGTTTTTATGCTGTCACTCTAGGCCTAGGGCTTCAGATAAGTGTCTTTCCCAGCCTGACTCAGAGACTGAATAGCATCTTCTAAATGGTCAATAAATGTTCCACCACTTTGTTATAGTTCTTCCCTATTTACTATATCTATTAGTATCTGTCTTTGTCTTCTATTGGAATTTTTGACTTCTCCAGAAACCTTTTTCAAGATGTCTGTATTTTATTGTCTTGAGCATTGCATATCCAGTGTTCTTTCTATTTGGTGTCTGTACCTGTTGGGTGTTTTGTTAAGAAAGTTCATCTGGGCCAAATGGAGCTGGACAAAATTTATGACTTTTCTGAGAACAGAAGCTATATTTTACTCTGATAGTGTCACCTTTGTGTTCTGATTGACTAGCTCCTTTCATGACTTTCCATAATTTGCCCATCATACTGCATGATACTTTAGAAGATGTTCTCCAATATTATATCACATTTGCAAACTGGGCAACAAATAAGGCACCACTGCATGCTTATATTGCCCGTTAAGAAAACAACCACAGCTGAGAAATGTGTAAAATGCTGACATTGACTATGGATAGCAGCAATGAGTTCCTTTGAGTTTACAAAGAGAAATCTGTGCATCTTCCCAACAATGGAGTACTCATAAGTTACAGACAGAGAAAGGCTGTGAATGCTTCAAATAGGGGGGACCCTGAGATTGTGCTTTGAATAGAATCTACTAGAGAAGAATCGGTTCCAATCTAAAGAGAAATTCTAGTGCTGGGCAGCAGGCTGTGAGGACATAACCTCTCAAATTATAACTGCTGTTGTTGTCTTATGGTTGAATGACATCTAATATTTAAGATCAAGTTGGAAAGGTCATTTTATATGTAATCCTTTTCAGAACCAACACTAAAAAACATACTTTCCTAATTCTTTGTTACCATTTTTGTTCCTAGATAGAAACCAGGCTTTGGTTATCTTGGCATAGGAGGGGAAAAGCATATTCCAAATACCTTAAGAGCAAATTATCCCAATGCTAATTGATTATTATTTACATTGTTTGCTGCACAATGCATATTGAATGCCTTGGTGGCAGATGTGGTATTAAAAGTTAAGGTGGCTGTGTATACCTCCTTTTGAAAATTCAGTAACTGACAAATGAGAAAAATGCAATAATTTTTGAGATTTTAAATAAGGATTCTTCAACATTTCAGAAATTATTGGGCTAATTCTACCTAATTGAGAGAAAGCTGATAGTGTTGTTCTTGATCTTTGATTCTCAATAAGTCTTTTAACACTTAGACTTATATACTGCTTCCCAATGCTTTACAGGCCTCTCTAAGATGTTTACAAAGTCAGCATATTATTCCCAACAATCTGGGTCCTCATTTTACCCATCTCGGAAGGATGGAAGGCTGAGTCAACCTTGAGCCCATCAGGATTGAACTCCTGGCTGTGAGCAGAGTTTGCCTGCAATGCTGTATTCTAACCACTGTATCACCACAGCTCTTTTAAGTGTCTATTATTCTATTATTTATCTGGAAAATAAATTTTAAATAAAGGTTTTTATAAGAATCTTTATTTTGAGAAATGGTAATATGAAAGAATAATGATGGTGCAGAACTTCATTATATAGGACTAGCTCAGATGCATCATTGGCCACAAGCTTATAACGCCTTTCATTCCTGTTCAAGGGCATCTCCAAACAGGAGGTTTTTAGTGTTGAACTAATCACAGCTTCTTTCACTCTTATACCAAAATTTCAGGGAACTTGGGTTGTTCAAACTTCAGTCAGTGCTTTATTTATTAACCACAGTTTAAACTAAGCTCAGATGAAGACATGAGAAGGAAGACCTGATTAGTTTAAAGATAGCCGCCAAAGTTTTCAGCTTCTTTGCAGTCATGCTAGTAAAGGCAGGAAGGTTCAAAGCTTCACCATATAATGTTAAAACACTGTCCCAAAAGATATAGAAAAGAGAACAATTTTTTTAAAAAAAGAGTTCATCTTCAGCTGTACAGGATCCATACTGTCTCCCAGTTATTCATTCTATTCGGAATATATTTACCCAACTTTTCAGGTATCATCAAAGTGCTATATACAGCAACAACAAACATATCATAATTGCAACATAAACCTCAGTACATCAGCAATTAAAAAGAATCAAAATTTAAAATGTATATGCCTTAATGCAGGGGTGTCAAACTGAATTTCTTCGAGGGCGGGATCAGCTTAGTTTTCCGTGGGCCAGCCGGGGGGGGGGAGACGAGACGGACACCTCCTGCACCACTCTGCCGGCCAAAGTGGGGTGTGGGGAGCTGTGTGCATCTCCCCTGTGCCCCGTTTTGGCTGCCAGAGTGCTGCAGGAGGCAATCCAGACCAAAAATGGAGTGCAGAGAGGGCTACGCGTGGCCTCACCTCTCTGTGCTCTGTTTTGGCTGCCAGAGGCACCGCAGGCTGGTCCTTTGCTATTTCCAGGCTGGTCCTGCAGGCCAGATTTAAGCACTCTGCAGGCCCTTAAGTTTGATATCCCTGCCTTGATGGACTTAATGAAGCAAAGGGTATTGATCATAATTAATCATCAATTTCAGAAAGAATATCTTTCACAGTTGTTTAACAGAAATTGTAAACTTCTCTGTATTCAAAAATCCCTACATTTCTTAGCCATTTCCCTATGCTCTGTAAACAGAAGAACTGATGTAAAGAAATGGTGCACTGTTTTTGGCAAGCTTCCTGTTTTCATAATTACTATTGTATGTCATGTTCTATTTAATCTGAATTTAGTCCCTGCCCAGTGAACTTTTGTTTCACACCACCTCGAGCTACAGTCCTGACAATAAGCCCTGCTGAACACAGCATGACTTATTTGTAAGTAAACCTGCAATGGGAGTGGGCTGCAGATCCTGCCTGCTCTGGCTGGCATGAGGTCACTGTTTTATCCTTGCTGTAATTCTCTTAAAAGAGGGAAAGGAAAGAAGCCCTTGAGCGTAACTGAGCTCCTGGGGTGACATGAACACACCCCTGCAGGGTTTGTTTGTTTTTTTGGCAAGAATCTGGAGGTGGTTTGCCATTGGTGCTTTATGAGATGGTGATCAGCTTCTTAGCCTAGCCTATAGCCTTGGGATTCCCATCCAGGTCCTGAGCAGGCCTGATCCTGTTGAGCTTCTGAGCAGTTGAGGCACCGTCCTGTCCCATAAGAGCTCTTAGATTTCCCTAAGCAGAATCATCTCAGTGTGCAGTAGAGGTTGAAGTGCCAGATTAGGACTTGGGCAACCAAAGTTAAAGTTGACCTTCAACTATAGAACCTCATTGAGTGATTCAGGCCAGTCACCATTTTTCTCTCTGCATTATCCCACGGGGCTGTGCGGATAAAAACGGAGAGTGATATATACTGCCATGAGTCCCTACAGCTCCTTGGTTTATAAATTTCAACAACAAATACAAAGATGGGCTTTGTTGAAATTCATACTGGAAATAAACTATGAGTTACTTGGAGGAGAAAAATATGTTGAAAACCATTTTTGGCATATGCTATCTTTGCAAATTGGTCAAACCAAAAATTGTTCCAAGAGGAAGCGGCAAGATATTCCTATTACAAAATTAAACGTTACTTAATATTTCAGTTTTCAACCCTTGAATAAATTAGATGGAATCTTTTGGAAATATAACTGACGTAGCTTGCATTGCAAACCCCAGCTGTTTCCCCAGACATTTGAGTCAGATGTGTAGGTGGTGAAGGGAATTGTTTTCAACCCTGGGTCCCAGGAGTTGAGTTGAGGTTTTAAGTGTGGTGAGTTCTTGTGTTTTAATCATGTAAACTGCTCAGAGTCATGTGAAATGGGCAGTTGTATCAATCATATCAATAAGTAAATGCAGATTTTACATGCATTTTTGGAAGTATGCTATGAATTCCAATAGGCTGATCTTCTGGAGATATGCTCAGGATCAAGGTGCTTCAGTAAGAGATTCTAGGAGATTTCCTGGATTACACAGTAATCTTCCTAAAGCAAACCTGACTCAAGCTATATAAAAGCCTATGCTAGTGGGTTGATACCCAGCTACCCAATTGTAGTGCCTTTGGAATAATTTTACATTCATATACTAAAACTCAGCTAGCTAGACAGACAGACAGACAGACAGACAGTCGTGTGTGCGTGCGTGCGTGCGTGTGTATGCATGGCTTATAGAGTCCAATACTGATATGACTCATCTTGTGGGCCCTTCTCTTCATGTCTACACTATATTACTAAATATAATCTGCCGTGAGAATGTGGATTATGCTAAAAATGTGGCAATTGTATTGGAAGAATACTGCCTCATGGTTGGATGTGTTTGCTCTTTCCACAAACAACCAGTCTAGTTACACTTCACTGACATGATCAGCCAAGAAATCTACACTTGCATGTATTGAGTGAAATGTATGCACTGAGAATCCTTTTAACAAGACAGATTAAATCATGGTCTGGTTTCACCTTAGGACCTGACCGGGGATCTTCGCTGTCACCTCATGCTAAAGCCACAAAAATAATTTGTGAAGCCACTTCTGCTGGCAAGAGGAATAAAGTGGGAATAATCAAACTTGGTCACAAAAAGCTCAGATTCTCAAACTTTTGACATGGTGTGAATATGTAAATGTGTCCAATGGCCTTCAAAGTACACTGCTTGAGCAGGATTTTTATGTCTACATCTTGGAAGTGTTTTTTTTAAAAAAACAACAACACTATGCCAATATTTTCTGATGCTGTGTATTTTAAGCCCTGCTTCCTTCCCCTTTCAGTTATTGTTAATGGCCGGACGTGTTTAAAACTGTGACTCTTGAAAGAGTGTAATGCAAAGAATAATTTCTGGAATGGCATGGAAAGGCGGATGCTTTTTGCATCCAGAGCTCTTAATAGATGCAACATTGTTTTGTTTGGCTGCAAGCTATTTCCTTTGTTATGTCAGTGTTCCTCTGAGCTAGTGTGTGTTAGGCCCCTTTGGCTGTGGAGGGTTCGGGTTTTTTTTTAGATTCTGTTTTTGTGCTTGAATAATAGCAGTGTTAAGAGTGTATAATACTGTAAGTCTTTCTTTTTTAAGAAATAGAAGGACAGCAAAAAAAAGGGTGTGTGTGTGTGTGATTTTCAATACTACTGAAACAGCCAAAGGAGAAAAGAGACTTGGTCATTTTTATTGCATTTTTATCTTTTCTTGTTGACTGATCCCATTCTTACTTTGCCTTCTTTGCCTTGTGCTCATGCCTCTGTATTTGAAAGCCGGGGTGGCTTTTGTCCCTTCTGCCGTCTGCCAGGTGTTTTGCCCACCTCTTTCCAAAAAGATGCAAACTGGGTAAAGATAAAATAATTAATTTTAATTAATTTAAAATAATTAATTTTTATCAAATGATTAATTGTTTTATTTTTATTGATTAGTATGATTGAGTGTTTAGTGCATATAGTATAATTACTGAATATCTGATTAGTAAAATCAGTGATTTAGTGAATTTAATTGACCAGTGTATTTAGTAATTACTGTAATAAATTAGGCTGCTTGTTGCTTAGCAAAATTATTTGATTAGAGTGATTTGAATAACCAATTGATTGATTGATTGATTTTTAGTAATAAGTAACCTTACTATTGATTTGTTCTCTAACATATCAATTAATATTTATTAATTACCAACATTCATTAAGTAACTGTCTACCTATCACATTAACTAGCTATTGTAATTGATTACTGTACTATTGCCATTGACCATGACAGCCAAAAACTCCAAACCAAAACAAAAGAAAAATATCTCTACCAATGACCTCCCAGTCTCCTGCACGGGTTTCAGATGTCTTGAAACCATCAATGAAAGCGAAATTTACATCAAATGCTGCCTATGCGATAATCTAACCCACCCTGCCTGCTTAAACGCAAACAAAAGCCTAGCTGATATGGTTAAAAATTCAGATACATTCTTTTATCTATTTCCATCATGTTCTCCTAAGCTAAACAAACTGAGTACCCTACCTGACAGAGTTGAAAGCATAGAATCACTCATTCACTCAATAGAAGAACGCTTAGCAACACATTTTGAAACATCACTCAAAACTAGGCATGCATGCCCCTAACTACCTCTATTCCAACCACAACTGGCCTTAAATGCAAGCTACTCAATGCAAGAAGCCTTGTAAATAAAATACCTGAATTTCTCCTCTTACTAAATATGGCTAAATTCGACATTATATTTGTCTGTAAAACATGGCTCAACGCATCTCTCCCTGACTCCATTACCACAATAAGAGACTATCATGTTTACCGATCAGATCGTGAAATCCGTAGAGGAGGTGGTGTTGCTATAAAAAGTCCCTACATCTAAAAAACATCCAAGTTACCCAGGAGCTTGCTATTCCTGAGACCATCATCTGTGAACTGTCCTTAAATATCACATTTCGGTTCTTGCTATGTTACAGAGCCCCTGATTATGACATCAAACATGCAAACAAGCTAAATACACTACTAACATGGGCAGCATCCTGCCCACACGCTTTTATCTTTCTTGATGACTTCAATCTACCTCATATTGACTGGACCCTTAACGAATGTACAACTGAACCCACACATGCAACCTTCTACAATGCGGTAACAAATCTGGGACTAGAAAAACTAGTAACCAATAACACTAGACTTAACACTGCCTCGATTTCATCTTCTGCAATAGTTTGAATTCAATTTATGGAATACAAATTAAAGAACCCTTTTCCAACAGTGACCACAACATGATTGACTTTTGTCTCAACATATTCCACCCAAAAATCACCACAATGATGGAATCCCCAATTATAACTTCAAAAAAAGCAACTATGATCTTATAAACAACGATCTCTCATCCCTTGATTGGCAATTTCTATTCTCTGGATGCAATACTGTAGAACAGTGGTCCCCAACCTTTTTTGTACCAGGGACCAGTTTCACGCAGAAACACTTTTTCAAGGACCGGTGGGGGGGGAGGAGTCCGAGTTTGGTGGTTTGCTTGCAGACGTTTCATTACCTGACTAGGTAACATCTGATGTTGTTACCTAGTCGGGTAATAAACGCCTGCCAGCAAACTCACCAAGCTCAGGGAGCGCCAATGCCTCCTCATTGCAACCCTGAGCGACAGATATTCTCTTCTATTGGGACATTTAAAACGGAGGGTTTCAGCTGCAGATTCAGGAACTGCGCCTGGCTGAGGAGCGCCTTCAAAACTGAGCGCTGGGCGGCGGCGGCCCACGGCTGTCTCCACGGCTCAGGACAAGTTCCTGCAGGACGGCTGAGAAGCCCTGCTTCTCGGCCCTGCCTCCCTCAGCCTCATCCCTCAGGTGTCTCCCTCCCTCCCTCAGCCTCATCCCTCAGGTGTCTGCCTCGTTCCTCTCTCAGTCGCTCTCTCGCTCCTCCACCAGCCCAGGAAGAAACTGCTTCAAAGAAGCCGGCAGGGTGGCTTTTCCTGTTGGCGCAGCTCCTCCGAGCGCCCGTTCACCCCCACCCGCCGCCCACGGTTCAATCCAGTGCTCCGTTCTGCCTGCCTGCCTGCCTGCCTTCATTTTTCTGGTTGTTTCGGAGCAGCTTCGGCTGAGTAAAAGAGGTGAATAGTTATTATTCTCAGCCGAAGCTGCTCCGAAACAACCAGAAACGAAGGCAGGAAGGCAGAACGGAGCACTGGATTGAACCTGGATTGATTGGCCGCGGGGTGGGGGTGAACGGGCGCTTCGGGGGAGCTGCGCCGACAGGAAAAGCCACCCTGCCGGCTTCTTTGAAGCAGTTTCTTCCTGGGCTGGTGGAGGAGCGAGAGAGCGACTGAGAGAGGAACGAGGCGGGAGGAAACCGAAGCCACTGAGCCAGAGAGTAGGACAGGCTTTGGTTGCTTCCTCCCTCCCCTTCTTTCATTTGTGTCCTTGATCCCTGATCCCAGCAGCATTCACCGAAGGCGAAGAAAGCCGCCATTTTTATTTTTATTTTCTTTGCGGCCCGGTGCAAAGTGATCCACGGACCGGTACTGGTCCGCGGCCCGGTGGTTGGGAACCCCTGCTGTAGAAGACCATTACAACATATTTTTACTTGAAGTCAAAAGAGTCATCAAACTATATGTACCATTAACAACTCCCAAAACCAGAAAAAACAAATTACCCATAACAATAAGGAAGCTCCAATCCAAAAAGAAATCACTTTGGCGGAAAAACAAATCTGGTCACATTGCCAACTTCAAAAGCCAATACAAAAATCTATGCTACCAGATAAAAACTGAATGCACTAATTATCACATAAAACAAGAAGAAAATGTTCTATGCACCAATATCACCATGCTTTCTACAATTTTGTAAACAACAAACTAAAAGACTCAAGGTCCATCCCACCCCTGAAAGGACCTAATGATAAACACTGCAATGACGACACTATTAAAGCCAACCTCTTTAACACATTCTTTGGCTCAGTATTTATAAACAGCAATGGATCATGCCCAGTATTTCCTAGTCAAACCACAGACAACTACAATGATCTAATACATATCGATTTCACAGAAGACAATGGTGAAAAAGCACTACACAATCTAAAACCATCTCTATCTATTGGACCGGACAGAATATGTGCCTACTTCTTTAAAAAGCTATCCACTGCCATAGCCAAACCTCTAAGCATAATCTTTGAAAAATCTTTCAGGACCAGCTCCTTGCCAAAACTATGGTGACAAGCCACGGTCATCCCCACCTTCAAAAACGGAGAGCCCAGCCTAGTTGAAAATTACAGACCACTCTCCTTATGCTGCATCACCTGTAAAGTCATGGAATCAATTATTAACCAATCCATCATCCTCCACTTAGAGACAAACAACCTACTCTCCAATAAACAATTTGGTTTCAGAAAAAAACTATCCTGTAATCTGCAACTCTTACACTGCAAAAACATACACAAACATACACATGGACTACACAA
The DNA here is from genome assembly GCF_049901735.1 of Notechis scutatus. Classification (NCBI taxonomy): domain Eukaryota; kingdom Metazoa; phylum Chordata; class Lepidosauria; order Squamata; family Elapidae; genus Notechis; species Notechis scutatus. Next base: position 197,846,123 of record NC_142009.1, read on the forward strand.
CTTGATCAGGGCAAAAGCAATAGACACAATCTACATAGACTTTTGTAAAGCCTTTGATTCAGTGGTACATGACAAACTACTAAAACTAAAATTTTATGGTATCTCTGGACACCTGCATTGCTGGATAGAAGCATTCCTGTCAAACAGACAAAAATGGTCAAAATTGGGAGCGTCCTATCAAATTCTGTACCTGTCAACAGTGGTGTCCCCCAAGGCAGTGTTCTAGGACCAACTCTTTTCATACTCTACATAAATGACCTCTATGATCATATCAAGAGCAACTGCGTTCTCTTCACTGATGATGTAAAGATATTCAACACCACAGACAATACTGCTACCCTTCAAAAAGACCTTGACTATGTATCAGAATGGTCAAACAAATCTCAACAAATAAATGTTCTGTCCTACATATTGGCAAAAAAAATCAGAAAATAAAATACAGGCTGAATAGTCAAGACCTTTGTGGTGATCCAAACTCTGTCAAGGATCTTGGAGTACTCATCTCAAATGACCTAAGTGCTAGAGCCCACTGTAACTACATAGCCAAAAAGGCGTTAAGAGTTGTTAACCTAATCTTATGTAGCTTTTTCTCTGGTAATATTACACTACTAACTAGAGCAGACAAAACATTTGCTAGACCAATACTCGAATACAGCTCATCAGTCTGGAACCCACATTACGTATCTGATATTAACACAGTTGAGAAAGTCCAGAAATATTTCACAAGAAAAGTTCTCCACTCCTTTACTTGTTGCAGAATACTTTATGCCACCAGACTCGAAATTCTAGACCTAGAAAACCTAGAACTATGCCACCTTCGGTCCGATCTAAGTATAGTATATCAAATCATACATTGCAATGTCCTACTTGTCCATGAATACTTCAGCTTCAACCATAACAACACAAGATCAAACAATAGATACAAACTCAAGGTTAATCGCACTGAACTTGATTGCAGGAAATAAGACTTCAGCAACAGAATGGTCAATGTCTGGAATACTCTACCTGACTCTGTGGTTTCTTCCCCAAACCCCAAAAACTTTAACCTTAGACTGTCTACTATTGACCTCACCCCTTTCCTAAGAGGTCTGTAGGGGGCGTGCATAAGCGCACCAACATGCCTACCGTCCCTGTCCTATTGTTTCCTCTATTTTTATTTTTCTTATATGTATCCATGTATTCATAACTATGTTTTTACTTATACCTATTATTTTGTAATCAATTGACAAATAAATAATAAAGAAAGAAAGAAAGAAAGAAAGAAAGAAAGAAAGAAAGAAAGAAAGAAAGAAAGAAAGAACTCAATTTTTGCATGATGGCTGAGGCAGTGGTTAATAGTCACCCTCCACAATTAGTTCTTCAAATGGAACTGCAGGAGAAAAAATAAATAAAAACAACAACAACCAAAATAAGTGTCTTACCAGAATTTGCCCTAGACATAAAAGCATATATTTGTACCGAATGAGAAAAGAGCACTTTCAAACCGAGCACATGAGTGGACATGGACAATCAGTTTCACAAGGCTTCATGATAGGACTTGATTGTGCATCAAGGTAGCTTGTTATGGTTTCAGTGACAATTGCTGCTTCTTGGAAATGACGGGTTTATTTACACTGTGAAGCTGCTCCATCACCAACATGAACCAGTAATCATTTGTGGAGGGTAGGAATGGATGACAGCATGCGTATACACACACGCCCACAACACTGGGAACAGGCTAGAGAAGTACTTCTTCACCAGGGCTAATGGGGGGAAAATGCTTTGCAGGGAAGCAGCAGCAGACTTTGCAAATACATGCATGTTGATGCTTTAAATATAAAGTTACTTTAAATTTCATTTATATTTGTATACATGTGTTTTAATTATTTTTGTCTGGGTGACAGACAAATTAGAAGTATATCTACTCAGGAAGATCCACCCAGATGAAGAAAGGGGATTGGCAAATGCTTTCCTGGAAAAGAAAGATGGGAAAGCCCAGCAACCAGGGAATTGTCCAAAAGGAGGATGTGGTAGCTGCAATTTGGACTGAATACCTTACAACGTGTTGCCAAAACATCTCAGTCCAAACAGGGTTTTCTTAAGATGGCTTAGAGTCAAGCAGGCATGGACACAAGAGAGGAGCAGCTTAAGATACAATGCTTGTAAGATTGTGTTAGATTTGTCCTGTTTTGTTCCTACAGCGGTTTCCAGTGGAGTAAAGAAGATCTTTGGAAATATCAGATTGTCATTGGTCAGTATCCAAGTGACATGCAAGGTAGAAGAATGCTCTATTTGGATATGCTTCAGAAACTTCTACCTCACAAATCTAGACAAAGCCTTGTAAGTTGTAAAACTTCTCTTTTTTTATTTAGTTATCGGGATGAGAATTCAGTTTTAAAACTTTTTTAATAGGGTTGCTGAATGTAAGATTCCACTTAGCACTCAAGACATGGAATTGCACTTGGGACTTTTCATTTTTCCTCTTCCTTTGATCTCTGTCATTTTTCAGATGTGTTCCAGATAATCCCATCCCTCCAAAAACAGTACAAAACATTCATACGTTTGTATTAAAAAAAAGAGAGCATAATGCAACGTAATTCACATAAGTCAGTTGTCAAACAGGTTATGGTATTCACTGAAATACCGTACTATAATATGTGTGTGAATGGATTATGTGTTTGTAAGCAAGGTGCTCTGTGTTCAGACCTCCAGGTTCTCAAATCCACACCTGCAGTCTTTTAAATCCATCCAAGCTTAATATCTGCCTCTAAATTTATTATCAATGGTTGTAGCTGTTCCTAAAGGTCGAGGACCGCCTGGAATGGGATTCAACAGGATATGATAAAATGCTGCCAAATCTGAAAATTGGCAGAAGTTGACACACACTCTGTATCTTACATGTAGGAGCACTTCCTGTTTTTGTATAGATTACTTCTCACTTTTTAAAATATTCATTTATTTGCGTATATACTAGCCCAACTCACCTTACAAGGTTGTTGTCTTGGGGAAAATAATAGAGGGAAGGAGTATTAAGTACATTTGCTTCCTTGAATAAAAATAATAAAGGTGGGGTATAAATAAAAATAATCAATAATTCTCTACATGTTTGGTGAAAGAGCTGTTTCTTTGTGGCTTTCCTAGAGACTAATGTTGGGGCTGTTCCAATCTCTGGAAAAAAAATATTCTTCAAGGGTGAGGCCATCAGAGACAGAAGTTGTCTTCAGACTCTCACACAGCCATTTCCTGAGGAGAAACAACTTTTTGAGACTTCCTCCAACTGGGTAGAATGGCATGGAAACCTATGGCCCTTGAAATATTGCTCTCAGGAGCCCCAGCCAACATGGCTAACGGGGAAGGGAATTGAAAGTTGAAATACATTAGGGCCACAAGTCCCACATTTTTCTTTGCATTCTGCTTGGAACTGTAAATGTAATGTATTGTTGTTTAAATGTTCAGCAAATTCACTAATGTTAGCTGGCAAGCAAAAAAGCCATTCAACATCCGAACTAAATGCTAGGTGAGATAATATAAAAAACATGCCTACATGCCCACACTAACAGGCAGTATTCAAAAGTGCACAGTCTTAGATTTATAACTCAGCTTCTTCTCTTAGCTCAAAGCGAAACCCAGCAACATCCAATCATTTCTAAATAATGGAACATTCATTCATTGAACTCTCCACATATCACAGTGAAATCCATGATAGCTCTCCAATTAGTTTTACACAGCATTCCTGCTGCATTTGGTACAAACTTTTTTTGTACACAAAACGATACAACTAACAAAATGTGTAATAATTGTTCTTCGGGAGAGGCAATTGAATAGATCCACGAGAGACAACTTGGGGAGAAGACTAGCTTTAAATTGCTCTGCTTTCTCTGCAGCGGATGCCTTTTATTCTTTCCTTTGGCCTCCTGTCAATATATTAGAAATATTTCTGAGTTGTTGATTTAGTTACGTTAACCCTTATAAATGCCTTGCAGGTAACAGTAGCTCTTGTTAGTTTCTGAGAAGGGCATGATTCGCTCATGCTTTTATTAGCTGACCTTCACTTGGTTTCAAATAAGGTCATTTTAAACATCCAGTTAAAGCAACCTTTAGCTGTTAGGGTTTAGAAGATCATTTCTGCCTATTTCCAAAATAACCCCCCTTTTCCTTTGTTGCTTCCATTCCCCCCGCTCCCCCTTCAGATTGCTCATGAAAAGTCTTGGGACCACTATTACTTTAGCAGGAACCAATTGAGAGTGCTGATGTTCAACTGGATACAAGCTAGGAAAACATTCATAGTGAAGGCGGTGATGACTCTCGCTGAAGCTTGCACTGCTTATGAGACTGAAATGATGGTGGCTAATAATAGAAGAAAACAGCAGGAAATATGTGCTAATCTGAAAGAGAAGGTAGGCTCAATTGCACAACCCTCTATTAAATTATTGCTGTTTTGCATATCCTGTCTTGTTCAGTATTAACTTGAAAGGGGGGAAATGTGTATTAGCTATACATGGGCTTCCAGCCTATCCTGGAATAAAGGCACTCATGTTAAGTCATCTTTTCAGGATGACACTGTTGACTTACATGCCCTCAGATGGATTGGAGAAGTCTTGTTTCATTTTGTTACAAAAATGTGAGCAATTCATTTTTAATTTATATGCTATTAAGACTTTATATTAAAGGGTCAGCTTTACTTCACTTCTACATATCTGTAGAATTGTATATGGAATTGTGTTTTCCTTGGATGGGGAGAGAGAGAGTTTTAATTAATCCTATCCTGATGCATTTTGGGATAACAACTAATTGACTGTGACTTATAATTGGGGGATGGAAGAAAAGGAGGGGCCCTCAATGAAATCATCACATTCCTTCAGTGTAAAGATGCTGGACAGAAATCTTAATGTAAAAAAGGGAACCTGGAAGTCTGGAAAAGGAAACCAGAGTTGTTGCTAAATGATCAGTGCAAACTGAACAATAATCAACATGTTTTGTTCTGCCAACATTACTGGAAGTTTTCTCTTGCTTCTCTGTGGTCTGTACTTCTGTGTGCTATATTGTAATTGAAACACGATATTGATGCAATATGATTGATACATGGTACTTATGCAGGCTATATATGATGTGTTTGCAAAATGCACTGAACCATAAGCTTAAAATAGATTTTAGATTAATGTGTTGTGGAAACCTAGCTTGTGAGGTAAATACATGGTTCAGTTTACCATGGGGAAGTATGTGATATGAGCACAACTCATCAGCATTATTAATAATCTGTGTCTGTTATTGTACTCTTCTTGCAATAAAATCAGACCTTAGTAGCAGTACCTGAAGTTTGATGATCCCTCTATTGAGCTAAAGAATTGCTGTCTTTAAGACAATGCTCATCCACCTGGGGTACGGAATGATCCGTCTTATTTTTGCTGTTTGGTATACTTTTTTGGTATAACAAAAAATGAGTATTTGATGAGCAGCAGCAATAGCTGTCAGAAGCTCCCTTGACCTTCAACCATGCCTAGTGCAGGTTTCCTCAGGTTATGATGGCAATTAGGACCAGAATTTCTATCCCTAAGTGATGTGGTTGTAAAGTGTGATGTTGTATGACCACATTACTTAGTGACGGCAATCCTGGCAGTTTTGGTTGTTGCCATAACCCAGGACCTTGCAGGTCATTCTGCAGGAAGAGGTGGAAATCACAGGTTGGCAAGTGCACCGGTGCTATGGAGGAGATGCCACAAACAGGCACTACTGAGCAAAAAAGCTGCAGGAGTGGAAGCAACGTCTGACTTCCTGCTAGCTTCCCCATTAAATTTGTTTGTGGAAACATTGGAAATATGAAGAACAACAAGGAGTTCCAGAGGGAGAAGAAGAGCTGCATAAAGAACAGGCCATCTTTAACAAACAAATGGGGCAACATTTGAAGCGAAAAGAGGGGGGAAAGGGAATTAAAAATTGGAGATTAGAGGAGGTAATTAGAAAAGAGAACAGTTCAAAAAATAAACAAAATATAAGGAAGAAGCAGAAGGGACAATTACGGAAGGAAATGTTAAAGAGGGAGGGGGACAAAAACTGGTGTGAGAAAAAGAGGGGGAAAATAAAGGGGAAAAGAAATTACAAGAAACAGAATCAGGAAATAAAGAAACCTGGGAAACAAACAAGAATAAAAAGAAATAGTTTGGTTAAAAAACATAGAGACAATGGTTAAAAACAAAAATTAAGAGAGGATTCTGCAAGGTGACAAGGGATAGTATAAATATATTAGAAATAATAAACTATGTAGAAAATAGGAAAATATATGTTATTAAAGTGGAAGATGAATGGTATTGTTAATTAATGGAATGTTTGCTAACAGTCAAATTAAATATAGAGATAAATGGAATAAAGGTGAAAGAAGGGAAACTATGAGAAATATATTAGTTAATATATGGAATCTAATTGAAATGAATTATGAGGATTATTGTAGGAAGATTATAAGGTGAAAAGAGAGGTATGAAAATATGTATATTAATTATATTTAATGATTTATAAAATATAATTGAAATGAATTATGAGAATGATTGTAATGAGATCAATATCAGTTTCTAGGATGAATTTGAATAGATTAATTATTTTCTGTACTTTTTTTTTGAAATTTAAAGTGTATTGGAGGTAACTTTAAGGGGAAAGTACCATGCGGAATCTGACTGAAAAGGATATATGTTATAATATAGTTATTAGGAGCTGAATGTTATAACTGTTTAAGGGGACAATTTAAAAGTTGAATGTTTAATGGGATTTGAAAGGGAACTAATTATAAGATATGAAGATGACATACTCTAATTGGCAACCATAGGGGAAACCTTGTTTTGTAATGTTTGAAATGTGGAGGAATTTTTTGGGCAATGATGAAATAAGAATATGTAATGAAATTGTAAACAGGACAGATAAAAGTACAAGTAGAATTATTATGAAGATATGAACATTTTGAAAAGGAAATGTAATAGACTTAGAAATGAATGAGAAAGCTATAAAATAAGCCTGAGGGAAGTATTTAAGGGAAAAATCAATAGAGAATATATAAAGTAGTGATAAAATATAAAACTGAATATGAAAGATGAATATGTACCTGAGGTTATATCTGTATGGAGATGTGAAAACCTGGAACAAAAAAAGATGTTTTGTTTTTGTTTTGTTTTGTGAAAACCCAAATAAAAATTTATTTTAAAAAAAGGAAATCACAATCATATGACCGTGGCTCACTACAATGTAATAATCACAAGGACACTGAGTGCCAGAATCACAATTATATGACCATGGGGATGCTGGCAATGCCTGCAAATTGGCATTCGGTTGTAAGTCCTTGTTCAGTACTGTTATTACTTTGAATGGTTTCTGAGCAAGTTGTCAAAGATTACCTGTAGTAATTTCCTTGTTGTGAAGTTCTTAATCTCTAACTCACCACAGGACAAATTGCTACTGGACAATTTAGCAATTTTATTTAATTATTTACCAAAAATAAAAATTATTTACATTTTTACCAATCACATTTCATTCTGTCCCTCCTTTTGCATCTTTCTTTAATGATTCTATTCCACCCTTTCTTTGATATTAGTATAACTCTTGTCCTGCAGTGAGTTGTCCTTGGCAAGATGGCCGTGGCAAGTTATCCTGCAGTGAGTTGGCCATGGCAAGTTGGCTGTGGTGAGTTGGCCATAGTGAGTTAGCCATGGCATGTTCACCGTGGTGACCCTCTGTTTGAACAGGGGGTTGGATTAGAAGACCTTCAAGGTCCCTTCCAAATATAGTGTGGGCAGGAGCAATCACTAGGTACAAAAGAATGGAACACTTTGGTTTACAACTTTCCCTTTTTATGTAAGGTTATTCAGAAGATGGTTGGCTTTCAGTTCCAAAGATCTCTTAGAAAATGCATTATCTTCATACTTTTAAGCAGGTTCAGACCTGGTTATAGCACTGGAGTTACATTTGTTGTACTTGTTGAAAACTTCTTCTGGGTTTAGGATGGGATAAGTTACCCATTTTAACCACCCTGTGATTTATAATGCTATCAAGCATGGTATCCTTTGCAACCAACTTAGGGATTTAGGAGTGGGGGACACCCTTCTGTGCTGGTTCTCTTCCTTTTTAGGGGGCTGGTTGCTATCAGTATTGGTGGATGTAGAAGTGCTAAATCTCTACTTTGTGGAGTGTCATGTCTCTATTTTCTCCCACCTTCTGTTCTGCATCTTCATGAAAACATTAGGGAGGTCTTCTGTTGATAGAAGGCAAAATATAACATGCAGATAATATTCAATTATATACAGCTCCACTTCTGGCTAATTAAGTGATATTGTCAGAATTCTTTCCCAATGCCTGAATACTGTGGAATCGGAATGGGGGAGGACAGAGTTTGGCTGAGGGAAATTTTTTAACTTAGAAGGGTATAACACTGCTCCAGATGAAGTCACTGCAAAGTTTGGAGCCTTGCTTATGGAACAAAGGGCAGCTAGGGCTAAAAGGACCTTTGGACATATCCATTCTGTCTGTTAATTGGGCACATTCTTAGACCTGAGACCTTGGTCATGATTATTCATCCCCTAATCACTTCCCACTTGGAGTTATGAATAGGGCTGTTCTTAAAGAGCATTGGAAGCTAGAGCTGTTTTGGACACAATATGGGACACCCATTTGATTCAGCTGCTCTATGTGCTGCACTGGTTCTCAGTAGGCTTCCAGATACAATTCAAGAAGCTGATTATGACCCTACTTGGCACGGGGACCAACTATTGAGATTGTTTGTGCTTGTTCCATCAGATCTGGCAAAGTTGGTTTGCTCTGGGCCCCTTCTGCGTAGTAGTGTCATTTATTGGGAACAAGGAGATATGTATTTCCCCTTGAGATTTGGATGGCCCTGAACTTATGAGGCTTTAGGAGAACCTTGAAAACATGAATCTTTGCCCAAAAGCTGGGGCTAAGTTCTTTGGTGAGCCTGATTTTATGTGCTTGAAAGAGATATGGGAGTTTTTTGTGTGTATTGTATACTGCTTGGATATTCTGGGATTGTTTTAACTTTTCGTTTTGGACTCTTAATATGTTGTCAGCCACCCAAAGTTATGAGAACCATGGCCATAGATTGTAAATTGTTTAAATAAATAAATGAATAAATTTTGATAGGCAGCTTCAACTTTTTATTTCCTAGAAGCTCAGAAGTCTTTGTGTTTTATTAGTATGTGAGTGTTATGTTAGTTTAATGTACAAATTAATATCTTTCTCTACACTAGACAATTTTAAATGAACTGTTCTTTTATTTTTGGATGGCACAATTTAGTTTTCAAAGTTATAGGCACATAACTACTCATGTTCAGTGCCACTAGAAGTTATGGTGATTTGTAAAATGAAGGCAAGCAGAAGTATATGAATAGCTCAAAGGTTTTGCTAATAAAAAAACAATAAGATAGTTTACATTTCTAAATATCCAAGAATTTCTAAGAAGGTACAGGATATTTAAAAAGTACCAGTTTAAGAAAACAAAAAATTAATTGCTTTTAATTTAAAATAATTACAGGTAGTCCTTACTTAATGACTGGTCACTTGGTGACCATTTACATGATCATGTATTGAGTACTTGTCAACCTGCTACCTTCATGGGTTGTACCATTCCAGGGTCACATGACTGTGATTTACAACAGTTTTGCCAGTCTCTGGCCTTTTGGGCTGATTTCTGGTAAAAAAGTACCCTTAGAAATGTATTGATTTCTTTAGGTTTAACAAAAGTATTGAATTATAAAATAAAATAAAATAAAATAAAATACAAAAAAAATGAAAAATAAATAGGAGAACGGTGGGGAGGAAGAATGAGAAGAGAAGTGAGGAAGGGTAGGAAAAAAAGAAAAAGAAACATTGACTTCCAACTCTCTCTGTTGCAGTAAAAACAAGGCATTAACATCAAATCACAGCTTTTGGTTTTTTTTCATAGTAATATAAACAAGCCATTTCTACAAAGATCTATCAATCGAATTGGTAAAATCCAAAATGAAAGTTTCATTCTTTTCCACTTCAAGCACAAAGTTCAGAAGTGGTCTCCATGTGGAAACAAAAGTATATTCTTTTCTTTAATCAAAATAGTCAATTTTCCCATTTTAGCCAACTCCATCAACTTCTGAAACCATTTGTCCATGGTAGGAATTGAAGTGTCCTTGGATTTATCTTATCTGGTGTTAAAATACCAATGATGCATCATCTTATGGAAATTTTCTTTTAGATTATAATTTAATGTAAATTTTAAACACTTCGTCCACATACTTTCCTATTGATCAAGCATCACATTATATCCAAAATTCCTTGCCTACTGAATCATACAATGTTTTTAAATGTTCATTTTCCAAATTCAATTTCAATAATATTTTATAGGTCTTAGTGATAATATGATCGTTTCCACATAATAAAGTTTCCAATTCATTTTTAACAGTTAAACCCATAGCACTTTTTAATCCAGTTTAAATGTTTCTTTCAGTTGTTGATAAGTAAACCAATGGCAGAAATGTATTGATTTGTTAACTATAGTAACGTTCGCTTAACAATTGCCGCAGAAAAGTTTAAAAATTGGGTATAGTCACATGGGTGCCTTGACTTATGACTGTCATGACTTATGATGGAAACTCTAGATTCTATTGCAGTCATAAATCCAGAACTACCTGTATATATGCTGTGTGCATAAATGTAAATAATTATCCCCCCAATGAACTTTTCAGTAGAAATAGCAAGAACTTAAAAATAAAACTAGGTTACTCTATGAACAAATAGAGTAACATTTTCAGAATCTGAAGTATATAGGGAGAGTCCATATGCCGCTCTTCTGGTTGTACTGCAATATTCTTAAAAAACAACCATTTTTTAACAATATAAAATACGATCATTTTTTTTCAATGCTCTGTAGAAAAATAAGTGAAAATTACATCCCCATATTATCAAATGTTTTGCCTTTTCGAGCTTCACCCATGCAGAACTTAGCATCTGATTCATGATAGATTGACCTTCTCCTTTTGATCATTCTCAGAAAAACAACAACCCTTCAAATCCTGGATTTATGCTTTCCTTGAAGTAGGAAAGCACCAGTTTGTAGATTTATAATAAAAAGCAATTAACAACTTCCTCCCCTAGCCTGCATCTTTCTCCAGAAATAATAGCAGCTGCTGCTTATCTTGGTTCTTAATTATGAGAACTATAATTCCACCTTCTCTCTATTCAGATTGTATCTTCATAATCTCCCCTTCATTGTTCTCTCTTTCAGCTGGCAAGCTGAGGATTTTTGAAAAGAAACCAGTCTTACTCTCATTACCTCATCAACTTATTAAGACAGGGGCCTCCAACCTGTTAGATTACCCGAAGCTTAATTTGCTCTGTTTTCAACAGTAAGACATAGGGCTTCAAAGTTTCTTTAACTATTTCACAAATACATGCTGCTTAAATCACTTCAAAATGTCATGCTACTCTACAGAGTGTTGATCTGCAGTGTATTTATTAACTAAATACAGATATGAAAAAAAAAGAATGGACAAAATTAGAAGATAAAAAAAGCTTTGAAAAGCTACTTCCTGAGTGTATTTTGTGAGTGCTGTTCCTTTACTGCAGGGATGTCAAACTCAGGTCGTCATGGCAGTGTCACGTGATGTATCGGGACTTCCCCCCATTTGCTAAACTGTGAGTGGGTGTGGCTAGCATGTGGCGCATCAGGCCTGTGGCCCGGGAATTTGACAGCCCTGCTTTACTGGGATAGTTGATCCTAAAAGGCAAACGTTATCCACCTTATCACTATTTTTCTTTTCATTTCTAAGGCCATTGGTTGTCATTAGTTTGGTCTTCTATAAACTAGTTCCAGTTTTTTCACTGTGCCCCTCGACTTTCATTACTAGAACTTGCAATACTTGCAAAAAAAAAAGGGGGGGGGAATGTAAAATTATCAGTTATAAAATAAATTACATGCTTAAAAAGGGGGGAAATGTAAAGTTAACTTTAAAAAACTGACCATTGAAAAAAAGATAGATGAGAAGAAGAAAAAAATAGAAAAGACAAAGATAAAAGCAAAACAGGAAAAAAGTAATGAAAGTACCAAATAAATTCCACTGCCATTGTACAATTTTATTTATTTATTTATTTGATTTGATTTGATTTTTCAATCACTTACCAGATAATTGGTATAAGTATAAACATAGTTATGAATACATGAAATGGATACATATAAGAAAAATAAAGAAACAACAGGACAGGGACGGTAGGCACATTGGTGCGCTTATGCATGCCCCCTACAGACCTCTTAGAAAAGAGGTGAGGTCAATAGTAGACAGTCTAAGATTAAAGTTTTTGGGGTTTGGGGAAGAAATCACAGAATCAGGTAGAGTATTCCAAACATTGACCACTCTGTTGCTGAAGTTGTATTTCTTGCAATCAAGTTTGGTGCAGTTTACTTTGAGTTTGTATCTACTGTGTGCTCTTGTTATGGTTGAAGTATTCATTGACAGGTAATTGACAGGTAATTTTATACTAATATAAAAAGCATTACCATTCAGTTTCCAAATAGTAAAATGAATCTAGGGTAACGGGTAGCAAAGAATGTGTCAAATGTTTAGCTGTACATGTTGCCATTCAACTGTTTTATATAAGTTATTCATTATTCAAATGTATTAGTTCTTAGTCGCCCTGAGAACCAGTTTGGTATAATAATTGACATCTAGAAACGAAGAGACTCTGAGTTATTGTTCCAGTCAAAGCTAGTTGGGTGACCTTGGGCCAGCCACTCTCTCCCAGCCCTAGGAAGATGGCAGTACCAAATCACATCGGAAAAACATTGGCAAGAAAATTGCAGTTTGTCTGTCTACCATCAGTGCTGAAAAATAACCAAATCCAAATTGTAGTTAGAATTAAAAATTTGCCAGAGATTCCACGGTGCTAGATAATAACACTCTCACTACAAACAATATAGTTTTCATTCGACTATGTTATTGATTTTGATAAGTATGCCCAATGATATTCTTTAAAATCAGGAAAAATAGCACCTTCATTTGCATATAGGAGCTGAAACATGATATCAGTAGAAGTATCTCGGTTGTTTGTTCCTTCCATTACAAATGAATAAGCTATCAGTCTGCTTAAAGTATTTAAATAGAACCAATATGGCTGCTGCTCAACATGATCTATATTATCTTATCCAGAAAGATTACTCTCTAAATATATATGAGTCTTGATGCAATTTCATTTTCACCACACCGAATCTTTATTCTTAATATCACCTCCTTAGCTAAAGTTATAACATTCTTATCCAGGGAACAAGATATTTTATTACGGTAACAATAGATTTATTTTTAATCGATTCCAGAAAATAAGCAAAACTAAATGAGATCTATATCCTTCAGGGCCTTTTTACCATGTAGGGTGTTTGTTTGTTTACTTACTTACTTACTTACTTACTTACTTACTTACTTACTTACTTACTCACTCACTCACTCACTCACTCACTCACTCACTCACTCACTCACTCATTCACTCACTCACTCAACTTCTGTAGCCACTCAACCAAGTGACCCTAGTGGCTTAGAATTCTAATATTAGAAAACAGCTAAAAGAATTGGATAACATTAAAACAATAAAAGCATCTATAAAATAAATAAGTACAAACAGCAACTGGGATGATTAATCAGCTAACAGTAAAGCCAAGTATCAGGACCCTTAATACATAATGAGCCTCAGGCTCAGGTACATAGCCAAGTTTGTAAAGATTTGTGAAACGCCAAAAAGGATTGGAGGCATTCTAATCTCTGAAGGAAAAATATTCCATAAGGCAGGGGCTAAAGCAGGAAAAAACTGCCTTCTAGATCCTGCCACTCTGGCTGACAGGCTCTGCAGCTTGCCTAATCTGTTGAATTGGATTGGACTGGTAGAAGTCCTTTTTTTGGAAAAGGACGGTAATTCAGTCCCAAGCTACATAGGACTTTAAAGGTGACAACCAGTACCTTGAATTGTATCGGAAACACCAGCAGCAGCCAGTGCAGCTCACAGAGTAGTGTTGTTACATGTGCTATATAGCTGACACCATTCCTTACTCGTGCAGCCCACATTAGATTTTTGTTAATTTTAATATACAGGAATATTTATCATAGAACTACTTTCTGCACATTTAGATAAAGAGCTTTGGCAACCATTGAAGAAATGCCAAATATTTTCTGTATCCTAGAACTTTTATTCAAATTCGTTTATAAGCACTCCTTTAATTTATACTGGGGATATCAAGGGCTCCAATACAAAATAAAAACCAGAGGAAACCCTCTCAGAGCAGTTTTCTGAACCTGAATAAGACTCCAGACCAGATTTTGCAATCAATAGACACTTCCAATCGCTTGCAGATTCTTTTAATTTTACTCTTGTTTGCTTCTGATTAGGTTGTTTAAGATCTTCAAGAAAAGAAGCACAGGTTTCCTTTGTGTGCATCGTATAATATGAGTAATGCTGACAGTACCGATATTTATAGCTCTGACAAAAGTAATCATTTTAATAGTGGTTAATATGAAATCAAATTACTATTGGCACTTTAAGAAACGTTAACATCTCATTAAAATCTAAATAGGAGCATTTCAAAAGCAGCTCAATGGAGTGTGAGGCTTCGAAATAATAGAGATATTTGACTATTAGGCATTGATTGCAGAATACATCATGCCTAGCCTATGAACGTACAGCATATTATTTTTTAATTGGTTGTAATGCAGTATGTGATTTAAATATATAATTAATTGCATGCATATATTTTAAAGCTCCATTACATCAAATTATATTATGAAAGTTGAACAAGCACCTTAATCTTATATATGTATATATTTGTATCCTGTTCTTAAATCTATGTTATTCTCACAGCAACTAACAATATAATTAATTAAAACAGCCAACCAGAACAAATATAAAATATTTCTGTTGAAGACTGTGGTCTTTATTTGGTTATCTGTTGAAAACTGTGGCTGGATCAAAGCGAATAATGCTAAAGGGCATTTATTCTTTTTCAGAATCTCTCTTGCACACACATACACACATACACGCGCATACACACACACAAGTCAATCTTATATTAAGAGTAACATTATAAAGTTCTTTTTTTTAATAAGATGACAATACTGTTGCTCTCATCACCAATTACATAGAAACTATGAACAATAAAAACAGACTGTTTTGTATTACTTTAAAAAAAGAAATGCTAAAAATAACATAGATTTAAATCAATTTGCCTTGGATTAGAAAACAAATTCATTTAGTTGTTCCTTTTTAGATGAACTAGAAACTATTGAATGAAATTTAAAGGATATTAAACAAGATCTCTATAACACATTTGTTGCAGATAAATATAATCCCATTTAGTTGTCTGAAAAAATATTAGACGGATGATGACTGATCTGGAATTCAGTTTTTTTTTCCCTGAAGGAGCCTGAAGGTAGCACCTTTCCTGACTAATAAATTCTATTAAAAGGTGTAAGCTTCTGTGAGCTATAACTTTTCTCTTTAGATGCATAGAGTGGTAGACTGATACAGTTTGAAACTGACTCAAGAATAGTATCATTAATCAATTACTAATTGTGTAGCATTAAAAACAATTGTTCTTCCTGAGACTTTCTGTGATTGCCTGAAACCCTTTGATGTGAGTTCAGTGATCTCTTCCTCGGTGGTGGAATTCAAGTCCCATTTTTCCCAAACGGTCATTTTGACATCTGCTATAGAGTGTCCTGTGAGGTTGATGCTAATGCTCTGATGCTAATTTGCCCTTGTTTGAGTCTATTACTTCTTTTGTGCAAAGTTTGTCCTATCTGTCCTATGTAGAATCAAGGGGGACATTGCTGGCAGATGATGGTGCATATTGCATTAGAGAAAGAGCACATGAAAGTGGTTCTAATCTCGGGCAAGTATTTTTGGGGCCTATGATGAATCTGTTGGTGTAGTTGTGGGAGCAATGCAGCCACCTGGATTTCTTGTAGGGCTGGTTCTTTGTCCTGTTGTTTTGCATTGCTTGTGAGAATCTGCTTCAGATTAGGTGGTTGTTTGCATTCAGAGATAGGCCTGTTGTTCAGTTACTGAGAAAATGCAGTGTTATTAACCAGGGTGAACTGTAACTTAATAATAATCATACATTTGAGTAATTTGACTTATGAGTTGCATGTGACAACCAGTGGTGCTTTGTTTTGTCTGTTTTGATGGTCAGTTTTTGAAAGATCTATGGCAGGGGTGTCAAACTCGCATCGTCACGGCATTGTCACGTCAGGTATCATGACTTTTTTCCCCTTCGCTAAACTGGGTGTGGTCAGCGTGCAATGCAAATTTGACAGCCCTTGGTGTATAGCTTCAGAGATGCTTTGCTGTTTAGCTAAAACTTGAAAATATAAAAATGCAAATAGCTTACCAAGAGGCTGAAATTGCAGACTAAACGCCTGTTTACTGGGAAAGAAGCAGCTGACCTCTGATTGTTACTCAAGGCTTACTGACTAACACATCAAAGGTTAAAAATACTAGGTTACTGTGAAAATGGGTTCAGGGTGGACTCTTATGTCAAGTGATAATACTGTCTTTTTCCGGTAAGAAAGATCACTGTATAAGCTTTGCCTCATTGCTTTCTTAGTGGGTAGAACTTTGCATTCTGTCTGCTGCACAGCTCACTAAACGTGGCTCAAGCTGATTTCTATTCATTAACTGGGTTGGGAGATTTCCCCTTCAACATTCAGGTACATATTATAAATAGTCCTTGACTTACAACAGTTCATTTAGTTCAAAGTTGCAACACATCCCCCCCAAATGACTTATGACCATTTTTCACACTTACGACTGTTGCAGCATCCTCATGGTCACATGATCAGAATTCAGACCCTTGGTAACTAGTTCATATTTATGACGGTTGCAGTGTCCCAGGGTGACACTGGGACACCTACTTTTTTGTCACCTTCTGAGAAGCAAAGTCAATGGGGAAGCCAGATAACAACCGTGTTACTAACTTAATCGTGGCAGTGATTCGCTTCACAGCTATGGCAGGGAAAGTTGTAAAATGGGGTAAAATTCACTTAACAAATGTCTTGCTTAATAACAGAAATTTTGGGCTCAATTGTGATTATAAGTTGAGGTCTACCTGTACTACCAAAAGTTGGGGTGGAATTCACACAGATCAGTGGCAAGAGATGCTGTTTTGGCACCAATGATAATGTCCTTAATGGCTTGTCTTGAGGTTTATATTTATTGGAAGATGTTGGTATAAGTAGCCCTTGCTTAACCACAACTTGGACAAGCTACTCCATTGCTAAATGATGCAGTTAAGCAGAACATCACTTGGGCAAAAATTGACTCTTTAGATTAGCTGAATGTGTGGCCAGATACTGTAGCAATAGCAATATCACTTAGACTTATATGCTGCTTCTTAATGATTTACGGTCCTCTCTAAGTGGTTTACAGAGTCAGCATATTGCCCCCAACAATCTGGGTCCCCATTTTACTGACCTCGGAAGAAAGGAAGGGCGAGTCAACAATATTGTGAATGGTCTTCCCATTTTGGTGAGTGGATGCTTGTAGAAGCTAGAACAGTTCGTTTTCTTTCTTTCTCGTCAAGGTGAGTTTGGTTGTGTAGGTTTCTTGTTTTTGTCCTACTGAACTCATGACTGGTGGAGAGGTGCTGGAGTTTTTTTCTCTTTTGGACTGGTTGATTGTCTATAGATGTTGTTAATGTCTATGTGTCTATTAACAACCAGCCCAAAAGAGAGAAAAAAACCCAGCACCTCTCCACCATAATCAGCACTCAGATCAGCATAGATTAACTTCAAGGTCAACTTCAGACCAACAATAAAGTAAACAATACCCCAATAAAGAAACTGTCATCAGTAAGCAGCCCAACCAAAGAATTTCTAAGACTTCCCCCACCCACACAGACTGTCAAGACACCAGAATGTAAGCTGACAGCAAACAGCACTCCTTACTAGCACTGATGATGTTACCTAGTTAGGGTAATGAAATGTCTGTAAGAAAACAAGCAAGCTCAGGGAGCACCAAGGACCTCTCATAAATGTATGTATTTGGCATAATCTTTGGCAATAGTTTGTAATATGTAGGCTACGAGGGGTCTTCATTTTCCATCCTTTAGGAATGATTGCATTTTATTTTAATTTGATTAGAAAAATAATGCCTGTTGGTAGGTGTGTTGATTTCTTGGTAGGTTTTATAAATTTTTGCTTCGTGCTTCTTGTTATTGATACCGTAGGAGACGAGCTGTGTTAGTCTTCGGAGCTATAAATGCAAAAGGAGTCTGCTAACACCTTTTCTGAGTAATAAATTTTATTAAAATGTATAAGCTTTGAGGTGATCTCAGAAGGACTCAACAAACACAATATTAATTATCCAGATATTTGTAATTTGTCTCTCATATAATCTCCATCTGCATAACCAATTTATTTTCCTGCCTTTCCCCACCCCAACTTTTACCACAGTTTAAATCCTACATCAGTCTAGCCAATTTTGCATCTGATGAAGTAAGCCAAAGCTTATGCTTTTTAATAAAATTTGTTAATTGGAAAAGGTTGCTACTAGATATTTTGTGAGCTTTTGCCACAGTAGATTACCACAGCTCTGTTCCTACAATTAATGGAGTTTCTTTTCTTCCATGTGAAAACATAAAGTAAACTAAAGCTTATATATGGGAGAAAATTATATAATAAAGATGCCAAATATTTCTGGGGTTGTCCTGTTTAAAACCATTATTGCATGCTTGGGAAACCATTATCCATGGTAGACATTATGGATTCAGTTGTTAAAGTAAAAAGCTGGGCTGCAATAGGCATCAGTCTTCACTAAACAAAGACTATAAATAATGCAACTTAGAGTAAATTAAATAAAAACAGAGTTGTTAAAGTAGGGATAAGGTATTTTTGTTCAGTTCAGTGACTTCCTTCAGTTCCAGTCAGCATGGCCAGAGATTACAGATATGGCAGTCCAGCAATATCTGGACACTTATATGTTATCCATGTCTGTTTAGTGGTGATGAAATAAACCGTATGTATGTATGTATGTATGTAAGTATGTATTTCCTTCTTTCAGTTGTGTCTGATTCTCAGCGACTGCCTCGACAAGCCCTTGAAGTTTTCTTGCCAAGGTTTTTCAGAATTGTTGGCCATTATCTCCTTCCTAGAGCTGAGAGAAAGTGACTAGCCCAAGGAAGGCTTTGTGCCTAAGGAAGGACTAGAATTCACCATCTCTCAGTTTCTAGCCTTAATCACTACAGCAAACTGGATCTCTATGATACTTATAACCAGTTGCAAATGCCAAGGATCTAGGGGTTGGTATAACAAAGTCATACCCTTAAAGAGGAAGATGAGTATTTGGGGTAGGTACTGAATACAGTTATATTTAAATGCAGTACAATAGCTATCTTCTGAAGAAAAACATTTAAAAATAGCAATTAGTTTTTGCGCTCAATTTTTCTTTTCTTTGTTTTGGCTCTACTCACTTAACGAAATGAAACTCCAACATCCCATTCTTGGACCAGTGTGAATCTGGGTCCAAAAATGTTACAAAGCTGTATAATGATGAGGGCATTACTTAATGTCTGTATTGATTTTGGAGCCCATATTAGCATTGTTAGAATATATGCTAACTAGGTACATTTTAAAGAAAACGATTGTGTATGTGACAAACCACTGGCTATATATCCAGGTGTCATCCTTATAAGATAGACCATACTAAGAAACCAATGCCATATAGGACAAGTCTACTTTTTATTAGAGCAACTATTTGAAACTATCTTGCAAATCTGAATGTGCTTCCCCCTCCCTCACTTTATCTTGGACTGGGAAAGGGTTTGTCTGAGATGTTTTCTCAAATTAGTTTCTTGGAATGGGCTTGTCTAGTTGTTGTCCTAGTGATGGCTCTTCCTCCTGTCCTTTAAGGCCACACCCTATGCCTTCTAGACCAAGGTATTTAAAGCTGTAACATGCTCAAACAAACACTCCCATTTTCCTTTGCTTTCTCTAACTGAGAAGTTTAACATACAGTAGCACCATTTTGCTATGACCAGTTCTAAAGGACAGTGCTGGCCAGAAAGCAAGAAGTATCTTGCTTCATAAGGAAAAAAAGACTACTGTGTAACTATGAGAGGTAAAGTCCTTGATAATTTAGGATTGGGCACAGTTGGAAAAGTTGATATTGTGGCTACCTCAGTGTAATACGTAAAATTATACCTGCGAAAATATAAAGCAATGGTAACACCATTTTTAACCACTGTGTCAACCTTAGACAATTTACTGGAATATTATGTCCCCAAATTCTTCAGCTCATCAATCTTCAGATTTTTGATTGACCCCAAACATTTATAATTTAATAATTTAATAAATACTACTTTAATTAGTACTAGAGATAATAATAATAACATTAACTATAACATCAATCTCTTGGAAAGTTCTATCTATCATTGGAGATTGATATTAACCACTTGGAGAAGTCTAGACTTGTGATGTTATCATGGAATAAGAAAGGACCAATAATCAGAATTGGTCTCTACAGTAATATAATTGACTTTCTGCAGATTTGGGCAGCGGAGATAAATTGTAGCTAAATGCACTCTTCATTGAGAAAGTTTCTACTCTGTCCTGTTTTGTTTTGCAATAAATACAGTAGGTCCTTGTTGAGCCAGAATTCAACTACCTTTTTTGAATTTAATGGGAATCTTTGAAGTGTGAGAGAAATGACAAAGTGAAAAATTGTGGTCTCATGTTGGAAAAATCAGTTACAGTGATTCATTGGCAAATGTGGGAGGAAATGCCTAATTACCAGCAGAACCAGTTGAGTGATACAAGTTATAGATCATAGCTTTGGTCTGTGATACAGAGAACTAGGAGTATGAAAATGTTTCATCATGAATTTAGTGGTTGTCTTCTTCTAAAGCCAAAAAATAAGAAAGCCTGATTTTGTTTTTGGATCTAATCTGCTGGATCATAAAACATTTCATTAAAACATTGGATTGGGTGGCTTCTTACCATAGACTGTGCATCAATTTTCTCCTAATTAGTGGTCCTCCAGTATATTGGCTTTCAATTCTCACATTGTCCCAATCCAACACATTTGCCCAGTCCTCGTCTTGTCAGTTTAAGCACATGGTTAAACAGAATAGCAGTTTTGTTTTTTCTAATTTATTTACTTCTTTCAGCTATCCCCATTTTTATTTCATTCTACCTATCAACCAGAGAGCAGGTTTTGGATCACCCTGGAATGAGACTGACAAATCTAGCACCACAATGTATAATTTGTTGCCTTAATTAGTCATGGTTAATGCACATTACGTTCTTACGGTAGGCACTAGTCAAATAATTAACTGACTATGAAGAAGTATCCCCTCTGTGTAGCAGAGCAATCTGTGTTCACTTGGTAAATCCTCTTTTTGCCATGTATAAACTGTGAAATATATTTGAAAGTAAAATTTGTAATTACAACTGGCATCCAAAGCTGCTTGCTCCTGGCAATTGTTGCCTTGCTAAAATGTGATCTCATTTTGTGAAATGAGCTATGGGGGAAGCAATTCTGTACTGCTTTTATATTAGCTGAACAATCAGGATTGTTTAATATTGAAAAAAAGCACACTGAATGTTTACACAGTAAAGCCTATTTCCTGGTACTGTGTATGCACTTACGCGTGCCCGCACACGCACACACACACACACACACAGGCACACAAATAAATAGTTGGTCACATTCCTACATTGAATGAGCAGGCTTCCAGGCCACAAGATTTCTAATCACTGGTGCCCATTATCATCTCTGGTGAGCTCCCAAATGTTCCAGAACCAATTTTGAAAGTCAGCAAATGAGTCTTTGAAAATTATCATATTATTCTCCATTCTTCTAATTGAAATTGTTCAATAGAAAGTGAGCATTACATAAATATTATCTTTAAATCTGGGCAAAGTTTTGGCGAGTAAAGGTCATATTCCATCCCCCACTTTTTTTTTTAAAACCAGCCATGGGTTGTAGAAGGCAAAGGAAAAAGTATGTGGATCTGGATCATGCATGAAGCAGTAGATCCTTGGTTTCAACTTTAGTATGTTTATGAAAATTGTTCTTCCACAGGAATGGATGTGTACAAGAATGCACATATCCACACGTGTCAATATGTTACTTCATTACTCAGAAGAGAATCAGGCACCTGCTATGATTCAGGGTCTGAAAAGAATTCCAGAACTCATTTCCTACATGCTTTCCCTAAGGGTTTATGTGTCATTCAGTTTAGGAAAGCCTGTCTTGTTGCCATGTTACAAGCCCAGGCTCAACTAAAATAATGAATCATGGCTTGATTGAGAGCAAGAAGTTAAATATCAGTTGGACAGCACCAAAACGATCCCTTCCTGGTTTATTTAACTAATATGCTAGAGGGAACACAGTTTTCAAGACTCCTGTTATTTTGTTCAGAATAAACACACTTACTGTGCCAGGTGTAATTGAATTTTCCTTCTGAAAAAAATTGGAAGCATTCTTTCCTCTGAAGTATCTCTGAGCTGTATTTTAATTACAACTTTTTAAAAGTTCAGGATTGAGTTAGGAAAGAACATTTTGTACTTTAACTGCATTTTCTAACAGACGGAAACTAAATGTCCGTAGAGTTCATATCTCAAAATTCTAATTAAGGCTCATGTTTAAAACAAGTGGTGAGCTTTCCATTTTCTGACATACTCTTGCGTCCTCCATGGCATATTTATAATTATAGAAAAATAACATTGTAATTCTAGTACTATAATCACAGTTTTGTCATTAACATTAACATTCTTTTGATATGACAGATTCTTTTAGGATGATAGTGGAACAGGTTGCAAGGGCCAACTATATATCTAAAGCCAACTATTCCGAGTCCCAAAGTCTTTAATATGCAAGATATATTTTCATTATCCTGAGCACCAGCTCAATTAATTCAATTTATTTTCCATGTAATGGTAATTCTAGCCATTATAATTAATGAAGTTTTGGCGGACTCATTACTTTCTTATACAAAAAGCACTATTCCAGTAAGTGGTGTGATCAGGCAATTTGATTTTAAAATAGAAAATGAAAACATATTCACAGAGATTAGGCAAAAGAAAAATAATAATCTTATAGCTTGGGTTTAAATCACTATTCTACACTTTTCACTTAACCTGAAACTTATAAAACATTTTTTTCCTGAAAATATTTATTTACAATCAGTGCATTTAATCAAATATTTTGAACCAGTGCTCAAATTCTTTTCAGGAATTCTTACTACAAGAATTTTCCCCTTCTGAATTCCAGTGAAATTGTTCATATGTCTCTAAACATTTAATTATATTTTATGATTAATAGAATATATAACTTGGAACTATGTAAGGAATACTTTTGGTCTCAGCAATGAGAAGCATTGCTAAAAGCCCTGTAACTTATTTACTTATATACTTTGTTAATAAATATATATCGCTTTAGAAGAGCAAAGCAAGCTTATATACTTGGCAGTAGTTCAGTTCACTGCCTGAGTTCCTCAGGGAGATTAGCAGCTATATAAATTTGTTAAACAAATATATCCCACAAAACCAAGAAATCAAGATTATGTAAATTATTGGTTGTAAGCTGCCTAGAGTCACCTTTTGGCAAAATGAGCGGCATGTAAACTTAATGAATGAACAAATAAAATTATACCATTGTTATGACACAATTAACATTCATGACAGAAATCCTACATTTTTCCCAATAATACAAATTTTAGGGATAGAACACAAACTATTCCTTACCCAATATTGTTATCTGATAAGTGTATAAAAATGTTTCAAATTTAATGGTTTCAGAATTGAAATGTCTCATTTTGAGATCAAAACCACTTCCCAAATGATCTTTGAAACAGCTATTTCCTCCTTGCATCAGTACTTGCAACTTGAATGGTCTAATTTAAAAACAATGATACTTCCATGAGGTTTGAATTACTAATAGCCATACAGACTATCATCTTTTTTAGAATTATTTGCAGAATGATTAGCTATTTTCTACTCAGGTGTGTTGCTCACTTGGCACTACATAAGCAGAAATGTTCACAGTTTCAGGATATGAATTTACAGTAGCTTTTAGTATTACATTTCCTTTTACCACTAGCTCTTTCCTTTTTACTCTACCAACTTTGTCCCTTCTGTGAGCACTCTGGAATCAAGATGTAACTGTGTTCTATGAAAATATCTCACTAGTTTCAGTAATATGCTTCTCTGTTTTGCTGCAAAATGCTTGTATACACACACATTGATGCTTGATTGTGACCAGAACTTAGTAATGTTTTCAAGAGTAGAAATACTCTAAACAAACTGTTTTAGAAATCAGTATCTGTTTAGAAATGCAAAGGTTTGCATTAAAATTTCCATCAGGGGAGATTCATAATGAATTCAGAAACATTATTTATTTATTTATTTATTTGTTTGTTTGTTTTGTCAGCATGTATGAGAAAACAAGTATAAGTATGAACATAATATAGAATATATCGAATTTTTTATTGGCCAAGTGTGATTGGACACACAAGGAATTTGTCTTGGTGCAAATGCTTTCAATATACATAAAGAAAAGATGCATTCGTCAAGAGTCAAGAATCATAAGGTACAATACTTAATGATAGTCATAGGGTACAATAAGCAATCAAATCATACTAGGAAACAGTCCATATAACATATAAACATATAAGTATGAACAGGTATAAGTATATACATAATAAATGAGTACGGATAAATGGATAAATGGGAACAGTAGGACAGGGTAGTAGGCATGCTGGTGCGCTTATGCACGCCCTCTTACAGACCTCTTAGGAATGGAGTGAGCTCTACGGTAGACAGTTTAAGGTTAAAGTTTTGGGGGTTTGAGGATGTAACAACAGAGTCAAGTAGTGAGTTCCAGGCATTGACCACTCTGTTGCTGAAGTCGTATTTTCTGCAATTGAGTTTTGTTTTGTTTTTGTTTTTGCTAGCCTATGCTTCAGCATTTTCCCCATAACAATTGTGTTTGATCATGGTTCCTTCATTATTATTGTTCCATGCTCCACTGTAGATTATCTGTTTTAAATAGGTGATTACAGTAACTTCCCGAGTGGAAAAATAGAAAAACTATTTCTAATCACTTACTTTCTTGTGCTGACATTTTCTTTGGAATTCTCTATGCTTTGGGGGGAAGGGGAAACATTTTTTTATTAATTTCTTTTTCAAAACATGAGTTAACTCATTTTTATGAATTTCAGAAATACTAAATTCAGGTTGCCAATATTCTTGCATGAAGGATGTTGTTATCTGGTGTCCTTTGAGTGCTGTATCTGTCTATCCAACATACATTAAAATGCATAGGTGCTTGAATTATGTACCAGAATTCCAGTAAGGCAATCCACAGAGATGATTTTGGAACAATGTGACAGTAACAGTTTTATCTGCAGTGACCATAAGCTGATTTGCAGCTTTAAACTAAGCATGTTTTCTTAAAGATTATTCTCATTAAGTTACTTAGTCTTTCAGCCAATTTGCAACTCTGCATGTATTTTATAGTCTGCCCCACCAAATCCTCCTGGGATTGCCACCCGTAACATATTGGGAGAATCAGTAGTTCCGATAATTCTGAGTTTTGTAACGGAATTTTAGAAAATACATGAGGAGATAAATAGTGTGGACTCCTTTGCGAATATAAGATATACCGTACCTATGCAGAATGGACCAGCTGAGGCAATATATAAATATAGCAGGTTTTGGATTGTAAATTCCTCCATGTGTCGATCTGAAGATAGTGACTTAGGAAGCTTTGCAATTGCATCATTATATTGCACACCTGTCTTATCTTTAGAGCCTTTCATCTATATTCCTATATATTACAATTAAGATGAAGAAATTACCATGAGTTCTTTAATGCTTGATAAGGGGGAGCAGTAGCTACATACTAGAAACAGTGTTTTTTTATAAAAATATTGTTTGGAAAAGGCCACCTGTCTGAGTTCCCAAGGTGCTGACAGGATGTCATAAGAACATCTGCTTGTCCTTCTACTAGAGACTATGCCTTTTTAAAATATCACTGGAACAGCATGAACTATAACCAAGCCACTGCTAAAGATGTGCTAGCAAGCCATCTCCACATGTCATCACTTATATTCCCTGACCATTAAAAATATGAACAGCTGATAAAATCCCCCAACACTTGGAATCTCAATGTAGACCTGAAGTTCTAGAAGGATGCTGCACAACTTTCAACTGATTCCAGAGGGACTACTTGAGAGTCTTGGCAAGCTGAAAGGATGTAGATTGGTATATCTTTTTTATCTGTAACTCTATTCATATTTATTCAAATTCTTTTTAACATTTCATCTTGGCTTGAGTCCATTGTTTCTGAACCCTAAAAAAAAACACCTATTGGCATTGGTAGCCACACAAGAGTAATAACAAAGGAGTTCTTGATAGGGTCAGCCTTGCTAATAAAGTTGAAAATAGAAGAGGAAAGCTAAAAATAACCCCCAACATTGATGAGTGATGCCAACCTACCTAAAAAAAAAAAAAAGAATTCTATAATCAAACTCAGAAGGAAGGACATTGTATGGAGATGAATTTGGGTGCCAGATGCTCTAAATATAGAGGAAGAATGTAAAGTCAACATCTGAAGGAAGTCTGCTCACCAAATAATGCCAGTATGGAATAAAATGAATGCAGGTGGATCAGGCTAGATCATTTTAACTTAGATGTTTACCTGATATATTATACAGGACAATAATCCATTTAAAGAAATAGAATTGTATTGATATTAAAAAGTGATGTCACTAAGCATGTATTTAGTTACATCCCAATGAATAGCAGCGTTAGAATTAGTGGATATGCAGCATCATCCATATAATACATTTCTATGCTCCGGTTATCAATGCAACAGAGGAAAAATTCTATAGCCAATTTCAAGAAATCCTAAATACAATATCAAGAAACTACACAGCACCTGGAATCACAAGAAAATTTGGATTGAGTAAATGCAATAATTTAGGAGATTGTTTAATTTGAATATTTGGTTGGTCTTCTCCCAGTCTCACCCAACATCCCTTGTTTGTTTGCTTATTCAATTGCTGCACTTGTCAGTTGGCATTTTGAGACCCAAGTACCACATGACTGGGTTCTTGCCCCAACTCGTGCCAACCTAGCAGATCAAAAGCAAAGTCAAGTAGATAAGTAGATACCACTTTGGTGGAAGTGAAAACTGTTACTGCCTTCTATTCCCAGTGTGCTATCAGAAAAGCAAAGAATTGGTTTGTGTTATACTCTCCTCGGCATTTCCTCTAGAATGTACAAGCACACAATCAACCACCACCAAAACTGTAATCTTGTCTGGTCACTGTAATCTTGTCACAGGTATTTTAATAACAGCAAAGATCAATGATTTTTTTCCAGTGTAGTATACGTCAGCTAGACACTACAAAAACAGGAGAGAAAGAAGATACATGTTTTCAAATTGTGGATTTGAAGATAGTTACTAATATGAACTGCAAAAAAAACAAAATTAAAAAAACCCTTATCAATCAGGCCTGGACCAAATACAGGTTAACTGCTCTCTTGAGAAACTCTCATTCATGTAATGTAGCACGAGAGAAAAAAAATTATTATGCTTGCCAAGGTTGAGGAAATAGAACAAGGGGAAGACAACAGATAAAGTGGATAGGTAGGATCAAAGAGATTACTGGAATGCCCTTGAAAGAGCTAGGATTATTACAAGAGACAGGTTGCGTAGATAAGAATTTCTCTATGTGGTCCACAGGTTGAGTTGAGTCCTCTTTAATTGCTTCTGACTATCTGAATCACTGAATCCACAATCTCTGAATACCACAGAATATATTACTAGTTATCGCTAAACGGTATGGCTGCATGACTCAGATGAACGCAACCTACACATTACCTCAGAGCCTTAGGTGCAACCTCTTCATTATCCAGGGATAACTCTTAAAGTAACTGGCCCAAAGAATAAATGTACATACACATTGTTTAAAAAATTCATTAAATCTAGGGATAATTAATTTTAAACATTCACTTATTCAACTCATTTTGGGAAGTACAGCGACATAACATTTGACTAGCCAAAGTTGTCCAGCCTTGATTTCACTGGCTTAATAGTTGAGTTGTGAGATTGGGCCTTTTTAATGTAATTTATGTTTTTGAGTTTTGTGTAAGTTGACATTGAACTTTGAGTAGTATTTTTGTTTGGTCATTGGGCTTAACTATAAATGTGCATTACAGAGGTCATTAACTGTGCATTTGTGAATGAATGAGAGAAAGGAGAGGGGATACTTAGAAGTTTAAGATTTCATTCCTAGTAGAAATTTAGTTATCTAGGTTGTACCTTCCATTACTGCCTGCTTTATAATTAAAATAAGCTTTGCTATATAGTGTTTTCCCATTTTCCTCCTCTGAGTTTTGTTTCTGTCTGGAAGCTAGATAGCCAGTTATATATTTCGCTGGAAAACTACTTGCATGCAGTAGATAATAAAGTGAAAGGAATAATCCTTAGGTTTATAACCAAAAATGAATAGCTAATGTTTTTTTTAAAGTACCCTACTATATCAAATGGCTATTTTTATGTAATTTTAATCGCCAAAAGATAATAGCAACAGCAGTGTCAAAATCTGGATGTGATCTTATTAGGCAGTTTCAACCCTGTGCCGTTTCTAAGCATAAGCCTTATTTGTTTCAAATTTTCCATTCAGGTTGATTGAGGCCTGAGCTCCATGACCATATTTTAAAACACTTAGTGTAAACCTTGAAAATACTCTGGAAGCTCCTCATGATGTATTGTTTTGGTTCTAAACCTGAAAGGAATTTCCAGACAAGGTGCAACTTGGCTGGATCCCGGTGGAAGAGTTCTGGCAACTTTGGACTTTTTCAAAGTAATGGGGAGACATTTTGAGGTAAAAGTTCACACAATGACCTTCAGCACAATTTTCACATGTTTTATTCAGGGCTACAAATTGTGAATAAACATAACAAATGTTACCGAGTGAGTGCCTGTACAGATTTTCAAATGTTCGTAAGCCCTGTAGTATTGGCTAACATTCAGTCTACTAACTCGGAAGATTAAGCGACTGCATTCTCGTAATTAAATACAGTTTTATCGATTAAGGAGGCAAGTTATGTTTTCTGAAGAGACTCGGATTTTTAATCTTGGGATTTGTTTAGCACAGAGGAGAACATTTTATCAATGCCAGACACATTAATCCTATTGTGGGTTTGAGATTTTGTGGTGGATTCTGACTTTGGAAGCCCTGAATTGGAAATGTAGCTGCATTAGATACAGAGGTCCAAATGATTGTGAACCCTAATTAAGAGAAGCTCTATTAATCATGAGCAGTTGAGCAGAATCAGGTCTAACAGGTGGAGCGTAAAAGTGACAGAAAAGTTATGGGTGGAATGAGGGAGCCATTATGTTCATGCCCTTGTCTTCTAATTATAATTGTCAAATTCTTTAAATTGACAGAGTTTGAATGTTTCCATTTTTTATCAGATATATTTGCTCCATGAGTGGTGGTAACTCTGGGTATTGTTGTTATTATTTTTGATTAATTGATTGGTTCATGATTGATCGATTTCTATCCCACCTGTCTTCTCAGAAGGCACATTCTAATATCCTAAGCAGCATTTTTTCTGATGAAAGCAGGAAAAGTAAGCAATCTAATGACAGGGAGTATATTTGAACCTCTTGTATGGCATTTGTTATAATGTCATTTTATATGTACATCAACCATATGTGAAGGCTATACGAGAGACAGATCAAACCAAGTCAGTTTGGTTTGTATTCTGCATTCAAAATTGCCTTTATTTGCATCCAGGAAAGATTATATTTGCAGTTTATCCCCAACCTGGTCATTCAGATCTGCCAATGGTGCACCCTTTGCTGATATAATTGGGTCTGTCTATCTTGCTGCTGGTCATTCTGTTTTTCTCTCTCCTTCTACCTTTTCCAGATTTCTCAAGAGAACTAGGTCTTCAGATAATATGTCTAAAATATGATAATTTAAGCCTGATAATTTGTCCTTTGAATGAGAATTCTAAATTATTTGTTCTGTAAGCCATTTGTTTGTTTGATTTTCCCACTATCCATGGTATTCTCAGGGGTCTTCTCCAATACTAAAGATGAAAATCATCAATTCTCTTTCTGTAGTGTTCTTCAAAATCCAATATACACTTCCATAGAGTGCCATATTGCCCATATGAATCTGATCTCTGTAGGTATAGACATATATCTGGGCTTCTGAATATCTTTTCCAAGGCCATCATTGGTATATTACTAGGCGTCTGTAACATATTTTTACTGCTGGTTCCTTTGATAATAGTTGATCCTAAAATGCAGAAGCAATTCACTACTTCAGTATCATCCTGGTCAATTCTAAGACTGGTTCCTCCATCTGTTGTCATTAATTTGGTCTTAGTCCCATTTTTCATTCTTTGACTTTTATGGCTAGAACTTCCAGATGTTTTCCATTTTCAGCTATTAGAGTAGTGTCATCAGCATATTCTTCCTTCAGTCTTAAAAACATGTTCATTTTTCTAATAATTCTGCTTCCTGCAATATATATTCAGCATGTAGGCTGAATAAATAAGCAGGGTGTATATAGTCTTGTCTCATTTTTTTGCTGAACTGCAGCCAGTCTGTTTTAGCATGTTCTAGTTGAATTGTGGTTTCTTGACAAGTATTGGTTTTGTACGAATACAATGAGATGTACTGGGATTCCATTTTCCTAAGGACATTCCACAGCTTGATATGGTTGATACAATTTATTACTTTCTATAATCAGTGGAGCACATGTTTACTTCTTTTTGTTATTCTTTGGCTTTCTTAATTATCCAGGGTGTGTCAGCAATAATGTCTAGTGTTCCTTGGGATTTTCTAAAATTAGCTTGAACATTTGGGATCTCTCTCTCTGCATACGGTTTTAATCTACATTGGATGTAGATTAGATTAATATTTTATAATAGTACTATTATTAGTACTTATTTTACTAGCCTGTCAAATTAAGGATACTGTATGATAGTTGTACACTCTATTAAGCCTCCTTTCTTTGGTATTGGCATGTGGACTGACCTATTCCAATCTGTTCATCAGACTGTGTTGTGCTCCCA
Organism: Notechis scutatus; assembly: GCF_049901735.1. Taxonomy (NCBI): domain Eukaryota; kingdom Metazoa; phylum Chordata; class Lepidosauria; order Squamata; family Elapidae; genus Notechis; species Notechis scutatus. The sequence continues at coordinate 197,877,202 of NC_142009.1, forward strand.
CATTTGATTACATAGTTTACTCAGAAACCTTGTAAATTCTTCTTCTATTGCTTGCCATATTTTTTTAGATATTCCACCAGTTCCTGTAGTCTTCAAATTTGGAAATGATCAGAGTGCTGATTTAATGTACTCTTCTAATACTAGAGATTCATGTAAGTAGGAAATATTTTTAGGTATCATCGATGTTGACATCTTTATTTTACATAATTTTAGTAAGCTCCTTCTCTCTTACTTTGATCTTGAAGGTCCTTGAATCAGTAATTATCTGTCCATTGTGACCAAGAGTGGGATTCAAAATTTTTAACAACCGGTTCTGTGGGCATGGCTTAGGTGGTGGCGTGGCTTGGTGGTCATGTGACTGGGTGGACATGGCTTGGTGGTCATGTTATTGGCTGGGTATGGCCAACTCAATATCACTCACATTGAGGCACACATCTCCTCGCCTGGCCTCTCATGACTGTGGGGATGCTGCAACAGTCATAAGTGTGCAAAATGGTCATATGTCACTTTTTTTAGTGCCATTGTAACTTTGAATGGTCACTCCACACAAGCAAAGTATCAGCAAAGAAGGGGAGAAAAACTTCAGAGACGTTCCTGTGACAGGAAGTCTAGTCCTGCCAAGAATGTAATAAGGGTTAAAGGAGAGGCAGTTTCTGTAAGCAACACCAGAATGTTTCCTTCCTGCCTTCCTTACAGGATTAGGCCAGTAATTTCTTCTAACAACCGGCTCTCCGAACCTCTTAGAATGTTAACAACCAGTTCTAGCGAAAAGGTGCGAACTGGTAGAATCCCACCCCTGATGGTCAAGATTATACCATGTAAATTGAGCGACTTTCTTCTTCACCTTAGCTTGACTTGGAACTTGTACAACTGAAGTTCATCGTCTGTTTCACAGTCAGCCCTTGGCCATGTCTTTCCTGTTATAAATGACTGTGTTCAGATTTTTCTTGATAAGGTGCAGAAGACAGACACAAAGTCTGCATTTGTTTTTCCCACAAAAATGGTTGTATTGTACAAAATTAGACTCCTATTCTGTACTTCTAAAGTTAATACTAATTCTATGCTCATTTCTATTTTCCTACCTATGCTCATTTCTGTTTTCCTACCTATGTTATTCTGCTGTTTATATGTCCACAACTATTGATATCTTATCAGGGGTGGGATTCTACCAGTTCGGACCAGTTCTACAGAACCAGTTGTTATGATTCTGCACAGTTCGGAGAACCGGCAAATCGCACCACCGGCCTGAGAGCAGAGCTGAACCTTCCTTAGGACTGAAGCTTCTGTTTTTCAGTGCAGACTCAGGCAGCAGATTGCAGAAAGGTAGATCTGTGAGTGACTCTGGGATTCTGCAAGCAACTCAATCTGCCTGCCTGCTTTGCCCTCGTTTTGGGTAAAAGTTGCTCTTTGTTTAAATAAAAAAATTCAACATTTACATAAATATTTACAATATTTACATACAAGCCATGCCCACCTAGTCACATGACCACCAAGCCCCGCCCAGTCAGCATGGCCACCAAGCCACACCCACAAATTAGGGCATGCCCACAGAACCGGTTAAGAAATTTGAATCCCACCCCTGCATCTTATTTAATGTATACATTTCTACATCTATGTTCCTATGTTTTGTAGCACTATGTTTTCCTATCTTACCTATTTCTTAGCTTTTAAAATATTTCTCCCCCCCACACAAGTTCTTTAACTTTTGTAGCCAATCGTAGTCCATTTCCATGTGAAAACCCTTTTCACTTCTCAATAGACTTGTGAATGAGCTTCTCCTTCACATCCAGCACTAATTCTCCTGGTATATCATTTTTTAATTAAAGATTTTGATTACAATAGTGAAAACTGAAACTAAACTTCTAGAAAGAAAAATAATAGTAAGAAAGAATTAAAAGTGCAAGAAATAAAAAAAGAATCTGATGGAAAGAAAATATATATATGAAGAAGTGACTTCTAACTTTCATAACAATAAGCGTAGACAAATTTACTAACTGCTCACCTCCTATAAGGTTACAGACAGATATCTCTTCATTCCATATCCTATAACTTATTTATAACAAAGCCATCAAAGATCAATGTTTCAATCCTTGGGTCAGCAAGAAATCTCTACAGGTTGACAGAAGTGTGTGTGTGTGTGTGTGTGTGTGTGTGTGATTTTAATTTTGGTCAAATAAACCAACTTTAGATTCCTTTTATTTCTGACAGTCTTAGTTCTTATTCATTGAAATATTATTGTAGATTTTGATTTCTCTTCAATTCTTTTTTATATCAATAGAAGAGAAAAGGAGTGAATTGTGAATTTCTTGCTGCTCCATGAAGAAGCTTGCTTGCTTGCTTGTTTCATTACCTGACTAGATAACATCATCCGTGCTAATGGGTATGGAGTTTGTTTCCTGCCAGTGTTGATGGAGGTTGATTTTCTCCTTAGTGGTTCCTTGATTAGGCTATTGTTTTCTCCTTGATTGTTTATCTGCTTAATTGTTTGCTTCCTTGTAGATCCTTTATTAAGGTATTGTTTTCTGCTTGGTTGATTGTCTGGTATTAATTCCAGCTTATCTTGGTGTAGAATGCTTGAAATAATGTGTTCTGTTTGTTTCTTAGCTTTTTCATTTTCTCTTTTGAGTAGTGTATAAATGTGATTTATCTCTATGTGTCTATTGATAGCTGATGTGTTTGGGTATCAAACTTCTAGGAATTCTATAGCCATGTTCACTTTAGTCTAGGATCACAGTTTACCAGTTGAAGCTATGATTGAGTCTGTCCATGTGTTGTGAGGTTAAGGAATTTTATCATGTCTTCTGACTGTTGGTTGGTGTTCAGGGATGTGCTCTGCTAATCTTCTGCTTGTCTGTCCTCCATAGTGGCTGTAATGGTCCTTACAGTCTCTACAGTCTATATGTTGTAGATGACTCCTGTTTTTTCTTCTTCAGCTATTGGATCTTTTGGTTTAGGTAAGCTGTTTTGCAGGACTTTAGTTAGTGTGCTATGGTGATGCCATGTAGTAATCAAGGACTCTACAGTTCAACTCTGAGCAACATATATTCTCTCCTGTAGAACAGATTGTAATAGTCTGATAGTTGTTTCTGAGATGTTTCTGATATTTGGTAGGGTTATCCTTTGCATAGATGGTGTTGGTTGGAGAGGTTTGAAGACATTGTTAGCAATGAAAAAAGATCATTGGATTAGTAGAAATTGCAAAGCTGTCTTGCTTTATTTCAATTCCCTAGGCCATATAGTCAAATTATGGTTTCCTCTTTAATATTTCCAACCTTTGGCATTCCAGTCTCCAGCAACAAACAGCACATCTTAGAATAGAATAACAGAGTTGGAAGGGAACTTGGAGGTCTTCTAGTCCAACCCCCTGCTTAGGCAGGAAACCCCACACCACTTCAGACAAATGGTCATCCAACATCTTCTTAAAAACTTCCAGTGTTGGGGCATTTATAACTTCTGGAGTCAAGTTGTTCCACTGATTAATTGTTCTAACTGTTGGGAAATTCCTCCTTAGTTCTAGGTTGCTTCTCTCCTTGATTAGTTTCCATCCGTGGCTTCTTGTCCTGCCTTCAGGCGCTTTGGAGAATAGCTTGACTCCCTCTTCTTTGTGGCAGCCCCTCAAATATTGGAACACATCTTGCTTTGCATGTTCTGTCAATTTCGGATTGAATGTGACTGTAAAGTTCATCAACCTTTGGGGCACAGCTCACTTAACAACTACCTTGCTTAGCAATGGAAATTTGGGGCTCCATTGTGGTTGTAAGGTTAGGACTATCTGTACTGTTGCTGCCTTAAAGAAGTGCCTTCTTGCTTTAGCCAGGTAGCTGACATGACCTTCACACCTAGGGTGATCCTGCAAAGATGTTATACTCAATTTCTTTCTTCACTCCCTGAATCCAGAACACACCTGCTACCACGAGAAAGCAGGTTAACAAGCGTTGGAAGTATGCACAGGAGTGGGTGGTCAAAATGATGAAGATGATAGCTGCAACTGTCTAAAACCACTATATATATATACACAGCAGTAGGCTAGCCCCAAATTTAAAACTGAAACAACTGTAAAAGTCTGACTCACAGACGAACACAATACAGAAGCCTGATGATGGCAGATGAGATTCTGCCGAAACGTTGGTACAACTTTAAAAGCACAACTATAATGACGTGGGAAAATACCCGAACAAAGCTGAATACCATACATGTAAGTACCATGAAAACTTAAGAATATATATATATATATATATATATATATATATATATATATATATATATATATATATATTGATATATATATATATATATATATATATATTCTGAGGGTATTTGTATGTGGATCTTTGGTTATTCGGGTTTCTCCCGCGTAAGATTCAAAGTATCTGAGCAACGTTTGATGAAGTCTCATTCATCATCTTCAGGCTTGCTTCTTGGCTCTGTGCTTCTCAGAGTGAGAAGCACAGAGCCAAGAAGCAAGCCTGAAGATGATGAATGAGACTTCATCGAAACGTTGCCTAGATACTTTGAATCTTACGCGAGAAAACCCGAATAATCAAAGATCCATATATATATATATATATATGCAAGGTTTGTAAAAAGGAGTGAGAGTGGTGGCTGTCCGGAGTGGTAGGGAAACGTCAAACATGGAAACACGTTCTCCCAAAGTGAATTGGGCTGTCTTCCACTAGTGGGTTGGGGCAAACTACTAAAACATGAGCAAATAGAAATTTTGGGGTTGCTGACTGAACAGAGCGATTGTCTCAATTTGTCTGAAGGTGCTGTTGTGGCGTGCCCAACAAGTGGAGGCTGCCCGGCTGGAAGCTGCAATTGCCGCCCGAAGAAAAGAAGAAGAAGATGAAAAGGAGAAGTTTGCGAAAGAGAAAGAATTGCTTCAAAGAGCTGAGGATAAAGAAAAAGTACGCAATCTGTCTGTCTGCGTGTTTATGGGCGTGCATGTGTGTGCGCGTGCGTGTGCCTGCGCACTTTAAATGCTTTCATATATTTAAAACGTTAATTGATCTGGATACTTTATACCCTTGTAAGCAGTCTTAAGGATTATTACAGAGATTAATGAGTGCTTAGTGGATATCAGCCAGGCCAGTATATTTTGCAGTTTTGAAAACTCTTGACTTTTTCACAGCCATGTTAAGTCTCCCCGCCCCACTCCCCCCGCCCATCGGGGGAAAAAAGTCCTTATTATGAAGAGCACGCTTTCAGGCATATGCCTACTGTACTCTCACAGAGAGAGAGAGAGAGAGAGAGCAGAGAAGCCAGCAAGAGGCAGATTTTTGCTGTCAAGAGCAACCGTGGCAAAGACCAGAGTGGTTTGCAATGCAGCAGCAAGGTATGCTGCAATGCACCAAATAAGCTTTCCTGGGGTAATGCCTACACAAAGCAAATGAAGCATCGCAGAGACTGCTTCAGGGAACAGTGGGCCTGATGCCCAGCAAGCAGGGGTAGGGGGAAAAGCTTGAAGTGGGTCTCAGGAAGTCTGTTTGCATTAGCTTTCCTTTTTCTGATCCTTTGAGAAGCAGAATCCAGAAGGCAAGTGATCAGCAGCCTCGGAGAGGGGGGAGGGGAATGAAAAGGAGGATCGGTTGAAATCACAGCATGTATTATAATATTGCTCCTCTGAATACCATTACTACAATGGGAGCTATTAAGTGAAATTATTATTATTATTATTATTATTATTTTACTAAACGTCATCTTCTACATTTTAAGGGTCAGATGCCTTGTTTAAAAGCAGCCGTTCAGAATGGGATTCCCGGGCTCTCACAGTACAGTTCAGTGTTTTTATTGCCCGATAAGTTATAAAATAAAATAAAATCAGGTGAAGTGTTTTATTTTATTTTATGTGACTTATTCTTTTTTTTTTTCATTTGAGGAGAGGGTGAAGGTTGACTATAAGTAATCCTTTTTTTAGAAGGACTGCCTTTATCACTTTTTTCAAGACTCACTGAAATAAATATGATTAGTGGATGCAAAGAATTTCTTCTTTCACAAATGAATTCACTAGTGAAGGAAAAAGCAATCATATGTCTATTTGGAGACAAAAAAAAAAACAAAACGGTACTCCATCCTGAAAAACCCAGCATTTATTCTAATGAAACATTAAACCAGATTTTTCAGAAGAGGAGAAAAGAACGGCAATAAGAAAAATCTCCTGACTGCAATTTTATTATCATTTCTAAAGCTACCTTTATAGAGATAGTGCATATATTCAGGATTAAAGAATAATTTTTGCTTTCATGGCTTGAATCCCAGGATATGTGGAAGCATTTTTTTTAATGCACGTTGGCACTTTTTGACTGATTTGTTTTTTTCCTTGAGACCTTAGTTTTTTATATTGCTTCATGGACAATTTAGATTTCTCCAAATATATCTAAGAGATATTTTTTGATGGGAAAAGAGATTGGTGTTTTTTTTACAGATATGGTGGTATAATAATATAATATAATATAATTATGGCATATTATATATGATATAATATAAATTTTATAAATAAATAAGTATTTGAGCCCTCTACACGAAGCGTCCTTACTGCTTTTCCAGCTTGCTCAGACTAGCAAGTTTTTTTCATTCTTATTTTGTTCATGTGGCTATGAAGTGAACTAGATTTAATTTTGTCCAGAATATACTTTGGGAACTTTGGTGGTAGTGCAACCACCTGAAAGTGTCAAGTGTTGTCCACAGGACCTCTCGTAAATTGTACATTTTAAAGATCATTGATTAAAAGCTGCCATCTCACAAAAAAAATGCCAAATTCCTCACATCTTGGCATTGAGGTTGCTTCAGCCCAGTCTACCCGCGTCGCTTTGGCCCAGTCTACCCAATGCAAAGAGGAAACATGCCAGGAGTTTGGGGAGTGGCAACAAGGTGGCCACGTCCATCCAGCTGGCCATGACCACGCAGTCAGCCACACCCAGTGTCTGGCATCTAGATGGTCATGCCCACCCAGTTGGCCACACCTGCCCAGCCCTGATGCGGTCCACCACAGCCCTGATGCGGCTCTCAATGAAATTGAGTTTGATACTCCTGTTATAGAGGGACTTTATGGTTATGTCTGTACTATTGCTAGGTTATGGAGTTCCACATTTAAGATTATGCATACCTCATTAATACATATTATTATGATCAGCATTCTAATGCTATAGCATAACGTATAAATTTTCTAACTGTTTTATAGGCTTCACATTCTGTCTTGATCAGTATAGGTTTTGCACTATCATACAAAATAAACCACTTCACCAACTTATAGCCCAAATGGCCAGACTGAATTTGATTATTTTGAATTTTAAAACCTGTGTCTAGTTCTGCCACAATGAAAAGTGCATATGCCCTAAGACTGAGTTGCCACTGATTATTTGGGGGATTTGTATTCACTCCTGGCAGGAATTATCCTTTTGTTGCTCTTTAAGTAGGATGGGTGCGTCTGTAATTTTCCAAATAATATTATTTCCATAGGAATCAGTCATCTTCTCCCCTTTATGAAGGCAAAAGAGTAAATCTAGAAGTAAGGGAAGAGACATACAAGATTGCTTGTCAGCTATTCATACTGTCTGTCTCCCCGCCACATATACAGAACATTACTTTTTTAATGGAAAAGAATTTTAGGGCTGCTTGACATGGTACCAGCATGGAAGATGAAAGCAACCTCCATAGATACTAACCAAGAGGCTGTATAGGTATAGACCAGGGGTGTCAAACTCAAGGCCCACGGGCTGGATCTGGCCTGTGGGGTGCTTAGATCTAGCCAACAGGGTTGCCCTGGAAACAATGAAGGAATGGCCCTCAATGCCTCTGCCAGTGAAAACAGAACTTGGGGAGGGCTGCAGGAGGCCATTGCGGCCAAAAACAGGGTCCAGGAGGGGCACACTTGGCCCACCTGAGCTCCATTTTCACTGGCAGAGGGCTGCAGGAGGCCGTTGCGGTCAAAAACAGAGCTTGGGAGCCTGTTTTCACTGGCAGAGCACTCAGGCCACTACAGGCATCTTCGACACGAGTGACATCAAGATGGTCATGCCCACCCCAACCCCCCGAAGTCAAACATAACCTTGATGTAGCACTCAATGAAATTGAGTTTGACATCCCTGGTGTAGACAATGCTCAGTAGATACTAGGAGCCTTCAAACAGTAACTCTACTCAAAAATTCCAGACTGGGAGGGTCCTCTCCTTTTAAAATATATAAACAATCTGGAATCCTAGCAGGAGATCAAATTCAACATTATTTTTACTTTTTTCTGAGTCATCATCATTCAGCAGATCATATGAAATTATCATTAAAAACCCCACTCAGATTATATATACCAAATGTAAAGCCAACTAGACCTTATTAAAATGAATAAATCCAATTAAATCCATAAGTATCTTTGCTATATAGAACTATCACTGTGCTACAGTATAAAGTTAGAGCAAGAACAGGATTTATATTCTGAGAATTCCAAAAGTCTGTTGACCCTTGAATGTTTTATGAGAATGATTTATCTTTTAGGCAGTATTATGTATAACAAGCCGATTAATGAAGCAGCACGGATTTTATTGTAAGACTTAAAATATGCCCAATGATATTTAGTAGAAAGGTGGGTATAACTGGAAGATATATAGATTTCTACTGTTCAATCACATCTGATTCTTGGAGAATGCCCAGACAAGTCACTGTAGTTTTCTTGGCAAGGTTTTCCTCCTTCTAGCTCTCTCCTCCTTCCGAGGGCTGAGAGATAGTGACTAGCCCAAGGTCATTCAGTTGGCTTTGTGTCTAAGCCAGGACTAGGACTAATAAATAGTCTCTGGTTTCTGGCCTGATAACTTAAATAGTACGTCAAACCGGTAAATATACGCTGTGTGTATACACACAGATACATACAAACACACACTACATAACCTGTGACCTTTGGGGTCAGTCCTTACCAGATTCCTTAATGCTTTCAATAATGATAGAACTTGTAATTGGAAAAGTTGGAATACATTCAGAGATCTATCTGCATTGAAAGTAGCCCACATTGAACTGTATAACACAGTTAAACAACAACAGGGGAAATACAGTATGACATTTTGTATTATGTCCTAAACCGTCTCATGATAATGCTTATCATAAAACATATTATAACATTTGCCAAATTTCAATTCCGTAGGAATCGTGGGTCACAAATTTGGGACAATTTCAGTAAGTTACCCCATTTGAGGTACCTTCATATAGGTTAAACATTCCTAACTTATGTTTAATTGTTAAATATTATATAACTCTTTATGGATAAACATCAGTGTTAAATATTATACTTAAGAATAATATTTAACAACTGGTTAACTCTATACTCATAACCATCACTTTGCTAAAGCATCAGTATTTATGGAAACCTTTTTGTCTAAATTTATCTTAAAAATGTAATTATTTCATTTTAAATGAGTTAATTTTTGTGAACAACTGAGTTATAAGCTCTTCAGAACTCAAAATAGATGTTTCCACTCATCTCATTTATGTAAGTTTTATTTATTTATTTTATTTTTTATTTATTTGATTTGCCAATTGTTTACAAGATAATAAGTATAAATGTACACATAGTTGTGAATACATGAAATGGTTACATATAAGAAAAATAAAAGAATAGGAGAAACAATAGGACAGGGACGGTAGGCACGTTGGTGCGCTTATGCACGCCCCCTACAGACCTCTTAGGAAAGGGGTGAGGTCTCAAGTTGCTTGAGCTTCCTTCTGACGCTTTAGTTCCATTGACTGTGTTGAAATTAACCCATAGAAGAAAATTTTATGAATGGTTCAGGTGGGCCTGGAAATGTAATGCAAGAATTCTATTTGAAAATATTGTGCAGAGATCTTAAGTTGGCGAGTCATACGCACCAGAGATTTTTAGAGATCAGTGTTTGCAGCGTCCATCTCCTTCCTTTTGTTGGAATAGCCCAGCAGATCTGTAGATACCCATTTAGAGTGAAGATTGCCATCTAGTGTAAGTCTGACTTTGAAAACTCTTCAAAAAGAGATAATCTGTTGGAGCTTCAATGAAATGGACAAGATAGATGTACTCCGATGTTGTGAAGTAGCACGATAAAACCAGAAAACTTATATATCTTGCCCTCAATGCTGAATACATTAATATGAACTGTGTGTGTATGTGTATTGTGTTTTTTAAATAAAGCTTTTAATTTTGTTTGTTATCAAAAAACATATTTGGCACCTTAATTTTAACTGAATGCTTTATCTTTCACTCCCTGTCTAGGGTAAATATTATAAATCAAGAGCTTTGAAAGTAATCACTGCTTTGTTCCTCTTAGGAGTGTTACAAGCTATGGTAGATAGGGAGACAGACAGACATCTAATGAGCTAGAGGTGTAATAACAGCTTTTGTTTTCAGGGAAACAAATAGAATAGTTTTGAAGTTCACAATGCCTTCAATCTTTCTGGCAACTGCAAAGATAATTGCTGAACTAATTGCTGTATAATGGAAATAGTATCTGCCATCATTGGCTATTCTTATGCAATATTTTATATGGGATTATGAAAAAAAGGGTCAGATTGAAGGAGTAACAAAACAAAAAAGTTCTTTATTAAATGTAATAATTGGCACTTCCAGCCTGTTCCAGTACTACCTTTTGGGGGAGAAATATCAATATGGGAATAATTTCTGACAGATGCTACCATGCTGTAGGGAGAATTAACATTCCCTATTCTCTGTTCTCTATATTAAAATTATTTGAACCATCTCCAAGATGCAGTGTGAGGCACCATACATATTGAAGCAGCCTACCCTCACTGGATTTGTAAATAAAGTAATGGTAACATGAGATGTGGGCCAGTCTTGAAAGACTGCTGTGTTCTTGCATGAAACCTTGGAAGACTCGGTTCAGAGAGAGGGAGAGAATATGTTTTCATATGCTTGCAACCTTGAATGAAATTCTGCGATGGTGTCAGCATGTCTAAAAAATGTAATAAGCTCTCGTGTATAGTCATTTGGGGCTAAACATTCAGAGGACGACTTGCCTATGTAACTTGGTCTTGCAGGTGTGTTGATGCTTTCATAGGAGTAGTATTCATAAAATTGACTCTTTTGCTCCTTAAATATCCCTCCAAACTTCCCTCCCACGATGGCTGCCCACTTTGGCTTTGTTTGCACATCTTTGCACTGTTTATTGTCACAATCATTTCAAGAGGGGTCTCTCGGTTGGAGCGCTTAACCTTGAAGAAGGCAACCAGGGGACTCAATATAGTATCACTCTTTCCTTGTCCTCTAATCAGATGGCTAACTTTAAGCTTCTCCTTACCTTTTTCTCTGTCTCTCCCTCTCCCTCCCCCCTCCTCCCTCCCTCTACCCCCCTCAAAGGGACAGATGAGAAGAGAAACATATCCTTCAGAATCTCCTATTCCATGATTCAGAAACTCATGTGCAACAGGGCCTCAAATTCATGCTAGTCTCACTACATGTGTCTGTTTTGTTCTGGCATTCAGCTCCAACAGTGCAGCTCTTGATCCCAACTGTCTTCTTATCTGCTGCAATGCACCAATGCTCCCTGGTCTCACAGGCAAAGTCTGAATGAGGCAGTGGTTCCTTGTATCACACATAGAAAGGCTTATACCAAAAGCACAGTATAAGCCCAGGCTTTGATACAATCAGATGGTTCAGTAGATTTCATTGCAGAAATATATTGCCAAGTTACTACCAACATTTTATATTACATACCCCAATTGACTGGATCATTGACTTCTGTAGACCAAACAAACAACTCTGAAGAAAGAATAGATGAAGAGGGGATGCAGTGGGAGGTGGGGATGGGGATGATCCACCTCTCAAAATTTCTGTTCCTACCTCTCAAAATTTTACAGCAGCCTGTTTCCAGACCCTTGTGAAATCACTGGCTGAACTTTTTTAAGAATTCAAGCCTATATTTGTGGCAGCCTAAATGGCATCAGGATGGACTTTCAAAGCCCTGCCTCACATGTGGATGTGAAGGTCCATTCACTCATGTTTTGCTGCTGGCTGCTTTGCTGGAGTGTCTGAATGCATGGCTGCAGTGAGTTTTTGGGAGGTGGAAATATCTGGAAATTGTCTCTTACATTAAGTTTCTATTATTACTAGTGCATTCAAACTACGACAGCCCACAGAGCCTGTAGAAAGTGCTGCTTGATTACTTTAAATAAATTCAAAGAGTTTAATAGGAGACAGAAATTGGATATCCCACCCCTTTGGGTTTATTCAACAGAAGAATTGTTTATTCCCATTTAATTAACCTTTTGTTTATCTCTATTGTGAGTTGTTTTCTTCTGCAGTAGAGGATATGTTTGTGCAGTTAATTAGCCTTTGCTCAAAGCAAACACATCCACACTTGTTGGATTCATTCTATAAACATTGGACCAAAACTACCAGCTATGCTGGAACATTTTCCATGTATCTTTTCATATTTTCATAGTACAGGCTCTTGAGTTCTGTTTGCTTTTATTGCTGCTGATCCAAATGTTGTCAATCTTGCTTTGTCTGCCTCCTGTGATTTTTGCTCATGGTCATTCTGCTCCAGGCCTATTTTTAAAAGAAGACAAAAGAAAAACATCCAATTGGCCATCATTCTTCTTTCTGTGGCAATTTCATTCACAAACTCGCATCTAGCATTCCCTCTGTTGGGATGACCTTTGGAATTTACTGTTATAAGCTTTTAAATATTGAGGGTTCCCCCCACCCCATATAGTATAGTATAGTCAGGTTTCTGAATTTTGAGATAGCATTTTTGATATGTGCCATGATATAACACTATATAAGATACGTGCAAAGACATAATACTATAAACCTGTGCCCGAAAGAGGAGATGAAAAGAAAACATAGCATTGTAATAAGTTCAGAATAGCCAGTCTTCAAACCAGCTTTTCTTATTTGTATTTGAGATTGTGGATTGGGCAGTCAAATGGATATCGGTATGGCATGAACCAGTGAAAACTGTTTTTATAGATACCAAGGTAGTGATTAGCCACTGTTAGGTTTCTCCTTCCCCTCTCCCCTTCCAGATTTTTAATGACTTTGTATTCTTAGGTGAAAAAATATTGGGCTGAAAAACAGCGCATGTGGCAAGAGAGGGAAGCAAAAGACCTCCTGCGTTTGGCAGAATTTAAGAAATTAATGGCTGAGCAGATCATTAAAGACAAAGAGAGGTAAATGTATCAGGAAAAAAAGAGAAATCTACTTGGAGGTAACATTTTATTACGTTTTCTTTTAAAAGTATTGCTATTTTATTTATCTTACAATGCTCAAAAGAACAACGTGGTTTCAAACAGAATGTTCCTGAAACTCCTTATCAAGAGATGTTTTTTTTTCATCTTTAATGGATTTGGGATGAAAAGAAAAGGCACAGGAGAAACAGTGGGAAAACGTTATAGTAGTTACACATACAAAAAGGTATTATTTTGGCTCCTAGTAAAAATGCCATGAATCAGGCAGAGTAATTCTGTATCAAAAATCTTGTCTAGAAGGAAAGAAAATATTAAATGCATTCAGTCTGATATCATATGGTACTGTACAGTATCTTAAGAGTAAGTGCCATTGTACTCAGTGGGTCTAGATACAAGATACAAGTAGTGTTGTAGGATAGGGTTTTACTTTGGCCTACTTAAGTCTGTTCCATTCATACCAATAAAGATATGTAGTAAGTTTCAAATATTAAACACATGGTGATCTTGGAATGCTCTCAATAAGGCTGGACAGCTTTTTTTAAAAAATTGCAAACAGGTGTGTTTAACTCAAAGTTTTGGGCTTGAAATATTTCAGTTTCAAAATGATTTGTATACCTTTGTATATCAACCTTCTACTGATGTAAAACTGAACCCACATACTGGTAAATTTTGCATGGTACTGTATAGAATTTATGTAAAGAATCATAATCCAGGATCACTGGATATCTTCCTGTAGGTACTTACCTTCAATCAATTTGCCATCTCCTTGCATGAACATAGGTCTTTCTATTTGTGTTATTCTTCCATCTATCCCAGTGCTATGAACCATGACCAGCAATTGTTTTCTCCAAGATTACAAGCAGTAGGATTTCTTCTGCTATAACTCAATTATAGTTTATATAATTGAGCTATATAAATCTATAGCTATAGATCTGTAGCATCCAGCTATTTTAGAAGGGCTGTTCCATAAAACAAATATCTTCTCTCTACTTCAGTGGGATAGGACCTCATTTTCAATTTCTAACGAGGGATTTAAGTTAAATCTAAGGAATAAATTTCTGATTATATAGGCTATTCAGCAGTATTGCTGAATATTTAACAGATTGCCTTGGAGATAGTGACTCTCATCAGTGATATGTAGTTAAGCTGCCTTTTCTTTAAATCTTATGCAAGTATTCTGTCATTAGCAGGAGGTTAGAGATCACTTTCTAGTGTAATTCCATCATTACGTGCTTTCAAATTCTCTCAGTTTCCGTTAGGACCCTCCAGCCCAGGGCTGTCAAACTCCCAGCCCGCGGTCTGGATGCGTCATGTGCTAGCCACATCCATGCCTGGTTTAGCAAATGGAAAAAAAAGTCCTGGTATGTCACATGATGTCACCATGATGACGTGAGTTTGACACCCTTGCTCCAGCCAGTTCTATGAGGCAAATGTCTCGTTTAAATTACCTCCAGAGAGAGGTGGTATGCAGCAGGTTCTGGAGAACCGGTAGCAGAAATTTTGAGTAGTTCGGAGAACCGGCAAATCCCACCTCTGACTGGAGATTTTACACTATCCTACCCCTGCCACGCCCACCAAGCCACGCCCACAGAACCGGTACTAAAAAAAATTTGAATCCCACCACTGCTCCAGAGATGGAGGATGGGAAAAGTTAAGAAACCTGAGGAGCCTAAATGCATCAGAGTCAACTCTAGACCAGTTCTCACCATGCTCCTTTTATGGTTTCCCTCTGGTTGAGATTTCTCCGATTTGGAAAGCACCAGACAGGTGGCGGGGGGGAGGAGTGAGCAGGCCCTGAATCCTACAGAATTGGACAGTTCATGGTTCACATCCATGAATCCAACATTGGAACAACTATTTCAAGAAAGCTTAGAGCGTTCTGAGACTTAGTATTACATCGGTCATTCCTTAATTTTATTTATTTATATACTGCCTTTACTATTTTTATAAATAAATCAAGGTGGTGAACTTACCCAACACACCTTCCTCCTGCTATTTGCCCCCATAACGGCAGCCTTTGAGGTGAGTTGGGCAGAGAGAGAAGGACTAGCCCAACTCTCCCAGCTGGTTTTCATGGCTAAGGCAGAACTAGAACTCTTGCTTTCACCTTTACGGGTGCCTTAAACACTAGACCTGTGATGGCAAATCTATGGCATGCATGCTGGAAGTGGCACACAGAGTCACCTCTCCTGGCAAGTCAGCTGTCACCCATTCTTCCTGGTTCAGGCACACGCATGCACACCGGTTAGCTGGCCTTCACACCAGAGGTGCTATTCAACCGGTTCACACCTTTTCGGGAGAACCGGGTAGCGGTTATTTGGCATGGGTCGCCGAACCGGTGGCAATCCCTGTCTGGCCACGCCCCCAACCCGGTCGTTCACTTGCGATCGCTCTCCTAGCTTTCCGTTCCCCGCGTCCTCTTTCTCCCCGGGGGAAAGGAAGAAAGGCATGGACGCTGCAAGTATCGCTTTCCCCGTGTGAGTTAAAGTGTCTGGAGTGAGAAGGAGTGCGGTCTGACAGAGGGGCTGGGGGTGAATTGAGCCTTGGAGCACTTTTGCAACGTAAAAGAAATGCATTTTGGAAGCAGGTCCTTTAAAAACTTCTCCAAGGATTCCCCATGGATGCTGCAAGTATTGCTTTCCCCGTGTGAGTTAAAGTGCTGGGGTGAGGAGTGCGGTCTGACAGAGGGGGTGGGGGAGTCCACTCCAGCCTTGGAGAAATTTAAAGGAGCTGCTTCCAAAATGCTTGTCTGTTAAGTGCTCTGTGTGTGTGTGTGTGTGTGTGTGTGTGTAGGAGAGAGAGAGAGAGAGAGAGAGAGAGAGAGAGAGAGAGAGAGAGAGAGAGAGAGAGAGAGAAGAGAAAGAAAGAAAGAAAGAAAGAAAGAAAGAAAGAAAGAAAGAAAGAAAGAAAGAAAGAAAGAAAGAAAGAAAGAAAGAAAGAAAGAAAGAGAAAGAAAGGAAGGAAAGTAGAGAAAGAAAGAAAAAAATAGGAAGAGAGAGATAAAACTCTGCTATTTTTTTTAATTGTTCCATTGTTTCATGTCTTAATATTTTACACTGTCCCTACACCTAGAGTGATTTTTCTGCCTTTCTTTTGCCCAGGGCTACCACATATTTTTCAGGGTTTACATGCATTCAATGTCAATAGTCCAGAGCATAAAATACACATGTGTTTAACAAGAGTTAAAAGGGACCTTGGAGGTCTTCTAGCCCAACCCCCAGCTCAGGCAAGGAAACTGAGGATGCCAAACTCTGAGTAGAAATCCTGGGAAAGGTGTCAGAATAATACTTAGAAGAGACCTTGGGGTGAACCCTATACCATTTCAGAGAAATGGCTGTCCAGTCTTTTCTTAAAAACTTCCAGTGATTGAGCACCCAGAACTTCTGGAGGCAGGCAGTTCCACTGGTGAATTGTTCTCACTGTCCGGAAGTTTCTCCTTAGTTTTAGGTTGCTTCTCTCTGTTCAGTTTCCATCCATTGCTTCTTGTTTGCATTTTGCTTCTTGGAAAATACATTGTCCCCCTTTCTTTGTGGCAGCCCCTTAAAAGCCTGTTGCCTATCACACTCTTGTGGGTAAAGCATGTGAGCCATTTCCTCCTTTCAGTGGTCCATGAAAGTACATCTATAGTATGCAGATAATAAAGTCAAAAAAGATGAACAACATTTTTACAGAACTATAGATAAGTTGAGGCTGGGTGACAAGGAATGGCTGGGAGGGGAGGGGCCAGGTGAGGCACCCCTTGATGTGAGTGACATTGAGTTGGCCACACCCACCCAGTCACATGACCACCAAGCATGGGCACCCAGTCACATGACCAAGCAGCCCTCCCAGTCACATGACCACTAAGCAACACCCATCCAGTCACATGACCACAAGCCACACCCACCAAATAAGCCATGCCCACAGAACCAGTAATAAAAAAAATTTGAATTCCACCACTGCTTCGCACGCATGGGAGCACAGGAAACCGGAAGAGCAGCTCCCCGGCGCGCATGTGAGCACCAGGAAACTGAGCTTCCAGTTTTCAGCATGCACATGCGCACTGGCCAAACTGGAAGACTAGGTGGTCAGAGCACATGTGCGTGCCAGAAACCAAAAGCTCAGTTTTCTGGCGCGCGCGCATGCGCCGGCGAGCTGCTCTTCCAGTTTCCGGCGTTCCCACGCACATCGTCAGTTCATTGGGAGATTAAAGTCCTACCTAAAGATTTTGTCTGAAGCTTACCAAAGCCAGCTTCACTTCCTAAAAAATTAAAAACCAGCTGATGATACTTCAGTGATGAACATGGCCTACACATTTTGGTTTCTTCGGGGATGCTTAAATGGTTTTAACCATTTCAATTAAATGGTTCTCTAATGATGCCAAAGTCCAAAATCCATGGGCTGAGGTGACTCTCTGAGAATGATGAACGACTGCAATTAAGTAAAGAGAGAGTGATAATTGTTTGAGACATAGTGTTTAATTCTTTTATGCATAAAAGGTTTTTTTTTTTTTTGAAAAAAAATATTTTCTTTCTCTTCCAAAAGGAACAGCCAGTCTTCATTAGCTTCCATTTCACATCAGATACTGCAACATCCAACTCCACATGGCTGTGCTTGAGGCGTCATCCCATATTATTTAGAAAGCTTATACTTTTTTAGTGAAATGATCCTCAAGGCAATTTCTAACAACAGGTGTACAACTCACTCTCCCTCCTTTTTTTCACACACACAGGCATACTAATGCTTACACTCACACAGAGCACATGCTTCTCTGTTCAGTGGCAGAAATCAGATAACATACTTCTTTTCAGCCCCACCACCACCACTACCCCATCCCCACTAGTTGACTCTCCCTTTCTCTTTTTTCACTAGTTGGGCCTTTGTAGTTAATATTTGCCCACGGCTCCGTGCATCTGAAATGTAACATGGGAACCCACCCTCGATTTTTATTCCCCTTACATTAGTCTGGCGTCTAATCCAAACAGGCATTCTCTTTCCCAGCTAAATTGCCAGATGAAAGAAGTTGAGCCCCCACATGACTGACTCGGGTAATCTTCTGCCCACACTGAGATTTTGAAAATGAATTTGCTGGAGCTGCCAGTCATGAGTACACAAATGGGAGGCCTCTGTGTATCAAATGTACTTAATTCAGTTTCTCCTCTAGAGTTTTCTTTGCTATATTATCTTAGTCAGTTTCTGTTGATGTGGACAACAACACCAACGTTTTTGGAGGGTGCCCAGTAGAGAAAGGTTACAGTAATATCTGTAGCTTCCTCTGTCAGAGTTTTTTCACTCTGTTTATATTTTGGGAAGGGGAGGGAAAGAGGGAGGGAGGGGAGGGGAGGGGGAAACGGAAGGAAGGAAGGGTTATGAGTTTTCCTTCTCCCTAGCTGTTTATTTGCACTTCTTTTTGATTCGAAACAAAGAATTCAGTGCTTCAGAGCAACTTATCTTCATAGATCTGCTTTTGAGATCCATTAATTATGTAGCATCAACATAAATAGTTCTATTTAAAGTGCTTACTTATCAGTGCATATCTCAACAGACGTGTCAGGTGCCTGTTTCTGTGATTTTATGGGTAGTTGATCACAGACTATATTCATTATGTAAATGTCATATGAGATACGTTGTGGATTCTTCATTTGGCTTTCTTCCCTGTATAATCTTTATAAGTTTTTGTGAACATCTTCAATGTTCAGGTCTCCGAGTTAATCCATAGTACTTCAGCATGAAATCTAATTTTGAAGACACAGTTAAACTCAAGAAAAAGTGAGCTAGGGACATTGTAGAGTTCCCTGGACATAGTAATGGAAATAAGGATCATTTATTTGGATCATTTGAAAGGATTCTCCTTTTTATCAGTTTTCCTCTGACTACTTTTGGAAATTATATAAGAATATTCTGCTTGGGATGGTATTTAACTCCCAGGACTTAGCTGGTAATGGATATCTATTGGGTAAAATGAGGACCCAAATTGTTGGGGGCAGTATGCTGACTCTATAAACCTCTTGAGAGGGCTGCAAAGCAATATTAAGCAGTATATAAGTCTAAATGCTAGTGCTATTCTGTCCCAAATAAATATTCAGTTAAAATTAATAATACCTTAGATATACCATTGTTTGAACCAGTAGAAGGAACTTGGATTTAACAGAATTATTTTATTGTTACATAACTCACCTCTAATAGTTAACTATAAATTACACTAAAACTGTTGCTTAACTTTTATTTATTTAGTTATATTTATTTATATAGTCGCCCATCTCACCAAAAAGTGACTCTGGGCAAATTGGATTTGTCTGAATGAAGCAGTAAGCATCATTCCCTGTTTCAAAGGAATTATTTCTTGTATAGAGGCAATTTTACCAATTTTGTAGCTATCTAAAGATATAGAAACCATTTGTAGCCAGGCATCATTTCATTAATTACTTACATACTTCCAATGGCACTATTTTGAATTAAGGCTGATATTTTGCTAGTAACATAAGGAGGGAATATAGTCAATAATAAGAATGTTTTTCAAATTAGCTAGTGGCTTTGCAATTTGCAAAAAGGACCTGTGTACATAAACACTTGTTGAGAGTCATAGTGGCACAGTGGTTAGAATACTGCAGGGCTAACTCACTGCCCACTGCCAGCAGTTTAATCCTGACTGGCTCAAGGTTGACTCAGCCTTCCATTCTTCTGAGGTCAGTAAAATGAGGACCCAGATTGTTTGGGGCAATATGCAGACTCTAAACCACTTAGAGATGTCTTTAAAGCAGTGTAAAGTGGTATATAAGTCTAAGTGCTATTGGTAAATGTTCTTGATAAGCCAGAAGTTGGCTTGCCATGTTTTTTTATTATAGGCATGGACCTGACTTAGTGTGATTCTTCCTCAATTAGCAATTACCAGTTAGTAATTTGGGTCTGAACTATGGTAGATGTGGAAAATTGCAATAAAATTTATCAGTGCATTGGGTGATAAGCCATCTAAATACAGTTTAAGACATATTATTTATTAATTCATACACAAATAATACTACAAAATGTAGACATCTGCAGTCCAATCCTATGCTTATTGAATTTAATATTTTCCCTTGAATAAATCTGAATAGCATGGTATTGTCACTGTAACATAAAGGTTCCTAGGCAAAAGACAGTTTGTAATGCTTCTTTAATTAAGGTCTTCATTGTTCCCAATAGTTGGCTGAATAATAAAGTAATATTGAGAAGACATTGATTTTGTGATTTCTTGTTCAAAGAGTTCAGTTTAGGCAAAAGCTATTGGAAAAGCGTTTGTTGGAGAAAAAAGAGGCAATCCTCAAGGAAGTCGAGGAAGAAGAAGGAAGGAAGAAGCGCCTTGATGCTCTCAGGAAACAGGTATCTTCACTGTCCATTTTCATGTGCAATTAAGGCTCAGCATAAAATTTAATTGAGACATCAATTTGTCACAAAAACAAAGAGGAAAAAGTTCCTCTAGATTTAATTATTTTCTATATGTGTGCAATTAACAGAAAGCAAATTCTTGACTGCAATCAATATGCTTTTTCTTTTTTTGTCTCTTTCCCCAGAGATATAGAGGTACCCATGAATTGTAATGCCATTCACAGAACTCTGGTTATTGGATAGTGTAAAAATGGTTTTCTGTTCAGTAGTTCCTTCATTAGGATATTGTTTTCTGCTGGGTTGATTGACTTATGTTAATCCCTATTCATCTGTGTGTAGGATGCTGGAAAGGGGGTGTTCTGGTCTATTGTTTTTTATCATCTATTTTGAATGGTGTGTAAATGTGGCTTATCTCTATGTGTCTGGTGATGGCTCATTTGTCTGAATGCCAAACTTACAGGAATTCTCTAGTGTTTTTTTGTATTTTGCTTGGACTAAGATGCTCACAGTTTCCCAGTTGAAATTATAGTTTAGTCTGTCTATGTATTATGAGATTAAGGAGTTTCATCATATCTTCTGAATTCTACTTGGTGCTCATGGATGTGTGCTCTGCTAATTTTCTGCCCAACTCTCCTACATAGTGACTGTTACAGTTCTTATACTCTATATTGTAGGTGGCTCTTGGAATTATTTTTCCCATCAGGGATCTTTTAGCTTACTTAAGATGTTTTGCTGGCCTCTAGCTGATTTGCATGCTATGGTGATGCCATGTGCTACACACCAATGACTCCACAGTGCAATCCTGAAATATTTATATTCTCTTCTATAGCAAAAGGATATTTTTATTTTGCACAAAAAAAATCAAATAAAGGCTAAAAGCAATAGCATTAGAGAGCTAAGTATGTCTTCATATATATAAATGTATTTCTTTGTCCCTGTCTTCCTTGATTATATGTTTGTATGTTTTTTTTGGCAGCAAGTTTTATATTGATGAAAGTAGAAAGAATGAAATCTGTATAATTCAGCGATCCAGGCTAGTCCAGCGGTTGGAAGATGTCTTTCTGATGCTTAACTTTCAAGGGAAATATTTGTATATTTGGAAAGAATACATGTCATCTTCCATTAGTCACTTTTCCTACAAACAAGTTGCTTTTCAAAATCAACAATATTCTGACACTATAGATTTTTATATATGTAGATATTTCTGATATTGTCAGATCTTTCCATTATGAAGTTTTTCTTTGGTACAATTTCAACCACAAGCATTTTTATAGCTGGAAAGGCTATGTAGTGTTGCCTGCTGAGTCTTAGGCAATGCAAGTGATTGCATTGGAATGAGACTCCAACCCAGTAGAAGGTTGCTACCAAATGGCATCAGAATCCACAATTACTGTTTCTGGCTTATGCTGAAATTTACATCTGCTGGGTTTGTAGACTCTGTAATCCCTAAAAAAGAAAAACAGTCCAGTCCATCATTCCTGCAGCCAGCATGCTTCTTCGCATTTAAGAAATGTCATAGATAGAAGACCTGTCACTTGAAATATTTGTGAACTCGATGTTTAACAGTCCGGTTCCATTAATGTTTACTCAAAAATATGTTTTCATTGTATTTAATGGTTCTTAATTCATGGTAATGAACATTGGGCTACAACCATGCATGACATTGTGGGCATGCATGACATCGCTGACTGCAGTCTTGCCCGCCCCGCCCCACCCAGTCACTCCTTATGGTATTTCTCATTTTTTTCCTCCCGATGACCAGCTATTCTGACAATCAGCTGTGCCGGGATCCCCCTCCCTGCCTTACTGCTTCACCCAGGAGGCTTCCCTGAGGCCCAGGAAGCAAAAAAATGGAGCATGGGGGGGGGAGGGGGCTGCAAAAAAAAAGCCATGCCTACCTAGTCACATGGCCACTCCCACCTAGCCACACCCACAGAACCAGTTGTAAAAATTAGTATCTTGAATTGGTGGGGAGTTTGTATCTGGCTTCTTAACTGTATGTATTGTTAGGTTGCCTTGTGTAGTGTTACAAAGACATCTAAGCCCTGCTCCCTCTGTTTGAAGGTATAAGACCAGATAGCATCTAGTTTCTTTCCTGCCATAAAACTGAACTCTTCTCTTCTCTTTCTTTTTCTTCAGATGACATACATAGCTGTTTCATATAAAATTCATTTCATTGTTGTCTAAACTATGTTTTGCAACAATTTCTGTTTGTATGAATTGGCTGGTGTAGCACTTTTTAAATAGTATTTATTTCAGCTTTTGACATCGTTTCTCTAATGGCAATATTGCACTGTTCTAACAGCTTGGTTTGAGTTGTTAACGTTGGTTTGTAATTTTCATATTTCACCAGTGGTTAAATTGTTCCTTAGTGTTGGTCTCAGTGAGAAATACTTGCCAGTCATAGAGAAAATTAAACAGATTCCTTTGGGGTCCAAATCCTTACTGCTTTTCAGAGAAAACGACCACAAGTGCTTCTTTAAGATGTTCCCTGGAATGTCTGTTAGCTTGTGGGCAGCCTTTATCTGCCAAGTGCCAGTAGACACAACCCAGAATTTATTGACTTCCTCTGGCTGTTAAGTCAGAGAAGATGTATGAAATCAGAAAGTCACATGGCGTCTTGGTCCATTTTCCATACTAGAGGGTATCATTATTATAGTTCAGTGCAAATGATGAGAACAGACTGGATTACTAAATTTTGATTGTAGAGCATCCTAGAGGATATTACAGAAGAAAGCAAATTTGCAGCATTAGAAATCAAAAACATTAGCCTGGTGATTTAAAACCCTACACTTTCAAAACCAAGAACATCAAAAGGATTTCAGATTTTGGGTGGAAAGATGTGTGATGAGCAACTAATGAAGCTGACTTGCCTGTCATTCCTAATGCACTTAGAAAGGTGGACATTCCTGACAAGGAGCCATACTTGATGAGGCCTTTGCATAGAATATTCATGACGGACTCATGAATATTGTCCATCATGGCTAAAGCCCCCTCCTGAAATATTGAAAGCTGGATTAGAACAGACTAGGAGAGGCAATCTAAATGGCCCCCAAGCTATTTAAGGCTGTAAAACTCTCAACTCTGAGGTAGACAATGAAAATCAGCTAGGAAGCAAATAGGTAGTGCAGATCCTGGAGCCTACAGGTAATGCAGCAATAAAACGTCTCTCAGTAACCCACAGGCTATTACTGATTGCCAAATTTGGCAACAGCAGCAAAACAGAGAATCTTGCATCAATTCTTTTTCTTAAAAACCAAGCAGTGGCCTCTGGAGATGAAGCAGCAGTTGTTTTTCTGAATTTAAACTAAAAGCTACAGTTGCTCCAAACTGCCATACTTGAGTGTACGCGAACAGAAACTTGTTCTTTCAGAACCGAAATTTGGTCTCCAATCTCAACTGGATTATTAAAATTGCCTTTGACCAACTAATGTAAACTACAGAGATGATCCTTATTTAATGACCACTTAAGAGCTGCAGCGGTGCAGCGGTTAGAATGCACTACTGCAGGCTACTTCTGCTGATCACCCGCTGCCAGCAGTTTGGCAGTTCGGGACTCACCGGCTCAAGGTTGCTCCATCCTTCCATCCTTCCAAGGTGGGTAAAATGAGGACCCAGATTGTTGGGGGCAATAGGCTGACTCTGTAAACCGCTTAGAGAGGGTTGTCAAGCACTCTGAAGCAGTATATAAGTCTGAGTGCAGTTGCTATTGTTATTCAGCAACCATTTGAACTTACAACAGTGTTGGATGAGTAGTAGTTTTGATCAGTCCTCACACTTAGGTCAGTTGCAGCATCTCTGATGCACATGTGATTGCGATCCGGGTGCCCAGCTCATAATTATGGCATCACAGCATCCCTTGATCACGCAATCATTTGCGACTTTTGCTGGCTTCCTACAAGCACAGTCAATGGGGAAACCAGCAGGAAGTCACAAATGGCGACAATGTGATCACCTCACCTAATGACCCTCAGCGGTACACTTGACAATAGCAACCAGAAATGTCAGAATCTCCATTGTTAAGCATCACAGTCACATGACTTTGGGCTTTACAATCTTGTTGCTTAGCAATGGAAATTCCTGTCCCAATTCCCATGGTTACCTGAGGGCTACCTGTATGTTGAGATGGACCAAAGCCTCTGTCCACTTCTCCAACACCCTTTTAGGAAGATGTTTGGGCCTCAGAATTTGTTGAAAAAAACTCATTATCCTTTGCTGCTGTGGCTGGAGTACGTCCACTCCATAAAGCAGTAATTCCACAGAAATGTTCGTCTGATAATGTATGCATTACCTTACTATTAACCAGTGCCACCGTTTTACTTAAAGTATCCCACTTATATTTTAAAGGCTACTGAACAAATGTAATAGTCACTGATGACAAGCCACTTAAAGCTTGATTGTATTGCTTTGATATGAAAACAATAGCCATGGCAGGCTATAAAATCACTGCTCCAAAGTCATCTTCTCACAGAAGGCAGTCTCAATAAGAATCCACATTTTTATTATTAAAAAAAGGAAAAAAAAGAATGCTGTTATTAATCTCAGCTCTAGGTTGAGCAGTTGATAGCATTTGGATAGCTTTTATTATTCATGTGTCCTCCTCTTGCTGATGATATAGCAATAGAATGTAGAAATATATTTAATTATTAAAGCCAATAAAACCATTGTCTTATCTGGATTTTAGAAAGACGAAAACACGGATCCACTGCCAGCAAAGAAAGCCACAATCAAAATGCTCTCTAGCTCACTTCTTGGTCTTTTTTCCTCCATCACTTGATTAGATATGTCATGAACTGTGTTCCCTTTCAGGCTGATTTATGCTCTAAGTTTTTGCTAGGTTTTTTTTTTTTTTTTGTCTCCAAATACCACTAGCCCGCATGTACATATTCAGGTGAAACTCAAAAAACTAGAATATCGTGCAAAAGTTCATTTATTTCAGTAATGCAACTTAAAAGGCAAAACTAATATATTAGATAGACTCATTATATGCAAAGCAAGATAGTTCAAGCTGTGATTTGTCATAATTGTGATGATGATGGCTTACAGCTCATGAAAACCCCAAATCCACAATCTCAGAAAATTAGAATATTACATGCAATCAATAAAACAAGGATTGTACATAGAACAATATCAGACCTCTGAAAAGTATAAGCATGCATATGTACTCAGTACTTGGTTTGGGCCCCTTTTGCAGCAATTACTGCCTCAATGCAGCGTGGCATGGAAGCTATCAGCCTGTGGCACTGCTGAGGTGTTCTGGAAGACCAGGATGCTTCAATAGCCGCCTTCAGCTCTTCTGCATTGTTCAGTCTCATGTCTCTCATCTTTTTCTTGGCAATGCCCCATAGATTCTGTATGGGGTTCAGGTCAGGTCAGTTTGCTGGCCAGTCAAGCACAGTAATCCCACGGTCATTGAACCAGGTTTTGGTGCTTTTGGCAGTGTGGGCAGGTGCCAAGTCCTGCTGGAAAATGAAGTCAGCATCCCCATAAAGCTTATCTGTGGAAGGAAGCATGAAGTGCTCCAAAATCTCCTGGTAGATGGCCGCGTTGACCCTGGACTTAATGAAGCACAGTGGACCAACACCAGCAGATGACATGGCTCCCCAAATCAACACAGACTGTGGAAACTTCACACTGGACTTCAAGCATCTTGCAGTGTGTGCCTCTCCATTCTTCCTCCAGACTCTGAGTCCTTGGTTTCCAAATGAGATGCAAAAGTTGCTCTCATCAGAAAAGAGGACTTTGGACTACTGAGCAACAGACCAGTTCTGTTTTTCTTTAGCCCAGGTAAGACGCTTCTGACGTTGTTTGTTGTTCAGGAGCGGCTTGACAAGAGGAATATGACATTTGAAGCCCATGTCCAGGATTCGTCTATGTGAGGTGGCTCTTGATGCACTGACTCCAGCCTCAGTCCACTCCTTGTGAAAGTTCCTGACACTTTTGAATGGCCTTTTCCTGAGAACCCTCTCCAGGCTGCGGTCATCCCTGCTGCTTGTGCACCTTTTTCTTCCACACTTTTCCCTTCCACATAACTTTCTATTAATGTGCTTTGATACAGCACTTTGGGAACATCCAACTTCTTTTGCAATTACCTTTTGAGGCTTTCCCTCCTTATGGAAGGTGTCAATGATGGTTTTGTGCACAATTGTCAGGTCAGCAGTCTTTCCCATGATTGTGATTCCTACTGAACCAGACTGAGAGACCATTTAAAGGCTCAGGAACCCTTTGCGGGTGTTATGGCTCCATTAGCTGATTAGAGTGGGACACTTTGAGCCTAGAATATTGAACTTTTTCACAATATTCTAATTTTCTGAGATTGTGGATTTGGGGTTTTCATAAGTTGTAAGCCATAATCATCTCAATTATGACAAATCACGGCTTGAACTATCTTGCTTTGCATGTAATGAGTCTATCTCATATATTAGGTTCACCTTTTAAGTTGCATTACTGAAATAAATGAACTTTTGCACGATAAAAGTTCGATTTTTTGAGTTTCGCCTGTACTGCAGGACAAAAGATTTTGGCAGCATAAATGATTTGGGACACAGTATGTAGCAAAATAAGAGAGAAAGTGAGTGGGTAGATGACCCAGGCAAATCCAGGGTCAACCTATATGTTTCTTTGTATGGTGGCTGCCTAGCAACTTGAGAAGTCCCTTTTAAAGCGAGATACTTTTTGGGGGGTTGTTGTTGTTATCTACATTTTCAGAATCATAAAATCGGTTTCCTGACATCCATAGCTCTTATTTTAAAAACTCTGAGAAGGCAGAGTTGAAGGGAGCAGGTCTTGGTTTCACCCAGAGGCCAAAAGAACAATAAGCTCATAGATCCAGGAAGGGAAATTCAGTCCAGCCTTTGCTGCATATAAATTGCTCCTTCATATTTATCTGTCTTTTTTTTTTTTCGGGGAGTGGAGTGGGGGCTTGAGAAACAGATCTCCCTGTTTCTTTTCATTCCAATTCCTCCCCCCCACCCCACCCCACCTCCTACGTTTGATCTTTTGGGACAATAATCCTAAAGGCAAGATCTTTCTTTTTTTAATTGGTATGAGCCACTTTGGGAACAATTATCTGAAAACATGGGTTAACAGTACAATAATAAATAAATTGCCCCAAATCTAGCTTCTGTTACATAATGACAAGAAATTTTAAATTGTTAATTAAAGAAAATATATTTAAGCAAAACATCCAACTGATCACCGGGTTGTTGTTTTTTTTCATGAGCTTTTGAACTCCAGTCCATGCAGATGAAAAATTGAAAACCTTCTAACAATTTTACCTCAGGGTGTTTCCAAGAAACCACAACAGCTACAAATATGAAAGTTTTGGAAAGTGAACTACATTTGCTTCTTCCGCATAAATGCTCCGCGTCACTGCTTTAATATCTGTGGTGACTCATCAGATGAAAGCAAAACTGTTAGTCACTGTCAGTGCTTTCTGGTCTATTTTCATTTGTTATAAAGGTTTTTTTTAAAAAAAGCCAATTCCTGCATTCTTTTGGTATATGTGTAAGTTAAAATGGTACAAATTGAAGGAAGGGAAGTAATTTTTTATTTGTCATCATGCTTAGTTTAGAATGCCAACCAAATGGGAAAAAATATCCGGTATCACTTCTTGATAGACTGGAAAACTGATGTAATGAAGTCTCCCCTTATGCCCTCCATAATAAAATGGGAATATGTGGGTCAGACGATGCAACTGTTAGATGGTTTAATTATTGCCTGGATGATGCCTAAATGGCTTCACACCAGCTTGTAGAATACAGTAATAAGTAGAATGATACACGTCTGTGTTTCTGCGCAGCACTGTTCAACACTTTTTTATTAATGATATGGGTGAAACAATCGATGGGATAAATATGAGATTTGTAAATGATATAAAAATCATAAAATGATAGTTCTCTTTCATTGGTGACTTTGTGATGAAAGCTGGATAGCCTCCTGTCAGAACTGAGCAAGGCGTTAGATCAGAGGTGGGCAACTATGGCCCCTTTATGACTTGTGGACTTCAACTCCCAAAATTCCTGAGCTAGCATGGCTTGCTCAGGAATTCTGGGAGTTGAAGTCCATAATTCATAAAAGGGCCATAGTTGCCCACCCCTGCGTTAGATTTAGATGACCTTTGAGATGACTTCCCACTCTTAACTCCATAATCTGAGGTAAAAAAAAAATCTGAGGGTTCTGCTTTACTCAAGTTCAGTCATCTCTCATGATCTGAAGTCCATTGTGTGGCACATTTCTCCTTAGAGCCATTTCAACTCCTTCCCTCAAAACGATGCTATAGAGCACTGCACACCAAAACAACTAGACACAACAACAGTTTTTCCCCCGAAAGCCATCACTCTGCCAAACAAATAATTCCCTCAACACTGTTCAACTATTACAAAGTCTGCACTACTATTACTGTTAATCTTCTCATCACTCCTTATCACCCATCCCCTCCCACTTGTGACTGTATGACTGTAACTTTGTCGCTTGTATCCTTATGATCTATATTGATTGTTTCCTAGTATTTTGTTTGCTTATTGTAGCCTATGACTATCATTAAGTGTTGTACCTGATGATTCTTGACTCTTGACAAATGTATCTCTTCTTTTATGTATACTGAGAGTATTTGCACCAAGAAAAATTCCTTGTGTGTCCAACCACACTTGGCCAATAAAGAATTCTATTCCATTCTATTCTATTCCAAAACTCACTTAACAATTGCCTCACTTAGCAACAGAAAGTTGGGCTCAATTGTGGTGATAAGTCAAAGACTCCCTGTACTGCTCTTATGTCAAACCATGTGATGACATAAGTTTGACATAAACTTATCTTGGCTTAGTTTTTTATATAGTTCTGAGAATTAGTTTGGACATATATATAATGGTGCCTTTGAAGATAATTGAGCAAATTCAACTGTTGCAAAATATGACTGCTCAAATGCTGATGTGGTAAATAATTGGACCATGTGACTTCTAGATCCACAAGGTATTGGCTGTCACTATATTCTGAAGTTAGTTGAAAATGCTGGTTCTTATTTTTAAAGTCTTACCTTTATCAATTTCAATCTGATTTCCAGATTTGGAAATTTGAATTTCTAGATCATAGTACTGACAGAGTCTTGATCACCTCTGATGCATGATCTACATCAGAAGCCCAACTGCAGATCTTATTCTTGGTGGTTTTGCTAGGCATCTTAGCAATATGGTTACCTTCTTGGACCACCTGGATAGATTGTGGTAGGGGTGTCCTGCACACAGGTGAAGTTCTCAGATTTGAATTGCCTTTTTAATTATTTTTAGATTGTAATTTTCTGATATTTTTAGATATTTTTTGTCCCTTATTTAAGGAAGTGGGAAAAGCAGGAGTATAATTGTTCCTACTTCCTTTCTTCTTCAGGTTGCTATTGTGGCAGAATTTGATCCTGCTAGGATGGTGGCTGATACAGTGGCCTCTAAGGCACGGATGGGTATTGGAACTGAAGAAGAATTTATCCTACAGAAACCTCTGTTTGTGTTGCATACATTCAGTGATGAGCAGGTGTGTAGCTTGTGCAGCAGATTGGCATTCTTATGTAAATAGCCATGCATTAAGCCAAAACCAAGCATACTTCATCACAGTTTAGGGCAATCTGTGAAACCAAACATTGTTTGCATGAAAAGCTTGAAGCAAAAGAACAAGAAAAATGTGACTTCTCTGGCCTCCTTGGTAGAGTTCCAGAACTTGGAAGTAGACACCAAGAAAGCCCATTTTATGTGCTTCTGGAGTGGTAAGGCGCAAGTTGACATTTGAAATCACCAGTTGATTTTTACAGGAGAAGCCAGTGGTTCAGATCGTATTCAAAAATAGCATTTCTACTGATTCAAATCAAATTGTGATTGTTGCCACCTAAGACCAGTATACTGTACATACTAATTAATACAAATAAGACGAAACTTAGACTTTGATAGAGTAAATCAGTAAAAAGTATTCTAGAAGCATAAGGATTAAAGGTGTACATTGAAAAAAAATGTACAAAACAGGATAAGTGCAACATAATTAAAAAGCAGCTAAGAACATGAATCCGAAGGCATGAAATAGCTGAAATCAGCCTGAAATCTAGGGAAAGGGTTGTTTAATAAAAACACTAAGAATTACAGTAACTAATTTGAAATAGGAATTAACTTTTAAAAGTTAAGAATTAGAGTTTAAAAAATTGGGGAGATTAGAATAACTGGTTTCAATTACATCAAATTGTCTACCTAATACCAGAAGGGCAGCCATGTTCTTGATCCATACAGTTGATTCTAACTGTAGCAATTTATTACACGAGGCTTGTATTAACATCTTGTATTATCATTTTTATCCAGATAATGTCTGACACCCGAGTTCGTGTTGAGCTGGCCCTCCGAGATGCTGGACTTCATAGCACAGCTTATGCTCAAGAGCTCTTACCTAAAATCCCGCCACCTAAACTTCCAAGGAAAGACACGGTCTCCACAATTTTTAAAATATAGAGCTTTGCAACACAGCCAAATCCTTTATTTTTTTTTTTTTTTAAAAAAACTTTTCCTAACCAGTAAGAATGCATAAATAAACTATTATAATTCAAAAACTAAGATGGATACTGAGTTGATGGTGTTTTCTTTTCTTTTATATAGAAAATATACTGAAAATAGTGTATTGCCCAGCAGTTTTCAATGGACTATCTATTTCCCCCATCCACCCACATCCGCCCCCCAATCTTAAGCATTGCTGAATGGACTTCTTAGAACAATTTACTGAAGCTGCAGTCTAATTATTTTTAGTGGAAATCATCTTTCTATCTCTTTTTTTTATTTTTATTTTTGCCAGGTGCACACCTGCAAGAAATTACAACCTGTACTTGGCTATCCATATAACAATATGGGAATGTATATACTTATTTGCATCAAGACTAGAAAAGCAGTAGTTGGCCCTGAATTCAACTGGAATACCAGAATTCAGACCACAATCCTCTGCAGAGCTCACTGGCTAATTTTGAACCATCCATTGGGAGAGATTAACCCAAACTTTTATGTAAATCCATGAGGCACCTCTGGATGCCTTCCCGTTTCTGTTCCCAGTTGGACTCCTGCCTTCTTTTGTTTCCAAGTCTCTGGAAACCATCCTGCAATAGTTTTTAGACAACCAATTTTCTTAGATTCTTACTTTAAGAATTAATCCGTTCATACCAATTTACAACAGCTTGTTTTACCTGGGTAGTAATAGCCCACTTCATTTTCATGGCAAGTTCTATCACTTGATTTTTAATAATAATAAAAGCCCTCATTAATATGAGCTTCTCCAGCTGGATTATTATTATTATCATACGTGGAGAATGGAAACTTTCTTTACTTATGGAGACCAATATGATTCATCATGTTTACCACAAACCAGTCATTCAAAACAATTTGATTTTGCAAATGAACTTTGTAAAAAAAATTTAATTCATTCTCAGTGTTTTAGCAACAAGAGTCCTTAATAAAGTATGCAAAGTGAACTTGTAAACCATCTCAATTTGGAACATCAAAAGCATTTCCACTGTTTACGCCACCTGCATATGAAATATATGTAAACAAGGTACATCAAATCTGTAGTTTGCCAATTAGCTACAGTTCAAACAATTTGTTTCTTGGATTGGGGACTGGATAGCTGTTCCATTTTACCAAACTCCTATGTTTTATTTTCAAAGCCACCTCTTTTTTTTTAATAGGGGTCTTTGTGACAGCTATCTTTCTTGTGCAGTGTTTTTATATTTTGCCAACTTGCCCAACTAAAGAAAAATAATTTGTAGTTCTCAAGGCTTGCAGACTTCAAATTTTAGTCCCAGCCCTGCTATTTTCTCAGCGGATTCAGTAGTTGCAGAGAGATAAGGACTGCAAACCCCAGCAGGGCTTAATCATAGTTAAACAGACTTGATGACTGAAGAGAGTTTGTCCTGGTTTATGCTGACAGTAAGTCCCAGTAAACACCCCATTAACTCAATTGTTCATAGCTAATTTCTGACCTGTTAGATCTTCGTAATATAGGGGGGAAAGTCAAAGGGGTAGGATGGTATTGAAAGAAGGATGCTTTTTTGTTATGATTTTTAAGCTACAGTGGAAAATACATTTTACACACACGCACACACACACACACACACACACACACACGTACATGCTCTCATTGCTTAGGGTTTGGTACAGGCCACTTTATAAACATTTTCAGTGTGTTGTGCGTTTTGTCTTGGGTGAACTGGATATGTATGTGAAAATGAGGTGATTAGGAGAAAGACTCTTACAGAATCAGGAAAACTGCCAGCCTTGATTTAGTATCAAAATGTATGCATATGTAGAAAAACATATTCTGATGAAAGCAGAGACAAAGCGGATTTTTCTGAACAGTTCCAAATATCCAAATATAGGATCTAATCACTGTTGTTCTACTTAATTGTGTCTGAAATAGAATGTGGATTTTAAAGCAAAAGGTTTGGGCTTACTAGGGATTCCTAGCAACGCTAATGCCCGGAAGCAGTGAATAAACACTGACAAAATATTCTCAGCCAGCCAACATTATTCAGATTTCTATTGCTTTAATTCAGCAGAGATCAGAATAAAATGTCTGAAGCTCAGGAAGGGAAAGTGGATTTGGAGAAGTGACTTGCTGGCTCCAGTTAAAGTAGCATCTCTTTTTAGTTGTTTTTTTTTATCCCCCCATCTCATTGCATCGCTTTTTTTGTTTTCCACAAATGAGCTAATGAGTTAATAGACTAAGTAGGCATTCTGACTCTCGCCAGAAATGCTCTAGGACACTGGACAGCCAGACCGGATGTGCCATAAGTCAAAAGACTGGAGCTAATTGAACTAATTGAATGGCTGAGATATTTGCAAGTGGCATAATTTAGCATCCTATTTCCACGAACAAGAATGATGACCAGTCTGCTGATGGTATAACTTTTGCAACAGGTTGATTGGCATTTGCAGTCATCTTTTCAATATGTTAAGGGCTACTTTTTATGCTAAAATCTTCGCAAATTATTTTACCATAGAATGGCAGTGTGCCAGGAGTGGCTATGTGCCAGTTGTACTTTCTCAGCCTAACCTTATACAGTTCTTGTACTGGTCAAATAAGGAGAGCCAACCTGGGCAGTCAGGGAAAAGAATGAGTGAATGAAATGAAATGAATGCATGCATGCATGAATGAACAAACGAATGAATGAACTGCCGGCTGCCTGCAATTTGGCAGTTCGAATCTCACCAGGTTCAAGGTTGACTCAGCCTTCCATCCTTCCTAGGTCGGTAAAATGGGGACCCAGATTGTTGGGGGCAATAGGCTGACTCAGTAAACTGCTTAGAGAGGGCTATAAACTATAAAGCAATGTGAAGCAATATATAAGTCTACATGCTATTGCTATTATAACATATGTAAGAATTACATTTTTAATATTAAGAAGCCTGCTGAGATTCCTACAGGTGAAAGCTTCCTACCACCACCATCTTTGGACTTTGGAAATGTTTCTTTTCTTCTTTTCATAGGAAGGCACTCTTCTCTTTTGAAACATGGCTTTGCCTGACCACTTGATGGTATTTTAGGTCTTACAAATATTTAGCAATTTTCTAAAATGAATAAATGGTGGCAGGAGGTAATTTATGATGAATGTGGATAAGCTGCTAAAATATATTGTATGTTCTTGATAAATTTCATTCAGCCATGGAAGATGCCTGTATTCAAAACTTCATATCTGTACATCAAGGTTGAACATAAGCACTGTGCAATGAGAAAGTATCAATGTTAACTGTAACCAGGGGTGGGATTTTACCAGTTCGCACCTATTTGCTAGAACCGATTGTTAACATTCTAAGCAGTTCGGAGAACCGGTTGTTAGAAGAAATTACTGGCCTAATCCTGTAAGGAAGGCAGGAAGGAAACATTCTGGTGTTGCTTACAGAAACTGCCTCTCCGTTAACTCTTATTACATTCTTGGCAGGACTAGACTTCCTGTCTCAGGAACCACTCTGGAGTTTTTTTCCCCTCTTTTGCTGGTACTTTGCTTGTGTGGAGTGACCATTCAAAGTTACAATGGCACTGAAAAAAGTGACTTATGACCATTTTTCACACTTACGACTGTTGCAGCATCCCCACAGTCATGAGAGGCCAGGCGAGGAGATGGTGCCTCAATGTGAGTGATATTGAGTTGGCCACACCCAGCCAATAACATGCCCACCAAGCCATGCCCACCAACTAAGTCACGTCCACAGAACCGGTTGTTAAAAATTTTGAATCCCACCCCTGACTGTAACAATGAGTCTGTGTGAAGCTATTTTTGTTCCTTTATTCCTTCATAATCCTGTTTTTTTTTCTTATTTTGTCAATCATCTATCTGGCTTTGTACAGGCCTGTCCAACAACTGTGCAAGATCTATTATTATTTTCATGATGTTTGCAGTCTTCTTTATAAATAGGACTTGGGTCACTAACCATCTAGGTTAGGAGTCCCTAAACCCTGGCTGTGGACTAGCACCAGTCCAAGGCCTGCCAGGAATCAGGCCACACAAATGAGTAAAGCCCCATTTAAGCATTCACAAAAGGTCAAACGAGGTGCGAACCACATACATCCCCATCTGCAGAAAAAAATGCCCTCCATGGAACTGGTCCCTGGTGCCCAGAAGGTTAGGGACTCCTGATTTAGGTGACAGTAGAGGAATCTGGTACATGAACAGCAATGGAAAAGCAGTGAAATCATATTTGCATCCAGTCAGTTACATTTTTATAGATTTAAAATTGCAATTAATTCAACCCAAAATACTAGTTCATACCTGATGGGCACCCACACATTTTTCAGGAAAGAATTGGTGGGGTAATATAACTTATTAACTGTAAAATCATTAAATATTTCACATACCATAGCTGTTGTGTAAAATGTAACTTCTTAATCTTTAACAAAATATGTTCCTTTGAGATGATTGTGGATTAGAAGTAAGAAGATGTAGGGTTGAAGTACAGCCACCTAGGAAACAGATGGCAAAAGGCCAGATGGCTGGCTGGGATACAACAGAAGCATAAGGCAAGAGAGAAACAGCTTAATGGGAAGAAAGAAAGAAGGAGGTTTAATGAACACCATTGTCCAAGAAGGAGTTGAGGAACTGGCTTCTTTGTGCCTGAGTTAAAGTGATGCTGGCTGATTTGTGTTATTTAAGTCCAGCCAATGTACTTAAATTACAATATCCTAGATAATGTATGGACCCAAGCAATATAGTTAACAGATTAAACTGTGGTTTAGTGAACTATACATTAGCATTTTATGCAAACACCATGACAGTAGCACTTCTGGGATTAGGATGTAGCAAGAGTGATGCTGCCTATTTGTTTCTTATATGCCTTGCTTTCTGGCTGAGAAATCCTGAATGCTGTTTCAATTATTGCTGGTTGCCCAAAACTTCCATGGATACACATGTTGATGTCAAACATGGCTGTAGGGTTTAGGACTGTTTTTAAAAGACTAAACTCCCTAATGTTTATTTTCTGCAGATATTGGCTTCTTTACATTTTGGGCATGTTTGGGCAAGAAGCTTTCTTGTGGTTAACTGAATAATGGTTTGCTTAATTATAGGTTACTTAACCATGAGTTAACTAACTGGCCTGGGTTTGCACAATACACTGAAGTACATACAAACCATCCAAACAGAATTTCCACAGTTCATTAGGCTACCATATGTTTAGCCAGTTTATGGTTCAGTGTGTCACGCAAACCCATTTCTAATCTGGTATTTATTGATATTGGCAAGACCATTCAAATCCAAGAACAGCCCTACTGGATCAGGCCAAGATCAATCTGACTCCAGTATTTTGTTTCTTATATGCCAACAAAATACTTCTGTTGCCAACTCACTATAGCCAACTCAACGGAGGACAACTCACTATGGCCAACTTGCTGGTGGAACAACTTGCCGTGTGGCAATCAACCATTCAATTTAATTATTTGAAAAAATTGAAAACTTATTTTAATTTTTGTCATTCACATTTCATTTTGTCCCTTCTTTTGCATCTTTAATGATTCTATTCTACCATTTCCTCAATATTAGTGTAATTGTTATCCCATGGCAAGTTATCTCGTGGCAACTTGGCCATGGCAAGTTAGTAGTTGTGGCAAGTTATCCTAGACCATATGAAGCTAGATCTGGTTCCTCATCACCATTCCCCTCAGGTTCTTATTCAGACAGACAAGACTGTCTTCATGCTTGGAACCCATAGTATATTCGAGTAAATTTCGCAGTTAAAAAACCACTCTTGAAATACTTTTGCTTATGAAAACAAAACCCAAATGACAATATTTGGAATTACAGGTTTTGCTGGCACTGTTGAGTTAATGAGGCAGCACAGTGGTTTTCAGAGTGTAAAGTACATCTCACTCCTACCTAACCCTTTAGAAAGAAATTACATTCATGCACTCCATGAATTGTGATAGATGTTTAGTTCTTTGAAATCATTGTACGCAAATTAGACTTCATTGCCGCATGGCAAAAAGCTCATTACTACAATAATCTTTGACTTTAGCTTTGTAGGCTCCAAGGTCTAGCTTAAATGTCCAACAGAGGGGAAAATAGGTTTATTTCTGGTTCTAGAGTACATTTCCTTTTGGCCACTGAAGTATTATCAAAAGATTTAACCCTCTGGCAGGAACAAAGCTTAAGGCAATTCTACACATGCCCCTGAACAAATGACTTGAATGAGGCTCTCAAATTTTGCAACTGGGGAAAAAGATGAATCACAGAAATGAGCAAGCCTACCAAAAGTCCCAGTGAATATATTATCACTGTGCAACCTTGAAAGTGAAATGAAAAACTAGAGCCTTGCCTTCTGTTGAATCTATCTATGAGATTTAATTAAGTAATATTCATTTGTACGTATAAGAAATAGAAATTATATCCCACCTTTCTCCTAGACATTTCCTACTCAGACACAAAATCAAACGTTTAACCTCTGAAGGAAAATTGGTAGAACTGTGTCTAGGGCAGTATTTCTCAACCTTGGCAACTGTAGGATGTGTCGGACTTCAACTCACCCCATTCCTAAGAGGTCTGTAAGGGGCATGCATAAGTGCACAATCCTGCCTACCGTCCATTTATTCCTACCTATTTCCCGTATTCTTACCCATGTTTATACTTATACCTATTATCTTGTAAGTGATTGACAAATCAAATAAATAAATAAATAAACTCTATCCAGCATGGAATTCTGATTGTTGAAGTCCACACTTCTTAAAAGTTGCCAAGGTTGAGAAACACTGGCTACCCTTTCTAGGCTGCAAAAAATGGGATAACCACTAGATGGCAGCAAAGAAATACAGGAAACTCTCTATGCTACCATCTAAGGCTCATTTCTGCAGTCCAAGTAAGGTAGGCCTTGCTGTGATGTTTACGGTGAAAGAACAAGTAAGATAACTTTGCCAAATACTATTATTCTCTCAGCATTTCCGCATGAGGATTCTGCACCCATTCCAAAAACAGTCCAGACCTTTGTGACCCTATTGTGTAGGTGGTAGCTGAGTGTGCTTTATTGCTGGCTCACCTCCATTGTGTTTGAATCGAATTGCAGTGCTTTGAAATTCTGCCTTTGTGGGCAATCTTATTTCCCCATTGGCAGGAGCTCCTTCTTATTTCACTCCCTGCCTGTTTAGCTGAAGGCAACTATTACTTTCTCTCAATAGAATTTCAGTTTAGAATATATGTTAAGGGAACTCCCATTTCAAAACAGTCACTAGAGGGGGGAAAAGCCATTAGTAGCATTGCTATTCCCTCATAAACAGGAGGAGAAGACGGATACAATTCTTCAATTTCACTTCTGCTTGTTTCAAAAATATTCTGCTATATTCAACCCCCTCAATCCTGCCATTGTAGCCAACCATGTTTCAAGCTGCTGTAAAATATGCCTACTTGAAAAAAAAAAGCTGACAGGCTATCAGTCTTTGTAGTGGCTCTTAAATGGAAAAAGGAATCACACCTCTGCAGCTGAGTAAATGTTACTCACAGCAATCATAGTAAACTTTTGATTTAACAGACAAATGAGGCTAAAGGGAGTGTTCATTAAATCAGGATGTCTGTTAAATACAAATAAGGTTTTATGCATGTATATTTAATATGTTTTGTATAGCTTATGCATGAATAAAATGTTAAATGGAATTTTATGGGTGTTCAAAATGGCAAACCAGATTTTACATATGCTCAAAAACATGAAAAGTTTTCTCCATTGCACCCAAAGCCCATTAATCAAAAATCTATTAAGTTTACCCTATTTGTAGTTTTTGTCAAGCAGTCAAAAAAAACCAACAACCTATGTATGTAATTACAGTGTGTGTAAGAGAGCATGTATGAAAAGTACTTATTCACTTTGTTTCGCATTTACGTTGAATGAAGTGGTGTAAGGGAACATATTGCTACTCAGATGGTTGGGCACCGAAAATCTTTGTACTATCCTATTTGTTACATAACAGTAGATCAATGTTTTTCAACCATGGCTTTACAACTTTAAGTTGTATGGATTCAGGGATGGGATTCAAAAATCCCAACAACCAGTTCTCTGCCCAGTTGTTGGGTAGGCGTGGCCTACCGGAACTTGCGGGAGGGCCATTTTTCACCTTTCCCAGAGCCCAGAGGCTTCCCTCGGGCCTCTGGGAGGGCAAAAACAGCCTCCCCTGGGGTTCAGAGCCCCCCCCCCCGGAAGCCGAAAACAGGTCCATTTCCAGACTTCTGGAACTTCTGGGAGGGCTGTTTTTCGCCCTCCCAGAGCCTCCACGCAGACCCTGCACTTACCTGCATCCAAAATGGGCCATGTGGAGACTCCTGGGAGGGGCGGAGTAGGGTGGGTGGGGCCAGCCGTTTGGTTCAACTACCAATTCGGAGAACCAGATGTAAATTTAACATCCAGTTCGCCCGAACCAGCCTGAACCGGCTGAATCCCATCCCTGTATGGATAACAATTCCCAAAATTCTGTACATTGAAGTCCAGACAGCTTAAAGTAGTCAAGGTTGAAAAACACTGAGGTAGATGACTGTGTTCTGGTAGTCCCTGCCTGTACTCAGCATTTCAAGATTGGTCAAAGTTAAGATGATCATGGGTTAGCTTGAAATCGCTTTTCTGTTTCAAGGTTTGCACAGTTCATTGTGAAGTAGTAATTGGGGTTATGTTGTAAGATAGTAATTGTAAAATGTTGTAAATATTTATTAAACACATGATCATTAGTACAATACTTTCTTAAAACAGTTTCCCCCCCGTTTCTTTTATCTGTTATTTTACCACATGAACTAGCTGATTTTTTTACAGAAATTTTCAGTAGACTTATTGTGATATATGAAACAATGAATTATATAAATGTATTGTGAAATTATTACACTAAGGCGCACCTCCTCTCAAATAGCCACAAACTTAGGCCAAAATTGTGCTATACGATTTTTAACCTGTTAAAACATATCACATGAACATAGACATTACTTTTGCAAAATGTCCAGCCTGAAATGACTGATCAGTTTGGGATTTGAATGGAATGGAAGATCAGATCATTCTTTTCTCCCTGAGGCATTCAAAAACTAAAAGAAAAAGTACTACTTCAAAAATGTTGTAAATATTTATTATACACATGATCATTAGTACAATACTTTCTTAAAACAGTTTCCCCCCAGTTTCTTTTATCTGTTATTTTACCACATGAAC
Organism: Notechis scutatus; assembly: GCF_049901735.1. NCBI lineage: Eukaryota > Metazoa > Chordata > Lepidosauria > Squamata > Elapidae > Notechis > Notechis scutatus. The sequence continues at coordinate 197,917,367 of NC_142009.1, forward strand.
TAGCTGATTTTTTTACAGAAATTTTCAGTAGACTTATTGTGATATATGAAACAATGAATTATATAAATGTATTGTAAAATTATTAAGATGAGACAGTTCTCCGATCCAACTTAATACAGCTTTTCTTTAAGTACTATATACTTTATTTCATTTAGAAACGATTATGATTCTCCTTTCTTGGGTTTTGAGTAGCAGACAAATCTACAGTCAGAATTTGTCAGTAGCAGCATCTGATCACATTTCTGCATCTCTAATATACAGGATTTGCTGCTTCTGTCTCTCAGTTTGTCATGACAGAGCTCGTTACCTGATAGTTACTGAAATCAGCACCAGGATGCTCCTTCTTCAACTTGGATCATAGCATCACGTATCAGGAACATTTTCTGTGCTGCTTTGAGCTTGCCATACATTGACATCTTCTGCTTAAATATTTTAAGGCTGTTTGATCAATGCTTGGCAGGTGTCTAAAATAAAATGTTACCTACTGTGTTAGGAAATCACATTCTAATCTCATTTTGCAGCTATGCTGAGCCATAATACATGGGAATGGCAGATCTATTTTTGAATCAAGTGGCAATTGTCACCTGAGATATACAGTAAGAAGTAGCTTGACTCCCTCCTGCAGATATAGTGCTCATGACAATTAAGTCCCACCCAATTCAGGGGGATTCTTGGGTTAACATATTGATTTAGCTAGGATTAAGTCTGGCATTTTTCACTGATCATTATTTATATTGTCCAGTAAATGACATGGTATCATGAAGTTAACATTCAGTTAACATCTTTGTAGAATGAATAGGACTTGTGTGATGACCACTAAATGATCTCATACCATTAGCTAACAGTCTATAATAATTTCAAACTAAAATCATTATTAGGGTAGCTAAATTGAAACATGTTGGGCTTTAAATCACACCTTTTAAACACTTGGTGGCTTCATTCCTTTCTTTGCCTTTAGCTGGTACTTAACTAATATTAATTCTAGGTAGTTAATAATGCAGACAATTCTTCTGAAGGCAACAAGCATAATCCAGTATATTCTTGTAGGTAAAATGATGTATTCGGAATTAAAATTAGTTTTTCCTCTATTAAATTCAAAATATCAGTGGGATTGTTTTTCAATTCACTCTTTTTCTGTCCTTGTGCTTCATACAAAAACCCAACAGGATTAATGTACCTAACTTTCGTAATTCACATCCATGAATATTATGCTGTTCCAGGCTCACACATTCTGTAATACTTTAGACCAGGGGTCCCCAACCGCCGGTCCGCGGACCGTGCACGGTCCGCGGAACAAGTCTTACTGGGCGCTGGTTGCTGAGCGCCGCCATCTTTTTTGGTAAAGTGCTTCCGGTGAGCTTTTCCGGGTAGAAAGCTCACCGGAAGCACTTTTTCATCAAAAAGATGGCGGCATCACTTCCGGTGAGCTTTTCCGGTAAAGCCATTTCTACCCAAAAGCTCACCGAAGCGCTACACCGCCATCTTTTCGTCAAAAAAGATGGCGGCGCCCAGTTGATGCCGGTGCACCGGGCGCGGCGCCCAGCTGATGCCGGTACCGGGCGCGGCGTCAAAAGGTTGGGGATCACTGCTTTAGACTATTGCATTATCTAATAATTCCTTGTCATTAATCAGCCCAAGGCGTTTTTTGATCAATGTTGCAATCAGTTGCTGAGGTCGTCGCTGATACTCAGCTAGAACTTCATGGGAGGCTTTGATCTGATCTCCTTCAAGACGATTAAGGAGAGTCACACAGATTACTGCAGCTTGAAAGCAGGGGAAAACGGAGGGGAAAAAAGTCAACTTTGTTTTTATAACAGCTATGATCATAGTCAGTATAAATTTTACTGCAAGTGCTATAGTAGAATTTTACTAAACAACTTTCAAATTAAGGGATAACTGTTGTAGAACTACAGTATAAAAACACTGCTAGGCCTGCCAAATAGGTATTTACTGTACTTCAAAAGGAAAACCAAATCATTACATTGCTACCTTTTAAAACACCTGTATGGCTCTTAAAAACACATGTTGTTTTTACTCAGTTTAAAGCAGGTGCATAACTGGAGCCCCCAACAAATTCTTCAAAACTCAACAAAAATAATAAGAGTGTTGGTAGGGAAGTTTTAAAACCCCTCCAAGAGTTTGGAGGCTCCCATGGCAAGCTTTACTGCATCAACAGTATCTGTGATTGGAATGTTTTAAGAGACTAAAATAAACCATGGAGAAAAATAGTACTTAAACTTTCCCCATAAGTCACGTTCTTGGTCGGAACTGCCCATGTATATATATAAAAATATACAGTACTGTGAGAAATAAGAATAGATTTTATGAAAATAGAAATATCATGTATAATAAACACTATTGTTGAGTGTCCTAAGTTATTTGCCACAGTAGAGCAAGGGTGGGCAACTTTTGAGGGGTCAGCAGCTGCACTCAATATTTTTGGGGAGGAAAGGGTTTCAAAGTGGGTAGAACTGCACCATCCCATATGGGAATGAAAGTGGATCTGGAGGGGGTGCTTTGATTTGTAACTCTGAGGTGCTTAGTTTTAGTTCAGATTTTACACGATAGCTTTCCTCTAACTCAACTCAAAATGAAAGGATATTACTCTCTGTTTTCAGCAGCATTTTAAATGAAAACAGTTGTACACTGCCCTGAATGCCAGCACCAATGGAGAACCCTTTGCAGTTTCTAAAAAGATGAAACAAAATGCATAAACATATGCAAGCGCAGCACACACACAACACACACAGAGAGTGGAAACTTTTCTCAGGCTGACTTGAAAAGCTTTGGTTCTGCTAAGACTGCTATTTTTCCCATCCTCCATTGTCCATCCCACACAGTCCCCAAGAACCAATTTAAAACATCCCTGTCACCAGGAGCAGTTTTTGTCTGTAAAAGCATAGCTTTTGCACCTGCATTTTCAGCCCCCAAATTATTGTAGTTCTCCATCAAACCAAGCAGTAGAAATGGCATAAAATGCTGCTTAGCATTTGAGGTGTCAGCAATACAATTTTAGACAGCAGGCTGCTAGGACTGAATTGCCTTTCATGCCAAAGAGACCTCCTATTTTACAAAACTTAAATGGGAGTGATACTCAGGGGTATTGTGGGAAATACTGCAGAAACAGCTGGTTCCAAGCCCACTTTTCCAGTGTCACTTTGAGTTGGGGCCTAGACAGCTGACATCAAGCAAAGGAGAAAGGATCCAACATGCATACATACAATAGCAATAGCACTTAGAGTTATATACCACTTCTTCACAGTGCTTTACAGCCCTCTCTAAATGGGTTTACAGAGTCAGCATATTGGCCCCCTCCCAAACAATCTGGGTCATCATTTTACCAGCCTCGGAAAGGATGGAAGGCTGAGTCAATCTTATTTATTTTATTTTATTTTATTTATTTGATTTGCCAATTGTTTACAAGATAATAAGTATAAATGTATACATAGTTGTGAATACATGAAATGGTTACATACAAGAAAAATAAAAGAATAGGAGAAACAATAGGACAGGGACGGTAGGCACGTTGGTGCGCTTATGCACGCCCCTATCTTGACCCCTGTCAGGATCTAACTCCCTGGCAGCGAGCTGCATTTGTCTGCAATACTGCATGCTAATCACTGCTCCAGTAAGTATATATGTGGATGTCAATGCAGCACATTAACTCTGTCAATCTGATGGTTATATTGCAATTAAATAGCTGATGCCTTTGTAGGAGATTGAGAATGAGTCTCAGGTAAGAAATAGTAACACAGGACAGTGAAGTGAAAAAGTGGACAAGTGTTTGGCTTGGCTTACTGTGAGCTCAGCCATTATGATTTGTAAATTATGAATTTATGACTTAGCATATTGCCTGAACTCAGTTGCTCATGGCTTAATGAATCATCTAAGTGTAAGCCATGCTATTTTTCTTTTCTTCACCTTTTCTGAGAGTCTTCACAAAAGAAATGGAGAATGCCTCTAATGAGGTAGACTGAGGTAATTACCCCACCCAGTCTCCTTCTTTTCCGATGAAGCCTCAGTATATGAAGCTCCAGCACCAATCCAGCTATCTTTAGGATATACTGGCCATTTAGGTTGAAGAGTCTTACGCTCTCCATAGGAGACTTCTCATCACAGGAGGAAGGAGAGCAAAATGAAGCCCTACTAGAGAGTCCAGGTGATGAAGAATAGCATGAATCATAGAGCCGAACTGGGCCTCATTGGTCCCGATTCTAGTCCTGAAGAATTCTAAATTCTAAGCAGAGACTCTCGGTTGCCCAAGTAAAGAAACAGCACCTGCCTTAATGAGCATCATCTCCATACAGTGGAAGGAAAATCAGGCAAACAGAGAAGCTGCAGAGAGATTAGCCTTAGGCAGGATGATCTTCTCAGGTTGTTTTTTTAAGTAACTGGGCTCTGATAAACAGAGCTAATGAGTGCAGGATATTTCCAGTATTTAAGCCCTGCCTGAGGGTACTCAAATACTAGAATAATTTCTCTGACTTTGTGAACAAAGTTCCTCGGAGAACTTGGATTCCTCACCAGACTGGCTTTCTACTGCTTTATCCACCCAGTAATAAACTTTAGTTTATTGATCTCAGACAGGACTGGATTTGTAGGTGTGATTTCAGCTGTAAGCACCTCTGCCAATTTATGATCCTGGAGTAATAATAACTTTGTTAAAGCCATATGGGTTTGGTAAGGAAAACAAAATAGATTGAATAAAAATCAAATGCTTTATGCTGGATCACAACATTTCTTATGGGGTTTTTCTAATGTAGCAGTACAGCTAAAATATTATACAATATTATTTACTGTATAATATGTTATGTTTTAATAATATCTAGATTTTTTCTCTCTAGATATCTTTGCTCTAGTGATCATTTAGATATGATAGCTTTACTATGTACCTTTGTAAGTGCTTTATACAATGTGACCTAACACTGTATCTCCAGATTTGCAAAAGTATTGCAGTGTGTGGCTGAATTACACATGTAAAAACATAGTTTGTTCTTCAAATTATAAGTAGCAAGTGGACAACATATCTGATCCAAGGATGTGTGAATCAATACCTTTCAACTGGAACACTTTTTTTTCCTTTTCTGAATAGTGTAGCAAAACTAAACACTAGTAGTGCATCATTTTCCTCTTACAGCTTTTGGCAGCATCCAGAGAATTACAAAAAAAAGTACTGAAATCATTACTTTCACTTACCTGTTTTATTATGCCAGAAAGCAAATTTAAACTTGTTGAATTATTTTCTTATCAAATTACCAATTGGTAATGAGTAATACATATAATGAACCATATGTTAAAAAAAAAAACTTCGGACAGCGCTGGCTCTTCGGCTTTGTAATAGAGATGAGCACTGCCCCCTAGAGCTAAAAACGACTGGCACGTATGTGGGAGGGGAACCTTTACCTTAAACCAGAGAGATGACAAGGAGCTGACTGGGTGCAGAGGAGCCAGTAAGAAAGGCCATGAGAGTCTAAGTCATCAGAGGTGAGATTTTTGGAAGATTTTCTGTGGCTGAGCAACCTTGCCAAGGGAAAATTTGGACAGCACTGAGTATAACTATGTAGTTGAAAATGCACTGCCTCTTTAAGTAAGCTGCCAAGGTGCCTGAAGGCAATGCCGAAGAAGCTTCTGGACCTCAAGAGTTCACCCCTCTGAGTTACTATTGTGTAAGGTTACTATCTGTGTAAAATTGGCTGTATAACTAAAATGGTTATTTTCCTGCAAGTAATAGTGCACAGATGTTCTCAGCTTTGGTCCCTCATATGGGAAGATAAAGTCATGTTACCTGCTCATAAATAGAAATACCTCAGTTTGGCAGTAGGCTAGGTTGAAAGGCCTTAGATAGGAGATAGAAAAGGCCCCACTTGAGTCCCAGTGGCTGGGAAGACCGCAAAGAAGAGTTTCTTAAACTCAAAAGACTAGTCTCTCTCTCTCTCTCCTGAAACTAAAACAAAAAGCAGGACTACCCAGGGGAGGAGAACCTCCCAGAAGTCCAGGGGTGGGATTCAAATTTTTTAACAATCGGTTCTGTGGGCGTGGCTTGGTGGTCATGTGACTGGTGGACATGGCTTGGTGGTCACATTGGCTGGGCGTGGCCAACTCAATATCACTCACATCGAGGCACGAATCTCCTTGCCTGGCCTCTCATGACTGTGGGGATGCTACAACAGTCGTAAGTGTGAAAAGTGGTCATAAGTCACTTTTTTCAGTGCCATTCTAACTTTGAATGGTCACTCCACACAAGCAAAGTACCAGCAAAGGAGGGGGAAAAAACTCCAGAGAAGTTCCTGAGACAGGAAATCTAGTCCTGCCAAGAATGTAATAAGGGTTAACGGAGAGGCAGTTTCTGTAAGCAACACCAGAATGTTTCCTTCCTGCCTTCCTTACAGGATTAGGCCAGTAATTTCTTCTAACAACCGGTTCTCCGAACTGCTTAGAATGTTAACAACCGGTTCTAGCGAATAGATGCCAACTGGTAGAATCCCACCCCTGCAGAAGTCCTCTGACTTACCTTTCAGGCCACAAAGCCTGCACATCGCAGCAAATACTGTGGATTCCATTTCTATGTTTCTCACGCCGGCATTGTATGCTCTTTTTAAATACTCTAGCTTTTTTTCATTAGAGAAGCAGCACAAGGCTCCATCTAACCGTCCTTGGCCTTAAAAGGGAAAGGGAAAGAGGAAAATATCAGTGTGTTATGCTTTCGTGCAGCCTGACTTCCACAGCATTGGCTTTTGCAGAGAGAATGCTTTCTTCTGAAAGCCTAAAGGTAACTTTACTGACAGCCTACTTATATAAAAAAAGAAACTCCCATTAAAAAAAAATCAACTTTAATAACCCGCTGTTTGAAATACTAATAACTTATCCGCCACATAGTTTTTAACACTTCTGTAAAATGCGAGAAGTGACTGACAGAATAGAATACATAAAAAGAGGGAATGTAAAAAATGCCTTCAACGGTGAAGATAATAAATTAAGGCAAATGTGTTCTTTATCGCTCTGTGCTGAGGAAAGCTGCAGAAGCCAATAATGAAAGCAGCACTAGTCCTGCAGAAAAAGACACAGCGGCATATTTGAACCTCCTGCTGGAAGTTCTTTGTAAAGCAGAAAGCTCACAAAACACAACCTCCGGATGCTTTTACTACTTGCTGCCCTGAAAAAAAAATGTCACGCTTTACAATGGCTGGCATTTAATTGGGAGAAGGAAAAAAAAAAAACCAGGTTACTATAACACCTTCATTACTGTCCAAACCGCTTTCCATTTGGATAAGTGTCACCTAGCTAGCATGTCTAGGCAAATGGGTGCTTTTGTTGGTGATATTTAATTTTCATTTAATGTTGATTCTTCTTACTAGAGCGTCCAAATTCTCAGGGCCCCAAACACCAACTATTGGCCAGTCTCTCTCTGCAAGTTATTTGCATTACGTTTACCCCCCGCAGAGAAGGAAGGAGGGAACACCTGGATGGAAGAGGAAAACTCAGTTCCAAACACAACCCACATTTCTGTAAATCAGTCTGATTAACCCTAAATGGAACATTCTAGAAATCTGCATCTTTGAGTGTGATGAAGACTTCCTTATGGGATGAACATAGTTTGCAAATCAATCTCTTTAATTACTGCTTTAAACCAGTTGCTGATCTCTTTTTATCTCTTGGTGTTTTTTTTAACCCTACCCTGCAGCAGAACCAACCTATTACAAGCTATTCCATTGCAATTTTGTTTCTGTAGGTGAAGCCTCTAAACTGGCTTTCATGAGAGGTGGCCCAAACACAGATTGGCCAGCCACAGACTCCACAGATGATGACTTCTCTCCATTTCTTCTGTTTTATCCATTTTGCAAACAGCACTTAATTGTCTCCAGAGAAAAGGTCCTGGGGTATGAGAGGCACTAATGGGTACTTATGTAAATGCCAGACTTCTTGACATTTTTCTTAGGGGAAGGTAATTTGGGAAGCTATAATCCTGTCACAGAAGGTAGCTGGCATGTAATCCAGCTGTTAACATGATGATATGATGATTGACTGGAGGCTCTTTTATTTTAACTGTTTTCTATGAAATGCTTGCATCTTTTACTCAATGAACTGGCACTGTTGAGGATGCAAATCAAGAACATTTTAGAGTTTCTTAAATGTCATAAAGGAGATGGGAAGCTGGATTAATATTGCAGTGAATTAAAAATATAGCAAAAATACTAGGCATCGGTCCCTAGGATAAACAGCAGATGTGCTAATTTAAAAAAAAGTCATTTGAAGAATTTAAGAATCCTGAGATTTAAAAAAAAGGCTTTGCTTGGCATCTGAAGCAAAAAATGCCTTGCCTGCACTCCTATAGCTATATGAATCCCTGTAAAGTTTTTGGTTCATCTCTGAGAGTCTTCCAAAGTTGCCACTAAATAACACTATTTAATATGATGGCAGTGAAAGTTAGACTTTGAAGAAACAGGCTAGGAAGAATATTGATGGCTTTTTTAAAAAAAGCTTTGGTGTTGGAGAAGACTCCTGAGAATATCACAACACTTAGCAAAGAAAAAAATAAATAAACATATCAAAACAAATCAACGCAGAGTTCTCACTTGAGGCACAAACGACAGGCTGAAATCATTCTACTTCAGACACGTTATTTGAACACCGAGCTCTCTACAGAAAGTCTAAAGTTCTAATGCTGGGAAAGGCGAAGGAAGGAAGGGTAGGAAGTTAGCACCTACCCCTCTCCTAGAAAAATGAAATATCCTAGGAAATATTAAAAAGGCAGAATATTTCCCCTCAAAAGAGAAGTAGAACTCAGAAGCAGAAACTCACCTCAGAAGCAGAAGCTCACCCCCACCTTTGTTAATGGGCAGGCCATTAAGGCCTGGGCCAGAATATTCTACATAACAAAGCCCTCTACCCATCTCACCACCTGGCCTGGGAAGATTGCATCAGCCAGCACTCAGGTGAAACCATGTGGTCCAGACAGACAAAGCCTACAAAGTTAGCTAAGACCCCCGCCTCTGGGCGTCTGACAGCCAATGGAATACATTTCTTGCACGGGAATAGGAAACACTAAGGTGGGGTCCACCAGAGGGTGTATAAGGGTCTCTCAGCATCTTGGCTCACCCTTCTCTTTTCACCTTGAAGCATGTGATCATCCTTTTCACTTTGGAGCTCCAAGCCATGTGGGCCTGTCCACCATTAAACCATCTTTCCAAACAGCCTCCATGTTTCCAGTGTCTTTTTCCCCACTTGGAACTGAACCCAGAAGGATATTTCTCCCAACAGAAGGAAGGAAGGAAGGAAGGAAGGAAGGAAGGAAGGAAGGAAGGAAGGAAGGAAGGAAGGGAGGGAGGGCACAAGGACAACTGGCAACAAGGTGGGTGGACTCAGGTACAGTTGTTAAGTACACCATTGGAGGGGGTATGAAATGCCAGTCTGGGGACAGATTGTCATGGATTGATCTAGCTATGTGGTTTCTAACTTCAATCCATCCATCAATCAACATGGTACTCTAACAGTTGACAACAATGAGCTGGCACAAAATCAATGTGATGGAGGGGGAAATCATTGAATACACAACGAACATTTTAACTGTGTTGAATTAAATATTCTAAGTGCATCAAATTTAGTTTTTTATTTTTCCCATCCATTTTTTGGGGGGGAGGGGTCTGGCCTCTTCACTTATTAGACGACAGCTCTTAGACCACCATTCTCAAAAGCGCTGGTATAAATTATCAGTATTAAGGAATGTTAAAAGGTCCAATTCTGCAATATCTCTAGATTTACTGCTTTGCTGTCGCTGAAGTAATTTCCTTGATAGAAAAGTGGGTAAATGTGACAGATATCTCAGGTGACTTAGCTCTGAAATTCTTCAGGAAAAAAAATGTTCCACTTCTCTCTTACAACTTTATTCTCTACTTTCTAGTGACCATTTTAGGGTTTCAGTCAAGAAATGAAATAATAATTTTGTTTGGTTTTTGTTTTATTTTTTTGGTGTGGTAACTTGTCTTATTTATCAGTGAAACTCCATGGTGCAAAACTAAACTGAAGTTTAATTGTTGTAATTGTCTTTAAAATGACAAGACATATAATTAAAATAGAACCAAAGTATTGATGCAGAGTTGCATTTTTCTTTACTGGCTCTATATTTATTAACGAATCCTATAAAATGATAAAATGCTACCATTTTATTGCCCTCAAAATTAACAAAAGCTTATTTTTAAGAGCAACGGAAGATAGACCACTAAAAATGGGGATCCAATAATATTAGTGGGATAATTACCACTAATGATGAAGCCAAATGGATTAGGAAAGTTAAGATTATGCTTAATGATGCTTATTCCTGGTAAAATAATTGCAATCAATATTTTTACTTATCTGGAAGCAAGTTCCATTGAATTTAGTTCTGAGTACTATGGATATGGGAAGAGGTTTTAGCATCAAATTAAAATCAAATATCTTTATTACGGTCTTTGATCAGTCTTTACAATAAAAAAGAAAAGTAGTTTGATACAACAATTTGTTACTGGGAAAGGAGGAAAAACCAACAGGATAATAAAATAACATATCTAATTAAAAGTTTTGTGCAGTTATGTAACTTGGTGAAGGTATTTGGCCACCCGATATGTGAGTGTGAGATTAGCATCCCTTAAAAATAGTAAAAATAAAATGTATCAGTGTGTCCCACATGTCTGGAAATGATTGGGGTGATCAGAACACGTCTTGGGGCTTCATAAAAGGACACTGTATGAGGACATGATTGTGAGAGAGGTCAAGAGCAGCGTCTCTGGAAATCAGAGTGCCATGAAACCCTCCCAATAGCAGAACTGATGGGAGAGGAGGCTTTAGCATAAGCATATTTATTTACTTCAAATTCATTAAGGAAACAGAGATCAAAGTGATGCTTCCCCCAAACTGGCTAGCTACTATAAACTTTTCATATTTTCAATTTTCAGTTAAAAACATGTCACGAGGATGCTTGGATCACTGGACTTTCTTGTTTTTTTCCTTGAAAACATTTCATTTCTCATCCAAGAAGCTTCTTCAGTTTCAGCTTCATGAAGGAAAAGTGAAACATTTTCAAGGCAAAAAAAAACAAGGAAGTCCAGTTGCCTTTTGAAAAGCACTTTTGGGACAACCATGACCTGGATAATTGAGAATCTCCATAGCCACTTAAAATCATGCTTACCCTCATAAAAATCATACGTGCACATTGTATGGCCCATTAGTGTTGGGAAATCGTTTCTGCTGCATTTGAGTAACTCAGAAGCCAAGTCTTGGTCAAGCTCTGTGCTTCGTGTCACCACATGGTCTAGGATCACTTGCTCAAACTGGGGCTTGAAAAAGGAATCCACTGCCACATCTGTTATTACCACAGAGCCAGGCTCAACTCCTAAAAGTTGAAAATACACAGTGAATGAAGAAATATGAATGGGTAACTATGTCCCAGTAGATATTAGAATCTCTTACAGCAGATGGCATCCCTTAGTTTAGGGGTCCCCACCCATGGCCATGGACCAGCACAGCTGGAGGGGAGTGGTGGGTGAGTGAGAGAAACGTCATCTAGATTTGCATCCATTCCCCAGGACTAGCGTTACCGCCTCAGTTCCACATCAAGCATTAGATTCTCATAGGAGCATAAACCCTACTAGAAACTGTTCATGTGAAGGATCTAGGTTGCATCGTCCTTCTCCTCCAATCTGTAGAAACATTGTCTTCCACGAAACTGGTCCCTGATGCCCAAAAGGTTGGGACCACTGTTTTAGTTGATCTTGGCTATCCCTCAGAGGTAAGCAGTGTTAGATAGTACATGATGTAGGAAGTTACTAAGAAATCTTGAGGCTATAGACCAGACTAGGAAATTGAAAAAACCACCCTAAAAGGCAATGACAAGCAACTTCTGTATTATAGCCAAAGAAAAGAACATAGAGATGTCCATGGAGTCACCAGCCACTGAGTTTGACTCAACTCTTTACAATAGGTTTAGCTTGATCCTAGGAATCTGAATATAGCAAAACTGAATATTTTGGTTTAGAGAAAGGTGGAACTGACACCAGTAATAAGTCATTGGTTGTGTCTGCCTGACCTGGCTGATCCAAAGATCCTCTCCATCAGTCACTTATCTCAAGAAGATTGAGCTAAATGCATAAGATTTTGATGGCTCAATTAGTCAGCCAGCAGCCATTTTGCACTATTCTCGGCTGACATGAAGGCAGTTTAGTGGGTGATTCTTTTCTTCTCAATATTTTGTTGGAGCAAATAACTAAAACATGCTCCATAAAAACAAATAAGCCCCCACCCCCATTTATGCCCTGGTCAAACCTGGTGGTGACACAGGCATACTGAAACAAATGCAGAAATGGAAGTCTTAATCATAGATAGTTGAGTGGACACTTAATTGAGAGGCAAATAATCACCATAACACAGGGAGTTAGTTGAGGTACTTAGGTTAACACCAAAGAAATCTAGGTTTTGAACTTCTCAAAACACAGTAACCTTCCCTCTTGACTCAGGGTGAATGAGGGCAATACATATTCTATCAACTAAAGTCTGTTTTAAATTTTGATTATATTTCATTTTATTTAGTTATTTATTAAATTTACATGAGCCATGGTAGTGCAGTGATATTGCAGGCTAATTCTGCTGACTGCCGGCTGACTGCAATTTGGCAGCTCAAATCCCACCAGGCTCAAGGTTGACTCAGCCTTCCATCCTTCCAAGGTGGGTAAACTGAGGAGCCAGATTGTTGGGAGCAATAGATTGACTCTGTAAACTGCATAGAGCAGGGGTCCCCAATCCCCAAGCCATAGCCCAATACTGGGCTATGGCCTATTTGGAACCAGGTCGCTTGAGTGGTGGGCCGGCTCACACACGCATGCAGCTCCACTCGCACACGCAGCATGCACATGAGTGGAGGTGCATGAACAGGTGCTCCAGCCTGCCCAGTTCCCTTTTCCCTCCACCCAGCCAGGCCACCAAGCTGTAACGGTTGGGGACCACTGGCTTAGAAAGCGTTGTAAAACACTGTGAAGGGTATATAAGTGCTATTGCTATTGCTACCCAGTGGTGGGGTTCAAATTTTGTACTACCAGTTCTCTGGGCGTGGCTTGGTGGGAGTGTCAGGGGAAGGATACTGTGAAATATCCAGTCAGAGGTGGTATTTGCCGGTTCTCTGAAATACTCAAAATTTCCGCTACCGATTCTCCAGAACTGGTCAGAACCTGCTGAATACCACCTCTGATGTTACCCATCTCACTCTGCAAAGTGACTGTTAAATTTAGGATTCTGTTCATGCTCAATCTATAGATATGTTCTATAAGCCTGTATGTATGTGTGTACAGTATGTATGAAGGGGCACAGTGGCCTAGTGTTTAACGTGGTGGGCTTGCCAACCCAGAAGGCTGGCAGTTCAAAACCCAAACATTGTGTGATTGGGTGAGCCCTCATTCTTGCCCCATTTCCTGCCTACCTATCATTTTGAAAGCATGCAAACGTGAGTAGATAAATAGGTACCATTTCAGAAAGTAAAAATGTTTCAGAACCAGAAGGTGACTATACAGAAAACAATACTTCCATCAAGAGACACTGAGCATCAGCTTCTGATGCCATATATTTTTCAGATGAACAAATGGTCACAAGCCACGGTCATCCCCATCTTCAGAAAGGGAGACCCCAGCCTAGTTGAAAATTACAGATTACAAATTACCAATATCTTTGTGCTGCGTCACTTGTAAAGTCATGGAATCAATTATTAACCAATCCATCATTCTCCACTTAGAAACAAACAACCGACTCTCTAATAAACAATTTGGTTTTAGGAAAAAACTATCATGTAATCTGCAACACTTACACTGCAAAAACATATGGACTACACAATTTGATCAGGGCAAAGCAATAGACACAATCTACATAGATTTCTGTAAAGCCTTTGATTCAGTGGTACACGACAAACTACTCCTAAAACTAAAATCTTACGGTATCTCTGGACACGTGCATAACTGGATAGAAGCATTCCTGTCAAACAGACAACAAATGGTAAAAATTGGGAGCGTCCTATCAAATTCAACAGTGGTATCCCCCAAGGCAGTGTTCTAGGACCAACTCTTTTCATACTCTACATAAATGACCTCTGTGATCATATCAAGAGCAACTGCGTTCTCTTTGCTGATGATGTAAAGCTATTCAACACCACAGACAATACTGCTACCCTTCAAAAAGACCTTGACTATGTATCAGAATGGTCAAACAAATGGCAACTTCAAATCTCAACAAATAAATACTCTGTCCTACATATTGGCAAAAAAAATCAGAAAATAAAATACAGGCTGAATAGTCCAGACCATGTTGATGATCCAAACTCTGTCAAGGATCTTGGAATATTCATCTCAAATGACCTAAGTGCTAGAGCCCACTGTAACTACATAGCCAAAAAGGCGTTAAGAGTTGTTAACCTAATCTTATGTAGCTTTTTCTCTGGTAATATTACACTGCTAACTGGAGCATACAAAACATTTGCTAGACCAATACTCGAATACAGCTCATCAGTCTGGAACCCACATTATGTATCTGATATTAACACAGTTGAGAAAGTCCAGAAATATTTCACAAGAAGAGTTCTCCACTCCTTTACTTGTTGCAGAATACCTTATGCCACCAGACTCGAAATTCTAGACCTAGAAAACCTAGAACTACGCCACCTTTGGTCTGATCTAAGTATAGTATATCAAATCATACGTTGCAATGTCCTACCTGTTAATGAATACTTCAGCTTCAACCATAACAACACAAGAGCAAACAATAGATACAAACTCAAGGTTAATCGCACCGAACTTGATTGCAGGAAATACGACTTCAGCAACAGAGTGGTCAATGTCTGGAATACTCTACCTGGCTCTGTGGTTTTTTCCCCAAACCTCAAAAACTTTAACTTTAGACTGTCTACCATTGACCTCACCCCTTTCATAAGAGGTCTGTAGGGGGCGTGCATAAGCGCACCAACGCGCCTACCGTCCCTGTCCTATTGTTTCTTTTATATATTTTTCTTATATGTATCCATGTATTCATAGCTATGTTTTTACTTATATCTATTATCTTGTAAGCAATTGACAAACAAACAAACAAACAAACAAATAAATAATATAAATAAATAAGTAAATAAATAAATAAATATTCCTTGATAGAACTCATAAAGGCAGTCATGACTATGGAAGCATCTTCAGACAATGCTGGCTCACTTGGCTAAGAATATATATATTCTATATCTATATGTTATTTTAAATGTTAGAAATATGACATATGTTATATGTTTGTCCACAATCATAGTGGGCTAACAGGCTTTAGATTAAAGTATCGTCCTCCAGCACCTGTTTAGTCTGTCATGAGAACCAACATAAGAAAGGAAATTAACGGTCTCAGTTTAGTCTGGTGAGCAGGTGATCAGATTCTTTAAAACAGAGAAAATTCATTTATGTATTTAAGATAATCTTTTGAGACATAGAAGCTCTTTTCACTCATTCTGAAAGCACATAAAGCTTTTCTTTTGATTAAAATTAATAGGCTGCTTGCAGTTGAACAAGTATGAAGAGAAGTCCATATTTTAAAGTGCAGGAATTTAATATGTTATAAATGCGATTGCAAAATACTCTTTTATGGTACGGTATTATATTTCTTTGTTCCAGTTAGTGCTGTTCTTATATAGATCCCAAGGAAAATTTATTTTGAATGACTTTAATTTAGAAAGGACATCAAGCCCCATATTTTCAGAGTGATGTTATCTCAGCCAAATACACATTTGTGATCTCTCTGTGTATAGCTTTGCTGCCTGGATTTTGTTGACTTGAAATGTATATTAAAACATGTTGAAAAATTCTCATCAAGATCTGACCTTTTCTGAGCTGTTTTTCATCTGCATCCCCTATACCTGGCAGCAGCAAAACTCTTGGCTTACCTAATCCTCCCGAGGTACCGATGCGGATAATGGTAACATCACAGCATTTTGCATGGTGTAGCAATTTGATTAGTTCATGAAGCATGATAGAAATGGAGGGAATACCCATCCCATGCTGTCAGGAGACGAGAAAAAGAAAGAAGAATTTGATACTTTCTCAACAAAACCAACCTGAACTTATACAGGCTGTTTCATAGAAAAATGCATCCAAAATATTGGTGCACAATTAAAGTCTACAATGGAAACACACGATGCATGATCTAACAAAAGCTAAGAGCTCTTAACTTAGCCTTCCCTTATTAAAATCAAATTATAGGAGTTCATTTATAGGAGTTCATATAGGAGTTCATTCTTTAAAATACGGCTTGGTTCATATATAGTGCTAAGCAACAGTGGCTCGATGCATAGCTTCAATAATTAAAATATGGCTTAGCTGCAGGAATCGAGTTGCTATAGAAGAAAGCAGAATTCCATATGCAGAAGATAAATATATGTATGTGTTTGTGTGTGTGTGCATATATGCATTATACACATTATATACATTTTATAGATAGGATAGATAGATGATAGATAAATAGAGATAGAGATAGATAGAGATATAGAGATATAAATATAGATATAGTATGTATAGATATAACAGAACCTAGTGGTAGCCATTCTGCATGCCACCTAAATTAACACAGGATTCAAGAATGCTTTGTTGGGTTGTTATGCATCCTTCTTCAATACAGGTGCCTTATAGAGGCTTGAAGCCCCATAATTCTTTGCAATGGCCATATTGCTTCAGGAATCTGAGTGGTGGGATTCCATTTTTTTGCTACCGGTTCTGTGGGCGTGGCTTGGTGGGCATGGCAGGGGAAGGATAACTAATAAAACTCCAGTCAGAGCTGGTATTTGCCGATTTTCTGAACTACTTAAAATTTCCGTTACCGGTTCTCCAGAACTGGTCAGAACCTGCCAAATGCCACCTCTGTTCTGAGTTGAAGTCCATTCATCTATATAATTTGAGAAGTCGGATGTTCCTTGTAGATGGTAACACAGCACTAACATTCATTAACATCAAGACTTTCCATAAAATATCTTTGCTTTGTCCAATAGGATGTAAGCACAAATCTTGACCTTATGGACTGGGTTACTGCTGACTTAAACAAATATACACACACACCCTCTGTTAATAAGGAAACATGTAGGCTTTACAAAGTTAGTATACAGTAGTAACCCAAGTCAGATAATATGGTTCAGAGAGGAGACTAGTATAAATCACCATCTTGTCTTCAATGCTGCAACAACCCCCCCTTTTGACTTATGAGTTGGATTTTTGTTTCTGGCCTATTAATCTTAACGGTCTCTTCTCTCCCAGAAATATAAGCAGGCAATTTCTTTGGAAAGCTTAAACATCTGTTACATCCCACGTGTTTGACGAGCAGGAAAATAATTAATAGAAATAGCAAGAACAAACCAAGGCAATTTTTGGCATACTAAAAATTACAAGGAGTGGCAATTTTGAATATTTGAACCATTAGATTGGCAATAATCGCCCAAGGAGTAGGTGAAGGAAGAGGAAAATGGGCAATTGCTAGTAAATTAATTATTAAAGTGAATAAAGATGGAGTTGAACGTGTTTTCAAATGTGGAAGAAAGGGGTCACTGGGATGATTTAGGCCTTAGATTTTGACCTATTTAAAGATTATTAAATTACACCATTTCCCAGGGTGCAAAAGCTTCACTGAACATAAGGCTGCATAATGTAAGGTAGTGAAATTAGGGCCACTACCTGTGCTTTGGAAAAGCAACTACGGCCAGGCAGAAATGCTTCCCTGGCACTTCTATCATGCTTTCAGGCAGGCTCTCATACTCCCAGGCATCCATGCCAACTGCCTGTGCTAACTGGGCCGTTTTCAAGGAATGACTGACTTCCAGAGACATCCTCACCCACCCAAAACTTGGAGCTTACAAAGGCTAATGCTAAAGCAGAGTGGGAAAAGAGGTAGGTGTGTCAGAAAAGATGAAAGCAAAGCGCCTACAGACGGGGAAGTGGAGGTGATGCCTGCAGGTTGACAGCTAGTACAAGCAAGCAAAAGGACTTTCATTCAACTACGAGGATCATAAGCTAAAGCAGGGGTGTCCAACCTTGGCAACTTTAAGCCTTGTGGACTTCAACTCCCAGAATTCCCCAGCCCACACAGCCAGCTGGGGAATTCTGGGAGTTGAAGTCCATAAGGCTTAATGTTGCCAAGGTTGAAACACCCCTGAGCTACAGTGAACAGCATAGCTTGGTAGGAGTCCAGTTTGGACCTTTCCCTGGAGCTTGGCAGCAACTAGAACAGGAGCGACCACACTGAAGCAACACCTCATCCCAATTAGTGCAAGATGTTTGGAAAAAACCAAAAGGTTGTATGCTTCTTTAAAGACTTTGAGACATTAGTTTGATCTGAAAATTAAAAGACAAGTATTAAGGGACTGAGTATTAAAGACCTATTTACGTGACAATATCCTCTTGCAAAGCCTAGAAAGGCAGAGTTAACCCAGAGCAACAGCCTGTTGCTGGGGAAGATGTGAGTGACAATGAAATGTTTTGTATAGATTTGCTATGCTGTGGTGTGTCAGATCCTGGGAGAGCAAAGAACCCCACATATAAGAAAGCGTAAGAAGTTTGTAAAAATAACACTTTGTGGAAAATGGGAAGAGAGTATATATAGTTACATCAAGTCATAGTTAGGCCTGGGTGTTATTTGGGAGTCATCCTGACACTTGTGACATCACTCAGGCCTGCAGCTCTACAATGGAGCTGGAAATCAGGGGTGTCAAACTGGTGGCCTGCGGACCAGGTGTGTCACACGCAGACCCCGGCTCCCCCAGCTCAGTAAAGACAAAAAATGTCGTGATACATCACGATATGTCATGTGATGTGATCAAGTTGGACACCCGTGAGCTGGATGGTGGACAATTGACAACTGGCAAGATGAAGATGCTTCACACTGCCTGAAAAAGATAAATAAACAAGAAACTCACAAGCACAATATGGTCACCAATTTAAAGTGCTTTAAAAATGGTCCAGACAACATTAATGAAGGCTCTAGTGATCGATGGCCATTAATTATGAAGGTTATAGCATTAGAGGAAGTATGCTGAGGGCAGGAGAAGAAATAATGGATGAAAACTTATCAAGGACAGAACCAACCTAGAACTAAGGAGAATTTTTCTGACAGTGAGAACAATTAACTAGTAGAATAGCTTATCCAGAGGTTGTGGGTGCTTCATCACTGGAAGTTTTTAAGACGAGACCGGACAACCATTTGTTGCCTTGAGCAGGGGTTTGGACCTCCAATGTCCCTTCCAATTATTATTTTGTATTCTGTAGTCTGTCTTTTCTGAAGTTTTCAAATATAATCCAGTAGAGCTCTTCTTATCATTTTCATGATATATATATATTTTTAAATAAATGTGGTTTGGATTATGTTGCATTTTTTATAGCATTATTTAAACTATTCTTTTATCTGGTTCCTACCACACACTAAGCAACAGTATAGTTGGAATGTTTCCTTAGCATATGATGTGAACCACCAATTTTGGCTTGCAAATTACCGTTTGTGGCTTGGTATATAATCTAAACCTGCCAATTGGGGTTTATTTGATAAAACCAAGTTGAAAAAGTCATGGTTCCATGCAAACTTGTAATACCTTCAATATCCTTGAAAGAAATTATGTAAAAAAAAAAAAAATCTTCCAGATCTGGGCTGCAAAAAATCCAGGTGACCACAGATGGCAGTCAAAAGTTATTTCAAGAAGTCAAGGAGAAAAGAATAGAAATTAAAAAGTGAAACTTAGTGTAGAAGTATAGAATAAATGAAGGATGGAAAAATGAAACTTAAGTGTAGAAGTATAGAATAAATGAAGGATGGAAATATAGGTAATCCTCACTTATGGACCGTAACTGGGACTGGCTACTCCACTGGCTAATTGACACGATTATAAAGTGAAACATCCCATGACCATGACCAACTTACCGATGCTTTTCTCAAGCATTTGGGAGGGCGAAAATGGCCTTCCCATGCTCCAGAGGCTCTGTGGAAGCCAGAAACGGGCCCATTTCTGACCTTTCTGAACTTCCGGGAGACCTGTTTTTCGCCCTCCCCGAGCCTCCGCGTGCGCCCTGCACTTACCAGCATCCAAAATGAGCTGTGTGGGAACTCCTGCGGGTGGGGGCGAGTGGGTGGGGCCAGTCAGGAGTGGGATTTGGGGGTTCTCCAAACTGCACAGAATCTTTGCTAGGGGCTCTCCCAAACTCCTGCAAACTCCCAGCAGCCAACGCCTCCTTGCACTACTTGTTTGCTCCCTTCCCACTAATTCTGTTCCTCTGTTTAAGTCAGGGGATATCTCAGAAAAGATGACCTAGCAAGTCACAGGTTTTCTAATAGCCTATAATAAAATAGACAACACGAGTCACAGCTAGAGAGTAGTATTATCTTCGGAGCAGAATGAAGAACGTATCAGGATGTATAAGAAAGTCTAAAAGAATTTTGGCACAGCCATAAAATAGCTAACTAATGAGAAGCAGTGCATTTGGAATGGTATTGCTGTAATCTGTAACTGTAAGGGATAGGTTAGGAGAGAGATAAAGGTCAGGTTGAAGAATGTGGCTGGAACAACGGTGATGAGGAACCAGAAGATCAAGTCTTGGAAATGTGAAAATAGAAAGGATGGAGAGAATAAGGATCGAAGGTCTGGGCATAAATAGTATATCTGAGAAAAGAAAAGAGAAATAGGGTACTTACAGTAAGATAGATAAGTGCAAGTAATTAGAAACAGGGTATAAGAAATGGCAAATGCACAATAAATGAAAGAACATAAAACTCTTCAGACTAAGAAACAAAATTTATTTTTGTAGTGCACTTTGATACTAAGCTCTCATTTCTTCAATGACCATCAGTCTCTGTATCTCATCCAAATCCATCCCATCCCAAAATCTATCACATGTGTGTTTTATATCCAAATATATTTTATTTTTTATATTGTCTCTTCCCTTCAAAATATTTTAGAGTCCACAATGATCTGAGAATCAGTGTCTACACTAGATAATTTAACAGTCAAGCTGAAACTAAGTTAATCAACTAAAATGAGCAAACTTCCTCAAACAATTTACCTAGACCTAATCCACAAATCAAAGGATAAGGTTGACAAATACAAAGTTAATTAAATTAGGTCTCCCAGAAGAACTGCATGTTCACAAGAATAAACACACACACACACACACACACACACACACACCTCAAATGTCACTCTAGAATCAGCACGTGACACTCTGGACAAGCTCCCCCTATACAAATTTGCTGCTGTGCCCCATTTCTCTGCAGCCTGCCCCTAAATGCAAACTGTTTTGCTTTTAGGAATAGATATTTCTTCTTTCCTCACAGGTGTCTAGGTCTCATTTTTATTTACTCTTGCACAGCCCTGGCTCGAGTTGGAACCCCAAATTATTCTTCTGACACAGGGCTCTACAAATTCAGCTGCAAATTCAGCTTGGGGGATTAGATCACCCCTGCATTTTATTTTTTTCCCCCTTTTGGCAGGACAAGTCCATCTCTCTATCTCAGGGGTGTCAAACTCAGGGCCCTCAGGCTGAATGTGTCACACGCTGGCCACCCCCACCCCCAGTTAATAGAAGGGGAAAAAAGTTGTGATACATCACATGATACGACAATGTGTCATCACGAGTTTGACACCCCTGCTCTGTGTTTCCTTTCCCCATACTCTGTTGGCTGAATTGTGGTGTGTCTGAAATGCATGGAAAACTGGGCTTTTGTGAATCAACTGGATTTGTTCCAGATATAATTTTTGTTAGGTTCAAAGATGGCATAGTGCGACCTGAATTTCAAAGGCAAAAATATTCAAATAACATCAAATTTCAATAGTGGGGGAAAAAAATCCATAGACCATAATAGGGAAGCATCAAAACATCTGCAGCTGCTTCTTCTTTTTTTAATCGGGATGGGATGAAAATAGCAAAGGAGTTTTAGCTGTTTTTGAATCTTCCAGGGTTTTACTGCAATCTTTTGCTGAAAAACATTCTCCTTATTAAGGGATTCTCTCTTTCTAAGGGAGGAATGAGAGGAATGAGGAAAGGACAGCAGAACTATCTCCAAATTATCTAGCAAATGTCCTCTAGAGGAGTGGTCCAGAAAAAAAATTACAAAAACAATGTCCTACTTAGATTTAAAATGAAAGCCTTTGAAAACAGTATAAAAAGTAAGAACTTGACTCTCCATTTTTACTGTCATGTGGCAATAACATGACTTACCTTTATGCAGTATTACAACTTTGCTTTCTCTAAACTCTGAGGGGTTTTGGGAGGGGGGAGGGAGGAGAGGACAGGAAAGTTGACATAAATGGCTCAGGGGTGGGCTTCAAAAATTTTAGCAACAGGTTCTCTGCCGGGTTGCTGGGTGAGCATGGCCATGATGGGTGTAGCCTAGTCAACCTCCTGCACCACACCCAGGGGGGAATGTTTTTGCCCTTCCCGGGCTCCGGTGCTTTGCTCGAGCCTCGGGGAGGGTGAAAATGGCCTTCCTGGGCTCTGGAGGCTCTCTGGAAGCTGGAAATGGGCCCATATCCGGCCTTCCTGAACTTCTGGGAAGTTTTTCATCTTCCCTGAGCCTCCATGCATGCCCTGCACTTACCTGTATCCAAAATGGGCTGCGTGGGGACTTTGGGGAGGGGCAGGGTAAGCGGGGCCAGCCAGGAGTGGGATTTGGGGGTTCTTCGAACTGCACAGAATCTTAGCTAAGGGCTCTCCCAAATCCCTGCAAACCTCCAGCAGCCCACCAGGGGTGGGATTCTACCAGTTTGCACCTATTCGTTAGAACCGGTTGTTAACATTCTAAGCAGTTTGGAGAACTGGTTGTTAGAAGAAATTACTGGCCTAATCCTGTAAGGAAGACAGGAAGGAAACATTCTGGTATTGCTTACAGAAACTGTCTCTCCGTTAACCCTTATTACATTCTTGGCAGGATTAGACTTCCTGTCTCTGGAACTTCTCTGGAGTTTTTTCCCCCTCCATTGCTGGTACTTTGCTTGTGTGGAGTCACCATTCAAAGTTACAATGGCACTGAATAAAGTGACTTATGACCATTTTTCACACTTATGACTGTTGCAGCATCCCCAAAGTCATGAGAGGCCAGGTGAGGAGATGCATGCCTCGATGTGATATTGAGTTGGCCACACCCAGCCAATAACATGTCCACCCAGTCACATGACCACCAAGCCACACCCACCACCTAAGCCACGCCCACAGAACAGGTTGTTAAAAACTTTGAATCCCACCCCTGCAGCCCAACCCTGAAATGGTTGCCAAGCTTGACCTGTGTAAGGAAGGATCTTCTCATTGGCAAGTCTTACCTTCTCCTGGAAATGCCCCAGGTATGCCAGTGTTGTACCTGGCTGGCAATTCTCACTGTGGTATGAAAGGTGGTAAAAGAAGCCAGGCACAGTGAAATACAAGCAGACCACAGTGAAAGAAGCCACTATTATGTGTACAGTATGCACCAAACTCATCATCAGGCAAGATCCAACACTGGGATTCATGATTAGTCTTAGGTTCTTTAATAAAAACTAGCAGTTCATCCACATTTGTTTCCAACACTGAGCCATGCTTTGACTGGCTGTCTGCTGGTGTGGGAGTTCAGGCTAGTTCTCCCCAACGGTCCCACTTATAAGCTTGCTGGAGTGGGAGGGTAGGTTCTGTATCTCCATGGCTTCCTAACAAAAGCAATATATTCAGCTTTCCAGCTTTCTGCTTTAGCCCCTTAAGGGATAAACTGAGATTATACAACATGGCCCTGGGCACTCTTGCTGACATGCAAGTGAGGTAGAAAGAGTGGAAAATGTAAAGGATTGAAGGTGCTTCTGGTTCAATGAAGTGATGCCATGGTCGGTTAAACCATGGCCTAAAAAGTTGTTCCTTGAGCCCCAGCATCGATCTTTCTTTCTTTTTTTTAAATCTGGTTCTTCCTCTGAAAAGTCTTAGACATACATTAAAGAACAAAGAGTATGCTGGAATGGTCGGATATACTGTATACTATTAAGAGGAGTTCCCAGGATTCCGCATGAGGTACTTACGCTGATGGAGAGCACTGGGCCCACCTTATACATGGAGTAACGGTCAGTCCCAGCACAAATGTTTTCCAAGTCATTGTCCTCTCCTTCGTGTCCAAGTTCTTTCTGCATGAACTGAGCAAAAGCCTTCATTCTGTTGGGGCTTCCTCCCACGCAGACAAACTGCAAAAGGACGACAAGGGTTATCAGCCACAGCAACAACAACGCTGCATCTACTGCCGCTAAGCTGTCAGAATGGTTTTGTGCATTTTTTTTTTAAATATCCCAAAGGATATAAAAATCCTACTTGAAAGCATGAACTAAAAGATGGTCCTGACCTGCTTGAGCCATAATGGGGACACAAGAGGTCCCCATTCGTCAGGATCTGATCAGGATAATCTTATGGAATTTAATCATTGTGCGACTTAAGGAGCAGAATGTAAGAACCTGGTTTTATTCTTGTCATGATATCGGTAGACTGAAATCAGGGATGAGTAATTTGGATGAGGGTTTTATTTATTTAGTGAATGGCACGTGTTAGCCAGGGGCCTCTGTGACAGGAAATTTTTTCGGGCGGTGTTATCTTTACCCGTGGAGTGCTTGAATGCTTGTAGGCAATCGGGGCGGGGGGCCCTCTTTTCTTGTCCCTCCATGGTTTATTCACTCATGGGAATCGAGCTGCTGAGCTGTCGGCCTCAGCGGTGCACAGACCCAGTGTCTTACCACTTCTTTCACTCTGGCCCCTCTGGGAAGGGTAAGCCTTCTTTATTTACTTCAGCCAAAAACACTGTTTTAGAAAATAAAGAAGGCTGGGTGAGGGTAAGCCGCCTTTATTTTTTAAAACAGTGTTTTTGGCTCAAGTATTGCCACAAATGGCCGTTTTTACATTTCCAACCAGAGATTCAGTGTACAGATTTTAAAACTAATTTAGTATTTTTCTTATCCCACCTTTGTTATTTTTAGAAATTACCTCTTCTTTTCCCATAACAATAACCCTGTGAGATGGGCTGGGCTGAAAGAGAGTGCCTGGCCCAAGGTCACCCAGCCAGTTAGAACTCACAGTCTCCTGGTTTCTAGCCTGGTACCTTCACCACTAGACCAAACTGGCCATGCAAAGTAATCATATGGCCAATCGATACCATTTTGATTATTGTATACCACCTAGAGTTCCTTCTGTGAGACAGGTAACCATATAAATGTGATTAATAAATAATAAATACATTTTATGACTGAATTTCTGCGATGTAAATTGTTGAAGAGCTGTGGAGCACTGCCAAAACAGGTCTGGGGAACTATGGGTCATTAGGTAGCTGCCCAGGCTGTGTCCCACTGAACTTTGCCATAAGAAATGCACAATTTCTATCGAAAGGGGCCCTTCTATATGCTTCACCAGTTGTGAAGGTCTAGTAATCTAATACCCATGACATAAATAAAATTGAAATGTTTCCTCTCCTGAAGGAATATCCAATGAAGTGAAACAGGAGGGGGGGATAATATTATGTCCGGCATATTATTTGATTCAATAAAAGGGGTGGAGGGAGAAGAAAGAAAAGATGTGCAGGGATACAGTTTTAGATCACCCCTATATATCTGCTTCTACACGGACTACATTGTGCCTGGAATTCTGCCCACATTTTGAAGGGACGAGTGGCACAAACCATCAAAAATGCATCTGGATTTCACATCCGATATGCAAAGTCTGCATTTTATATCTGAATTTTGTCCCCGGTCCAAATGTCTTATTTGCAGCGACTGTAATTTTCAGCTGGAAATAAACCCAGCAAAATAAGCAAGCACGGCACATAAACTGCTAGTAGTTATTTGTGCTAGAAACAAAGTTGAACCAGATGCTGAATTGGTGTGTGGTCTGCTCTATTATTTCAAGTAGGGTGCAAAATTCTGTACGTGCAGTCAGGAATTGCAACTGTAAATGGGTGTGGAATGCCAGGAAAAGAAATAAAAAATCACTTCTGAATCGAGAGGGTAGCTAATCAACGCATCTCTGTTTGCTTGCCCCACGTAGCTATTGTAGTCCAAAATGACATTTGATCCAGAAATGGTATTCAGCAGGTTCAGAAATTTTGAGTAGTTCGGAGAACCAGTAGCAGAAAATTCAAGTAATTTGGAATACCACCTCTGACTGGCCCCTCCCAGTCAGAGGTGGTATTATCTGCCTCCCGAGTCCCAGCTGATCGGCTGGGTCTTCGTTTGTTGCCCTGTACAGGAGAATGGAGCAGGAAAGCAGGTTAGTGGGGTGGGGAGAGAATGGGGATTTTGCAGTATCCTGCCACGCCCACCTATCTATGCCCACAAAACCGGTAGTAAATTTTTTTTTGAATCCTACCACTGATTTGATCAAAATGGCTGGCATTTCTATACACTTTTTGCACAACTTTGTAGTCCCTGATGTACATACTATAGGTTCAAACCCTGTGCATTTCCTCAGGAGAAAATAAACCCATCTCTGATTGTGCTCCAAATGTGTGATGAACCTCAAAAGAACCAATTTAAAATTTATCTTGATACTTCCATTAAAATCAATGAGGTTTTTAAATACTTAGCTTGGGTTCCACATATTTTCCAGAAATAAATTAAAGGAATTCATTGGGCTTTTTTTTTTACACAGCACAGATAAGGATTTCAGAAGCAAGGCAATTCCACTTTATTTAAAATAAGAGTTATTGAAAGTTTTACAGAGAACATAAAAATTAATATAAACTAATAAAGTGTAGAAGCAGTGTAGAAAGAAATAAAGATGAAATTAAAAAAACAACATTAGAGAAAAAGAATAAAAAGAAATAGAAAGAAGCAGTGTCCAATTTCATTTGCAGCAAATATAAGTGCTAATAAAAAAAATATCTCTTACTCTATAATTACAAAAGAAAGTTCACACTTTTATGCATTTTTTGGTAATCATCAATGCCACAAATCAAGTGCATTTTCCTGTTTTATGCAAAAACTCTATACTGTAAGGGTTTTCCATTCAGCCATAAGTCTAGATCTCGACTATGTGTCTGAATGATCATCTATTTGGCAACTTCAAATTTCGATTAATAAATGGTCTGCCTTACATATTGGTAAATGTAATCAGAATGTCAAATAAAAGTTAGGTGGTATTGATCTAGCAGATGACCCTCACTTTGTTAAGGACCTAAGTGTACTTATCTCTGACGATTTATGCTCCAAAGCTCACTGTAACAGTGTTGCTATAAAAAAAAAGCATTAAGAGTTGTAAACTTAATTTTGGGAAGCTTTTTTTCTGGAAACGTATTGCTAATTAGAGCTTATAAAACTTATGCCAGATCGGTTTTAGAGTATTGTTCAACTGTGTGGAATCCCAACCGTATATCTGACATCAGTACAATCGATCAGGTTCAGAAGTAGAATTCCTTATGCTACTAAACTCAAAGTTCTCAGTTTGGATAACTCAGAATTGCATCACTTGCGGTAGGACCTAGGTATTGCATACAAAATTATACATTGTAATGTTTTACCTGAAATGACTTTTTCTGTTTTAATCTCAATAATATGTGCGCAAACAACCGCTTTAAACTCAATGTAAATCGTTCTAAACCTGACTGTAAAAAATATGATTTCTATAATAGAGTTGTCGAAGTCTGGAAAGCTCTGATTCAGTTGTCTCATTTACAAATTTTCACAGTTTCAGTCACAAATTGACTTCCGTGGACCTTACTTCACATTTAAGTGGTCAGTAGAGGGGGCATGCATAAGTGCTCTAATGTGCCTATTGTCCCTGTCGTTGTACTTTTATTCTCTTATTCTTGTTCTCATTTTTGTTTGACAAATTCCAATAAATAAATAAATAAATAAAATAAACAGATGCTGTTTTTCCTCTGATCAAACAGGTTAATTTAGCCATCGCTGAGAACCAAAGCAAGTTTCCAACTGGGATTCAGTTGTTGAAGACTTTTGGATAACAGTCATATATGTATAATGAATCCTCAATTTAAAGGACTATTTAGGGAAAACACATCAGTTAACAAAAATGCTTGTTAGTATTACATTTATGTAACTAACATAGTTTGTATGCCATTGACATTGATTTGCATCATTTGTGTTAGGGCAGTTGTTCAGATGGGTTTTAAAAACAATAGACATCCATTATTTTATGTGTATGGGGGGAGTACAAATACAAAATTAATCATTTACACCCAAGGTGCTCAAAATTGCAGTCCAGAGAATTGTGATTAAACTTCAAAAGTTTAAACAAACAAACAAAAAACAGGGCTATCAGATTTGAGCCTCAAAAATCCGGATGACCACAAGATGGCAGCAAAAATAGATTTTTGTGTATCTCTTTGCTGCATGTAGATGTTTTCGCTTCAGATCTGCTAATCCCAGCAGAGACACAGAGCCTGTGAGGAATGTAGGTTCAGTTCTTAACATCTCTAGTTAAAAGGGTTAGCTAAAGAAGCGAACTATCATGATTAATAAGAATGCATCCTTCTATATGTCAGAATATCACTTCCTAAACTCTTATTATTTCTCTCGTCTGGGAATTCTGTTCCTCTTCTAATGTGAACCAGTGTCAAATTTGGAGCCACGGAGTCTCTTGCTAAAAGTTTTCCATGAGACTAAACACACTTCACAATACAGTTGGTGTTTGTTTATCTGAAAATATCCCTAAGCAGCTTTGGAAGTGGCATCAACAGGCTCTTCTCCTTAGCAAGAGAAATGGGAAATGATACCACCGATGACTCAATTTCCACCATGTATTGTTTTGGAACTGAAGCCAGAGAAACTACCCCAAGGAAGAATTTAGCCCATCAAACTGGCTTTGTTTTCTCAATTCTCCTTCCTTCAACTGAGAAGCGGAAGGGTAATTGCCCATAACTGTAGCTGCAGCATACTTTTTGAGTCACTTTGCCGCTATTCCCTTAGGACCTTTAACTCATCTCTGAAGCTTGTCTGTGGTTTTGGTAACAAAAAGAAAAGAAAAGAAAAAGAGAAAAGAAGAGCAGCAAGAACAGAATGGAAGGTGTTTAGAAAAGCAACAGCTGTGTCATCTTGATGTTACCTTTATGTCTCCAAACATGGCTGGCAGGTTGTGCGTTTTGGTTCCTAAAGCCAAGTGGTAAAGGATGTCTTCCTCCATTAAATCCAAATGGGGGTTCTTAACATAAACAAATCCATTCCTAGGAAAGAAACATAAAAAGAGAAGGAGGAAGCTGTCAGTGACCGCAGAGAGGGGAAATGGCAAGATAAAATATGGGAACCCAGGAATTCAGGTGAAGTTGTAGATTGCCTGTTTATAAATTAATAATGCTGAGGTTGGCGAGAGAAAAAGAACTGTGGCCAAACAAGCTCTTTCCAGATGATCAGTTTTTAGTATAGTAAATGTGTTGCTATTGCCCACTTGGTATGCTGATTGCAAACCTCTTCCCTGGAGGTTGAAGTTCTCGGTGTTCTGCAGCAATATATTTTATATTCAGGAAATAGCATTTCCCCCCCCTCCCCTCCCGCCTTTCACTCCACTGGTGTCTTGTGTTTGCCTTCTGAAATGACTTTGTGTGACTGTTAACAGACACATTTCTTATGGTTTGTGTGAAGTCGTTAATAATGTTCGCACTGCCGTTTAGTTCTGTGATCTTCTTTATTCTTTAGTCTTCACAATATCACCAGTGAGTTGTATTCTCTTGTAGTGCTCAGAAAGATCAGAAATAGCTCCTGATAGATCAAACCAAGCCTTTGTCTGTTCTAAAGGGCCCCATAAGACACAGGACTGCTGGAGTAAAGGACACTCAACTGCTCCATGTACAAGCAGCCTCATACTCACATTGTGTTTCTCACAACCACTCAATCAGAGATCTTATAAACAAAGCGTGAAGATGCTAGCCCTCTTCTGGTGCTGACCATCAGCAGCTACGATTTAGGGTATCCTATCTCTGAACACTGAGTTTTGCTTTTTTTTTTTTTTTTACTTTTCCGTATCCTGCCAGATATTTCTGGAAAATCAATCTATTTGGGGAGAGGGGAGGTAAAAATTCCTTGTTAAGCTAGGTTCCTGGGGGTTACATGAACGCAACCCTATATTTTTAGGGGAAGAATATAAAAGTGGTTTGCCTTCTTCCAGAATTCCCCCCACACACATCCCCCCCCCTCAGTTTCTTAATCCAGTTTACTTCTGTGGGATTTCTAGTGATGATCCATCCGAGTACTAATCAGGTCTGATTTTATTTAGGTCTTTTTTATATTAGCCAAGAACCACTGCATTTTATTAGCTGGAATTACCCCTAAGACACACGGACTCCCACTTTACTGGGACAGCACTACCAATGGCACTAAGACTTATATACCACTTCACAGTGCTTTAGAGCCCTCTCTAAGCGGTTTACAGAGTCAGCCTATTACACCCCTCAACAATCTGGGCCCTCATTTTACTGACCTCGGAAGGAATGGAAGACTGAGTCAACCTTGAGTCCCTGTGAGGATCGAACTTAGATGTTTCCAAGCTGATGCTGAACAGCCTATCTTAGAGCTACATTAATTAAATTATCCTTTAAGCTATTCAGAAGATGACAAATTGGAGTTTTAGGAATATAGTTCAGCCTCACATTAAACTCCTTAATATTTCTTTCCTATATATGTAATGATTTGAAATAATGCTAGAGCTGGACATAATGAGATCCTAGAGTTAAACATTCTTCAAATTTCTTGCAACACCAGCACACACACACACACACACACACACACACACACAACACACATATACACTTCCATCCCTTTTTAATAATTCTTCCAGAGATCTACTAAAATGTGAGTTAGTATATTCTGATTAAATTCATTTTTTTAATCATAGGAAGCCATACTGAAGAAAAAATAAAAAGAAATGCTTAGTTTAATGAGGAGACAAATGGAAGGCAGAAGGATTACTTGAGTAAGAGAAAAAGTCAACAAAGGTTTAAAGTGGAAAAAAAATGTTCAAGAGTCAGAAGCAATAAGACAAAAGAGAAACAAAGACAAAACATATCAGCTAAAAGAGTAAAATACAACCACATGACTAAGGGATAAGAAATAAAGGCAGAACTCATGAGCCTAGAGACCCATGAATAATTCTATCACTTTTTAACATCTTATTCTTAGTTACTATGTATTCTAATTCTTTTATTTTGATTTTGTAAGCTGCCCAGAGCCCAGTCAGGTTCAGAGGGTCAAATAAATTTCATAAATAAAAAATAAATGAGGGTTCCCCCCCCCACACACACACACACTTCATCCTTGTTTCCAGCTGACATGCTTACTAGGACATCAGGGCTGGGAGAACCAAAGAGCAGCCGGCTTGATCTGGATCAGAACCAAGAAAGTACAAACCCACCAGATGTGACATTTGTTTCAAGGTCAGCTGTGACCGAGCATCCTTGCCAAGGAAAGACTTTATTTGTATTATGTAGGCATTCAATTTATAGACTATCTTATTGAAGGTGCTTACCCTTTGACAAATACTGCTCAGGATGGATGGATGAGACACTGAACAAGCCTCTGGACCCTGAGGTCCCAAGATCTTCAATTCAACATTTGCTCTAGTACAAAGTTGTTCTTATAGATGTAGAATTGCATGGCTGTTGTTTCAATGAATGTACTAAAGCATACTAGCATTTTATTTTGAACTGAAAGCAAAAGAGGTATATGGTCTGTATGTAGCAGAAGGGACTTGGGGCTTACTGGTTGGGAACCTCTTCTGGTTAGAGGTTTTAGTAGCAGGCTGAATGACATTAAATTATCTAGGAGCTGGGAAAGATTCTACTTGGCAAATCTCTGGGAGATTCAGCACCCAAATCTAGGACTGGCTCCAATATTATATCTGAAATTAGGTAATTTCATAGAGGCACCATTGAGATTTTTTTTTAAAAAAAAACACCATTAACCTGCACCCCTGCATAATTTCCCTTGGCTATATTGCATTGGGGGCACCCCACAAAAATCTGAAGTGATGACCATTTCTTTAATTACACCATCTACTCTTGCAGACTTACCATTTTTAAAGTTCTCATAGCATTTATTATTTTCTGTGTCATTCTTTCTGGGACACTAATAATCTATAGCATTCATTTCAATTCCATCCTTTAACAGATCATTATCCTTCCCATACAAATCTCTAAAATACTCTTTCTAGAATTTCTGTTTCATCTCACATTACTTGAAATGTGGTTTTTTTCCCCATTTCATGGCTTCTGCAAAGAGAAAAAATATGCATGCAATTGGTAAGCAAAGTGCTTACCATGAAGTGGGTACTTGGAGTGAGGCTTGCAAGAATGTCAGGGAAGCTGACAAGGAATGAACCAGAGGCTTGGCTAGGGCATGCATAAGTGCACCATCGTGCCTCCCATCCCTATCCTATTGTCCCCATTTATTCGTACCTATTTCCTGTATTCTTACTCATGTTTATACTTATACCTATTATCTTGTAAGCAACTGACAAATAAATAAATTAAATAAATAAATAAAAATAGCAGTAGCAATAGCACTTAGATGTATAAATCATCCCACAGTGCTTTACAACAGTGATCCCCAACCTTTTTTACTCCGCGGCCTGGTATCCCCAACCTTTTTTATGGCGCGGCCTGGTACTGACATGAGCTCACCGGAAGCACTTTTTCATCAAAACAAGATGGCGGCGCCCAGCGCTTCCGGTGAGCTTTTCCGGAAAAGCTCAGCGGAAGCGCTGGGCGCCGCCATCTTGTTTTGATGAAAAAGTGCTTCCGGTGAGCTTTCTACCCAGAAAAGCTCACCGGAAGCACTTTTTCATCAAAACAAGATGGCGGCGCCCAGCAAGCCAGCGGCCCGGTAGGACTTGTTCCACGGACCGGTACCGGTCCGCGGACCGGTGGTTGGGGACCCCTGCTTTACAACACTCTCTGAGAAGTTTAAACAGTCGACATATTGCTCCCAACAATCTGGGACCATATTTTACCGATTTCGGAAGGATGGAGGGCTGAGTCAAGCTTGAGATGGTCAGGATCGAACTCCTGGCAGTTGGAATGCAGAGTTAGTCTGCAAGACTGCATTCTAACCTCTGAGCCATCATGGCTCATAATATGCCAAAACCAAAACGAAGCAGGAATCAAGAACAGGAAACTACAAAGTCAGATGCCAAAGTTGTTTCCAGCAATGAAACGTAGTCCCTGCACAGTTTATATCTCCTCCCCTCTGAGTATACACAGGTAAGCTCTTGCTGCTCAGCGATTGCCTATAATGAGGCACCGGGCTTGCTTATAGAGCTAGCATTTTGCCACTTGCCCACAAGGCAAGTTACTTTGTCAGAGTGCAGAATTCTCACGCTAGGGAATTTGTTTCTTGTGGCTTGGCTTTGAGGATATGACCGTTTTATTTTTTAATTCAATTCTTTCTGCTCTCTTCGCACAGTTCCAAAACTATTTTTTTTACATTTTTATTTATCAAAATGACTGCACATTGTCTCTGATTCTTTCATTGTGAACAGTTCTGTATTTTCCTACATTTTCTTGAAATGGTCTTCTTTCCTATCTCATTCTCATTCATTGTAAATCATTCTCTTGCATGCATTTTTTCTCATTCACTGCATCTTTTACTTCATTAGGCCTTGCGGATAGTATGATTGTGAATTCCCCCTTTCAGTCTTGTTTTTTTTTTAATTTTGTACTTTGCTATTCTGTTCTATTTTTCTTTTAATAAGTTGGTTTTTTTAGTTGTAAGCCAATCAAAGTTGTTTGGGAATTGGGTGGCCTATAAATTAAATTAAGTAAATAATTTCACTAAGCAGCTTTTTTATACTTCACATTTCTCTTATATTCTGGAACGTAATTCTTTTTACTGCGTTCCAAGCAATTTCCACAGCTATTTTCCACCTTAATGTCCACTTTTTATTGATTTTCTTGGGAGAATAATCTATCTTAAGTACATTTTCATATAGAACCTTCTCTTCCTGTAATCATTCTAATTTTACTCTAGTTCCACTTGTTTCCTTTTCTTCAATGGCTGTTTTCCCCATTGCAGCATCCATTCTTGAAAAAAATAATGGTCTGTTCCATATTCAGAACCTCAAATTACCTCAAATCCTTCACTAATTGCTTCAATTTTTCATCATAATTAAATCAACCATGTTTATGTGTATTCTTGTCATGCATAGATATGAATGAGTTTATGCATAAATGACATGTTTATAATATATTTTCTTCTATTAGATACTCATCAAATTGTCATCATCATCATCTTCATTCATTCATTCATTCTTGGGTCTTCTCTGAATATTCAATTCACTTTTTCTTTCTTTCTGCCTCGTTGCTATCATGAATTTATGTCATTTAGCAGAATAATTTTCTCCTTGAATTGAATTCATTCAGAATTTTTCAGTTTTTTCCCCCAACTCATCATTGTTTTTTTTCATTATCACTATTCACTAGGGCATAATATACAACTATTAGCAATCTATAGATGTTTACTTTCATACCTATTACATCTTCTTTCTCATAGACATACCATCAGAAAAGATCTATTTTTTTCCTTAATTCAGGTTCTTTACTATTATTTCTCTTATGTAAACTGCAGTCTTCCATATGATATAGCTATCGCCGGATTGGCCCATACTTTTTGACTTCACTCGTCCAAAATGGCTTTTGTTAATCAAGGTTTTCACATAATGCTTTTTAGTAAGATATAGAAAGCGTAGATTAGGTTATCAGTCTTGTTATAACTAGAGCACATTCTTCTTTAAAAATAAAAATAGGTATGTGTAAAGAAAACTAGCACAGAAAACTTCCTGAAGAAATGTAATAGATAGGGAAGTAGAGTAGCAAGGTTACTTGGGGTAAGTGTTCATACAATTTAGTTACTCATTAAATTAAGACAATAAGCCTAAGATTTGGACAATGAAGAAACTATTTTAAGTAGGATCCCAAGGATCTCTTTGGGAATTTATATAATAATTCCAAAGAATTAAAACAAAGAAAGAAAGAAATGGGATTCCAACCGTCTCTCCAAATTTTTTAAAAATGATAATGAAATAGTAAATTGGATTCAGTGTAAGTAAATATTGATTGTCATAAGTCACGAATTTCCATGCACAATAACTGGAGTTGGGCTTGTGATCAGAAGAGGAATTTTAATTATGACAGAGAGTTCAATGAAAATGTTAATGCAGTATGTGATAGCTGTGACAAAAGGTTAATTATATACTAGGAAACATTAGAAAGAGATTTAAAACTTCTGGGACAGCTATATTTGAAATTCTACTAGCAGTTCTTCTAACCATACTGGTAAAGACTCCTTGAGTTGAGTTCTGCCCCTAGTGACTATGTGGACATAGTCATGTAGTTTTCTTGATAACAATTTGGGAGAAGTTTGCTATTGCTACATCTGGGATGTTTTTTAAACTTCCCAGTCTAGCCTACAGATGTGAGATTTCATTGTGATCTCCTACCCAAATATTAAGCCCAATTCTTAACATTTTTTGAGATCAGATCACTTCTGGTGAGGCTGTAAATATTTAGGGGAACACAAAATGTGGAGAATATAAAATGTACAGGGAATCATTGTGTTGTACATTTAAATGTATCACTGTATTAATATAAATATCAAATTACTATTTGGAGTCAATCCTTTGAGCAAGTTGCTTGCAAAACATGGCTTAATAAATCTCCAAACCAATGTGAATTTTGTACAAATAGTTTTTGAAGCATACCCGTTGGACATCAATGTTCTACAAGCCATTGGGTAATCTAATGTTATTAATTGTTTGACTTACTCTTTTCAGCACTATAACCCTTTCCCAGGGGCAGTTCAAATTAAAATGTCATTTAGATTCAATTGTTTCAATCTGCTATTAAATCAGTCAATAGATCATTCTGCTCTTTTATTGTAATAGTTGTAATAGTTGAATTACAATTCAACTATTGTATCCCTTGTTAAAATGATAATACAGATATACAATGATATATTTTTGTTGTTAGAAATCTCTTTTTTAGACACTTTTCATATAATTATTGTAATATTTTCCCTTGTCCTCTTGATTAAAGGTTAAATTTTGCTCTATGCTTAAATTAAAATTATATTCAGAAGACTCAAGTTTCTGATTGCATCCTCCTTCCAATTATAATTGCAAATGAACTTAACTTCATAAGAATGTAGGCCCTTGTTTAGTTATTAAAAGAAAATTAATACATTAGGTCTTTTGAAAAAATCTGTAGCAATTAAGACCACTTACATGCAGTAAAATTTAAGTGCTTAAGCTGGATTAGAACTACAGAGAGATCAAAGTAAATCACAAAAACATAATGCTGGTGATAGTAAGGAAGGAACCTTTCAGTTTTGCTTTCTTCCACATTAAAAAAAAAAAGTTAAATCTCTGCTAATTATAAAGATATGTGCAAATCCTGGAAAGTTTCAATATATAGGAATGAACAAATGAAATGACTTTCTGTGCACCTACTACATAACTATTAAAGAGAAATAGCTTTTGAGAAAAAAAATCTGGTAGCAACACAAATTCTGCATCTCACACTACTTTATATACAAGTAGTCCTTGATTTACCACCACAATTGAGCCCAAAATTTATGTTGTTAAGTGAGACATGTGTTAAATGAGTTTTGCCCCCATTTTATGACCTTTCTTGCCACTGTTGTTAAGTGAACCACTGCAGTTGTTAAGTTAATAACGTGGTTTTTAACTGGCTTCCCCATTAATTTTGCTTATCAGATGGTCGCAAAAGCTGATCTCATGACCCTAAGGCGTTGCAACCGTCATAAATATGAACCAGTTGCCAAGCATCTGAATTTTGAACATATGATCAGGATGCCGCAGCAGTCATAAGTGTGAAAAAATGGTCATAAGTTACTTTTTTCGGTGCCATTTCTTACTTTGAACAGTCACTAAAGGAACCGTTGTAAGTTGTGGACTACCTACACAAGGGTTACAATTCCTTTAGAATGAGACAGACATTTTGCCCATCTAAATAAAGCTTTCAGATCTGGTTTTACACACATTTGGTGTGTTTTTTTTTAAATATTTCCCTTTAGATTAAGTTATGGTGGGGGGGAAAGCTTTTAAAAAGTTTTTAAATGAAGGAAATGCTGATGTCCATGGCAGGTGCTTCTTAGACACAGCTGTTTAGGGTCAGGTGTCAAAGGCTTACCTGCTGTGCTTTTCTTTTCCGATGTTAATGTGCTGGTTGGAATTGGCTAAAAAGACCCTTGTGCCGTCCATCTTTCACAGCCTCTCAGCAAACATAGAGCCTTTGCAAACCGCAGGAATCACATACAGGATGGATGGATGTGTGTGTGTGTGTGTGTGTGTGTGTGTGTGTTTTTTGTACCAGGCTTTGTATCTCGGTATGGCTGCTTTGATGAAACAATGAGGAGGACTGCCTCGAATCAAAGTCTGTGTTTGCAGCTCAAGGCTCAGGGGGATGAACTAAGCTCACCTCCTCCTCAACTGCTTTGCCAAGTTGCATCAAAATTGCCCTCAGCCGACCATCTAAGATTGGCTGTTTTTGAAGGCGTGGTACTCCTGCCCCAAAGCTTTCCCTGGGTCCCATTAACGTCCTTGGAGGACATGAAGGCCAGGGCTGCTTAACCCCATGTTACTCTTTGACCAGAGTTCCACATTTGAATTTTGGCAGCCTTCCTTGTTAGGGAGGAAAATGCTACTTGAGGCCACAGGTTGTTTTCCAAGCTCTGTTGCCTTGTTTTCATATGTGGGTCTCTTATACAACAGAGCCAGCCTGTTGTGGTGCTGGCTTAGAAACCAGGAGTCAGTGAATTCTAGGCCTGCCCTAGGCAGGAAGGCCAGCTGAGTCATTTTGGGCCTGACACCCGCCCAACCCAACCTACCTCACAGGGTTGTTGTCATGAGGAAAATAGGAGAAGGAGGAGCATTAGTATGCTTACCGCCTTGACCCATATATAAAAAAAGTAAATAAAAAGCCAATAATGATGAGAAAAAATACTGCAGACACGCAGGAGGTAAACAGATGTAATATGTGCATAGCATGATGCTCACTGAGCTGGGCAAAGTGCCAAGTGTTACACAAACATCAAGTTAGTTTTTAACTTACATTGATTTCGGTTTCATCTGTCAAATGGAGGCCTCAATCTCAGCAGATTTGAGGGTTCCCTTCTACACAGCCAAAAATATAGAGTGACCCAAACAGTGTTGATTGTGATTTGAGATTCCTCAGGATGACTGCCCCGGAAAGCATCTTTTCCTTGGCACGATTTTGGATTGACTACTGGCTGTAAAAATCCATTTATTTTCTGCACGTTGTTTTTCAAGGCCAGTAGAACAAATGTTTCATTATGGTTTTGGGACCCTTTGGGACCCTTAACACACAATTTAGTATTTTCCAAATAAGGACTATATTTGCAGCAGAGGTAGTTTCTGGTGTTGCCTGGCCCAATATTTTGCAGTCGTGTAACTTAGTCACAAACTGTTTAAATTTAAAATCTGTAGAGTGAATGGAATATAAGGAAGCTCCCAGCTTAGAGATTACATGCAATTCTAGAGCCAATCCACAATGTTGGAAATTTACCTAGGAACGTGACAGCATGCAGATTTTGAGACTGTAGGGAAATTTTTCTTACTCCATAATACCCCATAAATCCTCATAAGGAATGGCTTTTGAGGAGATAGAAATGGAGTTGATTTGTGAGAAAGGGACTTTCTGAATCAATACATGTCCATCCCTCCATGAAAGGATCCTATATTTATAATAATAGTCCAGTGGTTAAGAAAGGAATAGGATAGGATAGGATAGGACAGGACAGGACAGGACAGGACAGGACAGAACAGAACAGAACAGAATAGAATAGCAGAGTTGGAAGGGACCTTGGAGGTCTTCTAGTCCAACTCCCTACTTAGACAGGAAACCCTACACCATTTCAGACAAATGGTTATCCAACATCTTTTTTAAAACTTCCAGTGTTGGAGCATTCACAGCTTCTGGAACAAGAGACTTAAGCATAGGATTACATCCACCTCTTCTTTGTTAGTTAACCACGTGTGAATACAATTGCAACAACTAGTGGAGCTAGGAAAAAAACATTTGGCTTTCCCAAAAACAGACCAGGGCAAATGACAGCCCACAGGCCACATCCAGACCTTTGGCTGTCTCTATCTGGCCAATTTTCCTATTGGTTCGGCCCTCCCCAAAAGTCCCAGTTTCACATGTGGCCCCTTGGTAAAATTAATTGCCTGCCCCTCTTCAGTAAGGTGGATAAAGATCACATTTGGGAGGAATACTAATTAAAAGCGCTGAGAACATTTTGTAAACTTCACAAAAACTGGGACTGATTCCCTAAAGCACAGATTGCTCCCATAACAGGAAGTGATCATTTAACTTCTGTTTGAAGTTAGGACATTCTAAAAAAATTGAAGAGACGTTATGAGAGAATGGTGACCAATTGTTGCATTTGTACTTTCGCCCATGCCCTTTTCCAACAAATCAAACACAATCCAAAGGGAACAGAAACCTTTAATGCTTCTGCAAAACAATTACCTGTAATAAGCACAAGCCTTACTGTGCGAGACTGCCAAAAGGTAACAGACAAGAAATGATTTGCAATACGAGAATCTTCAAATACAAACACAGTATAGTGGAATGTCCATGAGGCTGGAGTTTCAAAACGTCTTTGCCTTCTGCAAAGAATGTTAGTTTCACAGCTGGCTTTTATCTTCTTGAAGGAGGGGCCGTTACCTTGCAGCCTTACTCCCGAGTCGCCCATGCTGTTGTAGCTGCACGCACGCGCACTTGGCACAGGCTCCTTGGAAACCTCCTCACCACTGCTGCCATCCCCCACAATCTCTGAAGGCAGCAGGTCCACTCCCTAATGGTCCTGGCCCCTCATCTGAGTCCTCGCTCTCCTCAGCCATCCGCACCTGCTGCCAGCTAACCACAACACATACCTCACAGTCATATAATGTTTTGCTAAGCAACTGTGAGGATTTGCTTAACAACCAAAGGGGAAATGAAGCTGTAAGTTTATTGTGATCACATGATATTTCACATAGCAATCTTGGCACAGCGATGGAGTTACCTGTCCCAATTTTGGTCCCTGACAAGGATTACTTGTATTTACTTATTTGAATCCTAAATATTCTGAAACTCTTCACCCAATTAAGGTAATGAGATTTCACCCATGAAATGCCCTCCCAACCGACACTAGCTTGGTACTTTCAATTAAGATTGTTTCAATACCAGCTTCCATTTGAACAACTGTTTTCTCAACATTTTAAAAGCCAGGAGTATTTTTAAGAATAGTACTGAATTACTACAAATTGCTATTTAATTAATTGATTGATTGATTGATTGTCTGTTTGTTTCCGCGAATAAATGCACTGTCTATTCTTAATGTCTCTTCGGTGTTTACAAAAATATAATTAAATAAAACAATGCAGAACACCAGCAGCAGAAAGGATGTTAAGCTCTGAAATGTCAGAGTAAAATTGTTTTCATTTCCCCAAGGCTGTACTTAGGAAGAGGTCCATTTTAATTTGAAAGCCTATTTGTTCCATAATACTTTATAGACCTTGCCATAGAAAAATCAGAATTATATTCTTGCTACCAAGATAGCTAAATCTCCTTGGGTTGAATCTTGTTTAGCGCTTTGGAAGAGAGTAGGAATTTTTTCATGCCTTCTCTGTCAAGTCCAAAAGCTCTCATCAGGTACTCTTCCTGCTTCTTGTCCTCTATCTGTTTTATGAGTATATCTTCTGCTTTTTGGTCCCCGCCCCATTCTTCATCTCTAGGGAATGACAGGAAGTGCTCTAGCATCTTCAGTTCTAAGGTCTGAGTTTTGGTGTGCCTTCCCAGCTCCTGCTGCTACTGGGAACCTGCATGAGGTCTGCTGCAAGGACGTTTGGTTTCCTAGTGATAAAAATGCCAGCACTGCCAGTAGGGGTGGGATTCAAATTTCTTAACAACCAGTTCTGTGGGCATGGCCTAATTTGTGGGTGTAGCTTGGTGGTCATGTGACTGGCTGGGCGTGGCTTGTATGTAAATATTGTAAATATATATGTAAAGATTGAATTTTTTTATTTAAAAAAAAGAGCAACTTTTACCCAAAATCAGGCAAAGCAGGCAGGTAGATTGAGCTGCTTGCAGAATCACAGATTCACTCAGAGATCTACCTTTCTGCAATCTGCTGCCTGAGTCTGCATTGAAAAATAGAAGCTTCAATCCTAAAGATGGTTCAGCTCTGCTCTCAGGCCACTTCTCCCTCCCCCAACCCCCTGAATACCACCCCTGACTGGGCCTCAGGAAAGCCTCCTGGGTGGAGTGGGTGGGGAGGGGAGGGACAGCCAGTGGTGTAATTTGCCGGTTCTCCGAACTGCGGAGAATTGTAACAATCGGTTCTATAGAACTGGTCCGAACTGGTAGAATCCCACCCCTGACTGCCAGCACTGCTTTCTCTTCACCAAAACCCATCTTCTTGGTTCTCCGTCCGACTTTCCTTTCTTTCATTCTACACCAGGTGAGAGCCTCCTCTTTCTGGTTCCTTACTTATTTGACGTTGGGCATCCATTGATCAAGAGGTCTCCCTACCTTGCTCCAAACTGATTTTCATGGCCATCATAGGAAGAGGATCCTGCTTTGATCTCTCATTAGCCACAATAGCAATTTAGGGGAAGGCATTTCTCTTAGGACTTGCTATGTTCAGGGACAGTACATGGAGTACTTGTGTAACCAAGATTCCTTCATATTTTGCTCTTGGAGGGACCAAGAATCCCACAGTCCTACACAGGTGATCCTTGACTTAAGACCACATTTGAGCCCAAAATTTCTGTTGATAAGTGAGACATTTCTCAATTGAGTTTTGCCCCATTTTATGAACTTTCTTATACCACAGTTGTTAAATGAATCGCTACAGTTGTTAAAATAATAATATGGTTGTTAAGTGAATCTGGATTCCCCATTGACTTCGCTTGTTAGAAGGTGATCACATTTGACCCTGGGTGATCACATGATCTTGGAATTGCAACCATCATGAATATTTTCATTACATAACCATGGGAAGCTGCAACAGTCGTAAGTGTGAAAAATAGTCATAAGTCACTTTTTTCAATGCCATTGTAACTTCAAATGGTCACTAAACGAACTGTTGTAAATTGAGGAGTGCCTGGTGACTCCTAAAGTAAGTCTGGTTTAAACTTTAAACTTTGATATAATTTTTATTCTTCCTGTTTATCTAACATGAAACAAAATGATTTGTCAGCTGTAAGTTTATCTTTTGTGTGAGAAGTTCTACACAAAATTAATTCACAGAAAATATCAGGACTAATTTACAGAGAATATTTAATATGGGAGAAGTTTGTGTTGGAATACAAAAGTTAATTAAGGTCAAAGTAATTTAAAAAAAGCAACATTTATAAAGCATGTAATGAGTTGGTATTTTAAGATTCCAGTGAAACAAATAAGCAAAACAAGGAAATTAGAAGAAAAAATGTTCTTTTTGCATATTAAAAAAAAGAACATGTTTTAGGCAAGGTTCAACTATACCCAAAAGCAATGATTTTGTGATTTAGGATTCAACAGCAAACTAATTCAATTCATGCTGCTATAAGATTTGATTTTTTTTTTAAATGATGTGTATCTGTAGGCTCTAAAAGAAAAGTTTCAAAAGATGCTTTGTTTTGGCAAAATGAGATGAAAACATCAGCTGTGGAAGGCAGGTAACCTGAGGGTAAAGCAGTTTTTGTTGCTTGGAGATTTCTACTTAAAATCAATCAATCAATAAGAAAGTACTGAAATATCTTCAGCTGCTATAAATGCTGGTTATGTTATTTGTTTTCCTGTACAAATAAAACAAACAACACTTCCCATTCTTTTGTTAACCGAGGCCTGTTTTCCCCAGGAAGAATAAAATAAGCTTCTATTTGATCTAATGTTACTGTGAGAAACTGCAGAAAAGCAGAGAAAGAGAATAAACATTAAAACATTTTTTTTTAAAAATCAAGAGACAAAAGGTGAGACCCTTGGCAACTTGTCTCATAAATGGCAATTTAACCTAGGTGGTAAAAAAACCTGAGGAGAAGTGTTTCAAATCATCCAAAGAAGCTCTGTCTTAATTAGCTCATTATAACCGAAGCTGGGAAATTCCTCCAGCACTTTTCAAGATTCTAGCAATATGGAAACTTTCCTAAAATCTGTGCTGTTCTTGCTTCCTTGATCTTACCCTGCTACCTCAGATTTGATGGCTAGTCATGAGGCATTATTTGGAACAGCACACAAAACAACAGGAGGAGGAGAGGGAGAAGGGGGAAGAGAATTTTAAAGTAAAAAATCAAATCCTGTCCTGTCCTCAAGCACTAGCCACACCCACGCCCGGTTTAGCGAAGGTGAAAAAAGTCCTGATATGTCACGTGATGCCGCCATGACAATGTGAGTTTGACATCCCTGATGTAAGGCACGAGAGAAACAGGTGGAACCAAAGTGGGGTTGTGGCACATATCCATCAAAAATGCAAAACACAATTCACACAGCTCTTATCCCTGCTTGCACTGATGCTTCATTGAGTGAGATAAGAGGGAAGGAAATACCAGGTGGGCTTAGAGAGAGATTGGAAGCAGTGGTGGGATTCCAATTTTTTTACTACCAGTTCTGTGGGCGTGGTTTGGTGGGCTTGGCAGGGGAAGGATACTGTAAAATCTCTGGTCATAGGGGGTATTTGCCGGTTCTCCGAACGACTCAAAATTTCCGCTACCGGTTCTCCAGAACTGGTCAGAACCTGCTGAATACCACCTCTGACTGGAAGCCAATTTGTTGTGGGTCTTCTTTCCTTCTGTCTGGCCAATCTGCTAGACTGCATTCTAAGACTCCTGCAATCTCTGCAAAATGCCCTTGAATATTCTTTCCTTATGACAATCCCATAATGTGCCCCATTGTTCTGTATCAGCATTTCTAATCTTGAATATGTATGTTCTTCAGGCTCCCAAATCCCCCAGCCAGCATGCTGTCTATGTTATCTCTATTCTGCCCTCCTAGATATACTTGGCTACCTCACTAAGTGTCAGGGTTCCAGTTAACACACCCAACAGAACAGAGGTGGTATTCAGCAGGTTCTGACCATTTCTGGAGAACTGGTAGCAGAAAGTTTGAGTCATTTGGAGAACTGGCAAATACCACCTCTGACTGGCCCCGCCTCCATCTAATCTCTGCCTCCCGAGTCCCAGCTGATTGGCTGGGTCTCCTTTGGTTGCCCTGCACAGGAGAACAGAGGTGGCAAGCAGGTTAGTGGGTGGGGAGGGAATGAAGATTTTACAGTATCCTTCCCCTGTCATGTCCACCAAACCACACCCACCAAACCACACCATGCTCACCAAGCCATGCCCACAGAACTGGTAGTAAATTTTTTTGAATCCCACTACTGCACCAGAATCAAAACTCCAAGGCAGGCATACTCCTCAAAGTACAGATTTATTAGGCATGTCATATTGGCACATCTGGCGACAAACCCGATTCTGAAGGACCCGAAGTTTTTCCTATCCAAATCAAACCCTAAAGTTCTTTCTCCCCCAGGTCACACACCTGTTATATCCTCCAACCAGGTTGCAGCCATCATTCTGACTGGCTTTGGTCCATGCCTCTCCAACACCTGGTAGAATGTCCTTGGCTCTCAGGGGAAAGAATGTTGTTTTAGATACCTATCCCCAGCTATCTCTATCTCCCCCCTTATGTCACAGCTCCAACTGGCTTTGCTCTGGCAGCCCTGAAAATGCTCCCAAAATGGTTTCAGCTCAAAATGGCTTCAGGGTTGACACTAGGACTCCTTCGCCACAACCCATTTTCTATTTTTCTGTAAATGTTGAAACGCCTGTTTCACCCTCTATGTTAACAGCTTCTCCAAGTCAAAATAGATGGGGGTGGGGACTGAAATGCATTACTGGCTTCTTAGCAACTTGTGGCCATTATGTTTTATTTCAGTCAACAGATACTAAATGCC
This sequence comes from Notechis scutatus, assembly GCF_049901735.1. Classification (NCBI taxonomy): domain Eukaryota; kingdom Metazoa; phylum Chordata; class Lepidosauria; order Squamata; family Elapidae; genus Notechis; species Notechis scutatus. The sequence continues at coordinate 197,962,308 of NC_142009.1, forward strand.
CAAATCAACTATAATGGAGGCCAGTAAATTCATTCAACAATGGAAACGATTGGAAACCTCTGAAACCTTCAGAAGGAAAATTTAGCACTTACTTCTTAAAGGCCCATCTTCTTGACCACTGTTTGAGGATATCGTGCAGTGTTTTAATTCATTTTAAGCAAGCCACTCATTGACATAAAAAGTAGAAAATAAGGGACAGGAAATTCTCAATTGAATAGACCTCCATAAAGCAAATCTTAAATTTCAGATATAATAGGCAAAATTTCATTCAATACCCTCCAGAAATGGATTTGCCAGCTGCATCAGACAAGGCACTTAAACTTATATTAAATTATGTAATATTTATATTTACATCAATTTGCATACTTTCTGTTTCGCTGGATTTTGCACATCCATATTGTGGGGCCTGATATAGAGTTAGCCATTACCAGTTATTCATGAATGGCATAAACAAATGAACTAATGTCATATCCACTGTAGCCTTTTATTGCCAAATAGGTGTACTGTACCAGCAGTACCTTTGCAGCTTGGTGGCCCAATGGGGGCACGGAGGGAACCATGGTGTGTGAGCGGCGGGCCAGTGTACATGTGCATGTGTGCATGCAGCTCGACTTGTGCAAGTTGAGCTATGCATGCATGTAAACACATGCTGATCTGCCACTCACACAAGCGGAGCTGTGCATGCATGCTTACTAACCTGCCACTCACACGGCATGGTTCCAAATTGGCCACATCCTGGCAGTAGGCCACGGCCTAGGAGTTGGGGACCCCTGTACTATACCATATCAGAATTGCAAAATTTAAATGACAACTAGGTATCAGGAAATAACTTGAGACTTCTGCATCTCTTTGCTGCCATTCAAATGTTCATGTTCAACACGGAGGCTGCTGGCTTTGGAATCCAATGCTAAATTCTTACATTTTAGTAGGGCTGGATTAGGATTCCAAAAATCACTAGATCCAAATGGTCATTTGGAGATTAAACAGCCCTACAGCAGGAGTATCAAACTGGCCGCCCGTGGGCCGGATGCATCACGTACAGGCCAAGCCCACTCAACCTCTGTGAACGGGAAAAACATCGTGAAACTTCACATGACAGCAACGTGATGCTCCGAGTTTGACACCCATGCCCTATAGCATTTGAATTAGCTCAGAAATGGTCAAATTTCAGAAAGTGCTAAAATATCCAATAGTGTGACAAAAACTTTCTCCAACAATTTACCAAATTTTAATCACCTGGTACACAGGTTATTTGCATTGCCCTGCTCCAATTTTTTTGTATAACGAAAAATAAATAAAGTGTGTGTGGGGGGGTAAAGTTTCCTTTATGTTAATTCAACAATTAATGTTGATGAACCCTAGTTTATGGATTAGCATGTTTTACAAGCCAGTTATGATTTCATAAACTATGATTGAGTAAATATGGTTTAGTATGGCTTTGTAAAAGATTCCAAATGTATAAATTTGCTTGGGCATTAATTAAACTTAGGCCATCTAAACTTCAGCTGCATAATATCCACAGTCTTCTGGAGTGCACAGTCACTTCAAATCAAATAAACTTAATTAAGTTAACCTTCTATCAGATTGTGTTTTCACTAAGTACACATCATAGCAATTTATTATTTGACATTGATTGCTTCCCTTAATCCTTTCACAAAGTGGAAAAATTTTGTCCACATCATCAGATTTTTTTTTAGCAATTATCACTTTCATCACTTTTATATGTGAACTGTTAAAATGATCATCCTTAATTAATGTAAATGTATCATGATTTCACTTCATGTGTGTGGATGTGATCTTTTTGGGAACCACATAAACTAAACATCTTCATGCAGTTTAGAGGAGACATGATCCCAAGGCTGATTATAGACTTTAAACAACCAAAGTTAGTTTGTGTTCAGCAACAGTAGGTTTTGAATCTAAATCTATTTATTATCCAGGAAATATAAACATCATTTACTGTATTGAATTGAATTTACATCAGTAATTTCATCTTTCCAGACTACTAACTGAGGTCTCTCCCACATACAGATGTGTCCTATCCACCATTTCCACTGCGTTTAATTTAACGGCGGGTTCATATTATTAATTGCAAGCCCATCCCCCTGCTGGGCTGAATCTGACTGCAAGAACAGAGCAACTGCAGTGAACAATTCTTGCTGTTCTCTCCACTTCTTAAAAAAAAAAAAAGAATCAAAAGACCCTTTTTATCCAGGAGAAGATCACATCCTGCTGATACCATCTGCCAAAAAGAGGTGTGATTGAAACAAACCTTGAGGAGAGCAATAACAATGCAGATGAAAGAAAACCGATACCAGGAATATAGAAATTGATTCCTCATCTCCTTACAATTTAACCATGTATATTTATTGATCTAGTTTACTTTATTCATGGCAATAAAAACCCATAATTAACATTCAGTTTCTCAACCAAGTAGCTTTTGACTACTCTGCTGTTATCAAACTCAATGAGGCAACTTAGGGGTGTTCATCAGCACCCCCAGGAAAAGGTTCTTAGGCCAAAAAACATGACAATTGCTTTGCTTGCAATCCCAAGAATTATACCTTACAGGCAAAATATAGCCAAATTGGGAATTAAATGGTTGTGAAATAGACAGATGGTCAAGAAAGTCTTTCTCCTTTCAATGAGGGTTGCTTAAATAAAATAATGTTACTGGAGCCCATCAGATGAAAGAGAAAGGGAAACAATGGGCTCATTAATGAGGAAATCCCACAGTTATATTGTTTTCTTTTAGCTTTTTCCACAGCAGAAGTTTAGTCTGAGAGATTTCACTTGTAAGAAGAGATTTCACTTGTAAGAAGAGATTTCACTTGTAAGTTCTTTCATGTGATTCTTAACCTGCTTAATGCTTAAGGACTAGACTGCTATGTCTAGTATCACCATCTTAATTGATAAAAAAAATGATTACATTGTGGAATCCTTTTTTTTTCTTAAATTTTTATTGGTTTTTAAAACAAACATAAACAAACAAAACATAAAAACATCAAGCCATCTTCCATATATATACATACAGTGTGCCGGTTAGTTTACAAATTGTTTTGTGCTTCCATTTCATAGTCTTCAATTGCAATTACATTGTACATACTCTGATATTTTCAATCAAATATTAAATACATTAATATCATTATTAATCAATCATTTGACTATTCCACATTGTGGAATCCTGATCTTGCTTGCTTGCTTGCAGATGTAACATTACCCAACTAGGTACATCATCAGTCCCAAGTCATCAGTGCCAAACATCATCAGTGTCTGGCATTTAAAACCACAGGACTTGCCACAAAGACCCAAGAAAACTTAAGACAGACAATCTTACCCTGGACCAGAAGAATACAGAATCAGAACCAACTCAAAGCAAAGGGAAACCTAAAGAAAGACCAAACCATCGCTATTCTCTCACCAGACAAAGGCAGAACCACAGTTATTATGAACAGAATATAAAACAATACTTACAACTAGCCCAGTGGTGGGATTCAAATTATTTTACTACCAGTTTTATGGGTGTGGCTTGGTGGGCGTGGCAGGGGAAGGATACTGGAAAATCTCCAGTCAGAGGTGGTATTTTCTGTTTCTCCGAACTACTCAAAATTTCTGCTACTGGTTTTCCAGAACTGGTCAGAACCTGCTGAATACCACCTCTGAACTAGCCACAGAATTAATGGAGGACAAAGAAACCTGCATCTCAGCACCCACCAACACAATGCAAGCACTGATTATGTTATCTACGTGGGTAATGAAGTGCCTGTGACCAAACAACCAAGCTCAGAGCCCAATGATTCCACAGTTCAACCCTGAGCTGGGTATATTCTCTTCTATTGGAAGAATTACATTTAGAGGCAGGAGGATTTGGTTTCTGTTTTCACAGTATCTTTGACTGCTCTATTAGATATTTGAAATGCAGAATGAAACATCCCTGAACAATGTTCACCCATCTCTGCTCCTGATTATTAGATTAAGTCACTCATCCATCGCAATAATGAAAAGGAACAATGCAAGGACTCTTTGCATTCACTTGCTTCATTGATGATTATGAAAATCTTTCCCGTTTTACATTGTTAGCATCACTGGCCTATTAAAAGATCAAGGAACAAATGGACTAACAGACATGGAACTGTGATATGAGACAACTGATACTAGATTAGGATGCCTTGTTAGGGCATGTTTAAATTGAATCTGCTTCCTCAGAGGATTCCTCAAGATGAGAAAGCAGAGGTGTTTTTTAAAGTGTCTTCACTGTAGACCTTCAGCTTTCTAATCTATGAATAATAAAACTGTTACACATTATAATAGTGGATAATGATGAGGATGAGGATGATTTATCTAAAATGGATTCAATTATTCCAGGCTAGTGCTGGGATGATGGGATAGTAATTATATGTTTGAAACAGGCTGTGAGAAGAATGACAGGCCATTTTTGTGATTGTTTCCACACCCCCACACCCACACCTGTATGTAATTTTTGAAAGCCCATCCTGGACATATTACTTTATTACCATTTTTGTATATTCCTAAGTTATTTGCCTTTAAAAAAATGATTTGTAGTACTGTTGTGTTGTTTTAACTCCTTAGTATGTTATAGTTCCTACTATTTATTTTTATTGTTTTATTATCTTTTGATACTTCTTGGAGTCCATATTTCAAAGGACTAAATATACATTTAAAAACACTTTACTGTCTACTTCATGTGTGTGCTTCTGTGCATGTATGTGTTTGTTTTTTGGGTTTTTTTTTTTTTTTTTTTTTTTTTTTTTTTTTTTTTTTTTTTTTTTTTTGTTTTTTTTTTTTTTTTTTTTTTTTTTTTTTTTTTTTTTTTTTTTTTTTTTTTTTTTTTTTTTTTTTTTTTTTTTTTTTTTTTTTTTTTTTTTTTTTTTTTTTTTTTTTTACAAACAAACACACACATAAATAAATAAAATAGATTTGTAGACAGAAACTCCTTTGCCAGTTGAGATTTTGGAGACCATTTTCCTGGCCATCATTTTGGAATCACACATCATAGGGACCCCCTGAGCAGCCTACAATCTTGTGATGTACAAAACTATCACTTTTCAAGAATCTAATTTGTGGGTTTAAGGTACAAAATCCAAGGTGGGAGCTTCCAAAGTGATGGGGAGCCCAGTTTGACCTTAAAAACCTCCGAAGTCCCCTCTTCTCCAGAAATAATCTGATGAAACTGAGCAACAGCTAGTTAGATAGCAGCTCAACATAATAAGCAACTTCTTTATGGTAAGAACCACTTAATCATTTTTTTCCCAGAGAACTTGACATTTGTTAAAGCAGATTTGTATGTGTGTGCTGTTGCTAGTATTTGAACTATTCTCATATTAAGGATTATTGGCTATTTTAAAATGACCTTTGTTTTGTTTAGTGTTTTTGCATGTCATATGAATACACAGAATAGAAAAGCAAGGGAAAAATACAGTGGATTTTTTAAAAAAGTAAAAGCTTAATGTGCTTTCATTATTAATAGATGGGGCCGTGGCCAGAGGTGGGTATTCAGCAGGTTCTGACCAGTTCTGGAGAACCGGTAGTGGAAATTTTGAGTAGTTTGGAGAACTGGCAAATACCACCTTTCTGACTGGAGATTTTACAGTATCCGTCCCCTGCCACCCTCACCAAGCCACCCCCACAGAATCGGTAGTAAAAAAAATTGAATCCCACCACTGGCCGTGGCATTAGTAAATGTTAAACAATGGCACACATTATATATCAAATAAAATGAATGATTCATACTGGAAAGCACCAGGTGGGGGAGATGGGGAATGAAGAGAATAGCAATTCTATTTTTAGGGTATAATCAGTCTGGATAAATGTTTACCATCCAAATCCATCCAAACATGAGAAAAAAATTAGACAGCAAAGGGTGGAATTCTTTTTCTCCATCCAGTGGTTATTTTATTCATATGTTTTTGATAAATGTATATTTTTCAACCCAGAATGGTCCTGAGGCAGTCAATAAAAAGAGGTTGTTCTTGTCTTTTGCTTATATTCTTAGAGTGCAGGTCCTATTCATTTGTCAATAGGACAGGCTGCTCTGCATCATTCTTACTCCCCATTTCAATGATATTCTCCAAAACATCCTTTCATTATATTCCATGGCCCATAGATTTCTGCTGCTCTTCTCTCATCTGCCTTCTATGCATCCGCACTTTAGGCACAGGACCCAGCTGTTCCTCCTCTTCCTAATCAGCCACCTTCGGACATGGAGGCTGTTGACTCTCCATCTGAGCGCTGATGGACAGCTCGGGCTCCGCCTCTGTCTCTATCTCTGACAGCTCCATTCCCTCTTCCCCCTCAGAGCTCTCACATTGCCTTGATGCTGGCCCCGACTCCCACTTCACCTCCTCATCTGATTCAGCTGCCAGAGGGCCAGCAGCTGATAGGCCACAACCTGTTCCCTTGGTTAGACAGTATCTCATTCTTACCTCCCCCAACCCTCCCAATTCCAGAGATAGCTAGCAATGGGAATACCCTCTTTGGTCCTAAACCATAAGTCACCTTTGAATTTTGAATTTGAATTCGTTATTGTTTATTGTCAATTGGAGACTAGATGACAATGGGGAAACAGCTGCTGATATCCTTACGTTTTTCAGGAGCTTAGCAAGTTGAAATCCCAGTGTTCCATATAAGCTATAATTGATTTCTCTAGTACTTCACACCCAACATAGGTAGAAACTTCTGGAACTGCTGACACATAGTTTTGAAAGAACATCCTATCAATTTGCATTTCAATTTAGATTAGAATATTTAAAGAAAAAGGCCTTGTCCTGCCGCAGTGAATAAACACATTACAGCCCCAACACATATTTTGAAGTTGAAGATCAAAAACTTCATGAAAATTGACAAGAATGAATCCATGGATGGAACATATTGCCATATTGGACCCCAAGAACTGATACTCGCAGGAGTGAATTATGGTCAATTTTGAAATTAATGGTGGCATGTTTTGTTGGCACAAGCCTGACATTAAATTCACAGATTTCCTGGATAAACATTTAAACTGAACAGCGGGGACAGAGAATTAATGGATTCAGAACATTTCTGTCCCCAGCAACCTAAAACTAATAAGGATACCAGTGCATGCAAAATAGGTGTTTGTGCGGGTAAGATTATCAACCTTGATGCCAACCGAAACCAAGCATTTAATAGTGAGTGCCATACCATGTGCACTAATCAAACAGGTGGCAAGAGAGTAGGGACAGGCAGGCACAACACAGGTTATGTAAACACAGTGTCAGACATAAAGATCTCAAGTGCCTATATACAAATGCACAAAGTCTGGGGAACAAACAGGGTGAACTTGAACTACGAATACATGAAGGTAAATATGATATAGTTGGAATAACAGAAACTTGGTGGGATGAAACCCATGACTGGAATATACTGGTAGAAGGATACAAACTTGTCGTGTCCGTCGAGAAAGGAAGCTCGGAGTCAGTGACTTGGTTTCAGCTCTTTATTGGCTCCTGAAACAGCTTAAGCTTGGAAGGGAAAACGGCGGCTTTTTATTTCCGAGCCGCGGCGACAGCGACCAATGACACCGCTGAATCTCCCGCGATTAGTTTCCACCAATCGCGGGGATTACTGTGCCAATCAGTGCGGCTCGCTCGACCAATCCGGTCGCGCGCGCTCTAACCAATCGCGGCGGGGCTACGAGTATGTAATTGACTCGTACAGAACACCCCTCCCCTCTTGGTTCGGTCCTACGTAACGTAGTCCCGTGGGTAGGCGGGAGCTTCGTACTTGTCTACTTGACTTGCGCAGCTTAGTTGTTGTTTGGTTCCCGGCCGGTTCGGTCGGGACTTCTGTTCTCTTGGCCCTGTCGATGGAACCCCCTGGAAGGTGTCGCTGGGCCTCTTGTTGCAGCTCCCTCCCGGTCTACCGGGTTGGTCGAAACTGCGACTTTGCCGCTCCTGCCTGGACTTTCCGGGCTGGTTGAGCTGGCCTGGCTGTTCCTTCCTGGTGAGACTTCGGGCTGGCTGTTGACTGGTGAGTATTGCTGGTTATTTCCTATTTGGTCCCCTGTATCTTCCCTCCCCTCTTGGTTTGTGTTGTCGGGTCGTCTGTGTTTGGTTGCGTGTCGGTTGTGTTTTTGTTCTTGATCTTATTTGATCGATGTGGCGTTTCCATGTTTGTCCGTCGGTTGTCTGTAACCGGTAGGAGTGGGGTCCTGTCAGTTGGGTTATAGTTGCCGGTATCCATAATGGGTCTCCGGTAAGGTTTCTTGCATAGACTGCGTCGCCTGGTGCAAAAACCGGTGCTTGCTAGATGAGTCCGGGGTTTTTCGGGTTGTATGTGGGGTGTAGTCTGTCGAGTGGTGACCTTAGTTTTCTCCCCATTAGTAATTCTGCCGGGCTTTTGTTAGTCGTTGTGTTTGGGGTGATATGTTGTATTAGGAGCATTTTATTTATTTTTCTTGTATGTCCCCGTGTTCGATCTTTTGGAGGGTTCTTTTGTAAATTGAACCATCCGTTCTGCCCTACCATTGGCCGCCGGATGCGCCGTCGCTGTCAGTGCGTGTCGTATGCCTCGTTCCGCTAGGAATCTTTCGAATTCAGCGAGGTGAACTGGGGTCCGTTGTCTGACACGATGACATCCGGGAGACCGTGGGTTGCGAAGAGTTTGTTTAAGACCTTGGTTACCGCATCTGTTGTGGTGGTCTTCATGTTGCTTACCTCCAGCCAGTTGGAGTAAGCATCCACCGTGATGAGGAATGTGTTCCCTTTTGTGGGCCCGGCAAAATCTATATGGAGTCTCGACCATGGTCCCCTGGGCGTTTCCCATTCTAATATTGGTGCTGCGGGGGATTTGGTCTGGTTTCTTGGCAGCGCGAGCACTTGGCTACCCAGGCCTCGATCTCCTTGTCCATACCTGGCCACCAAGCATAGCTTCTGGCCAAAGCTTTAGTCCTCACAATCCCGGGTGCCCTTCGTGTAATAATTTTAATACCTTCCCTTGCAGTTGTTCTGGTATGACCACCCTGTCCCCCATAGCAAACAACCTTTCTGTAGTGACAGTTCTGTTTGCCGGTTTCGGAATGTCCTGAATGCTTCATCGTTGTCTTTCTCTGGCCATCCCTTTTCTACCCAATGTAATACCCGCGCCAGACGCTTGTCTTTATTAGTCTCTCGGGCAATGTCTGACGCGGTTATGGGTAGGTCCGGCAATGTCTCTATGCTGAGGTGGCCGTCGTGGGAGCTGGATCGTCGTCTAGGTCGGGAAGCGGCGGCGGCTCAACGCGTCTGCATGGGAGATCGTCTTACCGGGTCTGTGTGTGAGCCGGTAGTCGTAGGCGGCGAGGAACTCAGACCACCTTGTCATCCTGGGGATAGGATGTTCGGGTGGCCTTGTTCCCCGCCAGGATGCCCAGCAGCGGCTTGTGGTCCGTGATGAGGGTGAATCGGCGGCCGTAGAGGTACTCGTGGAACTTTTTTACTGCTGCGACGATGGCCAGTGCCTCCTTATCTAATTGGCTGTAGTTTCTTTCGGGTTTGCTGAGTGTTCTTGAAAAGAAAGCGATGGGTGCTTCTTTTCCGTCTGGGAGTGTATGGCTGAGGACGGCACCGACGCCAAATGGTGAGGCGTCGCATGTGACGGCGATGGGTAGGGTCTCATTATACTGAATGAGAGCGGCATCCGAGGTGAGCAGGTCTTTGGTATTTTTGAATGCGGTGTCCTCCCGTTTCCCCCAGGTCCATTTGGCCGTCCTGTCCAGGAGCCTATGCAAAGGCTCCGCTCGCAGTCGCTTTTTGGGGCAAGAACACATTGTAAAAATTTAGCAGTCCCAGAAATGCCTGCAGCTCTGTTTTGTTCTTGGGTGTGGGGGCTTCCTTTATGGCTCTGACCTTGCTTCCGGTTGGGTGGATGCCATGTCGGTCTAGGAGGTACCCCAGAAACTCGACTTGCTCTGTGTATAGCTGGCATTTCTCTTTCTTCACCTTTAGCCCGGCCCCTTTGAATTTTTCTAGTACCTCCCTTAGGCGACCCTCTAGTTCCTCTTGGTTGGCTGCTGACACCAATACATCGTCAAAATAGGGAACCACCCCTTGATTCCTCGCAGCAGTCTCTCCATGAGGCTCTGGAAAATTCCTGGGGCTACGCTGACTCCAAACTGGAGTCGGTTACAACGGCAGCTCCCGGTGGGTGACTATTGTTTGCGCCTCGGCGGTTTCTTCATCGACCGGCAGTTGCTGATATGCTTGCGCCAGGTCGAGCTTCGCAAGACCTTGCCCCCAGCGAGTGTAATAGGTGTTGCACTACTGGGGCCGGGTAGGCGCTTTGTTGCAGGCGCAATTGAGGGTGGCCTTATAGTCCCCGCAGATCCTTACTGACCCATCTGGTTTGACTGGGGTGACTATAGGGGTCTCCCACCGGGCGTGGTCGATTGGCTGCAAAACCCCCTGTTTGACGAGCTTGTCAATCTGCTCGTCTATTTTCTTCCGGAGTGCAAAAGGCACCCGTCTGGGTTTTAGGCGTATGGGGCGACATTTGGGTCTAGGCTAAAAGAGATAGGGGGCCCTTTGTACTTGCCTAGGGTGCCGTCGAATACTTCTTGGAAGTCCCTCGCCAGCTGCTGCTCCCAGTCGGCCTCTGTGGTGTGGTTTACTCCCGTGACCTCGATCCCGAGTGGCGCGAACCATTGGAGTCCTAAGAGGCTGGGTCGGTTCCGGTCCACGATAGTCAGGGGCAGTTTCGCGGTGCGGTTTTGAAAGTCACCTCGAACTGTCCGGTCCCAATGACGGGGATGCGGTTCCCCTGATAGTCCTTGATGATCAGCTTCTGGTTCTCCAGTCCTCTTTTCTGGATGTTCGGCACCAGGCGCTTGAGTTCTTTCCAGGCGACCATGGAGAGGTAGGATCCGGAGTCTACCTCCATCCGGCATGGTTCGCCCCTCGATGCTCACCTCCGTACGACCTTCCGGGCATCCGTGGTTTCGGCATGGCCGATGGTGACCGTCTGGTGGGTTTCTTCTCTCTGGCGGCCTTCTCCGCTCCGCCGTCCTCGGTTGTCTCGGTTCCAGCGATAGTCGGCTTGGCGATCTCTGGTTCTCGGGGGTGTCGTCTCGTCCCGGTTGCTTGGTTCTCGCCGGCGGGGGCTGTGTGTCTTTTGAGTCGGCAGACTCGGGCGATGTGGCCCTTCTTGTTGCAATGCCGGCAGATCGCGTCGATAAAACGGCACTCTGATCGAAGGTGATTTCCCCGCACCCGGCGCACTGGTTCCCGACTTACGACCCGTTGATCTCGCCGGTCCCGTCCTGTTTGTAGTCGGTGGACGTCTTCCTCCTCGTCCGTGGTCTCGGAGTCGGAGCCCAGGTCCCCGTGGTGTGTGGTGGTTTCTCGTCGGCTTGTCTCGGGGTTTTCAGTGTGGTCCCGTTGTCTGCCCTCCGAAGTCTGGCTGCTGACTTCCGGGTGGCTTCGGCTGCGGAAGCTTCGGCCAGGGCGTCCCGAGGTCGATGTTGCCTTTCGCCATTAGTCGACTTTTAGTGCCTGATCCCTGAGGCCTAGGACCACGCGGTCTCGGAGGATATCGTCCAGGTCCCTGAACTCGCACATCCCCCTAGGTCTCGCAAGGCGGCTATAAAGTCGCTAATGCTCTCGTCCTGCCGCTGGTTTCGCCGATAGAACTCATCCCGCTGGATGAGGATGGGCACAGCGGGGCGTAGTGGTTCCGAAGGAGTGGCTCGAGATCGGCCCAGTCCATCGCCTTCACGTCCTCGGGCTTCGCGAGGGCTTTGGCCATCTTAAACACTGCGGGCCCGCAGGTGTGTGAGGAAGACGGCCCTTTTCTTCTGCCCGTTCGCATCCTTCAAATTGCTACTTTCGAGGAACATCAGGAATCTATCCGTGTACGATTCCCAGTCCTCGGTAGCGGGGTTGAAGGGTGCTGGTGGGGTCATGCTGGCCATCTCGTCGGTCTTTGTCTTCCTCGGGACACGTGCTCGGTGGTTATTCTCTGGATCCCACCTTCGTCGCCAGTGTCGTGTCCGTCGAGAAAGGAAGCTCGGAGTCAGTGACTTGGTTTCAGCTCTTTATTGGCTCCTGAAACAGCTTAAGCTTGGAAGGGAAAACGGCGCTTTTTATTTCCGAGCCGCGGGGCCTGTTAATGACACCGCTGAATCTCCCGCGATTAGTTTCCACCAATCGCGGGGATTCGTGAACGGACCAATCAGTGCGGCTCGCTCGACCAATCCGGTCGCGCGCTCTAACCAATCGCGACGGGGGCTACGAGTATGTAAATTGACTCGTACAGAACAAAACTATTCAAAAAAAACAACAGACCCCATAAAAGAGGAGGTAGAGTTGCACTGTATGTAAAGGACCACTATATTGCTACAGAAATGCATAAAACCAAAGATGAAAACCACCTAGAATGCATATGGGTCAACATAAAAGAAAAAAAAGAATGACATGGCCATAGGCGTATATTATAGGCCACCCAATCAAGCAGAAAAAATAGATGTCCTTTTTGCCAGCCAACTAACAAACATATGCAGGAAACACACAACAATAGTAATGGGAGACATCAATTATCCTGATATCAATTGGAAAACTAATTCTGCACCAAGTGAGAAATCAAATAAGTTCCTAACCAACCTAGCTGACAACTTTGTTGTCCAAAACGTAGAGGGTGAAACTAGAGGGACAGCCATACTGGACTTAATTCTTACAAACAGAGAAGACATGATAGAGAGTGTTGAAACTGCAGGAACCTTGGGTGAGAGTGACCATGTCATACTAGAATTCAACATAACACAAACACAAGCAACAGAACACAATGACACCAGAGTCTTGGATTTTAAAAGAGCTGCTTTCAATAAACTCAGAGAGAACTTGTGAAAGATTCCATGGTTGAAAATGCTAAAGGGGAAAACAACTCAAGAATCTTGGGAAACTCTAAAAAGTATGATCGTAGAAGCCCAGACCAGCACAATACCACTGAGAAAGTAAAACAAGAAATCCAAGAAGAAACCAGCATGGCTACACAAAGATCTCTCTGGCAAATTGAAAGAAAAAAAGGACAAGTATAAAAAATGGAAAGAAGGACATACAACTAAAGCAGAATATCAGCAGATAGCCAGAATCTGCAAAGATGAAGTCAGGATAGCAAATACTCAGAACGAACAAAGACTTGCAACAAAAGTCAAAGATAATAAAAAAAGTTTCTTCCAACATATAAATAACAAGAAAAAAATCAAGGAAACAGTTGGTCCACTAAAGAGAGAAGATGGCAAGGAAGTAACAGGCAACGGGGAGAAAGCAGAACTGCTTAACTCATTCTTTGCATCAGTCTTCACGCAAAAAGAAACTATAGCTCAACCCACCCAAAACATAACTGTAAAAGACAGACCAGAAATAAAAGTTAAAATAAGCAAAAAAAATAATAGTAAGAGAACACCTGTCTGATCTTGATGAAAACAAATCACCGGGGCCTGATGGATTACATCCCAGAGTTTTAAAGGAGCTGGCAGAGGTCATCTCAGAACCACTGCACCATATCTTTCAAAAATCCTGGAGCACCGAGGAACTACCAGAGGACTAGAAATGAGCTGATGTGGTTCCCATCTTCAAAAAAGGAAAAAAAAACAAACCCAGGAAAGTATAGACCAATCAGCCTAACATCAATACCCGGGAAGATACTGGAAAAGATAATAAAAAAACAGATCTGCCAACATCTAGAAACAAGCAAAGTAATAACTAGCAGTCAGCATGGGTTTGTTAAGAACAGATCATGCCAAACCAATCTTATTTCATTCTTCAACAAAGTGACTAAATTAGTAGACCAGCAAAATACTGTGGACATAATATATTTAGATTTCAGCAAGGCATTTGATAAAGTAGACCACAACCTACTTCTTAGTAAGCTAGAAAAACGTGGAATAGATAGCACCACCATTAGATGGACTTGCAACTGGCTGGCAAACTGTACTCAACGAGTAGTCCTTAATGGGTCTAAGTCTACATGGAGGGAAGTAAGCAGTGGGGTGCCACAAGGTTCTGTCTTAGGCCCAGTACTCTTCAATATCTTCATTAACGACTTAGATGAGGGAATAGAAGGGGAACTTACCAAATTTGCAGATGATACTAAGCTGGCAGGAATAGCTAACACCCAAGAAGATAGGCTCAAGATCCAGATGGATCTTGACAGACTAGAACACTGGGCCGTATCTAATAAAATGAAATTCAATATAGAGAAAAGTAAAATCCTACACTTAGGCAAGAAAAACCAAAAGTACACATATAGACTGGGTGAAACCAGGCTCAATAGCAGTAACTGTGAGAGGGATCTTGGAGTCTTAGTGGACAACCAGCTAAATATGAGCCAGCAGTGTGCAGCAGCCACCAAAAAAGCTAATGCAATCCTAAGTTGTATTAACAGGGATACTATCAAGATCAAGGGAAGTACTAATACCACTCTATAAAGCCTTAGTAAGACCACACCTAGACTACTGCATCCAGTTTTGGTCACCAGATTATAAAAAAGATGTTGAGACTCTAGAAATAGTACAGAGAAGAGCAACCAGGATGATTAGGGGACTGGAGGCTAAAACATACAACGAACGGTTGCAGGAACTGGGCTTGGCTAGTCTAGTAAAGAGAAGGACCAGGGGAGACATGATAGCAGTCTTCCAATATTTGAGGGGCTGCCACAGGAAGGAAGGGGTCAAGCTATTTTCTAAAGCGCCTGTAGGCCAGACAAGGAATAATGGATGGAAACTGAACAAGGAGAGATTTAACCTGGAAACAAGGAGAAACTTTCTGACAGTGAGAACAATCAACCAATGGAACAACTTGCCCTCGGAAGTTGTGGGAGCGCCATCAGTTGAGACTTTCAAGAAGAGATTGGACTGCCATTTGTCAGAAATGGTGTAGGGTCTCCGGCTGGGGCAGGGGGTTGGACTAGATGACCTACAGATCCCTTCCAACTCTGATTATCTGTAAATCTGTAATTAATGCACCATGTTCAGCATTTTCAACAAGCAATAATTCTGAGTGCTAGAAGAAGCGCCATTTAAGAGTAGCAATCCTGAGCACCATAATTATAGATCTAAATAAATATTTAATGTATAGGCTTTAAAACTGAATTATTAAAGTAACTATGTATTCTATATTATAAGAGGAAGGATAGGAAATTAATTAGTTCTTTTATGTTGTAAAAATCAATATAAATATTAGAGAAAAAATAATACAAAGAATCAGAGTCAGCTAAACAGTTTATCATCCATTGTTTAGTTTGAGTCTTTATATGCATCATTTGTATAATTTTCTATATCACCAAAAAGGGCAGGACAACAAATTCTGGAGGAATTCCTTTGAGGAATTACAATATAACCACGCATCTATCAGTTCATTTACAATCTGTTATGTAAAGCCATGATAGACTTATCAGTCAACCATCAATCATGTTCCTACGTTTTAATCTCCATAAGCTTGCAAAATAACTTAGAAAAACTTTTCTTCTTCTTCAGTTATAGCCAATTCTGCTGAGAGGAATTTGAATAAGACAGACATATCATTCAATCCAGGGGGGTTATATGTCTCTAACAGATAATTTTGGGAAGTTCTTAGTGCTCTCTGAGCTTGGTTGTTTGCTTATGGAGATACCATTACCCAATTAAGTAATGTCATCAGTGTCAGTGTGGACTTGTGTCCTGTTTGTATACTGTTTGTCCTCTTAGTTTTGCTGGAGCTTAATTTCCTCCTTGGTACTTCCTCAATCAGAGCATTGTTTTCGTTCTGATTGTTGTCTGGTATTGATCCCTGCTTATCTAAATGTTGACTGCTGGAATGAATGCCCAATCTTTTCCCTAATAATTTTATCTGCCATATTAGTTGCTTCCTCTATGTATCTAATTTCTGAGATTGCTAAATCCAAGCCATATCATTTTCTTTATCGTGCCTTTGGGCCCAAAGTCATACCAGTGTGCTTCAGAGAAATAATAAAAATAAGGGCTCTTTAAAAACAACCCTGCCTTCTCCCTAGAAAAGGTCAGAACTATGCCAGAAGTCTTCTCCCCAAGCCTAGATTTAGGATGATATTTACTCAGTGGCACAGCTGAACAAATAGGGATATGTTGATTTACTCTGCTCTAAAGGCTACATCTCAACTCCCTCCATCTGGGATCTTTGGAAGTTGCTGTTCAGGACATCAGGATTTCTATAGGAGATGTTGCTATAGAAGTTTGCAGCTGTTTCTGAAAAGTCAGGAAAAATGTCACCCCTTCAAGTTACACCAAATTTGGAAACCAAAGAGAGCACAACTTTTATTGTAAAGTTATAGCAACAGAAGCAGTGATGGGATTCAAAAAAATTTACTACCGGTTCTGTGGGTGTGGCTTGGTGGGCATGGCTTGGTGGGCATGGCAGGGGAAGGATACTGCAAAATCCCCATCCCCCCCGACTCCTGGGGGAAGGATACTGTAAAATCTCCATTCTCTCACCACCCCACTAACCTGCTTTCCAGTTCCGTTCTCCTGTGCAGGGCAACAAAAGAAGACCCAACCGATCAGCTGGGACTCGGGAGGCAGAGAATAGATAGGGGCAGGGCCAGTCAGAGGTGGTATTTGCCAGTTCTCCGAACTACACAAAATTTCCGCTACTGGTTCTCCAGAACTGGTCAGAACCTGCTGAATACCACCTCTGAACAGAATGTTGCAGATCTAAATGCAGTTAGCCTCATTCTCTTTCTCTTTTCTTTATAAGAATTTTGGAGGGCCATGTCTGAGATACTTTCTCAAAGTACATTTCTGCCCTAGGCTCAGATTCTTTTATCAGACTGTTGTCTTGGTTGTGGTTCTTCATACTGTTCTTCAAGGTTATTCCTTCTTCCCTTTGGAATGAGGTTCTCTGCCCCAAGGTCTGGATGTCTCCCAACCTTTAGGTATATCAAAAGGGGCTTCAAGCCTCAGTCTTTGGCGAGTAACTGAAGCCCCTCTTGGATTATGGAGTCTTTTCATTCCTATGTGGTTTTTTTTTTTTTGCCTTGCTATCTTTTATTTTGTGTGTGTGTGTGTGTGTGGGCATCTTCCGCATGTTTCCAACCAATATGGTCCTGAACTTTCTTTTGCCAATTAGGCCTGCAATACTTGCTGATGTCATCAATCCATCTTGTTTTACGACACATTTTATCAAGTGGATTCCATTCTATAACTGCCTTGCTCCACCTACCATCAGCTCCTCTTGCTATGTGACCAGCCCATTTCCACTCCAATTCTTTTACTCTCTTGATGATATATACTTGTGTTTGTTCTCTAATCCATGTCTTTCTATCTTGTCTTGTAATGCTGAGCATGGATCTTTCCATGGCTCTTTATGCCATTCTTAGCTTTTGCATCAATTGTATTGATTGTGAGGTCCATGTTTTGCTGACACACATACACACACACACGATATATCTTTGGTGCATCTTTAATGTTTTATATCAAGATGTTCTATATCTTTGTAAAGATATATATTTTAATGTCTTTATTATTAACTTGTGCATTTGTAGGAGAAGAGCAAGCAGAGCTAGGAGGTGGAGTTAAGCATGTCATCAGTTTAGAGTCCTTGAGTTCCCATAAACACTCAAAGTCCAACCCCTTCCAAATTCAGTTGACCCTTATCTGACGCCAATTTAACATTGAACTTTAGTTGACCAGATCCTTGTGTATAGGCTTCAATAACTCTTCTATGTTGCAGTCTAACAAATTGTCCTGATTCTTTGCGCCTGATAGCATTGTCCATAATTGTTGGGAGTTGGGCAGTATATAAATTTAATGAATAAATAAAAGTGTACCAGCTTAGTCTAGAAGGAAGAAAGGAAAGAGGAAGCAATTAAAAGGTTGCCCCGCCTTAATTCTCTGGGGAATAAAAGGAATGGAAACTCTGTTACTAACTCTTTAGCAGTAAAGTTGAGAACCAGTCTTTCCTGTGGTATCTGCTTCGTGATGCAGCCTACTCTGGAGGGCTGATGGGAATAAAGGTAACTAATAAATTAAATAATTAAATAGAATTAAATTTTGTTCTTTATGGGAAACTTGCTTTTCCTTTACTGTAGAACTAGATCTGTGGAATTACAAGCCTCTCTGACTAATCTTAGGTAAGAAGCCTACTCTGACTAAAAGTAATTTTATTCAGTGCAGTTTACTTCCAATTAAATTTGTCACCTATTTGTCATATACCATATTTCAGAACAAATGGAAACAATTTTTATACCATGTTAACTTTTCATCCATCTGAACAATATCCAGAGCCTAGACTTTTAAATTAATTACTTTGTATAGATAGGGCAGATATGGCTTTCCAAAAGCAATGTAATATCTGGACAATCACTGAAATATTTTACAACAATATTTTCAAAATCCTACAAGAATTGGTTCTAATATACTGTATTTTATCTTTTGGAGGTAAAATTAAAGAAAACCCCCCACTATTTTATGCAGGGCATCTATACAAGGTTGAAAAAAGTCAGAATGGTGGCCACAATCACATGATTGAAACCCCATATTTTTCTAGCATACAGCACATTAAAAAAAAAAAACACTCCATCATTTTGGCCATACTGCAGCTGCCTCGCCCCCACCCCCCCCCCCCCCAGCTATACGAAACTCCTTCTCAAACTCTAGATAAAGTTATTCATATCTTTTACCCTCTTGATCACTAAATCTAAGTTTGTTTAGCCTCGTTGTGACAGCTCTCTTCCCACACTAATACGTTTCTTTACCTACCATAAAACCTTAATTGCTGTAATATAAAAATTGAAAGTACTAATACTAAGAAAGCTTCTCCTCCTGAATAATATATCTACTATTATTTCTTATTAATTCTTAAACCTGAGAGCGTTGTGTCACTTGAAAGTTAAATTTATTAACATTTTAAAATTAAATTTAGAAAGCTCTAATAGGAGGCATCAATGGGAGATAAGACTTTGCTTCAAGATCTATCTCAGGATTTCATTACTTGTGATAATTTCATAGACAACAATAGATAAAATTAAGTAACCTTTCATGGAAAAAATATTAAAGGTAAGGTTTCTAGAGGACTGAAAATGCCTGTTCCAACTCAGCTACAAATGCAAATCAGGCAATTTATGAGAAAATATAAAATATAAATACAAATCAAAACTTAAGAAATGCAAGAGTATTTTGGAAAGTACTTTTGAATGGATTTAGTCTTATAAAATTGTACTCATTAAGAGTTTCCTGCCCATGTCAACTTTTCCATAGTTTCCTCTCTCTTAGTAGTGAATCATCCATGACCAAATCAACAAAGTGAAAGACAAAAAACAACAACCAATATTTTAATTTTTTAGAGAAACATTCTAATAAATTAGATAAGAGCCTTCCACATCTTCTCTTGCAAGTCAGTAGAATAGATTTGGAATAATTTATGAGTCTTCATTACTTTTTCTAGCAGGCCTCTGGAGCATCTGCATGGGGTGAGGGGGTTGTTTACAACAACAGAATGGTGGGTGTGACCAAGCAATTAAAAAAAAAACCTTTTTATGTATGTGCAAGGCCTGTGATGCGTATTGAAAAAGGTGTGGCTTCGACCCACACATTTGTACCTACCATCTTGATGCCCTTATGTAGATATCCTTGGCTGGCATCCGGGACGCTATAAAGTACTCACATTCCAAAAATAGCATATGCATTAAATGCCGCTAAAGTAAAGACCATAGTTAATACTTCAGAGGCTTCAGCAAGCCTTAAAAAAAACACACCAGCATTATAACAATATAGGTTTCCCCCCTCTAAAGTTTATTTTTAACACCCAAACAGGCTTATGCAGTAGATGAGCACTAAATTTTGGATAAAATTCAATCATATATTATAATTAGATTCCCCTTCCCCTCCTCCTCTCTGCTATCTACCATGCAACTCCAGGTTTTGTTTCAGTGGTCTGAAGCAAAAAATAAAATAAAATTGGGAGGGTGGGAGCTGATATAGAGGATATAACGTTCTCTCTTTTTTGCTAATGGAAACAGACAAGATTAATCAGGTATCTTTGAATCAAAGAAAGAAAAGGCCTTCTTCCTTTCATTTGATGCAACAAAGATTGTTGCCCTGCTCTGCAATAAAGCCAAAAGATGTGAAGCTAGTGGGTTCTTGTTTTAAAAAAAAAGTTTAATCAGGTTCATTGTTTCCTGAAATGAGATTAGTATATTTAACTTTCAAATGCCTTCAATTAGACTTGTAAGCATTTACAAATGATGCAAATAATTCTGGATTCTGTTGGCAGAATTAATTTGATAGGCTGTTGATTGACTGCTGGTCTGGCTTATGATTCCTCCAATGTGCAATATTCATAAACAATTTCATTTGGTGACATTGGCCAATATAGTTCTATAATTAAGGAATTGATCCACTGCATCACACCATTAATTATCTAGCTCAATATTGTCTACCCTTGCTGGCAGCTGTGGTTCAAGATAGAAATCTAGCATAGGAATTGAAGCTGAAATCGGTGGCATGCCATATCATACAGAATACCTTTGAAAATGAAGTTTTAATCATGCTATAAACTTCGGTATGCTGATGAAACACAACAGTGGCCAACAAACACAACAAAATGACTTAAGGGTGAAGATACTTGCAAATTTCTAGTTTTGATAGTCTACCATGGATACATTGAATGAACTGAATCATTAGATAAACTGATCTTATAATAAGGGACAAGAAGAGATAAAAGCCAGCTTTTGTTTCCAAGAACAGTCTATCCAGTATAATCTCATCTCATTTTCACAAATACAGAACTGATGAAAACTAGACTGTGTTGTTAGGAAGGTGACTTTCGCTGCCTGAATAATTTGCTCATTTAATTCCCATAAATCATGTAACTTCCCTCTTGAAACTGATAGGCACTTTCTGCTAGTTTCCAGCACAAGAACAGACAAACTATAATTTGGGGAGGGCTTGAAGAGACAATATTGCCTTGAGTTACCTCTAGGTGGTTAGGAAGGTGACCTCACCTGAATTTCCTTAGTCCACATCAGAGGTAGTCCATTGTCAACTTGTAGGTCTGGCAGCTCAACTTGTAAGTCTTGTAGGCCAGCTGGTACAAAGTATAGCACTCTGGTTGACCTGCCATACAGAGGTGGTATTCAGCAGGTTCTGATCAGTTTTGGAGAACCAGTAGTAGAAATTTTGAGTAGTTCGGAGAACCGGCAACTAACACCTCTGACTGGAGATTTTACATATCCTTCCCCTGCCACGCTCACCAAGCCATGTCCACAGAACCGGTAATAAAAAAAGTTGAATCCCACCACTGCTGCCATGCCTCATTCTACCTTAGACAAATGCCACCTTTCCCATTGGCTGGGACCGGCTCTTGGGGACAGAGCCTAGTCTCAACTCTCTTCCTTCAATGATCAGGTTGAAGACTGGCCCTTTGGCCTGTTGAATTTTTGAGAGTCCAGTAGTAGATTGATAAAATGCTGGCTCCTTTTTTGTTTTGTTTTGACAGATTCAGCAGGGGGGAGGAGAAAAGTGAATCTTCCCTTTATTTTTTATTTTATTTTTTAATTTGACCAACAAGGAATTGTTAAGAGGTCTACCGATTTTCTCCTTCCAGCCTAACTGACAGGAAGAAAAGCAGGTTTGGATCTCTCTCCAATTGCCTCCAATGATCCTGAAGATCCATCCCACAGAAGGAGAAGCAGTTGGTGCTTATTTTCCTGGTGTAGATGGGAGAAAGAAAGAAGCAGGGGAAAAAAAAAATCAATCAGGCCACAAGAACTGTGATCCTGAGAGAACACCTGGCCAAAGTAGAGGAAGCGATTGAAATTCAGAATTGCATTTCTTAAGCAGGTTTCATTTCAAGCCAACTTGGGCATGGGAGCCAACCAGGCAGCTGAAGGCTGGATCTCTTTAAACAACTTTTCTTGGCTGATTCAAAACATCAAAACTGGAGCTTTGCCCTTGGCCGGACAAAGCAAGGGTCAGCCTTGCAAGTCAGAAGCTGACTTCCAATTATCCGCTACCTTTTACAATCTTGAGAGATGGAGTTGAGAGAGAGAAAAGCGGGGAAAGAAAAGGAATAAGAAAGGCCTACTGACAAGCATCCAAACAGGGGACTCTGATGATCCATTCCACAATGAAGGTATGTGAAAACCAAAGACCTTATTCAAGGTGGGAAAGAATAACTATCTAGGTGGACCTTTTATTTGTGTTAGAATGTTGTCTTTCCTTGTGTTACCTATATGTTTATTTTTATATCTACAGGCTTAGTTTATTAGCTTTAAAAGAGAATTTCTTATTCAATGTTTCTCTATGTGCAAGATTGCACTTTGTGTGTGTGTGTGTGTGTGTGTGTGTGCGCGCGCGCGCGCGTCATATTTGCACTCTCATCTGCTCTGGAACATTTTTTTAAAGAGTTGACAGTAGTGCCAACATCAGAAATAAAAAGTATATTCTGGTGCAAAAGAACAGCCAGTTCCTGCTGTGAAGCTGACTTTTACCAATCTCGGTTTCCCATAACTTTGCTTAGTCTGGCTCTTCTTGGCAACATCTAATTAGGAGGCCAAAACCTTCTCCCAGAATTTAAATATCAGAATTATTATTAGTAGGGATCGTCGTCCTGCCAACGTGCTGTTATCATCCTTGTGATGAGATTATTATAATCCTTACCATCATTATTAATATTATTGCTATTATTATCGTCAGCATTTTAACACTCCTTTCAGTCATCAGCAGAGCATAATATCTTTGGGTCTCGGCACCTTTAGCTCTGTCAGTTGGAGCTCACTCTGCCTTGTCAAATAGAGGTGAGAAAGTAGGGACCCAAAGCACCTCTGGAAATATGGGCAATAAATGGAGGATGGTTTGGAAGTTGAAATGCTTTCTGGAAACCAGGCTGAACTTTTGTTAGCAGACCACACAGTCAGTGAAGTGGATTGTCCCAGGCAGGACAAGCAGTTGGGATTTATGAAGAAATTCTAGAGCCATGTTTCTCGACCTCTATGACTTTAAGTTGTGCGGACTTCAACTCCCAGAATTCTCCCAATCAGCAAATGGTCAGGGGAATTCTGGGAGTTGAAGTCCACACAACTTAAAGTTGCAGCAGTCGAGAAACACTGCTTTAGAGGTTGTGCAAAAATCTCTAAGGGCCACAGTTGCTCACTTCTGCAAGGAACTCTACATTATGCTCTGAAACTCCAAATTATACTCCAAGAGTAAACATGTAGCGAACTACAAATGGAGGATCCCTGCCAGGACTTTGCTTGTGATCAGGGCCAGGTTGTAGTTCCCTTCCCTCCTTTATATATCTTATCAGACCTAAAGAAACTGCTTGTGTCCCACAACAAAGGCCCCTCAACCATGTTCAGGCCAAAAAGAGAAGAGATAAAAACTCACCAGGACAAAACCAACTAGAGAACATCGTTGCATTTTGTTGGTCCCGATCACTATTTGCTAGGAATGGATTTTGAATATTTTCCTGGTATATATTTTAGTGTTTACCCCATTACTGGGATTTTGGTTAGATATGAATGCACAGAAGCAGAAAATACTCGTAGCAGCAGTAAATAGAAGCAGTTGAAAAACCACTGGAAAAGTCATGAGAAGTAAAAATCTCTAGCATTGCATTTTGTTTGTGGGCATAACCTTCACTTCCGTTCTCTGTTGACAGGACTGGTCACCTACAAAGCTAGAAAATCCTGTTACAATTCTACACCAATGCCTGGTCTTAACTTTAATTAACTTTTAATTTTGTACTCCTGTCAAACACGCCAAACAGAGGCTTTGGAACTAAGCTTCCCCCTTGAATATAAAGGAGGCAAAGATTCTGAATAATAAACGGGGAGGACCTTAGCAAAAGCAAGTGAAATAGGGCTTTCCCTTCTCATTATCAGTATTATGCAAATTGTTTGTGGCTCGAAGCATGCTACCATGGAAGTGAATGGGTAGGCAGTTTAGAAGAGCTAATTATAAAGCCAGTCATCCTAGTGACCATGGAATTTTTGGCAGGAGGTTGCTGTTGTTTTCTTTCAAGATGTATATGATGTTGTCGTTTTGACTTCCCAGTCTAAGTTACAGCATGGGCTTTTTCTGGTGGTCTCCTATCCATCCCTTAATAGCAATAGCACTTAGACTTATATACCACTTCATGGTGCTTTACAGCCTTCTCTAAGCGGTTTACAGGGTCAGCATATTGCCGCCAACAATCTGGGGTCCTCTTTTTACCCACATTGGAAGGCTGAGTCAACCTTGAGCCTGGTGAAGTTTGAACTGTCAAATTGCAGGCAGCCAGCAGGCAGCAGAAGTAGCCTGCAGTACTGCACTCTAACCACCGCACCACCGAGGCTCATAAACTACAAAAAGTCAACAAGTGTGAAGGAAGAAGTTGATTTTGCTTCAGATAATGAATATATTTTTCAATTCCAAAAGTTGCACCCCATCTTTGAAAGCATGTTGATTCAGGACCTACAAGTAACCTGACAAATGACAACAATTTCTTTACTCACTTTGACCAGGGTAAAAAGAAAAACAACAGCACTATAGCTAGTGGGCAAGTAATGAAATTAGAAAGAATAGGAGATGGTTTTCTTTACTGTCCTATTTCTCAGAGTATCAGCAGAAAGATACTTGTGAAAAATGTACTGTTTGTCCCCTGCTATTGAAACTAATCTTTTGTCAGTGAAGTAGCTCACAAAACAAGGCAATATAGTGACCTTTAAAGTGGATAGTTGTGTCATCACAAAAAGTGGATATCTTATTTGCAGGGGCTAAAATTACAGGTGAATTGTATCAGTTGAACTGCAGCCAGGTAGTTAGCACTGCCAAGAAGGAAAAACATCCAAACTGAATTCATGCATGGCACAGACGAACTTGAGCACAGAAGTCCTGACACAATAAAGAAATTAACTGAGAAAGACTATCCAAGTAGAATAAAAGAAGAAAACCAGGCCACAAGAGGTTTTTCAATCAGGAGATATAATAGAAGCAATAAAGGCATCCCAGGTAAACATCTGTCCTATGTTACTAGCAAAGCATTAAAATCCAGAGAGATGGAAAGGAGAATCCAGAAAAGACTATAGCCGCCACCCTGGTCCCCCAGCCCAGCCCAGACAGAGCCAGAACCAGAACTCCAGCAGCTCCAGCAACCCCAGCACCCCTAGTGCCAGCTCTTTGGAGAGCCAACCAAGGC
Organism: Notechis scutatus; assembly: GCF_049901735.1. Taxonomy (NCBI): domain Eukaryota; kingdom Metazoa; phylum Chordata; class Lepidosauria; order Squamata; family Elapidae; genus Notechis; species Notechis scutatus. The sequence goes on from NC_142009.1 coordinate 197,987,447, forward strand.
AGCAGCAGCAGCAGATCTGTGGACAGCCAGAAGAAGAGGAAGAGAAAGGACAACAAGAAGAATAAGAAACAGGAAACAGAACTGAGAGCAGAAATAGGACTATTATAAGTAGGAGCAGCTGTTGAATGAGGGTGTTGGAATACATGTTGGAATGTATTTTGAATTGCAACAACTACAGAAGTATTGAGCCAGTAGATGGCGGTGTTTTAAGTTTACTAGATATAATCTAGGTCTAGGATATATACACTCTATTATTTTATTTTATTTGTGTTGCAAACCTTTATTTAGATAGTAGTGTTCCAACATTTGAGTGGCTATCACAAAGAGAAGGGGTCACATTCTAAAAGGAATTTATACATGCTAAAAAAAACCTGGTTGGCTGGCTCACTTCTCATTTTCTTCACATCAATCCTTCTTTGATGAGGGTGCATCTGAAGAAGAAGCCGCTGGTGTTGCTCCGAAGCCACTTCTACTGTTTTGCAGTAGACCTGGAGGCACCTCAGCTTTGTTGCTCAGCACACTCTCCAGCAAGCTCAGATGTCAAAGAACTCAACCTAAGTCTTCACCCTCAAGTAGACCCTGGCTTGGAAGCAAACTTTTTTACTACTGGTTCTGTGGGCGTGGCTTGGAGGGCGTGGCAGGGGAAGGATACTGTAAAATCTCCATTCCCTCCCCACCCCACTAACCTGCTTTCCAGCTCCATTCTCATAAGCAGAGCAACAAAAGAAGACCCAGCCGATCAGCTGGGACTTGGGAGGCAGAGAATAGATGGGGGTGGGGCCAGTCAGAGGTGATATTTGCCAGTTCTCCAAACTACTCAATATTTCTGCTACCGTTTCTCCAGAACTGGTCAGAACCTGCTGAATACCACCTCTGGGTTACTGCCACTGAAATTTGTGTGAGCAGTGGGCGCATGCACCTGCCACTTGTGCAAATGGAGCTGTGCATGGTTGCGCATGCACCTGCCACACACACAGAACCATCCCCTCTCCTCCCTCCCCACTGTTCCACCCAGCTGGAAAGGTTGGGGCCCACTTCTTTATTGGATTCCCTCAATAAACTTGCATACCACAAGTTAATAATTTATTTTTCAGCAGCCCAAGCTAAGGTAAACATTTTGGGAAGAAGCCCAAAGCTCTCCCAGGGTGAACCCATCCATCTGGTGCCAGTCCCAAATCAATATCAAGAATCTGGAAAGAGGTGTGTCTAAACTGCAGAAGGAGAAGGAAGACTTGGTCCTCACCTTTCAGATGACCAAGAAAGTTGTCACTTGAGCCAAGCTAAGCAAACGTCCCCAGAAACGTCTGCAGGAGCTGAAAAGGGAGATAACAGGATTAAAGAAAAAGTTGAAGGGACAATCTAAGCTGCTGAAAAGGAAAGTATCCAGCGAGCAGACCACATCCAAATGCCGCCAAGAGATCCAAGCCATGAAAACCCAATGCATTCAGCTGATTAGCCAGATGAAAAGAAGATACTGAGAAATTCTGGCAGTGGAAGCAGCAGAAGGACAAGGAAGTCATCTAGCTAAGGGTCCAGGATCACAAGTGGCAGTAGAAGCTGGTCAAGCTGGAGTAGGACTTCCAAAACGAAGCCACCATCCTCCAATGGGAAGCAGAAAAACCTGCTGCAGCTAACAAGCCTTCAAAGGAAGCTCTCCAGCAACACCAACAAGCAGCTGTGAAATGAAAGGACATTCACAAACGGGAGATTCGCCTCCTGGGTAAAGAACCGGCTGGTGAATGAAATCAAAGTCCCTGGGAGCATAGAAGAAGCCCGGGGCCACCTGAAGGACCTTCTGGATGACTGCAAAACTCTGGCCAAGGAGATTGTGCTGTTGAAAGAATATCAGGGGGCTGGAGAGGTCATCCTGTCCAAATACAAGAGATTTTCCTACAAATCTCTGGAAATCAACCTTTCCATCAGCAAGAAGATCAACAAAGCACCCATCTATTGAAGTTCGGAAAGAAGGCAATGTAAAATTAGCTGATGTACTTTTCTATTTCAGGGCTATGTCAAGAATCCAAGATTTTATTACAGGGCACCCAAGCAGTGGTGGGATTCAATTTTTTTTTACTACTGGTTCTGTGGGCATGGCATGGCTTGGTGGACGTGGCTTGGTGGGCATGGCAGGGGAAGGATACTGCAAAATCCCCATTCCCTCCCCACCCCACTAGCCTGCTTTCCAGCTCCATTCTCCTGTGCAGAGCAACAAAAGAAGACCCATCCGATCAGCTGGGACTCAGGAGGCAGAGAACAGATGGGGGCAGAGCCAGTCAGAGGTGATATTAGCCGGTTCTCCGAATGACTCAAAATTTCCGCTACCGTTTCTCCAGAACTGGTCAGAACTTGCTGAATCCCACCTCTGGTGAGACCATATTTTTCTTTCTGACATGCCAGTTTTCTGTTTGTAGTGAGAATTTGGTGGGGGAAAGAAGATCACCTCACAGAAACATTTTGAATAATTGCTGAGAGTGATACAGGTAGTCCTCGACTTATGACCACAATTGAGCCCAAAATTTCTGTTGCTAAGTGAGACATTTGTTAAGAGGGTTTCATCCCATTTTATGACTTTTCTTGCCCCAGTTGTTGAGTGAATCATGGCAGTTGTTAAGTTAGTAACCTGTTAGTAAGTGAATCTGGTTTCCCCATTGACTTAATTCGTCAGAAGGTCACAAAAAGTGATCACATGACTCCTGGACACGGTAACCGTCATAAATATGAGTCAGTTGTCAAGCGTCTTAATTTTGATCACATGATCCCAGGGATGCTGCAATGGTCGTAAGTGTGAAAAACAGTCATAAGTCACTTTCTTCAGTGCTGTTGTAACTTCAAGCAGTCACTAAACAACTGTTGTAATTCGAGGACTACCTGTGCTCAGAAGGAAATGTGGCATTCCCAGATTCATGTGCACTGGAGAGGTTAAGAAAAGCTTAAGAGCAAGCAAGCAATTTACAAAAAGAGCAGGCTTTGGGCCTTCTTCCCAAAATGTTTACCTTAGCTTGGGCTGCTGAAAAATAAATTATTAACTTGTGGTGTGCAAGTTTTATTGAGGGAATCCAATAAAGCAGTGGGCCCCAACCTTTCCAGCTTGGTGGAACAGTGGGGAGGGAGAAGAGGGGATGGTTCTGTGCGTGTGGCAGGTGCATGCGCAACCATGCACAGCTCCATTTGCACAAGTGGCAGGTGCATGTGCCCACTGCTCACACAAATTTCACATGCAGGTGTGAGCGCCTGCTGCTTGCATGGTCCAATTCCGAACAGGCCCCAGCCTGGTACTAGGCCGCAGCCCGAGGATTGGGTGCAGAGGTGGCATTCAGCAGGTTCTGAGCAGTTCTGGAGAACCGGTAGCAGAAATTTTGAGGAGTTCAGAGAACCGGCAAATACCACCTCTGACTGGCCCCGCCCCCATCTATTGTCTGCCTCCCAAGTCCCAGATGATTGGCTGGGTCTTCTTTGGTTGCCCCGCACAGGAGAACGGAACTGGAAAGCAGGTTAATAGGGTGGGGAGGGAATGGGGATTTTGCAGTAACCTTCCCCCAGGAGTGGGGAGGGAATGGGGATTTTACAGTATCCCTGCCACGCCCACCAAGCTCTACCACACCACGCCACGCCACGCCCAGCAAGCCCTACCACACCACGCCACGTCACGCCACGGATTCCCTCAATAAAACTTGCATACCACAAGTTAATAATTTATTTTTCAGCAGCCCAAGCTAAGGTAAACATTTTGGGAAGAAGCCCAAAGCTCTCCCAGGGTGAACCCATCCATCTGGTGCCAGTCCCAAATCAATATCAAGAATCTGGAAAGAGATGTGTCTAAACTGCAGAAGGAGAAGGAAGACTTGGTCCTCACCTTTCAGATGACCAAGAAAGATGTCACTTGAGCCAAGCTAAGCAAACGTCCCCAGAAACGTCTGCAGGAGCTGAAAAGGAGATAACAGGATTAAAGAAAAAGTTGAAGGAACAATCTAAGCTGCTGAAAAGGAAAGCATCCAGCGAGCAGACCACATCCAAATGCCGCCAAGAGATCCAAGCCATGAAAACCCAATGCATTCAGCTGATTAGCCAGATGAAAAGAAGATACTGAGAAATTCTGGCAGTGGAAGCAGCAGAAGGACAAGGAAGTCATCTAGCTAAGGGTCCAGGATCACAAGTGGCAGTAGAAGCTGGTCAAGCTGGAGTAGGACTTCCAAAACGAAGCCACCATCCTCCAATGGAAAGCAGAAAAACCTGCTGCAGCTAACAAGCCTTCAAAGGAAGCTCTCCAGAAACACCAACAAGCAGCTGTGAAATGAAAGGACATTCACAAAAGGGAGATTCGCCTCCTGGGTAAAGAACCGGCTGGTGAATGAAATCGAAGTCCCTGGGAGCATAGAAGAAGCCCGAGGCCACCTGAAGGACCTTCTGGATGACTGCAAAACTCTGGCCAAGGAGATTGTGCTGTTGTAAGAATATCAGGAGGCTGGAGAGGTCATCCTGTCCAAATACAAGAGATTTTCCTACAAATCTCTGGAAATCAACCTTTCCATCAGCAAGAAGATCAACAAAGCACCCATCTATTGAAGTTCGGAAAGAAGGCAATGTAAAATTAGCTGATGTACTTTTCTATTTCAGGGCTATGTCAAGAATCCAAGATTTTATTACAGGGCACCCAAGCAGTGGTGGGATTCAAATTTTTTTTACTACTGGTTCTGTGGGCATGGCATGGCTTGGTGGACGTGGCTTGGTGGGCATGGCAGGGGGAAGGATACTGCAAAATCCCCATTCCCTCCCTACCCCACTAGCCTGCTTTCCAGCTCCATTCTCCTGTGCAAGGCAACAAAAGAAGACCCATCCGATCAGCTGGGACTCAGGAGGCAGAGAACAAATGGGGGCAGAGCCAGTCAGAGGTGATATTAGCCGGTTCTCCGGATGACTCAAAATTTCCGCTACCGTTTGTCCAGAACTGGTCAGAACTTGCTGAATCCCACCTCTGGTGAGACCATATTTTTCTTTCTGACATGCCAGTTTTCTGTTTGTAGTGAGAATTTGGTGGGGGAAAGAAGATCACCTCACAGAAACATTTTGAATAATTGCTGAGAGTGATACAGGTAGTCCTCGACTTATGACCACAATTGAGCCCAAAATTTCTGTTGCTAAGTGAGACATTGGTTAAGAGGGTTTCATCCCATTTTATGACCTTTCTTGCCCCAGTTGTTGAGTGAATCATGGCAGTTGTTAAGTTAGTAACCTGTTAGTAAGTGAATCTGGTTTCCCCATTGACTTAATTCGTCAGAAGGTCACAAAAAGTGATCACATGACTCCTGGACACGGTAACCGCTCATAAATATGAGTCAGTTGTCAAGCGTCTTAATTTTGATCACATGATCCCAGGGATGCTGCAATGGTCGTAAGTGTGAAAAACAGTCATAAGTCACTTTCTTCAGTGCTGTTGTAACTTCAAGCAGTCACTAAACAACTGTTGTAATTCGAGGACTACCTGTGCTCAGAAGGAAATGTGGCATTCCCAGATTCATGTGCACTGGAGAGGTTAAGAAAAGCTTAAGAGCAAGCAAGCAATTTACAAAAAGAGCAGGCTTTGGGCCTTCTTCCCAAAATGTTTACCTTAGCTTGGGCTGCTGAAAAATAAATTATTAACTTGTGGTGTGCAAGTTTTATTGAGGGAATCCAATAAAGCAGTGGGCCCCAAACTTTCCAGCTTGGTGGAACAGTGGGGAGGGAGGAGAGGGAATGGTTCTGTGCGTGTGGCAGGTGCATGCGCAACCATGCACAGCTCCATTTGCACAAGTGGCAGGTGCATGCGCCCACTGCTCACACAAATTTCACATGCAGGTGTGAGCGCCTGCTGCTTGCATGGTCCAATTCCGAACAGGCCCCAGCCTGGTACTAGGCCGCAGCCCGAGGATTGGGTGCAGAGGTGGTATTCAGCAGGTTCTGAGCAGTTCTGGAGAACCGGTAGCAGAAATTTTGAGGAGTTCAGAGAACCGGCAAATACCACCTCTGACTGGCCCTGCCCCCATCTATTGTCTGCCTCCCAAGTCCCAGATGATTGGCTGGGTCTTCTTTGGTTGCCCTGCACAGGAGAACGGAACTGGAAAGCAGGTTAATAGGGTGGGGAGGGAATGGGGATTTTGCAGTAACCTTCCCCCAGGAGTGGGGAGGGAATGGGGATTTTACAGTATCCCTGCCACGCCCACCAAGCTCTACCACACCACGCCACGTCACGCCACGCCCAGCAAGCCCTACCACACCACGCCACGTCACGCCACGCCCACCAAGCCACACCCCCAGAACCAGTAGTAAAAAGTTTTGAATCCCACCACTGGTCTTCTTTTGTTGCCCTGCACAGGAGAACGGAACTGGAAAGCAGGTTAATGGGGTAGGGAGGAAATAGGGATTTTGCAGTATCCTTCCCCTGCCACGCCCACCAAGCCATGTCCACCAAGCCACGCCACGCCCACAGAACTGGTAGCAAAAAATTTTGAATTCTACCACTGCATCTCACCGATTATCTGTTTTTCTGAGAGGTTTTTATGGAAGAGTCGTGGAACCACGGCTCCCCACTCTCACCCACCATTGATATGGTGCAGCTGAGAAAATTGTTTTTGGTATAAGTAGTCCTCAACTTACGACCACAATTGAGCCCAAAATTTCTGCTGTTAAGCAAGACATTTGTTAAGTGAGCTTTGCCTCATTTTACAACCTTTCTTGCCACCGTTGTTAAGTGAATCACTGCAGTTGATAAATTAGTAACCCAGTTGTGAAGTTGAACCTGGCTCCCACTCAACTTTGCTTGTCGGAAGGTCACAAAATGGGATCGCGTGATTTTGGGACCCAGCCACGGTCTTAATATGAGCTGGTTGCCAAGCATCTGAATGTCGATCACATGTTTACGGGAATGCCGCAGAGGTCATAAATGTGAATAAAACGGTCGTAAGTCACTTTTTCCAGTGCTGTTGTAACTTTGAACGTCACTAAACCGAACTGTTGTAAGTCGAGGGCTACCTTTACTTGATTCCACTGGTGGTTTAAACTGGTCTTCCGCTTCCGCTGCAGAGAGAAGAGAAATGTCCCACTGTTAGGATCCGTATCTTTGGGGCAGGCCATAAACAGACAGGGATATGCAACTGAGGAGCTAGATAAAGTTGGAAACAATGATCTCATGAGAAATTGCTGGTTTTTCAGACTCCAACGTGTTTTCTTTATCTTGCCATCTCCCTAATCAAAGGAAGCAGATGGAAAGAGGTGTGACATCCTAACTCTCCACTTGTCAAAACAGGCAGGTGAACAACTTCATTTGCCATGGGACAGGAAAATCACTGGAGAGTCCCAGATGTTTTGCCTGCACTGCATTCATTTCTTGTGTTCTTCTCTGACATGTTCACCACAGGCATTTTGAAATGTTGCCTAAGGATACAGGGTATAAAATATTCCCATCAACCACCCACTTTTTTTCCCCCTTCGGATACCCTTCAGCGTGTCCTGTTTTTATCTATATATTACTTATACAGAAAACCCTTTTACCTTGTCTTCTCAGATAAGGTTTCTTTTGGAGCAGATTATCTGGGCATGGCTCATCTAGTGAAGAGAAGGACCAGGGGAGACATGATAGCGGTGTTCCAATATTTGAGGGGCTGCCACAGAGAGGAAGGAGCCAAGCTATTTTCCAAGCCATGCCCATCGAACCAGTGGTAAACCACTTTGAAACCCACCACTGCCTACAAGGTCCCTTCCAACTCTGTTAATCGGTATCTGTATCTATAGAGGATTCCCTTTTCAGGCTTCAGGGATGGAAGAGAGGAAGGGGGTCAAGCTATTGTCCAAAGCGCCTGTAGGCCAGACAAAGAATAATAGGTTGAAACTGATCAAGGTGAGATTCAACCTAGAAATAAGGAGACATTTTCTGACAGTGAGAGCAATCAACCAATGGAACCGCTTGCCTTTGGAAGCTGTGGGAGCTTCATCACTGGAAGTTTTCAAGAAAAGGCCGGACTGTCATCTGTCAGAAATGGTGTAGGGTCTCCTGCTTGGGCAGTGGGTTGGACTAGATGATCTACAACTCTGTTGAACTGTTATCTGTTAACTAACAAGGGAAGGTTATATGATACGACTGGTGGTTGGGAGCCCCAATGCTTATACATATCATGCACGCAAGTAATGCAAGAAGAAGAATCTAGTTGTGAGACAAAAATCTGTGAATGCCGTTGATGTGCACACTTTTGCAACATTTAGAGAAGAGAACAACCCTGCTGGGTCACACCCCAGTGATTTCATCATTTTTACTGGTACACACAGTAAGATTTCCCCATGTGGATATGTCTATGAAACTGCAATGTCAGGGATCGGCAAAGGACATTCTGACTTTTGACTTTACAAAGGGATGAGCATCATTCAGTGCTTGATTCAGTGCTTGATACTTCTTTCCATTAACCAGCCTGCCGGGATTTTCCAGATCAACTCTGCTGGGAATTTTATCAGCCGTGCCTGTTTTTATGTTTACATTTGCTTTGTTCATGGAAAGGGAATGTTCTGTTTAGGGGCATTTACGGGAATGTGGTGTCAAAGCTTAATCATTGCAAATGGTTCTGGTAAACGTGAGAGTCCAGGAAGGGTGAAGGTCAGTAGCTGTTTTCCCGCCTTTTCACTTTTTTTTTTGGTAAAGACAAATGAAATAATGCAGAAAAAGTAAAATAACAACAACAACCAACAACCATCAATCCTGACTCTCAGTCAAGGTAGGTCAGCAATGGAGCCAATAACCCAAAGTGTTGGAATTCCCTTAATAGAGCAATAGCACTTAGCACTTATATATCGCTTCACAGTGCTTTACAGACCTCTCTTAAGTGGCGTACGGAGTCAGCCTATTGGCCCCAACAATCTGGGTCCTCATTTTACCCACCTCAGAAGGATGGAAGGCTGAGTCAACCTTGAGCCTGGTGGGATTTGAACTGCCAAACTGCAGGCAGCCGGCAGTCAGCAGAAGCAGCCTACAGTACTGCACTCTAACCACTGCACCACCTCGGCTTTCTTACTCTCAGTCAAGGTTGGTCAGTCAATGGAGCGAATAAACCAAAGTGGCGGAAATCCTTTAAACATGAAACGTGTTTAAGCAAAAACTGAAGAAGAGATCCTCTGGGGTGCTTTAACTTGAGATCCTGCACTGAGGACTTGAACAATTAAAACACGTCTCACAGAATTTCAGAAGCAGCTTGTATAATACCTGCAAGGATTCTGCCAAAAGTCCAAAGGAAGGCTCCATCCAGATGGTTCCAGCTCTTGGACCAAATATAATCATGTGATTTTGCTTAGCTGGCATTTTCAAGGAGAAATAATTGCCTGCTTCTTCTTTTTTTCCCTGTTTCCAGCTGCCAAAAAAGTGCCACTGCTCTCCAGGGGCGTTCGTCTTCATTTCTTTCGCTCCGTGTGTAACCCAAAGAAAAAGTCTACTTTAACTAACAAAGCATTGCGGGTGAAACAAATACATTTTATGAACAACGTGATGCTTCCAGGAATGAGTTAATCCCTCTTAACGAAAGAACAAAAAAACAGGTTAGCCTTCTCCTTCAACCTTTTGTTGCTGCTACCTCTTAGGACCAGTTGCCTAAAATGCCTTTATGAGAAAATGCCTTATGACAGGGCTGGGAACCTGTATCAACAGAGAAGGGATCTATGCTGCAGTCTAGTTGGTCAAACTGGAAAAGAGAAATGAGAGGAAAGCAATCCTGGGCAGTCAGGATCGACTTATGTTATCCATGAGTATCAATATGCCATCACATACAATCTCTAGCTCTTGCCAGTTAAAATAGAAAGGCAAGTGCCTTGTGAAATACAATGCTAACATCTAATTGTGACGTCTCCCTTGGATGACTCCTCTGACTCTTCCTTGGAGGCCGGCTCGAGGGAGGGTGAACTCATTCCTAGCACATCTGAACTCCTGGCTGAAAGAGATTTACGATAGGACTTTAGCTGGGGACAGTTTTCAGGTCAGTGAAGAGGAGGAGGAGGAGGAGGAGGAGGAGCTGCCTTCCCTGTTGAATCCGAGAGCATGTAAGGCAGAGAAAAGACAAGAGCAAAGGAGATCCAGTCAGATTACTTGGGAGAGAAGGCCCCACCCATTTTGATGGGCTGCACCAGAAAGCTATTTATCACAGCAGGCAGATGGAGCCGTTGCTAGGAATGGGTTGGGTTTATAGCTGTGTGCTTGTTCGTGCTTCCCGCTTGACTTCGTGCCTTGGAGACTCTGAACCTCTCTTGCCAAGTGAGCTCTCGTGGATGTACTTTCAGTTTGGCCTAGTGGCTTTAAGATTGTTTGGTGGACTTATTTGTTGGAGTAATTTGCCATTGTTTCATGGACTATTAGCCATTGCCCTGTGGACTAATCTTGGCCTGCTTGTGGCTGGATTTATTTGGGACAGTTCTGAGGCTGGATGAAGGGAACTGCTGGGGAATATTTAATAAACTCTAGTCTAAAACACGCTTACATGTGTGTGTGTGTGTATGAGTGAGTGGGGTAGCACAGTAATACAGGTAGTCCTTGACTTACAACAGTTTATTTGGTGACCATTCACAGTTACAATAGCAGTGAAAAAAAGCAACCATGTTTAACACAGCCGTGCAGCATCCCGAGGGTACATGACCAAAATTCAAACACTTGGCAACGGACTCATATTTATGGCAGCTACAATGTCCCACGATCATCTGATCACCTTTTGCAATCTTCTGAGCAAAGGAAAGCCAGATTCACTCCACAACTGCGTTCCTAACTTAACAACTGCAGTGGTTCACTTAACAACAGTGGCAAGAAAGGTCGTAAAATGGGGCAAAATTCACCAAATAACTGTCTTGTCAAGCAACAGAATCTTTTTGGCACAATTATGGCCATAAGTCGAGGACCACCTGACACTTTATTCCTCACATTGGCCTCGGAGCCCTTGGTGGCTCCATCTTAAATGTGTCATTGGATATGGCTCCAGTTGTCTGAACAAACAAGACAAAAATAAACCTGGTGCTCAGGGGTGGGATTCAAATTTTTTAACAACTGGTTCTGTGGGTGTGGCTTACTTGGTGGATGTGGCTTGGTGGTCGTGTTATTGGCTGGGTGTGGCCAACACAATATCACTCACATCGAGGCATTCATCTCCTTAGTGGGGATGCTGCAACAGTCGTAAGTATGAAAAATGGTCATAAGTCACTTTTTTCAGTGCCGTTCTAACTTTGAATGGTCACTCCACACAAGCAAAGGACCAGCAAAGGAGGGAAAAAAAACTCCGGACAAGTTCCAGAGACAGGAAGTCTAGTCCTGCCAAGAATGTAATAAGGGTTAATGGAGAGGCAGTTTCTGTAAGCAACATCAGAATGTTTCCTTCCTGCTTTCCTTACAGGATTAACTCTAATTAATTCCTTACAGTAATTTCTTCTAACAATCGGTTCTCTGAACTGCTTAGAATGTTAACAACCGGTTCTAGCGAATAGGTGCGAACTGGTAGAATCCCACCCCTGCTGGTGCTAGAGCAGTGGTGGCTAACCTTTTTTGGCTCACCGTGCCGATAATTGCGTGCACACTCCTGTGTGCGGACTTGCATGCCAGCACCCAGAATGCAATGCGTGCTGCCCCACCCATCCCTGCACATGCACGTGCGATCCCCCTGCCGCGTGCTGCACATTGCGCATCTGCGCATATGCATGAGATTCTCCACGGTGCGCCATCCATCTGCGCATGTGCGCACAATCCTCGTGCATTGTGCGTCTCTGTGCATGTGTGCACCACCCCCACGCACGCTGCGCATCTCTATGCATGCACGGGTGTCTCCCGTGCACCCCCATCTATGCGCACCAGATACCTGATAATCAGCTGTCGGGCGGCGGCAGCGTGCGCGCATGCGCAGTGAGGCTCTTCCGGGCGAGCTCTCGCATGCCGGCAGAAGTGGCTCAGCGTGCCACTTTCGGCATGGGTGCCATAGGTTCGCCAACACGGTGCTAGAGAGTACCTTGCAGAACAATTGAAGATGGAGGAAAGCAACCACATCAGCTTGCCTTTCATGGCTTGTGTTGCGAATGGCTGTACTCTGTAGTCAAATTTTTTATAAATAGGCTGCCTCCATCAGTGGCGTTTTGTGAGAGTGGCCATGACATATACTGGCCCTAATGTTTCCTACTTCTGTGCTAACACAAGAAGACAACTACTTGTCTACTCTGCTTAAAAGAATCTCAAGTAACATCAGAACCGTTAAAAATAAAGGTGCCAAATCCGATATTTTGCCTATGTCTTGGTGTTCAGATATATAACCGTAGTTGGTTATCCAGGAACTTTAACCTTTGCCTAAAACTAGGATTCAGATCTGATTGTCATGGTATTAGAGAGGGTGGGTATCCAAATACTTAAAATTTACTATGCTTGACCATAATATCATGAACTATGCCTAAGGACTCATCCACAAAGCCTGAACACCATAGCATCATTGTTCTGACCTCGCTACACGTTACTCTGTGTTCAGCTTGACTTGCAGCTAAACCCACCTTTCCTCAATAAAACAGACGACGTGTGTAGATTTGGATGCTTTATTAAAAGGACAGGATATGGTGAAACTGGGGAAAATAAGAATACCTACAAGAAGAACCCCAATACAAAATAAACAGTGTTAAGTTTCTGGCGAGCATAACAATTAACAAATACGTGTAAATCTAAATCTCACCAGCGATGCTGTGTGTATAGGATGTGGATTTTTGTCCTCGGATGAAGACGTGTTGTGGATTGGGCTGGATTCTTCCTGATGCTTTTGTTTCCTCTGAATGCTAAAGGAAATGGTGTCTGGCTTCCCAGGATACATTTGTTTTGGAATGAGAGTTGTTGGTTAGATGACCCTTAAAGGGCCGGGTCAGCTTCCAAACAATACAGATTGGTATTTGGCTCTGGCCACTAAATGGGGCCAGAGAACAACAGTATATACACAAATTATATACTGGGGGCACGATGATGATAATGCTCCATTTAATATTGCTGAGGAAATGCCCTCACAGCTTAGCCTCCATCTTTTAGGTAGACCATTGCTGAGACAGGGCTAAGCTGGCAAGAAAGTTCCACAACCACCACTACTCGACACCTTCGCCACCCTAGAAAAAAGGTAATCTCCCATATGAACAATCCTTGGTGCCTGGAGGAGGAAGCTTGAAGTAACAAGTCTGGAGAAAACAATCTGCTCACTACCTCTGGGCCAGCAGATCTCCTGTCAGACATCCTCCTTCCTTCCAGGTCCTGGGCTGAACATGTCTTCTGCAGTGCTGCATGGAAGAAGAGAACCCTGTTTTTTGCTGTTCTTCTTCTCCCTCTCCTGACCTTCTGCTGATGCTGCTGTTTCTTGATTGATGGGCAGATGGCACTGGACATTGAGAAGCCAAAAAATCGACTCGCCTGTCCTGACTTCAAACATTCATAATTGCAGCCTCATGCTGGCACCATGGGGGAGGGTGCAGAATGTTCCAGGGAGAGATAAGCAAAGAAAAGTCAGGAGTGTATGCATGATTATATTATCTCAAATCTCTTGGTGTGAAGGTCATCCCAATTGCCCAGTTACAACAAACAGGCATGTATATATAGGTGCATGCTATAGATAGATAGATAGGTAGATCTATCTATCTATCTATCTATCTATCTATCTATCTATCTATCTATCTATCTATCTATCTTCTATCTATCTATCTATCTATCTATCTATCTATCTATCTATCTATCTATCTATCTATCTATCTATCTATCTATCTATCTTCTATCTATCTATCTTCTATCTATCTATCTATCTATCTATCTATCTATCTATCTATCTATCTATCTATCTATCTATCTATCTATCTATCTATCTATCTATCTATCTATCTATCTATCTATCTATCTATCTCTACATATATAGAGAATATGCACCTATACAGAGATGTCTGTTTGTTGTAACTGGGTATATATATATATATATATATGAAGATGCTGGAGGCAGATGATCACTTTAGTGCCAATGGCTAAGGCGTCATTTTATATTGTTTCAGAAGAACACAAGACATTATGCATGCTAGATATTTGAGAAAATGAAGACTACCCAAAAATGTTAATGTGGGGAAATCATCAGTTGAAAAGAAAGAGGTCTCAGTGAGGGGAGTTAAGAGACCAGAGGTAGTATTCAGCAGGTTCTGACCAGTTCTGGAGAACCAGTAGTAGAAATTTTGAGTAGTTCGGAGAACCGGCAACTAACACCTCTGACTGGAGATTTTATAGTATCCTTCCCCTGCCATGCCCACAGAAGCAGTAGTAAAAAAAATTTGAATCCCACTACTTAAGAGACATTCCAGACTGGCCTCCATAGGTGGGAGGAAGTACTGGTAATCCTTGATCTACAACCATTCTTTCAGTGACCAAAATTACAACGGCACTGAACAAAATGGCATGACTTTTTCCCCCACGCTTACAACTGTTGTAGCTTCCCCACAGTCACGTGATCAAAACTTGGGCGCTTGACAACTGGCATGTATATATGACGGTTGCATTGTCCCAGGAGTCATGTGACCATCGAACAGTCAAAGTCAATGGGGAAGTCAAATTCACTTAACCAACTGTGTTTACTAACTTCACAACTGCAGTAGCGAGAAAGGTCATACAATGGAGGCAACATTCAATGAACAACTGTATTGCTTAGCAATGGAAATTTTGAGCTGAATTGTGGTCGTAATTCAAGGACTGTATATGATACCAAACACTTGGGTCTCTATCAGGTTTTCCCAGGGGAAAGCGGGCAGTCTGGCAAGATTGTTGTGTACAGTGGAGTTAACAGTAAAGAAACCTCTTGATCTGAGCCTCAGAGCTATTTAGCTTGTTTGCATCTGACAATTAACATGCACTTCACTAGTTGTATAAAAAAAAGGCGTATTTCCATTGTATCAAGGTGTGACATGTCCTTAGGAAAATTGGAATCCCGTAAGAGGGTGCCTCATGTGAATGTGGTTTTAAAATTGGAGGGGGGGAAATGTCAACGACCTATGCTATGTTGCTATTACTTTGATAGCCGAAAATGAAAATAATCCTTCAGATGTAGTAATGAAAGTTGAGAAGCACAGGGCGAAATGAAACTAAGATTAAATACAGGTGGCCTTCGACTTATGACCAAAACTGAACCCAACATTTCTGCTGTTAAGGGGTACATTTGTTGAGTGAGTTTTGCCCCATTTTACGATTTTCGTGGCGTTGTTAAGTAAATCCCTGCAGTGGATACGTTAATAGCTCAGTTGTTAAACGAAGCTACCTTCCCCATTGACTTTGCTTGTCAAAAAGTTACAAAAGGCGGATCCCATGACCCTAGGATCCAGCAAGTGTCATAAATATGAACCAACCTTGATCTTATATATGTTGACAGCAGCAAGACTACAATATGCACAAAATGGAAGGGCACTTCGATTCCCACCATGGACTAATGGCTACGGAAGTTGATGGATCTGGCAGAGATGGCTAAATCGGCTGTTTGGATAAAAGAAAAGAATATAATTATATACTTTTGTTGCTACATGGAGACTGCTTCTGGACTACGTGCTTGAGGTGGAAAAAAATGAAACATTGATTTTGGATTTTCTTGATTAGATTGATTTATTGTTATAGAAATGACTAGCTTATATTATTTTGGAAAAGTAAAAAGTTGAGGTTCAATGTTAATACTTTATTCTCCTTCAACAGAGAGAGTGGGATTTTTTTCCTTCCTCCCCTCCTCAGTTTCCTCCCCGCTTTCCTCCCCACAGTGTTCTATTATTTGCTTTCATATTTTTGTGTTTTGTTCTATAATCTAACAAAAAATGTTTTTTTAAAAGATAATTGTTCCAATCTTTTTGATCTATAACTTCTGCAGAAAATTCTTTTAGGAGTGATATTAGCATTGCGTGGGGGGTGAAGGAGAAGTGAGACATATTAACACGAAACTATGATTAAGATTGCATTTATCTATTGCAAACTTATACTGGTTAAATTAAGCTTTGTAAATCTATGCTTTGTGTGGTAATAACAAGTTCACAGTGGAGATTATGTACTGAAAGTATCTTCCTTTCTTTTAAGATGTATCATACGAAGCAAATAGCCAAGTTACTTACTCTCAAAATGGGAAAGATGATCTTTTCCCACCCACCCCCTATAATATTTTTGTTATTTAACAGCTATGGTGTTTAATTCCATGTTGATTCCTTACAAAATATTCTCTTTTCACATTAGGCTTGGAAGCCATCACATGTTCCCAATTAGCTTTGAAGCAGAAAATGCAACCTGTCAACCACTGGAAAAGAAGGAAGCTTATATAAAAACTTCTATTCCAGACCAAGAATGAGATAATTGGAACAGCCTTGAAGGAAAAGGGTGAGATATTCAAGGCAATTTGAGGAATGCAAAATTCTCCTGCTACATTAAAAGAAAACACTTATAACTTGTAAGAAATGCCATTTTGCATCTGGGTAGCTGTGAGCATGGTTGCATGTTGCCATGGCGCCTAGATGGCAGGAACAGAACATGAAGTTCTAAATGAAGACTATAGAAAGAGAGGATGATCCAGAAACAGGCTATTGCTCGATCTTGGCGTGTGTGGTGCAGAGGTCAAAGGAAAAGGAGATGACTGGCTAAAGGCAGTGTGAAGCAAGGGTTTGCACCCATGGGAAAGTGGTCCCTCTACAAGGTCTGCCAAACTGTGTTGATTCAAAGGAAAGCAATAGCCACCCTGTTGTTTTCAGTCAAGCGGAGCGGATTCAGGGGTGAATTAGTACCCAACTCTCCAAAACAGATGACGTGCTCGGATTAATCAGACCGGGAGCAGATCTTGAAATAGTACAAAATATTAGTGTGGAAGCACTCTCTCATCCTTTTACATGATGCTTCCAATCATGGCGGGATCACCAGCTAAGCCCTTTGCAAAGATAAAAAATGCACATTCTTTCTTCTCTACCAAATAGAAGCTTATGGGTGAATTTGATCTGGATTATTTCTATTCCTTTTCTCTGCTGCTTTGATCAAATGACACTGAGTCGATCAACATCATGGCTTTATATATGCTTTTATTCGGTCTGCTCAGGGCTTTAGGCCCCAATCCCTCCCTTACTTCCATCTGAGAGCTTGTATATTTCCCACCAGGCAGAGAATAGCTGCTACAGTGCATGTCTAATTCTATGCAAGAAAAAAGACCAATCTGTCTTCCCTACTGTGGCAGTCCTAAGGTGATTTAGCCAATCTTCCTTGGAGTTGCTGCTACATTGGGCATGCTGAGCTTTACTAACATTTATTTTCTTTCACTTTGTTGCAAATGATAAAGAGAAGCAGGTTCCCCCCCCTCCTCCTCCTGTGTAAACTTGGTAACTTATCTATTGTGCTCAAAGAACCTCAAACTTCATGCCAGCTGAAACCTGAATAGCCAAATCACTCCTGTTTATTCCCACACGTTCCAGATGTTATTCAGAGCAACTGTTAAAGCCTCTTCCAGTCTTTCTTCTCACTTTACTTTACAATTAATTATTTTTCTATTATTCGAAATGGTAAGACTTCATTTTCCCCCCGTCGAACAAAAGCAGTTTTATTGTTTTCTGAAAAAACCAACTGCGAGGGGAGCTGAGTGAACTTCAGAGATCATGTTATTCCATAAAGTGAGGGCCATAACTGAAGAGTAGAGTGTTTTATCACTCTTGAAAGAATATCTTGCTAAGATGTCTTGAATACTGCACCATGCTTAATTCTGGAAAACCTCAATGCCCCCCCCCCAGAAGGGGGCCACCCACTTGTAAGTGCCTTTGTGCAGAAGAGAAAGTATATGTATCACATAATGAGGAAACATGTTAAATATATTTATTTGATGAAATCTGTTGAAATGTAAATTAAATCAGTGGTGGGATTCAATCAGTTCACACCAGTTTGGGAGAACCGGTTGTTAACTTTCTGAGCAGTTTGGTGAACTGGTTGTTGGAAGAAATCCTTAGGGCAGAGAACCTGTTGTTAAATTATTTGAATCCCACCAGTGAATTAAATCCAATGTAATTCTGGACTTGCCAATTTCTTTTTTCTGTAAAGTGTAGCTTTGGCAAGTTGTTGGGCAGATATGACCAAAATGCATTGCCAAAATCATGCTCTCATTAAATACTCTTAAGCCGATGCCATCAGAATCCAGCAATACTTACTCTCAGGTTGTTCTACAATATTTTTTTGCTGGTTATATAAAGTTGCTTCAGTGGTTCTAATTCCCTCCCTGAGAAAATCAATACAAGCTCAAATATCTGTTCTGTCTTTTGTAGCAAAGACAGATCAGAGGATTTATTCAGTTCCTCTGTTCTTTTCTTATCTGCTTTAACTATCTAATAGCCCAGCACCTTGCTTGCTTATTTTCCACATCCAATATAGTTAAACATGTAAAGAAATTCTTACTCTTCTGTTACGGAGTCCATGGAGATTCTCAGTCATCCATGTCAAGGTTGTCCCAAATTAAGAACCTTTGAATCTTAATTTTTCTATTAATTTCTCTTTGGCATATGCACTTCAAAACTTTTAATTATTGTTGTTGTTGTTGTTATTAATTGTCACATAACTTTATTTGCCACTTAAATACTTTGGCCACCTAATGAGAAGGAAGGACTCACTGGAGAAGAGCCTAATGCTGGAAAAGATTGAGGGCAAGAGAAGAAGGGGACGACAGAGAATGAGGTGGCTGGATGGAGTCACTGAAGCAGTCGGAGGGAGCTTAAATGGACTCCAGAAGATGGTAGACAACAGGAAGGCCTGGAGGAACGTTGTCCATGGGTCATGATGGGTCAGACATGACTTCAGAACTAACAACAACAACAACAAAATTTATTTGCTAGAATTGACGTTCTTTTTCCCCCCTGATTTTCCTGGGTAGGGTAGATAGATTTTGCCTATTGCTCTACTTGAAAAGCCGCTTGATTTGGCTGGCCTTATCTTGCATTCCAACTGAGATTCAATCACCCTGGTTGGCTTCAGGCATCCTAAAGAGCCTTGTCATCTTTTCTTCCCAGGCACTTTTTCATCAATCTCTTCCTTTTTTTTCTTAAATGTTTTCCTTGTTAGCTTAAGCTGGACTCTGCGGGCGCTTTCTTACTCGCACGTATGCTAAGTGGCGCAGCGTGAAGCTCATCATAGACTTATGACCATACTTTCTATCACCCTTTGTGCAGGTGTGGTGCTTTAAGCTTTAAGAAGAAGTGTGTGTGTGGGGGGGGGGGAGTTCTGGATACCAGCCGGCATATCTGCTTCCAGGCAACGAGACATAACAACCACACACCACAGCCAATTCACTTATTTTATAAGAAATGACCAGCGGTGAAGACTTAACCACAGAGATGCAAAGGGCATAAGGGGGCAAGAGAGGGGTCACTTTCCAGCTGGTGCCTGCCATCCTTAATAGACAGCTCCAGAGTAGCTTTTACTCTGGGTCTCGGGATTTGTTTTAGAAAGGAGGTTCACCCCCCCCCCAAGGGGGTTTGTTGAATTCAAATGCCACAAGAACAGCATTATTATTCTGTCTCTCCCGGCTGCATCCATCACAGTCAATCTCTTCCTTGATCGGATTCTCCTGGGCCCTTCATGTTCCATCCCTTGGAAAGAAAGATGCCTCACTCTTGCCTTTCAATAATAATAATAATAAAACAAAAATGCTTGCATTTGAATACCTCTCAATCCTTCTCATTTACCCACCCCCCGCTTTCTGCTTCTTTCCTTCCCAATCTGTATCCACTTTCTGCACAGGGCTTCAAAAATTTTAGCAAAGGGTTCTCTGCCCAGTTACTGGGCGGCCTAGTCGGTCACCTGCACCACAGTGTGTGTGGGGGGGTATTTTTGCCCTCCCCAGGCTCCGGAGGCTTTCCTTGAGCCTCCGGGAAAGCGAAAATAGCCTCCCCTGGCTCCGGAGGCTCACTGGAAGCCAGAAACTGGCCCATTTCCAGCCTTCCCAAACGTCTGGGAGGCCCATTTGTCACTCTCACTGAGCCTCCATGCGTTCCCTGCACTTCCCTGCATCCAAAACGGGCCGCATGGGGGCTCCTGGGAGGGGAGGGGTGGGCAGGGCCAGCCAGGAGTGGGGTTTGGGGGTTCTCAGAACTGCAGCCCCTGAGCTAGGGGCTCTCCTGAACCCCTGCGAACCCCCATTAGCCCACCCCTGTGTACAGCTGAAGAGTCCAATTGGAGGCATGGAGAGAAATTTATCGGGGGTGGGGTGGAGGTGGAGAATGCAAGTGGCTAATGGTGGTGTTTCTTCTGAACTTTCTGGTGCATCCACCTCCAAAGAGGTCTCTCCTCAGCCTCCCAACTATCCTTGAGAGGTTGCTGCCCTCCCAAATTTTAGTAGATGGAAATGGTGGAGGCCGTCACTGAAGACATTTGTAAATCCCAGGGTAGGAGAAGGCGAAACGTCACCTCTTTGTTCTGTACTACAGGGTAGTCCTCGACTTACGACCACAATTGAGCCCAGAATTTCTGTGAGACATTTGTTTCGTGAGCTTTGCCCCATTTTACTGACACTTTTCTTGACACGGTTCTGAAGAGGAGAGGATGGAAGGAGAGTATATTGCAATAGTTTCAGATCTCTCATTCACAGGCTGTTTACTTATGGAGAGCATCCTTGGACGAAGTGAGGTCCAGTAGGGTGTAGTGGTGTAAAGTGTTGGAGTATAATCAGAGAGATCCAGGTTCAAATCTTCTTAGCTCTAAAAGCTTCTATGAGTGACTATGGAACAACAACAATCCCTAAATCCATTCTGTCTCACAAAATTAGAAGAGAGAGGATTCTTCTGGGCACCTGGAGGAAAGCAAAATAGATTTTTTTTTAAGGACACCACATTCGTGATACTGTGGTACTGTATTTGTGGCTTTGGGTATGCCAATGCATGTGCTTAATTGGATATACTGTATATTGTTGTTCTGTTTTCTTTGTCCTGGTTTTGGTTTACTTTACTTATACTTCCATCTTTTTCTATTTAATATGTTTGATAAAGTATTTTTTTAGGCCCTCCACGCACAACAGGCACAATTAGAGCTTGGAAGGAGGTTAAATCTTTGGGATTTATCTATATCTTTGTTCTCTTGTCTGCATTGTTAAAGTATCATTATAGTTTGTTAAGTAGAACGATGCATATGTGAGGATAAATTACTAGACAACTAATGTAAATATCCAGGTTTCCTGGTGGGAACTCAACTAGAACTATCTCTAAAGAAGCAGAATAAACCTTGTTATTGACCCTCTATCTACTTGTTCAGTTAAACCTTAACTACAAGTAGTCCTTGTTTAGTGATAACAATTGAGACTGGCAGCTTGATTACTAAGTGAAATGATTGCTAAGTGAAACTGCAACCATGCTTAGGATGTTACTTTAGCTTTCCTTTGCTTTGCCTGTGAAAGTTGTAAATGCAAGTATTGGTTGCAAAGTTACTTTTTCATCACTGTCATAACTGCAAACGGGGAAATAAGTGAGTCAGGTAAATAAGAAACTACCAGCACCTTATTGAATAAAAGGAAACCTGTGTCCCAAAGCTACTACATTAATCCCATATTGCATATAACTTGAACCATGAGGAACATGAGGGAAAAACAGCATGTTTGCATGTGCACCTGTAGGATAGCTTGTTATAACATCTCTTCCTTTCTTGGGGAAAGGGAGAGAGATCTATGAACCTGATGAAAGTAGTAATGTGAGATTTGTTTGCATTTTTGTTTTATTTTCAGCTTTAGGCTGCAATTTCCAAAATAAATGGAATCCAATTACTTTAATCTCAAGCAAATTGTTTGAGTATAGAGAAGTACAGGTCATTTTCAATTTGAACAGGAAATCCAGAGCGGTGCCATGCGATGAGACGTTATTTGTGCTGTTTCAGGGGTATTCTTTTAAATAGCTTTCAAGAGGAAATGGCAATGAAAGATGCCTCCTGGATACAGAAGAGGTGAAGATATATACAGGGCTGCAAGCCAGCTGTCAGCCTTGTCGCATAAAGCTCATTTTATTCAAGGTGTCATTGTCTCAATGTATTCCAGTCCAGTGTCACTTGAAATCCTTTCTCCCCCAAAAGAGACTTCATGTGCAGTGACCCACAAGCCCCTGATGTCAGTCATGGGCTCCCATTCAAATCAATAGGATTTGGGTAAGACTGAGGGAACGGCTGGTGTCTTATAGCTCCCTGTGAATAAAATGTCGGGAATTGTTAGCCATATGTGATAATTTGGTGGATTGGTGGTGGTGACTTCCTTAAGCTTTATAAGTGATAGGCAGGGGATAGGGGCTGCTGTTCCTGAGCAAGATTATAAATTCCTATCTGCAGCTGTCTTGATGTCTCATTAATGATAACCCATATTGGGAAAATATTTGTTTGCTTATGTACTTATGCCTGTTTTACCCATTTAATAAGAAATATCTGAAAGGTTCCCTTCTGAGGCTGGCTGTCCAGAACAAAACAAAACTAATTAGAGCAAATGAGATGCTCCACGGAGATTTCTTTTGAATGTGTGCCTAGGAATTTGGAATGCATGTCACAGAAGGAAATACAATTTATGACTCATTTTCAGCAGAAGTCTGGGGTGATGTTTGGTGAAGAGGCATCTAAGCCATAGTGCCTGAAAACATCTTTTGAATTAAATATGTAAGAGAATGCATACAAGTTTAAGATATAAAAAAGCATATTGTGTGAGACTTATCTAATCCCACATAGAAATTCTTGCAGTACCTACCCAGATGCCCACAGGAAATGACATTTCTATTTTATTTCTAGCACAATGGCATTCAGAGGCATGTAGGGCTTGCAAATTCCATGCAGCCACCAAGATGAACCACAAGTAGTCTTATTCTCCATAAATACTCATTAGAGCTGTAGGAAATGATATCTTGCATCCAGAGAAATTCAAACGGTGTGCCAAAAAATGAATTACACAACCTGTACAAGTTAAGCAAATTAGACAGGTTTATCTATATGTACCTATTTTGCTTATCTGATATGATTCTGCAAGTCAGACTGGGGTGAATAGAAATTACACTACATCTCCTTTTTACTTTTTACTCCCTCAGTTCATTTACTAAATTTTAGGATCTAACTGGAGCAATGGACTTTTATATTCATCTTTGCTAGGAACCCAGATAAGCCTGGCCCGGCCTTATTATGTGAGAAACACGGTAAATGATAACTCACAATTTGCTTCCAACAAGTTGCTGTGCGCAATCTCCCTTTTTAAACACTGTGTTCCAGCTGCAGCTAATGAAGGGAATCAGGGCCCTTTCCTCCCCCATAAGCCACGCAACTCATGTTGCTCCCTTCTCCGTTCCTCCCTGCGTGCTCTAGGATGAAGAGGGGCTGGGCCTGGATCTTCCTCTGAATTCCCTCTCCCTTGCTCTACCTCTCCCCTGCTCTACACAGCCACTGGAAACACACTCCCACTCCCTGTCGCTGCTCGGCCTCCCCTCAAAATCAGATTCCGACAGGGTCATGACAGAATGCATAGAATCATGGGTCTGATTTAATAAGATTCTTCTCATTCTTAGAGAGACCTGTTAAATACCAAAGAACAACTGCTGTACCAAAAGATAACAGTTCATTTTTTTTCCAGATGGATGGTGTAAAAGCTTTTAAGCCTTTTAAATAATCCACTTGCAATTTCTAAGAAAGGACAAATGGGCTTGAACACATTTTAAAACACAACTTTATGCAACTTCTTTGCCTGTTAAAAAGTATTGCTAGCGCTGGTGCTTATGATGCAAAGTCTGATTCTAGGATTTTGGAATAGCAAGACCCCAGTGAGAAATAATAATTAATGAGAGATAGAAAGTGGCAACAAACACGCCATCTGATTTTGATTTTTAGAGCGCAATGAATAGCAGAAAGATTGCTGTGCGGCCAGTGCTTAACAGCTGGCTAGAGTCCATCTCCACTTAACAGACTTCTCATCAGCATGCTAAACAAAAGGTTGTAACTTGAGGTTTCTGAATAGAAATGAGCTTTTTTCAACCTCTCTGGCTCAACAGAATGTTCACAAATGGGAGGGGGAGGGATACTTTTTTGTAACATCTGTTTACTGGGCCCAGCCAGCTGTTGAGGCAGACTTTATTCTGCCTTGAAAGAGACACGGAAAAAAAAGATACCCAGACCCATTGTCTTTCCACACATTTAAAAACATGTTTACTTTTGTAGAAAGTTAGCACCCACCCTTCTCCTAGAAAAATGAAATATTCTAGGAAATATTAAAAAGGCAGAATATTATGGATGAGAAAAGGAGAAACATGCTCTTGGAAAGAAGCTCCCACCTTTGTTAATAGCCCCAGAAAGACTGAGCCATCCTATCTACAAGACAAAAGACGTTTAGCTCCAGGGGAATAGGATTAGCCCTCACTCAGATCCAAACTGGGACAAAGCCATTAAGCCATAATAGGAATAATAGGAAAGCTCCTTCATTACATCACCCAACAAGATTCAACCAAGCCTGGGACTCAAGACAACTTACAAAGTTACCCAGGGGTGGGATTCAAATTTTTTAACAACCGGTTCTGTGGGCATGGCTTAGTTGGTGGGCATGGCTTGGTGATCATGTTATTGGCTGGGTGTGGCCAACTCAATATCACTCACATTGAGGCACACATCTCCTCGCCTGGCCTCTCATGACTGTGGGGATGCTGCAACAGTCGTAAGTGTGAAAAATGGTCATAAGTCACTTTTTTCAGTGCCATTCTAACTTTGAATGGTCACTCCAATGGACACTCCACACAAGCGAAGTACCAGCAAAGGAGGGGAAAAAAACTCCAGAGATGTTTCTGAGACAGAAATTCTAATCCTGCCAAGAATGTAATAAGGGTTAACGGAGAGGCAGTTTCTGTAAGCAACACCAGAATATTTCCTTCCTGCCTTCCTTACAGGATTAGGCCAGTAATTTCTTCTAACAACCGATTCTCTGAACTGCTTAGAATGTTAACAACCGGTTCTAGCGAATGTTAACAACCGGTTCTAGCGAATAGTTGCGAACTGGTAGAATCCCACCCCCGAAGTTACCCCTGCATAGCCCTGTGGGAGTCTGATAACCAATCAGAAAACATTTCTCTCACAGGAACAGGAAGCAAGTTCAAAGGCCAAGAGAAGGTATAAATCTCTCTCTCTCACCCATGTGTTCATTTTGCCCAGGACCTTAAAACCATGTGGTCCTGCTGTCCTCCATTAACCCATCCTTTCAAGCAGTGTCTTTCTTCCCACTTGGAACTGAATCCAGATGGACATTCCTTCCAACACTTTATTAATTAGCCATTTCACATCTGATATTTAAAATAGATTTTATTCTTTAGAAAAAAATGTACAATTTATTTCAGTGTTGCCAACATACACAGATATTTGATGAGTAGGGGGTGGAAAAGGAAGGGAACACATTGCTAGCTAATAAAGTACAGAAATCCAGAAAGGCTAGCAAATCCACATTAAAACCAAAGTGCTTCCATTTGATGTGCCTTGTTTTAATTGTTTCAAGCAATAACCTTGTGAAGAACAGTTCCTTCATCAACATCCTTTATTCTCCAGAAGGAAGCTGACATAGGAAGTGGAAATATGCAAAACAAGTTTCCTCCCTATTTACTTATTTATTGACTATTAATATAAGCCAAGCCTGTAGTATATCTTGAGTTGACCATGCTCTCATTGCATAGGCTGCATAATGATGCAAATAAATTATATATAAATTAATTATATATAATATATATAATTATATATAATTATATATATATATATATATATATATATATATATATATATATATATATATATATATATATATATATATATATATATATATATATATATATTTAAATTAAAGAAGGTTCAAAGAATTGTCGCATGGGCATTTTTTTCAGATTTCTCCTGGCTCTTGACTTGTGCTGAGAGCTGCTTTTTCCTAGAAATAGCCTTCCTATGTTAGATAAACATCAAGGAGAGGAGTTTGTATGTAGTTAACTTTATAAACTTTGAAAGTGGACATTTGCAATGGCAAGATAAAACTTAATTTGGATATAGCATATATAGTGGGAGCCATAAGGAGCAAGCATTCATGCTTGGGAGAACCATGCAAACTGACCTTCATTTCATCTTTAAAAATATGAGCTAAGAAGAACTAAGCAGTTGCAAAACAGTTTCTGTGGCAAAATGGACACTTTATTAATCATAAGCCATATATGGCCAGTCTGAAGGCCAAAGGCATTTCTCATGAGGTTTGTATGTGGTTCTCAGAGATCCTTCCTCTTATAATTAGCTGTTCAAGTTTAGAAATTAACAAAATATCCAGCATATTTAAGACTGTTGAATGACATTTACATTTTAAGAAATATTTTGGAATGGATCAGTCTACCTTTTAAACTGCACCATTTTATTATCTTCAAATGTCTTAAATTAAGACAAAAGGAACTGGCTTTGTGATAGATAGATAGATAGATAGATAGATAGATAGATAGATAGATAGATAGATAGATAGATGATAGATAGATAGATAGATAGATAGATAGATAGATAGATAGATAGATAGACAGACAGACAATTTCTTTCTCGTCTTCTCAAAGGAGAGCAGACCTCCACCGAGTTCCTCGGCTTTAAAAAAATGGGGTGAATTTATACAATTTTATATTGACACTACCTTGACATGAACATATCACACTCTTTTGTATGTGGAAGAAGAGGGCCCTATTTCTACAATTCCATATTGACACTATTAAAAATGGCGTCAGTCAGAATGTCAGCTGTCAAAGTAAGGAATGTCAAACTGAGCTTTTGTTGCCATTTTCTTTGCACTTTCCCCCAGTTTAAACCACTTCTCCACCTTCTCTCCATGGAGAAAGAGACAGAGCTGCCCAGCAGTTGGCTGTTTCATCTTACACGCTCTATAGCGGGGTTTCCTAATCTGACAACTTCCTAACGTGTGGATTTCTGGGACTTCAACTCCCAGAATCCTCCTCAATGGCCATGCTGGCTGTGGAATTCTGGGATTTAAAATACACCCTTTGTTCTATATCAGCATACTCCAAATACTGAATACTGATTGGTCCACACGGACCGCGACCCGATTGGTCAACTGAACGGCCGTGATTGGCGCGCTAAGAATCAACCGCGATTGGCCGAGCTGATCGCGGGAGATTCAAAGCCCTGTCATTGGCCGCCGAGCCGCGAGCAATCCCTATATGAAGGGCTGCCGCGGCTCCAAGATCTTGTACAGGTCTTAACACTGAAATAAAGAGCTGAATGTACACTTTGATCTCGCGTCTCTGTGGGAACCGATCTACCCGATCCAACACCCTTGAAAATGACTTAAGGTAGGAAACACGATAGGAACTAGCAAGTATCACAATCATGACAGACTCTGCCTCTGTCCTCTCTGGAGATATTGCAATCTTGGGCCTCTTACATGTTTCTTTATTTCACATTATTCCAGCTTGGGAGAAGCCCAAATGTGGTGTGAGAGGAGGGGCAGAGTAATAAGTCCTAAACAATGAGACCTGCCCCATCCCTGTTGTAATGCCCTGTCTGATGGGTATTTCTCCGGCGTCTGGTGATACATTGAAAGGCTATGCCAGCAAAACTAGAAGAGAAAACCAACAATTTTGCCAAGAACAGCTGAGACACCCACAAATCAGGAGAATGTGATTGGGTAATGAACAGATGCAACAGAGGCAGGATAGGAACTGGCAAACAGGAACAACAAATGTTATGGTGTATTGTTTTGTTGTAGCAGAAAGCTGGGGATATAGCACTAACTCAATCATGGGGGAAAACCCACTATCTATTCCAGTACCCTCCCCATGAAGAAAAGTACATATTTACTAGAAAACATCCTGGATAACGATTAAGGTTGGCAACATTCCACAGCTTATTCTCAAACTGTATAAGGATGGTGTCTTCGTTAGGCTGAGTCAGGTTTATAAAGTGAGTACATTCCCTAGGATTACTCATCGGGCACAATGGGAAACAGAAAAGGGGCAGGGAAGAAGAAAGCAAGAAGAAAGCTCTCACTGTCAAGCCATGGGCTAAGCTTTTAATTACAGATTATAAATATTTGATGGCTCTGTGTTCTCCCCCTCTTCTCATTCCTATTTTCTGCCTAATTAAGAATTGTAGAGAATCTGAAAGTTTGCACTAAAGTTGTGACGTTGCGTCTAATAAAGACATGACACACATGTGTATATCTAAATATATGGATAATTTACAAATATAGGAAGAAAAATAGGTAGCAGATCACAACTGTTATGACAATTTTGGTTTAGTACAATGGAAGTTTTAATAACAAACACTGATATGCCATATCATGCCACCTGATTGGCTGGATTTACTTCCTCCATGTCTGAAAAGTAATGTTGTCAAGTTTTGCCTGGAACATGTTACAATCATATCCATATGTGTGTCTGCAGGATATGATTAAAAAAACCTCCAGGATGTTGGCTGTGAGAATATAGTTGAAGCCTCATCCATTTTTATATGCAAAACATGATTCAAAATTACAACCACCACAATAACAGTCATTAAAATGAACATGGTATCAACTAATCCGAAATGTAATCCATCCACAATAAAGAAAAAAAAAACCTAAAACATCCACTGTCATGCTATGTTCTTGTCCTACCTTAAGGTGCTATGGGGATTAAATTGATGCCCTCTTCTCTTCTCTTCTCTTCTCTTCTCTTCTCTTCTCTTCTCTTCTCTGTGAGGGCTCTTCAAATATGGGAAGACAGTTATTATGTTTCTTCCAAGCCTTTTCTTCATTAGGCTAAACAAAGAGTTCCCTTAGCCATTTATTTATCTTACAGTTTAGCCTCCATCTTTGTGCTGTTCTTTGCACTCTTTCTAGAGCCTCAGCATTTGTTATATTTGTTTATCTGTTTTAATTGGACTATTGTAAACCACAATGAGTCTTGCTTGCAGAATGGCAGTCTATAATAATAGTAAATAAATAGTAAATAAATTAATAGGCATGAAAACGTGAGCTGGGTAGCAAGACTTAAGCACTGAGGAACAGGATTTCCAAAATCAAGATCAAATAACTATTTCCTGTATTTTGGCGTAGATTGTGCTTTCTTACTTGCCTGCTTCTTCTAACTTCTTGTCTCCAAATAGGCTGAACTTTAAACAGCAGAGTGTGCTCTTCCTACCAAATTGCAGAAAGTGAATTTCTTACTTTGTGACTTATTTTGGGAGGAGTGATTCTTGTGGGTGATCAAAGAGGGTTAACTGGTAGGTGGACTGTCAAATGTGGCTCTTTCTCAAATTTCGGCCAGGAGTGAGAGTAGAAGGAAAAAGAGGCCCTGAAAAAGAGATAGCATCTTACCGTAGTAACTTGTTTCTCCAACAAGTGCATTTTAAAAAACGTTCAGAATAATTTCTAGCAATTTTTTTTGTAATGCCAGAAGCAACCAAAAGTCTTCTGGCATCCTAGCTACAATAATACAACTGGTCAGTTTTGAGTTCCACGTGACTTTCTGTTCTGATGGGACGTTGGTCCTTCTGCTTATTTTCTCTCTAGGCAAACTTTAAATCAATACGTGTCAAATATCATGTCATGTTTTGTAGATAACTGGCAAGTCTTCTTTCAGGTAACGCTTTCAGTTGTATCAATAAGAAAACTGAACCCCCAAATCAGTATGGGAGGATCCATGCAGGAAAATGATACTTTCCTTGTGCTTTAATGACTAAGTCTGTTTCCAAGCTGACAAGTGGAGTTAGAGAAGGGTCTTGAGAATTGAAACAACCATCAATGAAGCAAGGAAAATCTAGGAACCTGAAAAGAAGCAACTGACTTAAATCTTACTAAAGAGCAGTGATGGGATTCAGCCAGTTCGCACCACTTTGGGAGAACCGGTTGTTAACTTTCTGAGCAGTTTGGTGAACTGGATGTTGGAAGAAATCATTAGGGCAGAAAATCGGTTGTTAAATTATTTGAATTCCACCACTGCTTAAGAGCTACAGTAGTGCCAAATTAGCAGTCCTTTTGAACAGACTAATACCTTTGCAGAGGAAAAAAATGGCAAACAAGTTTAAAATAGCTTTATTTCTCAGTCTGTTGGGATTAGTAATTCACTCATTCTTCTGTATCAGCTGCCTTTTGGAGATGACTATCTTGTGTTTGGTATTTGTTTTTCAGACATAATAAATAGCTAATTATTTATTTTTAACTAATTACTCCTAGTGCTGTTAGTGTCATTATATGCTCATGTGGCATCTTGTCTCTTATTTGGTATTAAAAATTGTGCAAGCACTGAATTAAAAGCATTGCCTTCACCTCTATAACTTTAGTTCAAATAGGGATATTTTAACAAATGAAACAAGAAAATAATCCTTGAATATTTGAATTTGAATCTTTGAGGGGCTGCCACAAAGAAGAGGGGGTCAACCTATTCTCCAGAGCACCTGAAGGCAAGACAAGAAACAAGGGATGGAAATTAATCAAGGAGAGAAGCAACTTAGTTTTGTGAGGTACAAACGATGTCCACGATATCGATGAGTTCAACCTTTATTAACTATTAACTGTTAACTATGAACTGTAGCCGCGGTAACCGCAATAGCTGCTATATGTGCAAGTCAGCTGACAGGAACAAGCAACAGCTGACGCAGTCTGACAGCTCGCTTTTATAGCGCTCGCTGTCAGACGGCTCAGCCAATGAGAATGAACTTCAGTTCCCGCTCGGCTCAGCCGAACGTAACACCTAGAACTAAGGAGAAATTTCTTAACAATCAATCAATGGAACAGTTTGCTTTCAGAAGTTGTGGGGGCCCCAACACTGGAGGCTCTCAAGAAGAGACTGGTTAGCCATTTGTCTGAAATTGTATAGGGTCCCCTGCTCAACCTCCAAGGACCCTTCCAAATATTGTTCCAAATATTACCTTGTTGCCTGCTTTTTCAGGTAGTTACTTTTGTGCATCATCACAGATTTCTGTTATTGATGGGCAAACATCTTGAAGCGATCATGAATGAACTCTACACTTTGTCTCTGTTGATAGTGGTGCCAGGTTTGAGAAAATCAATGTGAATAATACCAACACACTCCCAACACTGTAAACATGAAGGGTTTTTTTTTATTGATTTATGAAGCTTGTGAAGCTTGTGATGACCTTCCATCATCTGTTACTTCTTTTCTGGATCATAATGATGAGTCATATTTCATTGTTGATCATGATACTGTGAAGAAATTCCTCGCCTTCATTCCTGCAGTGTGCCAATTGTTGGCAAATCTCAACTTTTGAACCTTTCATCTGTGCATGAGAATGAATTGGAACCCATCTTACACAAAGAAAACCCACAATGTGATCCACACACTTCTGTGAAACTCCAGACTTGGCAGCAATTTCTCCTTGAGTGAACCACCAATTTTCCTTTATCAGCTGATCAACCTTTCTCATGTGAAACTTATTGTTTGCTGTCATGGCTTCTTGATCACGTAAAATCAACACTTCCTGGTTCACCATTCTTTACTGTTTTTTAATCCCAGCTATGCACACTACTTAATCACACGGCCATCATCACAAACAACCCGCATTCAGGAGTGAATGTCAAATGGAGAGACTTCTCCGGCAGTCAAAAATTAAATTATAATGCCTTGTTAGAGCACCCCGATGAGTATTCTCTGTGGGCTTCCAGTTCACAAACAATAGCTGTAGCACTTTTCTCCTGCCAAGTGAAGTGGAAGAACAGGCATTGAAGAAAATGCCAGAGCTTCTAGTGCATTTGTACTGCCATCTGTTGGCAACTTATACTATTGGAGGCATTACTTTTCATTCATGCCTTATAGTCAGCAGTTGTTAACCTTGATAACCTTATTAGTACAATAAGAACAAGTCCAGAAACATCATCAATTCCGTGGTCTGCCTCTGTGACTGAGAACTAGCTTGGTGTCATGGTTAAGGCACCTGGGTAGAAACTAGAGGAGTGTGACTTCGACTCCCGTTTTAGGCATAAAGCCAGCTGGGTGACCTTAGGCCAGTCACTTTTTCTTAGCCCTAGGAAGGTGCCAATGGCAAACTAGTTCTGAAATCTTGCAAGAAAAACTGCAGGGAGTTCAGGCAGTCACCAAGACTCCAAGACACCCGCGCGCACATACCTCTGTGACTTGGACTCCTTAACCATTCAAAATGTATGTGCAAAATAGAAATAGCAATAGCACTTGGACTTAAATACCACTTCACGCTGCTTTACAGTCCTCTCTAAGTGATTTACAGCAGGGGTTGCCAACCTTTTGGACCTCAGGGACCACCAAACTCATAATTTTAAATCCCGTGAACCAGAGACCCTGGGAAAATCCCCCAAAAAGTCCAGCCCATTTTCCTACTGATAGAGCATTCTTTATTTGGGATTGCAGGATAGCATCTCCAGCTCTGTTCTCAGGGGGAAAGAGAGAGAGAGAGAGAGACTTTTGGCTTCATGCAAGGAAAGTAGCAGAAGCAGCAGAAGTCCACCAGAATGGCACAGACTTTTGGAGCAGGATGCCTAGCAGGGTCCCAAAGACTCATTTCTGGTGGAGTTTGGGGGAGAGAAAGAAAGACTTTTGCTGCTTTCCTTGCGTGCAGCCAAAATCAGAAAAAGAAAGAAGCGGAAAGAAACAGCCCGGTGGCCAGGCGAGGCATGTCAGGCGAGTGGGGCAAGTTTCCCCCCCCTCTGCCCTTCCCCCCCTCCCCTCACTACCTTGTGTTGTTTGCAATGCAAGTGATACAAGCCTTGTGTTCCCATAGGCCATGTAGGCGGCGTAGCTTTGTGTTCCTGCGCAGCCTGGATTAATTGGTGACATTTCTCTGTGGACCACCAAAATTTTCTCAGGGCCATCAGTGGTCCCGGCCCAATGGTTGGTGACCACTGGTTTACAGAGTCAGCCTATTGCCCCCCCCCAACAATCTGGGTCCTCATTTTACCCACCTCGGAAGAATGGAAGGCTGAGTCAACGTTGACTCAGCCTTCCAAAATAAGAATGATATATTATTTTTCTAGCAAAAGTGCTTTCTCTTTGTACTGTACCTCTGTATAGAATGCTGGGTTAATGAAGAGAAAAGGGTACAGTTACAGCACAGTGCTCTTATTTGGACTGATCAAAAATAACGTTTTATTTCGTGCACGTGTTGTATCAAAAAGAAGAGACAAGAGGAAATTCTGAAAGCCTCGTTAGAAAAGGGGAAAGAAGAAGCCCACCCATTGCGTGGGTTCACTTTCTATTTACAGTTCTGAGAGGCCCCTTGAGAAATGTGATGCCGTTTTGTTTTTTTTTCTCTTTTGGTACAAATTGACCCTTTGCTACCCTGCCTGGTAAACCAGCCACTTCAATTATGCATGAAAATTGCAAACCACGAAGCAGCGCATTATATATGGAGAGGATTATTATTATTATTATTACCTTGGCTTGGCTTTGGAAGAAACAATTTGTGTATTACAGTCATTGAAATATCTTACTTTGGAATCAGGAAAGAAAAAAAAGCCAAAATGACTCTGCTGATTTATGGCATAAATGTACATATATTTTGGATTTCCTTCTACAATGCAGTGAGAACTTCAAGGTGCTTGAAGGGACGAAGCAATGATTCACTCTCTCTCCTGATTGTTCTTTACCAGACAGTTTTCAGATGGCATTTTCAGCTGAATTTTGGATTTCAGGTTGCTTACAACATGTACAGTATTCGCTATTCACCCATCAATCTAGCCTACAAGCACTCCTGGCCTCTTCATTCCTATTATCTAGGCAAACTTGACATTGCCAGTGTAATGGTGACATCCAGTGAGATAAATGGGATAAATCAGGAAGGATACCCTGCTACTAATATAGTAATTTCTCATTCATTCCTCACTGACACAATATATCATCAGTGCTAAGCAGTAAATCATGCAGGAGGGAGTAGTCCATTCCCATACACTTTGATTATTCAAGTTAAAATGATGAATGGCTTTTCTCTTGCTAGGATTATAGCTTCTACTTTACTTTTTCAATTTGGCCAGTTATGCAACCGAAACTATTTTTGGTGCCTTGTGGGGTGTCTTTACCAAAAGAGGCATAGCTCTATTAATTGTCTCTGACTTCTCCTTGGCTTCATAGGTAGTCTTTATCTTATGACCACAGTTGGAACCAAAATTTCCATTTTTGAGCAGGGCGGTTGTTTAGTCAACTGTGTCCAATTTTACGAGGTTTTGGACATGGTTGTTAAGCGAATCATTGCAGTCGTAAAGGAAATCCAGATTTCCACATTGACTTTGCCTGTCAGAGGCAAAGCTGGCTGGGAAGGTTGCAAATGGTGATCATATGATATACAGGGTATTGCAACTGTCTTAAATATGGTGGTTGCCAAGTTCCTAAATATGATTGTGTGTGAT
Organism: Notechis scutatus; assembly: GCF_049901735.1. Taxonomy (NCBI): domain Eukaryota; kingdom Metazoa; phylum Chordata; class Lepidosauria; order Squamata; family Elapidae; genus Notechis; species Notechis scutatus. Next base: position 198,021,784 of record NC_142009.1, read on the forward strand.
GGTTATAAGTATGAGGACCAGTTGTAAGACATTTTTGTTGTAACTTTGAATAGTCACTAAACAAATGGTTGAAAATCAAGGACTACCTGTATTATGTTAGTTATGGTATGTGGGGAATTCCAGTTATCTTTGGATTCTTTTCCTACTTGGATAGCCTTTTTCACCAGATGGTACTGAGGGCTTCAGAGCTTGAATCCTAGAATTTGTGCTTCCGTTTCTGCATGGCTTGATTGTCACTGCATGGCTAATATATAACAGGAATGTCAAACTCAAGGCCTGTGGGCCAAATGTGGCCCACGGGGTGCTTAGATCTGGCCCACGGAAATAGCGAAGGAGTGGCCTGTGGTGTCTCTGCCAGCAAAAATGGCTCCTTTTAGCTGGCAGAGGGCTGCAGGAGGATCCTCCCAGCCCCACCCAGGCCACCACAGGTGCTCCCTGACGTGAGTGGTATCAAGCTGGCCACACCCACCCTGGCCACACCACCCTGGCCATGCCCATCTGGCCCCCCCGAGGTCAAACACAACTCTGATGTGCCCTCAATGAAATTGAGTTTGACACCCCTCATGTATATACCCTATATCGGTGGTGGCCAACCTTTCTGTGTACATGCAAGAAGGCAATACGCACGCCCCTCTGCCCCCTGCACATGCACGCACAATCCCCCCTTCGTCACTTCCGGTATTTCTGGAAATACAGGAAGTGACAATACGGGCCTATTTTTCGGCCTGCAAAGGCTGCAGAGGCTTCCCTCAAGCCTCTGTGAGGCCGAAAAAGGCCCGAAAATCAGCTCGGAAGCACGCACATGCACAGTGAGGTAAGTTTGCCTGGGGCTTGCGTGCCTGCACAAATGGCTCTGCATGCCACCTGTGGCACGTGTGCCAGAGGTTCACCATCATGGCCATATAAGGTACATGAAACAATTGATGACAGATAGATATGTAGACATCTTTGAATCAAAAATTGTTGCATTGATGCTTAGCCACAGTCATGAGGGATGACTGATGAACTGAAGCTCAGACCAGACATAAGCCAGGTTCTGAAGCAGTTGGTAACTCTCCAGGCTAAGTAAATCTTTGCTAAAGAGAACAATATCTGTGTTCAGGATCTAGGTTTGTAGTTTCTCCCTGATTCTTCCTTGTAGATGGGAACCCTTTTCTCAACTTCTCAACTGCCTTTTTACATGGTCAGGAATAGTTTAACTTCCATGACTGATGCGTTGCTAATCTCATATTTATATTAGGGGCAATAAGGTGCATATAAACTGTAGATTCAACTCCCTTAAAAAAAAGATCAAACTAAAATGTGCTGAACTGATGGGAAAGGAAAAAATATATAACCAAGGTAAATGACGGGAACATTTCATAATTTCATGCCACGAATTCTGAAATTCACTATCCTGAAACTTGGGACTTAGATACCTTAATTATTGTTGTAAAGTTGCTATGATTTTTTTATTTATTTGACCAGTACGGCTCCTACTGATTTTAACTGTTACAAAGATTTCAGCATTAGAAACCAGAATGCTGGTTGAATGATTTTTCATATTCTTTGGCCATACCATCCTTAGTGGCTGAACATTGGAGGGACCACTCAACAGGCCTATAAAACAATATTGTCATGCATAATATTGAAAAACAACAATAAATATTTTGTTGGAAGATGAGTTCCCTAAATTTTGGACGTAACCCAATAGAGGGTTCTTACCAAAGAGCAGTGGTGGGATTCAAATTTTTTTTACTACTGGTTGTGAAGACCCAAAGAAGACCCAGCCAATCAGCTGGGACTCAGGAGGCAGAGCATAGATGGGGTGGGACCAGTCAGAGGTGGTATTTGCCAGTTCTCTGAACTACTCAGAATTTCCACTACCGGTTCTCCAGAACTGGTCAGAACCTGTTGAATACCACCTCTGCCGAGGAGTAAGTCTAATTGAACTCTGTGGGACTTAAACTCTGAGTGTCAGGAAACTGAGAAATTATGCTGTTAAGGAAAGAGGAAATGGCTATTTTTCAAAGCAAAGTATGGGAAAGCAATTTGTGTTTAAGCAGCAACCACACTGTGGTTGAGAACCGTAGAAGAGGGGAGGTTTGATCTCCAACATAAGATAACGCTCTGTAAAAACTATGGAAGACGGTTTTGTCTGCTCCCCTTTACATCAGGAGCCACAATTATGGCCTAGCTTTGAAAAGGAAGAACAAAGGAAATACTGTTTTCAAATTCTGATCAGAACAAATGATTTAATAAATCATTCAATAAAATGATTGAATAAACTACCCATCATGCCAAAGTGTAAATGACATGGTAAAGAAGATGGAAAGGTGTAATTTGAAAAACAGCTGAGAAGGAAAGCTTGTGATACAGAAGTTGAGAATTGAAACCTCTATCTTCACTTTGCACTTGCTGCTTAACTAACATCTCTGCTGAAACGGCTTTTCAGTGCTTGCAAGTGAAAAAAGTGTTGGGGGGAAACCATAGCATTTCGCAGCACCTCTCTTGATTTATTACTAGAATGCAGAATTGTGTTTCCCTGCCTAATTTATGGGATGAGAGCTTTTATACGTAACTCCGTGCTGCTCATTTATAAGTAAGCAGATGCCTAGTGCCTAGCAACCAACATACAATTTTGCTAGTACTGGATTTAAAAGCACAGAATTTGGGGGCATAACCATTTTATGAGATGCTGCTTGCTTTGATCAATCAACTGCACTATTCCTCGGCCAGAAATCCAAGCACAGAGTTTCTGGTTTGTACCCTGAAAAACGGCCAAGTGATTAATTATACATGAGCTGGAGTTCTAGGTTGGCTGCTATCATGTAATTTATATTGCACAATAGTTAATTTAATTTGGTATGAGTATAGGACTCGGTGCCATGTAATGGCTGAAGTCAGGGGTGGGATTCACATTTTTTAACAACCGGTTCTGTGGGCGTGGCTTAATTGGTGGGCGTGGCTTGGTGGTCATGTTATTGGCTGGGCATAGCCAACTCAATATCACTCACATCGAGGCACGCATCTCCTCGCCTGGCCTCGCATGACTGTGGGGATGCTGCAACAGTCATAAGTGTGAAAAATGGTCATAAGTCACTTTCTTCAGTCCCATTGTAACTTTAAATAGTCACTCCACACAAGCAAAGTACCAGCAAAGGAGGGGGAAAAAACTCCAGAGAAGTTCCAGAGACAGGAAGTCTAGTCCTGCCAAGAATGTAATAAGGGTTAACAGAGAGGCAGTTTCTGTAAGCAACACCAGAATGTTTCCTTCCTGTCTTCCTTACAGGATTAGGCCAGTAATTTCTTCTAACAGCCGGTTGTCCGAACTGCTTAGAATGTTAACAACCGGTTCTAGCGAATAGGTGCGAACTGGTAGAATCCCTGGCTGAAGTTGAGCAGGACGTTCTTGTCCAGGTCTTAGCTATATAGCTGTAAGCTACTAATCTGTTACAGAGGGGAAATTTTTTTCCCACTTGTCCTCTCAAATGGGCTAAAGCAGTGGTGGCTAACCTTTTTGGGCTCCTGTGCCGATAATTGCGTGCCAGCACCCAGAAATACGCACAGGTCCCCCATGCCCCTGCACATGCATGCACGACCCTACCTCACATGCTGCACATCTCTGCGCATGCACACGTGCCTCCCATCCCCACCCCCCGCGCATGTACACCAGATACCCAACAATCAGCTGTCGGGTGGACGGCGCGTCTGCATGCACAGTAAACCTGCTCTGGGCAAGGGCTCACATGCCGGCAGTAATGGCTCTGCGTCCCACTCAGTGGTGGGATTCAATTTTTTTTACTACCGGTTCTGTGGGCGTGGCTTAGTGGGCATGGCAGGGGAAGGATACTGTAAAATCTCCAGTCAGAGGTGGTATTTGCCGGTTCTCCAAACTACTCAAAATTTATTCTACCAGTTCTCCAGATCTGGTCAGAACCTGCTGAATACCACCTCTGGTCCCACTTCCGGCACACATGCCACAGGTTCGCCATCACGGAGCTAAAGGATTATATTATCCACCTTGATTTGACAAACAAAAATGGATTCAGGCTACTCAGCCTAGGGCTACCTTACCAGATGCTTTCAGGGTCCATACCAAACTACAGGTAGACCTTGACATACAACCAGTGATCATTCAAAGTCACAACGGCGCTGAAAATAATGACATGACCATTTTTTCACACTTAAGAACGGTTGCAGCATTCCCATGGTCATGTGATCAAAATTCAGGCGCTTGGCAACTGACTCATATTTATGACATTTGCAATGTCCTGGAGTCACGTGGTCCTCTTTTGCGACCTTCTAATAAAGCCAATGGGGAAGCCAGATTCACTTAACCACCGTGCTACTAACTTAACAACTGGAGTGATTCACTTAATAACAGCAGCAAGAAAGCTCGTGAAATGAGGCAAAATTCGCCTAACAAATGTCTCACATAGCAACAGAAATATTGGGCTCAACTGTGGTTGTAAGTCAAGGACTGCCTGTATTGATATTTGACTATCAGAACCTATATTAAGTCAGCTCTTCTGCAAGCATTTTACTTGTTTGTTTCTCAGAGTAGTAACACCTACTGAGAAGGTGTTAGAAATTTTGGTCATAAGTTGAGGACTACCTGTACTGTAGTGCTTTCTTACAATTTGCCCTTCCCCTCCTGCCCAGGCATCTGTTGCAATGGCTTCTCCAGGAGCATTTGGCTATGGAAATGCCATTTCTGTCCTTGGTCTCCCTCCTCAAAGCTATAATTGTACCCAGCCTTTGCATCTCCCCAACTCTGTTCCACATTGCTTTGCATCTTATCATTGGATTGGAAGCCTGGAGAAGAGTCGGTGTTGTTTTAAGCTCTGGGCCAGGCCAAGAATTCTTTTAGGGCTTTGATAATAATGGTGCTGATGATACACAAATGGGCAGCCAATCTGTTTAATCTAACTTAGACTGGCAGATGTGATTTTTAGATATCACAGATGTTAGGATCCAATAAAGAAGCATTTGCATACCGTATGTATGATAGAGGGTTTAGCAAAACTGTTCATGTTATATTTGTTGCTGAAAGAATGAGCGTGTGGTTTGCCTTTTGAACTCTAATTGGCCTGCATCAAGCAGAAAACTTGGCAAAACAGAGTAAATTAATCTCTGTCTGGCAGGGAAATTCTTGAGGAAGATATAAGGCTCCTCTGTAATCGTTATATGTGTGAAATGGACTAATGCTTTTCATAAATTGGTTTACCCAAGGAATTAATATAATATGCAGATATGCTAAGAAGTAACAGATTTCTCTCCTGTTATAATAAATAAGGCTTATCTGGTTGGACAGGGTTTCTCTTTGCATATAAAATTATGGAGGATATTATTTCTAGCATTTATCAGGTGAAATATGGAATGCTCAGTAAGAAACAAGAAAATAGGTGCATTTTTATACATGTGTAGTTCTAGACTTATGATGTCACTTAGTGGTGTTTCAAAGTTATGACTGACCTCCCCAGGGCTATCCGTATTCAAACTTCCAATAGCACCTCCTATCATCATGTGATCAGCTTGCACAATTTTAATCTTGGTAGATATGCTATCTGAATATTTTTTCCAAGAACTTCATGGTTGTCTTACCAAGAGTTATAGTTTGTGGCCTATTTCTTGAATGCTTGTTCATTTACTTTTGTTGAACCTAAAGGACAGAAGTTATATACTAATTAACAATGTTCATTATCAATTCTAAGGCTGATTATTGTACTTGTTACCATTAGCCTGATCTTATCTACTTGGTCTTCTTTACTTTCTTGTTACTATAGCCTATACCAAAGGTTTCAGTCAGATTTGAGGGTTGAGAATGTCACATTATTGAGTGTGTTATCAACTATATGGATATCTCTAATTGTTGAAGATCCTAAACCTGAACAACTAATAAAATTTGATTGTACTGTCAAACATATAGCAGCCAAACAGTCCCACTGAGCAGACTCACATGTAACATCCACTGTGGGTAGTATCATTTTAGATTTAAATGAAACTTGGATGTTTATTTTCTAAGTTAGAGTTGAGAGCTAGCTCTCAGCAATTTAAAGAATATCTTGATTCCTGGTATATTATTATATTCAGAACTTATGTTGGATTAAGGTATTATAAACATTAGAGTTTGGGCATCTCATGATCAGCAGATATTTTTTCATTCTCTTGTAAAGCGATGATACTATCAAGTACCTGCAATCACGTTATGAGTGGTGATTTGAAAAATCCCATTCTTATGTTTGGCAGCACAAGTAAGGATTGAGACTGTCACTTGGAAATTGTCCATCAATGATTCCATAATTTCACATACCGTACATAGTCAATGTGAATCTGATTAGTCTACACTGGAATTGTTCTGCTGTATCTTCTCCAAAGATGTGATCTGGCTGATATGGGAGATTGCTGCCATTTGTGAGATTGCATGCTCACCATATATCAAAATTTGCTACACTTACCAAACCCTGACAGGAGTTCAGTAGAGGCAATCATAACTGGAAATGTTCAGAAAAACAACAGGTTGCTTTCACTGTATTGAAATTATCTCTAACCATCAATGCTTATTTTGATCCTAGCAAGACACAGTGATTTTTGCAGATGTCAGTTCTGTTGAGCTGGTAGCTTTCCTTAGACAACTAAACTAGTTTGCTTGTATCTACATCACTGCACATTCAACTAAGGCTTTATCCTCAACTGATATAAAGATATTCTCAGACAGAAGAAGAATTATGCAAATCTCCACACTTTCTTCTGTACATTTATCGGCTTCATTTCATATTTGTGAAGCTGTAAGCATGCAACGACAGAGTGCAGACTACTAACAAGCAGACCTGCTGACCTTCTCCATTCTTTTTGTAGAAGAAAAGGTGTTATTGCTATTTCTATTAAAGATAGACTGGTTTTGCATGGGTCATAGGTTATAGTGCTTCATTCACTCTGGACCTACTGTATATGATTTACTTGACTAGCAGAAGCCCACAAGAAATTGTGAAGATTAATGGCTGCTAGAATCCGAGCTGTCGAGATGCTCACCTCCCACCTGGAAGGTTGAAAGTTCAATCCTAGGCAGTGACGGATGTTTCTCCATCAGGGTACAAAAGAGAGAATATCTGCTGTGAACTCCACATAGGCACCAGGAAGGGCATCCAGCTCCATTCAGTCCCCGCAACTCCACCCTGATAAAAAGGGATTACAGGGTTGCAAAAGGAAAAAAGAATAGCTACTACCATAGTATCTCTCTCTTATTATCTCTCCACCACATGTGCAAATGCTACACCAAAACTTTTACAAGATTATTTTCATTCTATGAAAGATGTTGTCAAATCAGATATTTCACAGTGCCCAATTTTCAAATACTGTGGTTTGGGGCGCTATAAAATTACTTTATATAGATGTCAATCTAATAGGGCATTGTAACGTTATTTCAAATAGATTTTGATCTAATGGGCAATTGAGTGCACCCTCAACATATTTGCAAATAGGAAAGGTAACAAGAGCCAAGATTCTTGAAAGGGTGGGAGGGGAAAACATAACAGAAAGCCACACCAAAGCCTCCACCAAATCAGGAAGAGGCCATCTTGCTTAAGCTCAGCAGCCTTGGCCAAGTCTAACTTCCTTTGAGATGAATTGTGCGATCTAGTGTCTCTTGAAGACAGGCAAGGAACAATGCAATTAGAAGCGCTGGAGGGCAGCTGGCATGGATGGTAGCTGTAAATAGTTTGAAAGAGGGAACATGCTGATGGAGGAATACAGTAAATTGCTATAGGCAAATTTTGCAAGGGCAGGACATGCTTGTTCTTTTAATGAGAAGTACAGCAGTGCAAATACTGTTTGAATAAAATGATTGAGTAATAGTCTCTGTCTTTCCATTTGATTCTCGATGACGAGAGGATGACAAATGGATATGAATGTTAAGTAGAAGAGGGTCTTCCAAAATTTGATGGAAATTGAGGGCTACAATCCAAACCACATGACTGTCTAAGCTCCTATATAAAAATGTGGTTTAGAAAGAACAGATGGTAGAATCTTGCATAGAATAAAATTAGCCATCTTAGTAAACAAGCCCACTTCCATCCAAATGGTTGTGTAATCTTGAACATCAGGAATATTGCAAATAACATCCAGGGAAACATCCAAGAGAAGAGGGGAGTGGCCGGAGGAAACTTGTTCATTGAGCAGTGATAACCTTAGCCAGTCACAGGTATGCCGGGATTATACATACTGGGGTCTCACACTTGAGTATCAGAACTCTCTGATAGGTGTGGGTTTTTTGACCATTCTCCTAAGAACAATAATCTCACTGTCATGGCAAAGTGGCAAAATTTCTTCCCTAGGAAGAAAAGAAATGAATAAACGACCACCATCAAATATTTGTCCAGAATCTATCTGGAAGTCATCCATCTCAGTTCTGATACATAAATCCTTGAGTTGCAAGTGAGGGATCAGCTACCTATGGGCTAAATTTGGTCCAACTCCTGAAGCCTTTCGGTTTTTAATCCTCCCCAAAATATCATATCCACTGGTCCCATGGTGGCCCTAAAAATGAATTTAAATTTGTAATTCATGCCTCAGTTTCAGGGAAATGGGCAGCTTAGAAATACAAACAAACAAACAAACAAATAATTCTACCTCAGACTCAGAGGTGGTATTCAGCAGGTTCTGACCAGTTCTGGAGAACCGGTAGTGGAAATGTTGAGTAGTTCGGAGAACCGGCCAATGCCACCTCTGACTGGAGATTTCACAGTATCTTTCCTCTTTCCCCCACGCCCACAGAACTGGTAGTAAAAATCCCACCACTGCTCAGACCCAATGTAAAACTGTACTATTTTAATAAATAGTAACAATTGGGGTAATTACGAGCCCATATATACAAATATACATATGTGTTTATGCTGTACTTTTGATTCCTGGAGTCTCTTCCTCTTCTCTCCATATGCATTTCTTTCCCCAAACACAAGAGGTGCCTCAAGATTTTCCAGAACATTCTCTTGCTTTCTCCTTTGGCCACACCACCTTTTCTTTCCCCAAGGAGAAAAAACACACATCCCTATAGACTTCTCTGAAGAGTCCTCCCAAGCTCTCTTTTCACCCCAGAGAGAGAGGGGGAGAGAGTGCCTCAGCCGCTACTCACAGACGGGGCCTCTGGTTCCCCAAGCAGAAGAAGGTTACCAACCCCTACAATAAGCAAATCCAATCCAACAAGGCTACTGCCTGCCTCCCTTCCCTTAATGCTTCTGGAAAATCCATTCTGGTAAAAATTGTTTGGCTTTTAGACTGTTGATGGAGGGGTGGGGAGCAATGGCCAGGGAATATCATATTCGGCCTTGTGTGAAAGTATATCTGACAGCCTACCCTGTTTCTCCAACAACATGGCCTCCCCCAATAGGAAGTCCCAGCATGTTTTATAGGCATGAAATGAAATTAAGCCCCTCCCCCCAAATTAAGGCCTATATTAAAACATGTGAAATGGGGGAATGGTGGGGGGCTTGCCGTTAGGAAGTACTTTTGTTGCACACCCGGATATGGTGCTGCCTGCGTTGACCCCGATACGAAGTGCCCCACCAACACCGAGGTCAACATCCAAGCCGTCCGCTGCCCGCCCGCCCAAAGATGCAAGGGGGGAAATTAAGTCACCCCCAAAAAGATGGCCTAGCCATTTTGGGGGCTCAAAAAAATAAGACCCGGCCATATTATATGAGAAACACGGTAGTTCTATGAGCTAAGAATGTAAGTGATATAAACATTGAACTGGGGTGTGTGTGTGTGTGGTGATGAGTCAAACGGTGCCTTTTGCAGATGTTCTAAATTCTCAGGTTGTTTGTGGACCTGTGGGTTGCTTCCGCCGAGAAATGCCTCCAAGTGACGGCTTTCACAGCGAGCCATTATTCATACCCATATCGAACAATTCATATTTCTGCTGAAAGTATCACAGCCCCTTTTAGCTGGGAGAAGAGGTTTGAAGTGAAATGCCCAAGAGATCTTTCCATTCCTTTGCCAAAGCCCAAAGGAGAACAGATCCCAAAGCTGAACTGAAGCATCTGTTTGTAACAACGCAGGAGCCTTTGGGATCAGTGGTGGGATTCAAATATTTTTTACTACCGGTTCTGTGGACGTGGCTTGGTGGGCATGTCAGGGGAAGGACACTGCAAAATCTCCATTCCCTCCCCACCCCACTAACCTGCTTTCCAGCTCCGTTCTCCTGTACAGGGCAACAAAAGAAGACCCAGCTGATCAGCTGGGACTCAGGAGGCAGAGAATAAATGGGGGTGGGGCCAGTCAGAGGTGGCATTTGCCGGTTCTCCCAACTACTCAAAACTTCCACTACTGGTTCTCCAGAACTGGTCAGAACTGGCTGAATACCACCTCTGATTGGGATCCTGATGCCTGAGTAGCAGCTCGGAAGAAAAGAGACTCTTAAAGCTTTTTTCTTAAGTAGATCATTTATATTTGTGAGGGAGTTTCTGCAAAAATTAGGGATGGCTTGCCCATAAAAATTGACAAAGCCCAGAAAACACTGAGAATCTTTCTCATTTCAAAGAGCTCATCAGAAGAGAATGGATTGCATCTCTGTGGAATCTATTTGTATTCTCTCTCTCTCTATAAGGCAAAATCCACACTACGTATCTGATATTAGCACAATTGAGAAAGTCCAGAAATATTTCACAAGAAGAGTTCTCCACTCCTCTACTCGCTGTAGAATACCTTATGCCACCAGACTTGAAATTCTAGAACTAGAAAACCTTGAATTACGCCGTCTTCGGTCTGACTTAAGCATGGTATACAAAATCATACATTGCAATGTCCTACCTGTCAATGAATACTTCAGCTTCAACCATAACAACACAAGAGCACACAATAGATACAAACTCAAAGTAAACCGCACCAAACTTGATTGCAGGAAATACGACTTCAGCAATAGAGTGGTCAATGTCTGGAATACTCTACCCGACTCTGTAGTTTCTTCCCCAAACCCCAAAAACTTTAACCTTAGACTGTCTACTATTGACCTCACCCCTTTCCTAAGAGGTCTGTAGGGGGCGTGCATAAGCGCACCAACGTGCCTACCGTCCCTGTCCTATTGTTTCTCCTATTCTTTTATTTTTCTTATATGTAACCATTTAATGTATTCACAACTATGTATACATTTATACTTATTATCTTGTAAACAATTGGCAAATCAAATAAATAAATAAATAAATAAATAAATAAATAAATAAATAAATAAATAAGGCAAAATACCCAAACAGTCCAAATGGAAAAGATCAGATGCACCTTTTTCCAACTTAGCAAAGAGCTTTTGCTTGCAAAGGTTTTCTAGGACATTCCTTACACGAGTCTCATGGAAAGATGGGTCTTCTGAGAAAAAAAAATCAGGATGTCACCAGCTAGTCCACAACTTACCTCAGTTGATTTAGTGACTTACTCGAAGTTACAACGGCACTGAAAAAAGTGACATTTGTCTGTTTTTCACATGTATGACCATTATGACCAGCATCCCATTCATATTTGTGACAGTTGCCATGTCATGTGACCCCCTTTTGTGACAAGCAAAGCCAATGGGGAAGCCAGGTTCACTTAACAACCATGTTACTAACTTAACAACTGCAGAGATTCACTAAGCAACGGTGGCAAGAAAATTCATAAAACGGGGCAAAGCTCACTTAACAAATTTCACAGCAACATAAATTTTGGACCCAATTGTGGTCATAAGTGGAAGACTACCTATACGCGTTTGACTAAGATATAGTAAATATTTCATTTATGAAACTAGAGGAATCCACAGGGCAATTAAGCAATCCATAGAGCTTTACAATACTAGAATAGAATAGAATAACAGAGTTGGAAGGGACCTTGGAGGTCTTCTAGTCCAACCCCCTGCCTAGGCAGGAAACCCCACACCACTTCAGATAAATGGTTATCCAACATCTTTTTAAAAACTTCCAGTGTTGGAGCATTCACAACTTCTGGAGACCAGTTGTTCCACTGATTAATTGTTCTGTCAGGAAATTCCTCCTTAGTTCTAAGTTGCTTCTCTCCTTGATTAGTTTCCGCCCATTGCTTCTTGTCCTGCTCTCAGATGCTTTGGAGAATAGCTTGACTCCCTCTACTTTGGGGCAGCCCCCAAGCACTGCTATCATGTCTCCCCTAGTCCTTCTTTTCATAAGACCGGATATACCCAGTAGTCATTCAAATATGATACATGGTGTCCCAGTAATCACGGCCCTCTATATCATTTGAATCAAATCATAAGCTTCTCTTAAGACATTTAGTGAAATGTGTACTTTCTGAAGGCAGTCTAGCAAATCTGAAACAGGAGGCCATGGATAATGGCTCCTAATGATCACAGAGTTCAGAAGCCTATAATTATAAACAAGCTCAAAATAGAATTATTTTGCCTTTTTATAGATAAAAGGGGGGGAAACAGTTGTAAGGACAGCCAAAGACAAATGAATCATTTCTTCAGACGATCATCCAGAAACTCTTTCAAAAAAGGCTAACTCTACAATAGACAGGGATGTTGCCTTTTAGCAGGAATCTGAGTTGCAGGTTTCAAGCTGATGGCTTATTCAGACACCTTAGGAAGAGATGTGGTTGCTGGTTGTTTCCCTCCCCCACTATAACACCAGTGAAATTTGCATATTTTTCTAATAGGGAAGGAGATTTAGGCAGTGGTATGGAAGAGAAGAAAAAAACCTGACACCTACAAATGATGCAGTTGACATTTTTGAGAGGAAACAATACATTATTTCCTTGCTTATAGAAGATGTCTTGATTGTGCATTTGTACCTAGTCTATCTCCAAGACAATGAAGACATGCAAGGAAGTGGTGTTAGACAAGGGCAAGCATTGTATATGATCACCTATTTTCAACCGCAGAGAAATTGTACATTGCTCCCCCCCAAAATAGGCCAGCTCAAACAGATTGTCAGCTGTCTCATCTAGCACATTTCTCTTAACAATTTATGTGGGCCACCCAAACTGACTACTATAATTTCAGCGATGGAATGCAAAAGGTAAAGGGATAATAATCAAATGCACCTGTCTGCTATCGGGCTGTCTGAATTCTTCTTCATTGTCTGAGAAAAGTCCACCTGCTAAGCTCTTGGGAGAGAAGCCTATGAAGTTTCCAAATGTGAGGTTCTGAAATGATTTTGGCTTTTACTTATGAGATGGCTTGCATTGCTTCAGATGCAGCATTTTCCAGCTGATTCAAAAGAAAGAACTTCAGTGGGACAAGCCAGGATTAGGTTTCCTATAGTTCCATAGTAAAAGTGTAAACTCAGATCCCCCTTCTTTATTTCTCCACTGCGGACAAGGATGGACCCCAGGAGGCAATGGGGGGGACAGGTAGAGTGTTGAAAGATTGTCAAATATCCTCGTTATTTCCTCCATGACTCTTCTCTTCTACTTGCCCATCAGTTAACACAATCCTGAAACAGTTCTTCCAAATTCTCTAGTATGGCCTTGTCTTACGAATTCAACCCTCTGTTTATCAGAACATCTTTCCCAAAACTGGCCAGTCAGGGCAAGATCAGTCCAATGCATACATCTGGTGTACAACTGGAAATCTGATATACAACTTGATGATTTCCTTATTTCAACATGTGGGATCTTCTGATTTGTAATGGCTCTTCTGGCATCACCATCAAAAACAGCTTTAAATCTTTTCATGAACTTCTGGAAATGACCTAATAAGGCATCATTACCGAGCAGCACAGCCCACCCGGCTGACTCTTCTTTCAGAAGACAAAGAACAAAGGTGAACTTAGTTTGTCGGTCTATACCATAAGCAACTCACACTATGAAATTAAAGCAGAGGTGGCATTCAGCAGGTTCTGACCAGTTCTGGAGAACCGGTAGTGGAAATTTTGAGTTGTTCAGAGAACTGGCAAATACCACCTTGACTGGCCCCGCCCCCATCTATTCTCTGCCTCCTGAGTCCCAGCTGATCGGCTGGGTCTTCTTTGGTTGCCCTGCACAGGAGAACGGAGCTGGAAAGCAGGTTAGTGGGGTGGGAAGGGAATGGGGATTTTGCAATATCCTTCCCCCAGGAGTGGGGAGAGAATTTTGCAGTATCCTTCCCCTGCCACGCCCACCAAGCCACGCCATGCCCACACCAAGCCACACCTACAGAACCAGTAGTAAAAACATTTGAATCCCACCACTGAATTCAAGGTAAGAATTAAACTCTTCTAAATTTCTCCAGTGGGTTTCCAAAAGAATGGAGCAATACTAGTTGTGCAGCAAGTTGTGGAGGCCATTCCTGGCTGAGATATAACATCAGCTGTGTTATTTTTGTGTCTATGTTTTGTAGGTGCTTCAACGGTGCCTCTGCTACATGTTCTGCAGACGGTACTATGCCTCAACGACCTGTCACCATATTCCAGCTCTAGAAGGCAAGCTCCAATGCTTCTCTGATAAGACAGTAGTGAGGCTTTCAAGATCGATGTCAGGCCTTCCGTGTAGGCAAGATCCAGAAACAGGCATAGCAAGCTTCACAAAAATGTCCTTTATTGTTGTAGGATGGGATCACAGAATCTCAAAAACCCATCCGAGTTTCTTTTTATATCAGGTTATTCCAAACAAAATAATGTCAAGGCTCTTTTGAGATCCTTCATATGCTTTCCTCTTTTTTCAAGGGCCAACATTCTTTTCTGAAACTCTTTCCTTCAGAGAGACTCAATTCTTTTCCATTCCCAAGATCACTTTCTTTCATAGACCTTCTCTATTTCAAACAGAAGCTATGAGCAATAGTAATAGCACTTAGACCAAGGGTCTTCAAACTTGGCAAGTTTAAGACTTGTGGACTTCAACTCCCAGAATTCCTAAGCTAACATGACTGGAGGAGGAACTCTGGGAGTTGAAGTCCATAAGTGTTAAAGATGTCAAGTTTGAAGACCCCTGAGTCTTAGACGAATATATTGCTTCTCAGTGCTTTCCAGCCCTCTCTAAGTAGTTTACAATCAGTATATTGTCCCCGACAATCTGGGTCCTCATTTTACCCACCTTGGAAGGCTAGAAGTCTGAGTCAACCTTAAGGCACTCATGATCGAACTGCCAAACTTCTAGCAGCCAGCAGTCAGCAGAATTAGCCTGTAAAACTGCATTCTAACCACTGCGCCACCATGGCTCTGTGAGTCTAGAAGAACTCTGAAATAGCAGATCACCTCAAGTAGGGGAGAACAAACCTCGTTTGGAGTCAAGAGATTGAATTTCCAGGGCATCATTCATACCATAAAGTCAAAAGCCACTCCTTTTGGAAGCAGTCAGTCAGTTCCACCCCAGCCATACCCTGACAGACTTCAGTCACTAAACCAGCCCTTCCAACACATCTGTTTAGGCTGGGGACAAAATAAGTAAGTATTATGTAAGTATGGTGACCTATGATATCTGAGTAGAGAGAATGTTGAAGTAACCATGTCTAGAAGATCTTCAACTTTAAATTTTCTGTCTTCAAGAGGAAGAAACGATAAAAAAGGGTGACATTTTCTATTCTTTCTGTAAAAAAAAAAAAAAAAGTTGAAAAAGACTCCTCCAATTGGGGAAAGCAGAACAAAGACAACAGCAATAACAAACACAAAATCCCAAGGTGAAATCTCTTGATTGTTAACTCTATTTATAATGTTCCTAGTAGGAAAGAGGGAAAACAGTACAAAGAGTCACCAATATTTTCCAGCTAATATCACTGGCACCAAGTGACAGCTCCTTTTATCTCAAAGATTCTAGTAATGGTCCCTCAATACCAGGAAGCTCTTGCGACTTATTTATTTTGGGGGCATAAATGAACTTCATCTAAGATTTAGTCTTCTCCATCAGCAAGAGCTGAATACTCCCAGGCTGCCAACAAATTTCTCAGTAGACTTTGACTCATCAATTCCAAAATCCAGGGACGGTCTTGGTGGGCATCTAAATTCCCAGCATCTTGCATCCTTCAGACATATTCTGGCTCTGTGAATAAAAGAACAACAGCTGGACAAACTACTTCCTGCTGGACATTTTTTTTTATTGGTGCCTTCATTTTTACTGCTTATGGTCTGTGTCAGTATCTGATCTTGTACCAACAGGAGCTGCCCAATTACCTTTCTGTACAGTTTGTTATCTGATAGAAGCTTATCAATTTATCCTGCTTTAGAGATTTGTTTCCACTGATGCACAAAATTCTTTGGCTTTTATTCCTTCAGAAGATTTTTTTTTTATCTTTTGCTTTTGAAGATCACTTCTATCCTTTATTCTGTCTGAGTACCAAGGTTACAGTTCTCTCACCTCACTCATTGTTTGGATGCTTCACAATCTCATGATTATTTGCTTTCCCCTCATGGCATATAATCATATCATCTACATACCTGAGAATAAAGGACCATCTGTCATTTCAGTTTTGAGTATAGATAGGGGACAGATTTCCCTTACACGAATTACTTCTCAAGCAGCAATTGGTTCAACTTCTCATTCAAAGCCTTGCGAATTATCTCAGGCAATAAATGGATGTTTGCAGAAATGCCCTTCCTCCCTAAGCTCTTCAGACTCTAATCTTTACTTTGTTTAAATCTCTTTCATGATGTCTCCATGCAGGAAGACAGTCTTCACGTCCGAGAGATCTATCAGTCAGAATAGAGCTGGAAGCAGTGATGGGATTCAAAAAGTTTTACTACCGGTTCTGTAGGTGTGGCTTGGTGGACATGGCAGGAGAAGGATACTGCAAAAAACCCATTCCCTCCCCACCCCACTAACCTGCTTTCCAGCTCCTTCTGTGCAGGGCAACAAAAGAAGACCCAGCCGATCAGCTGGGACTCGGGAAGCAGAGAATAGATGGGGGCAGGGCCAGGGGTGGGATTCAAATTTTTTTAACAACCGGTTCTGTGCACGTGGCTTAGTTGGTGGCCGTGGCTTTGTACTCATGTGACTGGGTGGATGTGGCTTGGTGGTCATGTTATTGGCTGGGTGTGGCCAACTCAATATCATTGAGGCATGCATTTCCTTGCTTGACCTCGCATGACTGTGGGGATGCTGCAACAGTCGTAAGTGTGAAAATGGTCATAAGTCACTTTTTTCAATGCCATTGTAACTTTGAATGGTCACTCCATACAAGCAAAGTACCAGCAAAGGAGGGAAAAAAACTCCAGAGAAATTCCTGAGACAGGAAGTCTAGTCCTGCCAAGAATGTAATAAGGGTTGGGGCTTCCGGTTTGAAGTCTCTTTGGTGATAGACAGAAATCTGTGATCGTGCACGGTTTCGATCGTGCTCGCCGCTGGAGCGCCCTGAGCCAGCTGGTTTCGGGGCTAAGCCACCCCGTAGAGGTGGTGAAGAGGGGGGGAGACTGCCAGTAGGGTTGAGGAGAGCCGCATCTCTCCTCCTCAGCTGGCCATTACTCCCTTTCCCGAACGCGGTTGCAGCGGTGGTCAGAAATGGCCACCACAAAGAAGAACTCGACCGGAAAAGAATGTGCAGGAGGAAGATAAGAAGTGAAAGTTTTGGCTGACCGGGTTAAATTGTAAAAGTAACAACTAAGGTACCCTGGAATTTAAACTTACATCGCTCCCAAAGAAGAGTCGGAAGCAGCGAAGGAAAGTGAAAAGGGAAAGGTTTGGGGTTTTTTTCTTCTCTTGCCTTCCCTATACTGACAACTAAGAGACTTAAATAAGAAATTGGAAAAATCCGCTTTGACATCAACAGGCAATTAAGCTGAAAATAAAACAAAATGTCAAAGGGATAATAAAGATTTCTGGAGACTAATTTTTTTTTTTTTCATAAGCAGGAAGGGAGAGAAAAAGAATAAGGACAGGATCTGGAAGAGGGAGGAGACTGCCCGGAATTAAAAAGAATCTACAGTAAAACTTCAATAAGACTTCTAAAAGATACATTTAACTGAAACCTTGTAACTAAACAGTAACCCCAGGAAGAGAAAGTGAAAAAAACAGCAAAAAGAAACAGCCTGTGTGTATTTGGATTATTTGGTGATCTTTGGATTCTTGATTATTACATTTGAATGACTAAAATTAATCGGGTGGTTGTTTAAAAATTTATACAATGGCATCACTTCTAGATGAATTGAAAATGGAACTTAAAAAGTACAAAGAAGATGCACAAGAAGGGAGTGGTTCTTTTGGCTTCGTTTTTCAATTCTTAGAAATGGAGATTTGGAACTATGAGAAACAACAAGAAACGACTGCAAAACAAGAAGAATGGGACAAAGAAGAAGCCATCTTTAATGAACAAGTAATTTTATGTGGGGAAGAAAAAGGAAAGGGGGGAAAGAGAATGGAGAATTTAAGACTTAAAAAAACAACCAAAGAAAAGAAAAATAATTCGAAAAATAAGTATAATACTGGAAAGCAACAGAAAAGGGGAATACAGAAGAGAGAAATAGAGGTAGAGAGACAAGGGGGTAAAAAGGGGAGAGAGAAGAAGAGAGGGAAGAAGGAAAGGAAAAGAAGTTACAAAGGACCAGAACAAGATAGAAACAGGACCTATTTAGAGATAATGGGTGAAAATTTAACTGAAAAAGGGATTCTGTAAAGGTACATAAGATTGTATTGTTATATTAGTAATAGAAATAACTTTAGAAAATTGGAAACAATGTATGATTAAAATGAGGGATAAAATAGTGTAATTTAGTGAAATGTTTGTTAATAAAATAAATGAAATAAAATAAATGAGAAAATTGAATTAGGAAGGAACGGGAACATCTTAATTAGTTATTTTTTTTAAAAATATAAGTGAAGGGGGGGGATTAATTATGGAAAGCTTATAATTGTTCCCTTAGAAGTATGATATTTAATTGAAAAGTAATGGTAAAGAAGTTAAGATTTTAATGAATATTAATATTAATGATAGAATTGAATTGGAATGGAATGTGTTGTTTTAATTACATACATTTATAATTTTTTTCTTTTTTTAAGAATATAGTGTGTATTTTAAGAATGTACCAAGCAGAATCCAAATGGAAGTTATGTATTATATTGAATGTTATAACTTTAGGGTATATATTGAAGCCTAAATAAGAGTTAAATGGATAAACTTAAAAGACATAAAGGCATCATACTCCAGTCAGTAACTACAGGAGAAATTTTGTTTAATGAGAAAAGATAATAGATAATTGAAACAGGACAGACAAAAATATAAATATAATGATTTGAATTGAGAAGAGATAATTAAAATAAGCAATGCTGAAAATGTAAAACAGTAATAAGATATGGAATAGAATATAAAAATGAGTATGAAGTCAAATTTGTGTCTGTATGAAGAAATGTAACCCGGGATTACACTACTTTCAAAAAGATGTTTTATTTGTATTTTTTTTTCTTTGTGAAAATCAAATAAAATTTACAAAAAAAAAAAAAAAAGAATGTAATAAGGGTTAACGGAGAGGCAGTTTCTGTAAGCAACACCAGAATGTTTCCTTCCTGCCTTCCTTACAGGATTAGGCCAGTAATTTCTTCTAACAATTTATTCTCTGAACTGCTTAGAGTGTTAACAACCGGTTCTAGCAAATAGGTGCGAACTGGTAGAATCTCACCCCTGGATGGGGCCAGTCAGAGGTGGTATCTGCCGGTTCTCTGAACGACTCAACATTTCTGCTACCAGTTCTCCAGAACTGGTCAAAACCTGCTGAATGCCACCTCTGGTGGGAAGAGATCTTGGAGCAGAGGTTCAGCAGTTCTGGAGAACTGGTAGCGGAAATTTTGAGTAGTTCAGAGAACCGGCAAATACCACCTCTGACTGGAGATTTTACAGTATCCTTCCCCTGCCATGCCCACCAAGCCATGCCCACAGAACCAGTAGTAAAATCATTTGAATCCCGCCACTGTCTTGGAGGTTTTCTAGTCCAATCTCTGCTCAAGCAGGAGACTCTATATTCCTTGCACCAGTGGTGGGATTCAAATTTTTTTACTACCGGTTCTGTGGGCGTGGCTTGGTGGACGTGGCAGGGGAAGGATACTGTAAAATCTCCAGTCAGAGGTGGGATTTACCAGTTCTCTGAACTTCTCAAAATTTCTGCTACCGGTTCTCCAGAATGGGTCATAACCTACTGAATAGCACCTGTGCCTTGCACCTTCCTTGCTGCTGTTCTATGCAGAAACAGTTTTGTGAAATTTTTGAGCAAACCTCCTTACTTTATTTAGGGAATATGCCTTGGGTAGTAATCTGACTTCTAATTGTTGGATGTCAACTCCTCCTCAAATTTGATTTTAAAGACCCATTTGCCTGTGGAGTCTGTCTTTTTGTAAGTGGCGCTCTAAGTAAGATACGACTTTTATGCTAATGATAACATCATTTGGGACGTATCTCTATTTATGGGTGTCACTATCTGGCATTCCTCTACTCTCTTATCACAGGGAGGGTTTCCTAAGCAATAGAGGAACCTCTTTCCAGTGTGCTACTTGGGTCTTCTGCAGCATCTCTTTTCAAATTCAGTTTTATATTTCTTTCTAATTCAAATGCATTGCCTGATTCAGGACTTACCATGAATTCTTTGCTACAGTTCCGATTCTTCTTTTGGTTGGATGTTTGGTCCTTTTCCTTTGTTTCTCCTTCTAAAAGTAAGCAAAACTATTCTTTCTAGTTTTGTTCTGGCCAGTTCTAATATTTTCATAATATTCAGGGGGGACTGTTTAACATCAATCCAATTAAGACTGCTCTAGGTATAGCCACCCTTTGAGCTTCCACCTGGCATGATAGGTTTAATACCTGGTTAAAAAGGTAAAAACACATCACACATAGATCTAAGACCTTTTTAACAAGGTGCACTTTAGAAATTATAGACTCGACCCAAGTCTTTTGCTCGTCCCTGATTTATACCGATCTCTGGCTTTGGAAGCACCGTTAAGTACTAACTCTTTAGCTTCTCAAAATAATTGCTATTTTAAAGGTCCTCAGCTTGGATTCAGATCCTCTAAGTTTTCAACCATCTGACATCACTGTTTTGTCTTCTCTTACAGCCGCAAACTGTTATCAATCCTTTTGGGAAGGGAACAGCTGGTCTGGAGGTCAGAGAAAACAAGAAAGGAATAGGCAAAGAAATAGGACAATCCTCCATTGCAGCGTTAAGCTGTTCCCATGTGTGAGAAGAACAAAATTCTACCTGGTTTGCAGCGTTTGAGCAACACTGATCAGACTGATCAGGGGTTTAGTCTGCATTGTGGACCTTTATGAGTCCCCACTAAGACAATGATATTAATGACCTCTGTGATCATATTAAGACCAACTGCGTCCTCTTCGCTGATGATGTAAAGCTATTCAACACCACAGACAATACTGCTACCCTTCAAAAAGACCTCGACTATGTATCAGAATGGTCAAACAAATGGCAACTTCAAATCTCAACAAACAAATGCTCTGTCTTACATATTGGCAAAAAAAATCAGAAAATAAAATACAGGCTGAATAGTCAAGACCTTGTTGATGATCCAAACTCTGTCAAGGACCTTGGAGTATTCATCTCTAATGATCTAAGTGCTAAAGCCCACTGTAACTACATAGCCAAAAAGGCATTAAGAGTTGTTAACCTAATCTTACGTAGCTTTTTCTCTGGTAATATTACACTACTAACTAGAGCATACAAAACATTTGCTAGACCAATACTCGAATACAGCTCATCAGTCTGGAACCCACATTACGTATCCGATATTAACACAGTTGAGAAAGTCCAGAAATATTTCACAAGAAGAGTTCTCCACTCCTCTACTTGTTGCAGAATACCTTATGCCACCAGACTTGAAATTCTAGACCTAGAAAAGCTAGAACTACGCCGCCTTCGGTCTGATCTATATCAAATCATACATTGCAATGTCCTACCTGTCAATACTTCAGCTTCAACCATAACAACACAAGAGCAAACAATAGATACAAACTCAAGGTTAATCGCACCGAACTTGATTGCAGGAAATACGACTTCAGCAACACAGTGGTCAATGTCTGGAATACTCTACCTGACTCTGTGGTTTCTTCCCCAAACCCCAAAAACTTTAACTTTAGACTTTCTACTATTGATCTCACCCCTTTCCTAAGAGGTCTGTAGGGGCGTGCATAAGCGCACCAACGTGCCTACTGTCCCTGCCTTATTGTTTATTTTTTCTTATATGTATCCATGTATTCATAACTATGTTTTTACTTATACCTATTATCTTGTAAGCAATTGACAAACCAAAATAAATAAATAAATAAATCCCCTTGCAGCTGTTTTCTCCACCTCACTGAAAACATCATTTTGCCCTTCCTATGGGTGGCCATATGATGGTCTGGGTCAATTTTTTTTGCTCTCCAATGCCCACCTACTTCACAGAGGAGATGAAATAATGAACAGATCATTTGGCCATCACACATCATATATATTTATTATTTCATTGTTTTGTCAATGGTATCATCCCAATATCCCTTTTTTCTGTGGTGGCGCAGTGGTTAGAATGCAGTATTGCAGACTACTTCTGCTGACTGCCAGCTGCCAGCAATATGGCAGTTCAATTCTCACCGGCTTGAGGTTGACACAGCCTTCTATCCTTCTGAGGACAGTAAAATGAGGACCCAAGTTGTTGGGGGGAGGCAATAGGCTGATTCTGTAAATCGCTTAGAGAGGGCTGTAAAATAGTGGTATATAAGTCTAACTGCTTGTGAAGTGGTATATAAGTCTAACTACTATTGTTAGTGCTATTACAGTGCATAGTTTGGATATTGACCCAGTAAATAACCCAAGGGCTAGAATCTTTGAGAGGCCCAGAGTTTCTACACAGAGTAAAACATTGAAGTATTTAGTTCTATAATCTGGTAGTGATGATGCGTGAAGTTTCTTCCTATGATAGAGTATGGCAGCAGTATAATAATACCATTAGGCTCCTTGAATAGAATTTCACTGTTTTGACCTTGCATTGTAGAATGGAGGGGATGGAGTATTTGTGGAGATTCTCAGCCATCCAGGTCATAGTTGTCTCAAAGATGCTTTTTCAAAAGGCTTTTTCCTTGAGGAGGAAGAAGAAAACATTTCGCTTCTCATCCAAGAAGTTCAATTGGTTCTGGGAGGACAGTGGGGACTATGGAGGGATTAGTTCTGGTGAGGAGGGAAGAGGAGGTTGGAAGGACCATATTTCTTTGCAGTCATCTGGTCTTGGCACTCTCTCTGAGAGCTCCGCATTCTAGACAGAGAGAACCATTGGTTTGAAAGAGGGGTAAAATAGGACATTTATGTTAGCAGCCCTCTCTTAACAGGGGGGGAGGGATAAGACATCACCTATCTCCTATCTACAACACAGTCCTTTCGGCAGTTCCAAGAATATTCCACCTTCATTTGACCAGGTGGTACTGAGGGCACAGATAAACCCTGAAGTGGCCTCAGGAAATCTCAAGGAGAGAGGACTGCTGGTTGAAGGTAAATTGAAGATGCTATATCATGCATTCCTGCCCACCAGAAACCATGGTGGTTTGTATTTACCCTGGTGTGAACTGGAAGCCTGAATCTGCCCAGAGAGGAAAAGTAGCTTACCTGAAGTATCGTGAAACTGGCCCATGTCAAAATTCTTAGTACAGGAGGAGAAAGGGTTGGTGTATGTGTGTGTATCTCTGTGTTTGTGTATATAATAAACTAGAGGCATAGTTCTTGACTCATACAGTGGACATTCAAGAAGCATTGGACAAGGTTTCCAGCAGCAAACAAGGATCAGATTGTACAGCAAGCTTGCTTTTACATCTTCCTAGGTGGTATTCCCCATACAGGTGTGCTTAACTCATCTGAAAGTCTTGCTTCTGCCAGCTCAACTTCAGCCACCTATCTGCAGCCAGATGTCTTTCTCCTCTAGGCTTGAGAGGACAGGGGCCAATATTTTCTCATCCCCAGTTGTTTGCACTCCTGGAGAAATTTGTGTCCAACAATTCCTTTACAGGTGGTGTGAGTCCTTTGTTCCCATTGGTTCTTGGTGCTTAAGACATGAAGCATGAAGACACAGGGGAGTGCAGGATTGCAGAAGGTCAGTAGCAAACCCTCTGCACGTGTACAAAATGCGCCCACCAAAGCCACGACCACAGAACCAGAGGTTAAAAAAATGGGAATTGTTGAGGTAATTCCCCGTTAGGAGAATGAGTGCATACAGGGAGACGTATAGAGAGTAGTGTTGGAATAATACACACAGAGCACACAGATACACTGTACAGTAAATGTAGGTTTTTACTTCCAGAAAGGTTTAAGCAAAGTCCAAAATAAGCAGTCCAAAATCATTCACAAGTAAATCAGTCAGTTTTTCAATCCAGGGATAATCCAAATATCAAATTCCAGTGTCAAAAACAGTTCAGTATCAGACTTACATTAAATCCAGTAATATCAGTCAATTAGAAGAAATGGAGGAACGGCAATACTTTCCAACAGAAGGAAACAGAGATACACACTCAGACACACTCTCTTCTGAGACTAAGACTAGACAACCCAGGTTTCTGGCTCCATCTTATGGCTGTTTAAGAAACCACACCCAATTGCATGCTCTTGCATTCCCTTAAAGATATAGTACTAAAATGTTTATCCTGGTTTATATATTTCTAACCCAAATACCTGTTAGGTGACTTATATTCCTAACAGGAATCCCACCCCTGTACTGTTGGCTTTCTCTCAAAACTGGACTCCAAACATTCTGATGTCCAGTAGCAGTCAGAAAGTGACACAGCTAATCCTTGGTGTCAGATTTTTGTAGTCTGAAGACAATAACCCTGTTCTCACACTTTTTAAATAATCTGACCAGATCTCTCCTTCACTGGACCCTGAATAGTTTTGTAAATAAAATATGGAGGTAATTTTGGTTAGAATCTTTAGGACTGGGACTCCAAAATACTTTTGTTGTCTTTCACTTTTGCACTGAAGAAGTGCAGGGAGGGGGGAAGAGAGAGAGAGAGAGGGAGAGGCTAGCTATCAGGACGCACTTGCCCAGTAAACAATACTTGGAATTATGTTGAAATAAGGTTTAGTTTTAAAATATGCTGTACTTGAATGAAAACATGTGCTGTTCTGGCACATAATGTTAAGCCATTGAGTAACCTGTCCAAACTATGGTTACTTCTTCTTACTTGCTTCTATATCTAAATCCATTTTAAGAATGTTTTTTACTTTACAAAACATATACCCTGTTTTTTATCTTCTAGAATATTTGCACCATAATTGATCGTGACAGATCGGACTAAATAAATTCTTTCCCCTTCCTTCTAGACCAGGGGTGTCAAACTCGTGGCTCGTGGGCCAGATGCGTCACCCGCTGGCCACGCCCACCCCCGGTATAGCGAAGGGGAAGAAAGTCATGATACGTCACGTGATGACAATGTGACGCCATGAGTTTGACACCCCTGTTCTAGACAGTGGATCTGTTTTCAATTATTCCTCCCCTTTTTCTTTAAAAGATTTAGATTAGGATTACCTATCAGTTTTTAGACATGTACATTTATTTTACTTATTTTACTCACTTTTGACCATCAGTTATCTTAATCTCGTTAATGTATTACATGCTTAAGCAACTGAATTTGTGGAGGAAAAAAACCTTTCTATTTGTGAAAGTACATTCAGAAACTGAGGGATAGAATGTTCTAATCCTACAGGGAACATAATACACCTTACTTAGGAATTTGCGCTGCTTACCAACTGTTTTCTGGATTCAATTCAAAATATTGATTTTGTCATAAAGGCCAGGATAACCTGTGGCTAGGTCATACCAAGAAATGACTTTTCCCACATTTTCTTCATCAGCTCAGATGCCATCAAAGGTAGGCCTGCTTAGAGTTCCCTTATGTATAGATAGTTCTCACCTTATGACAATTGAGCCCAAAATTTCTGTTCCTGAGACATTTGTTAAGTCAATTTTGCCCCATTTTATGACCTTTTTTGCCCCAGCTGTTAAGTGAATCACTGCAGTTGATAAGTTAGTAACACGATTGTTAAGTGAATCAGGCTTCCCATTGACTTTGCTTGCCAGAAGATCACAAAAGCTGATCACATGACCCTAGGACACTGCAACTGTCATAAATATGAGTCAGTTGCCAAGCATCAGAATATTGATCACATAACTATGAGGATGCTGTAATGGTCATAAGTATGAAAAACGGTCATAAGTCACTTTGTTTCAATCCTGTTGTAACTTCAAATGAACTGTTGTAAGTCAAGGACTACCTGTACTATATTTTAATGTTGAGCTGTGGATGAAATAAGGCAAGTTTTCACTGTGGCTGAGTTTTCTCTAATATGCTGTCTTGACTCTTGTCGGTTTGGGAAAAATGGATAGCTTGTTGAGAAAGCTTTTGGAGTCTATTTTTTTTGGAGCAGTCTGTTGCTGCTATTCTGCTATGTTGCCTTTATTTTACTGTCAGTGCTCTAGCTTTTGTGAGAGTCTGCCTTCTGAGCAAGTTGCTTAAGATACAAACAAACAAACAAACAAACAAACAAACAAACAAATAAATAAATCCAAAATGGGATTTGGAAGTTCAGGTAACAAAGAGAGAAATTATAGCAGAATTCATGGGAACCCAGTTACATTTGGATAAATCTATAATTCGGGACTAGAATTCCATAGATATCTTGTATAACATCTTTCTTGAAAAGAGATGAGTATCATACAGCTATAAAGAATATACTGTCCTCTGAGCTCATGTGTGGCCAACTGTTTTTCAGTCACGGTGCCAAATTTTGACAGTCCCCATTTCCAATTTTGTCAACAAACTGATGAAGGAGCTATATGTCCTATATGACATTCACTTAAATATGAGCCAGCAGTGTGTGGCAGCAGCCAAAAAAGCTAATACAATCCTTGGTTGTATAAACAGAGGCATAGAATCAAAATCACAGACTGCTTTAGAAAATCCTAGTAAGATTCCACCTGGAATACTCCATCCAGTTTTGGTCACCACATTGCAAAAAAGATGTTGAGACTTTGGAAAAAAGTGCAGAGCAAAGCAACTAAAATGATTAAAGCAGGGGTGGGATTCAATTTTTTAAACAACTGGTTCTGTGGGCATGGCTTAGTTGGTGGGCGTGGCTTGGTGATTGTGTTATTGGCTGGGTGTGGCCAACTCAATATCACTCACATCGAGGCATGCATCTCCTCGCCTGGCCTCTCATGACTGTGGTGATGCTGCAACAGTCGTAAGTGTGAAAAATGGTCATGTCACTTTTTCAGCGCCATTGTAACTTTGAATGGTCACTCCACACAAGCAAAGTACCAGCAAAGGAGGGGGAAAAACTCCAGAGAAGTTCCTGAGACAGGAAGTCTAGTCCTGCCAAGAATGTAATAAGGGTTAACGGAGAGGCAGTTTCTGTAAGCAACACCAGAATGTTTCCTTCCTGCCTTCCTTACAGGATTAGGCCAGTAATTTCTTCTAACAACCGGTTCTCCGAACTGCTTAGAATGTTAACAACCGGTTCTAGTGAATAGGTGCAAACTGGTAGAATCCCACCCCTGGATTAAAGGCCCGGAGACTAAAACTTATGACGAATGGTTGCAGGAATTGGATATAGCCAGAGAAAAGGACTGGGGGGGGGGGGACATGATGGCACTATTCCAGTATTTGAGGAGCTGCCACAAAGAAGAGGGAGGCAACTTGTTTTCCAAAGCACCAGAAGGCAGGGCAAGAAACAATGGATGGAAACTAATCAAGAAGAGAAGCAACCTGGAATTAAGGAGAAACTTCCTAAAAGTGAGAACGATTAACAAGAGGAACAGCTTGCCTTTAGAAATTATGGGTGTTCCATCACTTGAGGTTTTTAAGACAGCCACTTGTCTAAAATGGAATAGGGTCTACTACTTGAGCAAGGGATTGGACTAGAAGGCGTTCAAGGCAGTGGTGGAATTCAATTTTTTTTACTACCGGTTCTGTGGGCATGTCTTGGTGGGCGTGGCGATGTGACTGGGTGGGCGTGGCTGTTTATTTTTTGCTTTTTTTCAGCCCCCAACCATTTTTGGGGCCTTCTGGGCCTCAGAGGAGACTCTAGGGCAGGGTGTTTTTGCTCCCCTAAGGCTCCTCTGAGGCTCAGGAAGAAAAAAAAAACAGAGCATGGGATAGGCACGCAGCACCCCTCCACGCTCCATTTTGGGAGCTTCCTGGCCTCAGAAGAGCCTCTGAAGGGTGTTTTTGCTCCCCTAAGGCTCTTCTGAAGCTCAGGAAGGCAAAAAATAGAGGGGGAGGAGCTGAGCCATTTTTTTGCCTTCCTGGGCCTCAGCAAGGGGAATCCCGGCACAGCTGATCTATGTACAGCTGATAGTCGGGAGGGAAAAAAAGAAATACCTTAAGCGAACATCAGGCGGGCGGGGTGAGCAAGCATCGGGCAGGAGGGCGACCGAGTCAGGGGCGTGGCCAGCCAGAACTTACTACCGGTTTGGCGACCCATGCCAAATTCTTGCTACCGGTTCGCCCCGATTCGGTGAGAACCCGCTGAATACCACCACTGCTTCAAGGTCCCTTCCAGCTCTATTCTGACAAAATGCTATATGCACAGGCAAGTACAATCTGTGGGTTAGCTACTTCTGTACTAGCTGAAACTAATACTATACTTCAGATACCAATCTTATGCTCAATGAATCAATAGTTTATTGTTGCTGCCTGAGAAGAAAACATTGAGCTGAAAACAAACATAGGCAGTGCTGTTTATTTGGTCCCTCCAAAACATTTACCCTAATTATCTGAACTAGTATTAAAATTTTTCCATTAACTCGAGTACCCTCTGAACAGTCCAAAATGCTTTTGGGAAAAAAAAAAACCTCCCCCTTGCTCGGAATCAGGGTGTATGTGCTTCAAGGGTAACATAAATATTACAGGAGATGCATTTATATTCTCAAACTAATCCAGATGCTATAAAATTACTCCTCCTCAGATCAGTGAGGAGTTTAAACAGCCTGTGGTATGTGCCAAATGTTCTGTACTGAAGCGCACACGCCCTGGAATGTTTCAAAGGGAAAGAGGGAAGAGAGATAAACGTAGCCTTTCAGCCTTTGGTTCCATTATAATAACTGCTGACTTTCTCAGTTCTTCTGAAGGCCACCCACCAGGTGACCTGAGGAGAGGATAAACAGCTTAATTGACAAAGAGGTGTCTCTTAAGCAAGCGGGCTTGTGATTGATCCGGTTTGAGCTCAGAAACTTTTGCAAGTGGCTTATCCTGAGAATGTGCCAGTTATGAGTATTAATAACTTCTTAACTCCATAAATCAAAGCCGTGCATCCCGACATATGCCTAGACCAATGCCGTTAATAATCTTGTTTGCCTCAGGTGCTTTTATTAGGGATTTCTGAGGTTTACATCGGAAAGTAGGAAAGATGCGTGATGTCAGGAGGACACCCTCAGGGCACTGCCTTTCACTGCAAAGCTTCCCAATCGCAGCCAGAAGCAAAACAAACTTGCAGCTGTCCAGATTCTACAGCAAAACAAAACAAAACAAATGATCTTCTCAAGGTTGCGAGACCAAATTAGGCCAATTCTGTTGAACTGGGTTATTCTGTTACTGATTAAACATACGGACATCAAGAATGATAGAAAAAACAGAACACTTTTTGTCTGCTTAAGGAATGTATCAAATTGATATCAAGTAACTAAGCATATTCCACTGTGGAAGAGTAGTCACTATTAGCACGTTTATTTTAACACTGGTGAACATCTCTTTCCATCCAATTTCCAGTCACTGATTCTACGCCTGCCTCTGGAATTTGAGAAATCAGCTCTGCTCTGGTTTTTTTGCCCAATAGTCTTTTAAATACTTTAATCTTAGCCTCTAAGATTAAAAGCCTTTGGTAGTAGACTATTATTTTTCGACCTTGGCAACTTTAAGAGGCGTGGACTTCCACTCCCAGAATTCCCCAGCCAGCACATGCTGTCTAGAGAATTTTGGGAGTTGAAGTCCATACATCTTAAAGTTGGCTAAGGTTGAGAAACCCTGCAGTAGACCCTGGAAGGCAAACCTGGAACCTCTGAGAGATTTTCCTAGAGAGGCAAACACCACACAATCCTTTGTGATGGCTCCACTCACTCTTGCTATCTTTAGGTGTATGAAGAGCCTTATCCTGTTCAGAGGATTCAGCAGATCCTGACTAGTTCTGGAGAACCAGTAGTGGAAATTTTGAGTAGCTCAGAGAACCGGCAAATCCCACCTCTGACTGGAGATTTTACAGTGTCCTTCCCCTGCCACACCCACCAAGCCACGCCCACAGAACCGGTAGTAAAAAAAATTGAATTTCATCACTGATCTTGTTACCAGTTCAACTGACTTCAGTAGAAGATTTATCAAAATGGGATGTTTCTCCCCTTTCTTCAGGAAAGAAATATGGTCAGTTAGCTTAGTCCCTATTTAATTTATTCATGCTAGGTTCTCTTGGACCTTCTAGGTGTCTCATTCTCCCCTGCTCTGCTATATATGCCCTGCAAATGGTCATTGTCTCAAACAAGCGACATTCCAAAGTGAACTCCATCTACTTGTTCGAAACAGATCGGGTGGGCTAGCTTTTTCACTCTGATCCCATTTTAGGACTGCGGTTAGGCTGATCACACATCTGGTGCACCTGAATCTATTAGGGCTTGGAAAGCTCCCTTATTCCCTGTTTTTGGGGCCGTAAGCTGTATTGGGAAGACAAAAGAGGGAATCGGTCCACTCACCATTGGGTCGTTTTCACTCTCGTCCTCGCTGTCATAAGGATCTGGTGACTGGTCATTGTTGTCTGGGGTTCCTCCCCCTTCTGCTGGATATCTCAACCACAAGCTAAGTCAACTTATTTTGACTTGATATGATTCGAAAAGATGAGATAAATCAGCAAAAAACCCATCATAGGTCAATTTATTTGTGATCTACTAAGATATTATGGAAACTGTCTGTATGACTGGGCTGGTCAGCTTCTCAGCCCAAACAACCTCCCAGGGCTGTTGTGAGGGGGGAAAAATTAGGAGACAGAATATTATGTGCGCTACTTTGACCTCCTGGTAGGAAATGGTATATAAATTTAAGGAAGAAAAAAATATCATGAATTTAGTAAGTATATAATAAGAAAAGATCTTGCATGATGCTTTGCTGAACTTAAGATATAAGATGCCAAAAGTGAGCCTAGCATCCCCATCATTTTGAGCTGGGAAATCAAAACAAAACAAAAGTAGTATAAGGCCTTAAATATGCAAGCCTCAATTAAAAAACAAACTACTTTACCTCAGTTCCCTTGATGCAAACCCATCCATATGTGATGGGGTCCTGGTGCCCTGTGTTTTTGACCCACCAATACTAAACATGCCTCTTGGCCACTAAAAAGCTGACCGCTGATCTCCTATGCCTTTCACATCCCCAGGGGCTTCAATACGGAGATGGCAGTGGTGGCAGCCCCCTTGGGGCACACACAGACATAGTCCTAAGTGGCATCACATCTGAAATGAGCAATTCAAACGACCTTTCTGTGTCTCCTCTGATTTGGTCCAGAGGTCTGTTTTAATTTTAATGGATTATAATGATAAATGTTAGAGAAAAATGTTCCAGAATCCAGAGATCTAAGTGTGGTCCTTCATCATAAGACAGTATTTTTTAAATTAAAACTTGAAAATTGCCAAAGAAGCAAATGTTTTTTCCCCCTGGAATATGATGAGGAAGATAAGATTGATGCAATATAGATGAAGTGAAATGGTACCAAGCTACCAACTCTATTCCTTTCACATTTCTAATTGGGATTCGTGACTTGTTTGGCATCTTACCTGGGATCAATAGATAGGACAATCATTCTTCATCCTTTCCTCCTGGCTATGGCTAATACTAATCATCCTGGAGAACCACATAATGGATTCACAATTGACTTGTGTTCAACCTGAATGTGAGGTTGGATGGGGTGTTTTTTTTTCAGGAAAGGTATACCAATTGTTGCCATGTGAATTGCAATTAGAATCTCAGCAGCGGTGCTGTTTTTTAGGATGCTTGCTGTTGAGATTCTATACTACATGAGATTTCAGTTTTAATTTAATTTAAATTCCCCTTCTTTTGGTTATCTGAGTTCCCTCTCTTACATTTTTTTCTTCCACGTACTGGATCTTGATTTTTAAAAACAAATCCAACAAACAAATCAAAGAAGAGTGCTGAGCCATAAATTAACCCCTCAGGGTAAAGTGTGATCTCCAGCAACGCTTTCTCACTGAGACAAATCCTGTAAAAATGGAAAGAAAATAACAAAAACCCAAGGAATACATTTAATGATATAAAAACAGTTATTTACATTTATTTAATATCTCTGATATTGTAGAGTTGAATAAAAGTTGAACAGAAAGCCTGACTTATTTTTCTACTTTTCAGTTTGCGTTCTATCTCTACCGAACTGTTTAGTCTTAAAGCAATTTTCACAACAAAGTACAATTTTAATTTAACACCATTCTCTTCTGATAAGCAAAACTGCTTTTCTAAACAGTGCTAAAGTGCGCCATCTTGTGGTCAAATAAAAATTGCTATAATATTTTCATTCTGCAGAGTGAGGTCCTTTCTTGCATTGTGCGAAATCCAACTGAATAATGTCAATAACTTGTATGTGTAGGCAATGAATTGTATGTTATTGTAGGCAATATTAAAGAGTTCTAAGTCCTTGCAATTCCTCTGAGTAAGGAAGTCCAAAACAATGTTGCACTAGCGGCTTCTTTAAATAAAGTGCAGTTTAACACGGGGGGAACCCTGCAATTTTTCAAAGCCTAATCTGGGGAGATAGAATGAACCCCTCAAATAAAACACAGATTGGATCACCTCCAGATTCTGCATGTCGTGATCTATTAAGACAACTTGGCATGTATTACTAAATGACTCAATGGCCATAAAAGTCAAGGAAGCCTTGAGTCAAGGCATTCGTGATAGACAGAGCAGTACACGCCTGTGTGTATATGCTCAGACAGAGCCCCATTTAATTCAGTCTTGCTGTAAGCATATATCATCTTTCAGCCTAATGCTTTTGGGGTGAATTCCAAGTCAGATCTGAAAAGGAAAATTGCTGTCACAATTATTTCTTACCTCTCTTAATGAGAGCTTTAACTATTTCCCAAAGTCTAAACACAGCTGCAAACATTGATTTTTCTCTTATCTATCCATACCACCCAGGACTGGATTCTTTCAGTATATAATTTAAATCCTATTCCATCAGTTCCAGGCTTTGGCTTTCATCTCCTCAATTCATCAAATGTCTTTTGTTATGTTTCCCTTCTCTGTGGTCTTCCTTTAACTTACTTTCTTTTTTTAAAAAAAGTGTTCCTATTATTTAGGAATTTCTTCCCCTCCTTTTAACTCATACCAGGCTTCAAAGCATCTAATAAAGAATGAAGCATTAAAATCAGCAAAGAGCATTTATAAAAATAGCGGACATGAAAAGGGTTAGGAGCTATTTTATTCTTGTTGTCTGTTAGCAATTTCTTTCTTCGTTCAAGCTCCTGATAAATTCACCTCATGAAACACTCATAGATTGGTGGCAGCTATTTTTGCAAACATCCTTACCCCTGGTTTCTCAGTAAAGCTAATTTTCTGGGCTTCTATGTTGCACTGAACTATAACCTAACTACATAAGACATTAAACCACAGTGGGATTCAATTTTTTTTTACTAACGGTTATGTGGGCGTGGCTTGGTGGGCGTGGCAGGGGAAGGATACAGTAAAATCTCCAGTCAGAGGTTGGATTTGCCGGTTCTCCAAACTACTCAAAATTTCCGTTACCGGTTCTCCAGAACTGGTCAGAACCTGCTGAATACCACCTCTGCATTAAACAAAAATACGGAGGGCCAGCTTGTGATTCCATATATTGTAAGAGCACAAAGTGATGAGTTCTACTTTGGCTGAAGAGCCTGGCTGAAAAATGATCTGGACAAATATAGGAATTCATTTTCCATATCCTTTGATACAGGTAGTCCTCAACTTACAACCATTCATTTAGTGACCGTTTGAAGTTACAATAGTGCTTTAAAAAATGACTTATGAGCATATTTCACACCTACAATTGTGGCAATGCCATGGTCACGTGATCAAAATTCAGATGCTTGGCAACTGGCAGGTACTTATGCAGTGTCTTGGGGTCATGTGATCACCTTTTGTGACTTTCTGACAAGCAGAGTCAATGGATAAGCTGGTTCACTTAACAACTGTGTTACTAACTTAACAACTGCAGTGATTCACTTAACAACTGTGGCAAGAAAGGTCGTAAAATGAGGCAAAACTCACTTAACAAATGTCTCACTTAGCAACAGAAATTTTGGGCTCAACTGTGGTCGTAAGTCAAGGACTACTTGTATTGGTATTGGACCATCAGAGCCTATATTAAGTCAGCTCTTCTGCAAGCATTTTACTTGTTTGTTTCTTAGAGTAGTAATACCTACTGAGAAGGTGTTAGGTGCACTGAGGAGTAATTAAACAGAGGTTGTGGAAGTGCTGACTAGGAGGAAAACCTTCTTGTTGAACAAGCTTTGCACTTATCAGATCTAGCTGTGCCTCTGTAAATAGGGACTATTAAATTACTGATAATTGCCAACTCTTTTTCCTTGAACTTCACACAGCTTGGCGGCTACTACTACTTTTTAAAAGCAGCCTTTAAAAAAAAAAATTAAAAAAATCCAACCTAACTTTTGATAGCCTCTCTCTTCCAGAAAGCAAACGCTGCCTATGAGTCAGGGATCAATAGTCTGCTAGGAGCTTAACAATACTGTACACCCTGTTGGAGCAGGCCCAAGAAGGACCAGAGCAAAAGGACAAACTGGTCAGCCACCCCCATAGGCAAGTTCCTACTCACAGGTGAAAAAGGCCTCTTTTAAATCCAGCTGAGGGATCTTTGGTGCTCTCCAAACTTGGTTGTTTTAGTTGCAGACATTTCATTACCCAAACTTGGTAACATTATCAGTGCTAGCTTAACCAAGCTCAGAGAATACCAAAGTCCTCTCACTTCAACCACGAGTTACAAATACTCTCCTTTATTGGTTAAATCCAGCTGGCAGATCCATCTTTTTTAAGCAGTTACTAAATATTCCACGCAGATATGAAAAGGAAAAATTAATTGAAAAACCAATATTCCACGCAGATATGAAAAGGAAAAATTAATCGAAAAACCAATATGCACTAGCTAAGAGTAGATAATCCTGTCAGCTCACACTGTATTAATTAAGCAAGTGTCACTGTGGTTCCCATGGGAAAAAAGGTGAAAAAAATATAGAAGGCAAATTCCCACTGCCTCTGTATTATAAAGCTGGTATCTTTGGCATTTTCAGAAGAGTGGCCAAAGCAAGCACAAATTGCGAACTTGGGGTAGTTGGATTCTTGCTTTGTCTCAAACCAAATCAATAGCAATATAGTATATAATAGATCTACATACCGCTTCACAGCAGGGCTGTCTTAAAAGCATTATGGGCCCTGGGCAAAGCAGTGTACTGTGGCCCCTACGACTACTCACAGTAATGTAAATGGTCGATAAAATTAAACATTTATTTCCATGTTAGTATTAATTTAAAAATGCAGTAAAATGTAATAAATATGTTGCTGTATTTAAAAAAAGCAGTAAAATGTAATAAATATATTGTATTTATGTGATATAAGGTACATTGAAGGGTTAACATACACGGATCAGTATGGGGCCCCTATGCTTGTGGGGCCCATGGGCAAGTGCCCATGCATTAAGACAGCCCTGCTTCGCAGTGCTTTACAACCGTCCCTAAGCGGTTTACAGAGTCAGCCTATTGCCCCCCAACAATCTGGGTCCTCATTTTACCCACCTTGGAAGGCTGGAAGACTGAGTCAACCTTGAGCCTGGTGAGATTTGAACTGGCAAATTGCAGGCAGCAGTAGAAGCCTGCAGTACTGCACTCTAACCACTGTGCCACCGCAGCTCTTAAAATCAAGGCCTTTTCCTGAAAGACAATAACCAGGAAAAAGGGAACAACTGTTGTGATATGAAATTTCTTAAAGAGAATGGTTATGCGACTATCCCAAAAGACGATGATCTTGAATGAGGCACATTACTTAGATCCATTCATAAATGTTGGGTTTCATTTTAATTATAATCTACTGCTTGCCTCCTGCACTTGATGACTGATGCTTCCTGCCTCTGCTCTTTTTCAATCAGCCTTTACCAAGTATGATTCAAAACTGACGCGTTCATCTAAACAGCTTGAGCATTCCTCCTGTATGTATCTGGAACTTCTCCAGAATCAAAACTCTATGGCAGGTCTTCCAGTAATGATGAAGAGACTCTTCTAGAACCATCCAACCACCACTATGCTGGCAAAAGAAGCAATAAAAACTAGGTTTACATGGCCTCCACAATATGTGAATCACTAGCAAGGATATGGACCAGGTTTTTGTGCTTCCCACTATTGGCAATCTGGTGTCATTTTCTATTTCAGTGCCTCAAATGTCTTTTAGACAAGTGGAATTTATGTCTTTAGAGCCGTGGTGGCGCAGTGCATTGGTGGGATTCAAATTTTTTTACTACTGGTTCTGTGGGCGTGGCTTGGTGGGCGTGGCAGGGGAAGGATAGTGTAAAATCTCCGGTCAGAGGTGGGATTTGCCAGTTCTCCGAACTACTCAAAATTTCCACTACTGGTTCTCCAGAACTGGTCAGAACCTGCTAAATACCACCTCTGGCACAGTGGCTAGAATGCAATATTGTAGGCTAACTCTGCCGACTATCAGCAGTTCAATCCTGACTCAGGCTCAAGGTTGATTCAGCCTTCCAATGTTCTGAGGTGGGTAAAACCCAGATTGTTGGGGGCAATAAACTGACTCTGTAAACTGCTTAGAGAAGGCTGTAAAGCACTATGAAGCAGTATATAAGTCTAAGTGCTGTTGCTTTAGTGTTGGACTTATCATCTCCACCTTCCAAACTGTTTCTTTCATGATGTAGTATAGAAGAAGGATCACCTAGTGTCCTATTTTCTGTCTTTATTCTTCCTCTGCTTTGTGTTTAAAAGGGTTAAATTTGGAATAACCAAAGGCCCCTCAGTATTATTTCCAATGGTTCTGGAAAGTTCCATTCCTTTTGGTAGATATAGATTGATCATATTAACTCTTCAACTTTTTAATTTTTTGCTTTGCTGTCCACCTCTCTTTCCTTGGTTTTGTCCTGTTTTGCCAAGTAACTTGATTTTGAGGTTTGTGTTTAATAAATAAATAAACTATATTTCCTGCTAGCTGAGCTGAATAGCACATATGCTTGCTCTGATTGGATGTAGGGATTCACTGGGATAACGCTGGATGCAAACTAATTTGGAAACTGCCCACAGAGATTTTCCATCACTTAGATCTCTTCAATGGCAGAGAAGGCTTTTTTTTTTTTTCATTTGTTCAGGCCTTTTAGACCTGTCTGAGTTTTAGATTTTTTCCCCCTTATCATTCTGCTGAGTTCCTTTGTTAACAGATTATTCTTTAAAAGAATGTGTGGATTCTTTATGTTTTAAAGTCCTTGAAGTTAAAGTAGTTCTGTTCACATTAAAAAAATGGTACTTAGACATTTAATACATTTTATTTATTATTTATATTTCATATTTTAACATCCATCTCCTTGGACAGGGGCTCTGGCTGGTAAGAGGGGCCTGTACTGTACAATAAATACCATACATTTTTTAAATTAATGATACTTTTTATATAGTGTTCATTACCTATACTTTGATATAGTTTATGGTCTCTAATACATTGGGCTGTGTCATGGCTACTTAACATATGTCATGCAGAAGTGGTAATCAGCAAGCTCTGACCAGTTCTGGAGAACCAGTAGTGGAAATTTTGAGTAGTTCGGAGAACCGGCAAATACCACCTCTGATTGGCCCCACCCCCATCTATTCTCTGCCTCCAGAGTCCCAGCTGATTGGCTGGGTCTTCTTTAGTTGCCCTGCACAGGAGAACGGAGCTGGAAAGCAGGTTAGTTGGGTGGGGAGGGAAGGGGATTTTGCAGTAACCTTCCCCTGCCATGCCCATCAAGCTATGCCATGCCCAAAGAACCGGTAGTAAGAAATTTTGAATCCCACCACTGACGTCATGCCATAATTCATTACTGAAGCTACAAATGGCTGAATTTGCACAGCCTTCAAAGCCTTAAGCT
The DNA here is from genome assembly GCF_049901735.1 of Notechis scutatus. Classification (NCBI taxonomy): domain Eukaryota; kingdom Metazoa; phylum Chordata; class Lepidosauria; order Squamata; family Elapidae; genus Notechis; species Notechis scutatus. Next base: position 198,059,775 of record NC_142009.1, read on the forward strand.
ATGTTTGCAAACCATAGTGGTTGGGTTATGCAATATGCTAAGGCAGAGGTCTCCAAACTTGGCAACTTTAAGACTTGTGAACTTCAACTCCCAGAATTCTCTAGGCAGCTATGCTGCCGAGTTTGGGGACCCCTGTGCTAAGGCAAAACCGAGCAAACAACAGTATGTCTTTGCCCGATATGTATGAATTCAGAAGTACGCACCAGTCTGTAAACCCAACCACCCTTTTTTCCCTATTCAGATACAGAAAGATCTTGTCACCTGGTGTTTAGGTGCCTGAATATAATTCTGTAGCATTATCAGTCTTTGCAAGGCAGTCTGGATGAGTTATTGAAGTTCAAGACAGTTTTCCTGCTCTCCAGAATATCAGAGGCCACTTTATTCAGCCACCAATATTGGTCATTTTTGTGATTTGGGTGTGTAGCAGAAGGGAGGGGCGGAAATGAATGCTTTGGAACCAATACTCTAGGCAGGAGGGAATTCATTTATTTAAAACTGAAGTTTTGGAAACACTCCCACCCACCCATTAGATGAGTCTAATAAGAAAATAAGAAAAACACCAGAAAAGAATGGTGTATGGCTCGAACGCCTCCATCCGTACTGTATGTATTATTCCACTGCTACAGCCAGCCAGCCATCTACAAACAGCCCAACTTATCTGAGTGGCTGGTGGCAACCATAGCAACTATTAGTTTAGGTGCTGGATCAGTTTTTGTTCTCTGATTTCATCATGGTCAAATGGTTTAAAGGCAGTGCCCATTCCTCATTTAGGATGGCTGTGCCTAAAGGCAGGTGGGAGGGAATGGCATCCAGCAGTCAGTCACACATCTGATTAAAGGTATCAGACTTCCTTTTCTGAGGTCTGGAGCCATAATAAAATGGCAACAGTAGACAAAAAAAATGAAACATAATTTGAATGTTTTAAAAATGTTTCATATTCTCTCTCCCCCCCCCTTGTGTGTGTCTGTCTGTCTGTCTGTCTGTCTGTCTGTCTGTCTGTCTCTCTGTCTAATACAGAGGGAGAGGGAGAGGGAGAGAGAGGGAGGGAGGGAGAGGCCCACTTCAGATTTTTCAGACAAACAACTTTTCTGACTCCCACACCAGTTCTTGTCCCTGGGTTGACACTGCTTTCTTGATACACATGATTAACTCTAGAGCAAGACACCGTATGAATATTGTTGAATGTTTATCGGTTTTGAAAAAATATTTGTACAGATGGCTACATGAGCATTCTGGATCTATTTCCCTCCTCTCTGTTAGTAAAAAAAACATAAATGGTGGAAGGCCAAGATTGTTCAGTGAATTGTTCCTAATTTATTCAGTAGTTCCACTAGAAAGAGGGCCAGAATGGAAGCAAATATTTGACAAATGAATTTTTCCTGGTTTACACAGCCACTTCTTATTTGCCTCCCTGTTATTAATATGTGCAAATCTAATCACTCATGAGAACATCCTCCTCCTCCTCCTCCTTCTCCTCCTCCTTCTCCTTCTTCCTCTTCCTCTTCCTCTTCTTCCTCCTCCTCCTCCTCCTCCTCCTCCCTCCTCCTCCTCCCCCTCCCTCCTCCTCCTCCTCCTCCTCCTCCTGAGTCACTGTTGACTCCCAGAAACTGCCTGGACAAATCTCTGAAGTTTCCTTGGCGAGGTTTTTCAGAAGTGGTTGGCCATTGCCTCCTTCCTAGGACTGAGAGATAGTGACTGGCCCAAGGTCACTCAGCTGGATCACGCCTAAGCCAGGACTAGAACTCACCATCTTCAAGTTTCTAGCCTGCTGTCTTTACCCTTATACCAAACTAGTTCTCATCCTGATTTATTGTTTCAAATTATTTTAGGATTAAAAAAAACAAAACACTTCAAATCTCTTTAGAATCTGGAGGGGGTTACCTGTACTTGATACCAGATTTGCTACATTGATACAACTGTTTCAGATAATACAGAAAGATAAAACTGTTTTTTTGTTTTAAAGAGATTTACATTCCTGGAAAAGCCACCAGGGAACAAGATAGGGGGACTTTTTCATTCACACAGAATAAAAGGCAAGGATTTCTTAAAGATAAAAGAATATGCCCTCAGGGTCACTGCAGACCCAAGATGAAAGGCTGCCCTACAGTGAGTGCCCCACTGCTTATCAGTTCCAAGAGCACATCCCCATAGCAGGCCAGAAGCATTGCTGTAGACCAAGGGAGTCCAATCTTAACTTTAAAACCTGTGGATATCAACTCCCAGAATTCCCCAGCCAACCAGCATGCATAGTTGAGGAATTCTGGAACTTGAAGTCCACAAGTCTTAAAGTTGCCAAGTTTGGAGAGTCTCCTTTAAGAACATGGAGCTCAGAAACAGGAGATGGTCCTGTCCCAAGAAAGAATGAATGTGTGTATCTTTCCCTCCACAATAAATGCTTGACGATTTATCAGCAAATAGTTGCCCTTTCTTGGATCAGACGTTGCAAAGTTATGCTGAATCTTGTCTCAGAGCATCAATTTAGGAATGTATCCTAAAATGAACTTTAAATGTATGTTTATAAGATGGTGAAAGCTAGACAGTGCTGGAATTCTCTGCAAGAGACTCATGTAAGAAATAATGAACTGTGAAGTGGTACTTTGTCTTCTGACTCAGCATTGCTTGGAGTTTGAAAGCATCATTTTTGGATGAAAAATAGGATTCAGTTCCTGACCATCTGTGGCTATTTAATATTCCATGTTGTTTTTTGAGTAGTGAGAGATAGCTTAGCAAAATGCCACTGTGGTTAATTATTAGCTTTCTGCCTATTTAAAACTTGCAGACCCTTTTAACGCAAGCTGAATTATGCTTGAGTAGTCATGTACCATGCAGGGTAAACACTTTCGGAATGTTTCTTCCACAGCCAGAAATGATATATGATTAAAATAATTATTAAAGTAGCCATTGCTGTTGTTTAATGGGAAACTAGTTTAAGGATAGGATAGAATTCTTTATTGGCCAAGTGAAATTGGACACACAAGGAATTTGTCTTGGTGCAAATGCTCTCAGTGTACATAAAAGAAAAGATACATTCGTCAAGAATCAAGAATCCATAAGGTACAACACTTAATAATAGTCATAGGGTACAATAAGCAATCAAATAATACTTCTGGGTAGATAACCCTTACACTTCCAGCTAAAAAAGATATTAGCTGGTCTTTGGGGGATTTTGTTTCTCTTAAAGTAAATGGCTCATCTATTTATTATTAGATTACATTACATGTGCTTTGAATTTAATACTAAGTGACAATTGCCTGCATTAATGTAAGACATAATCCAAGGTTTGGGGGCTGGTTCTGCAGCACAATGCCCAACTGCCTTCAAATCCAACACTGTACACGGTCCCAAAAGCACTACGAAATGAATGCCTATCCAGCCCATTTTGCAAATATGGTTGCTGTCCATTCTTTTTCCAGAATGATGATTTGTGTAGCTGTACCGAAGCATTATTATCGCATATTAATTTATTAGCCTGTGTAAACTTAGGGGTCATGCTGGCTGGGGAATTCTGAGAATTGAAATCTACCCACCTTCAAGCTGCCAAAATTCATTCCCCCCCTCCCCACTCCAAAGTAATATGCAGTTTAAACAGAAACAGCACTATCCAGTTTTCAGCCCATTTGTCTCATGATATAAACCAGCTTCTACACTTGTTTTGTGAGATTTGTGGCACTATTTTGTTTTAAAATTCTTTTTAGCCATATTCATGCGTGCCATTTATGTACATCCTTTCTAAAAAAAAAAAAAAACCCTTGTGAAACATCCATTCAAGATAACTACTAAAATGTTCGCCCTAATGCAAAAAAAATTGGCAAACAAAACAAAACAACAAAAAAAATTGGCAAAGTACTTCGATACCTCATCTTCTATCGGTACATGGCATTTTTCAGTGTGTTATATTAATTTACTAACTTTAAAAAATACTATAATGTGTACTATAATACTATAATAAAGCATCCCAATATTGTTAGGTTTACTGTTCTTGACAGTGTGAAAAGTCTGCGTGTCCAGAGTTTGCATAGCCATTGTCACAAAATGACAATATTTTTTGCAATGCAAACTCTGCCCTTTTATTGTGTTGTGACATTGTACACACGTATGGGACATAATTGTATACAAGTACACTTGTACACAAGTATGGGACACGCCTGTATATTTGTATGGGACATACCTGTATACACCAGAAACAGATTTGGCATCATGATTTCTTGACTTTGATAAAATCTTGGCTAATTGCTAACTCCCTTGGGGTGAGGCCAGATGGGAGCCAGCAGGCAGCCTTATCACACTGTGTTGACAGAGTTAATGTTCTGACATTAATTGATCCCTTCTTCCTCAATTCTAGTGGATAACTCTTGGTTATACGCTTATTAGGCAGCTTACTTCTGTTATGACAGTAATGAATGCTCCCCAGAGGCATCTAAAAGGTCAAATTGAAGACAGATCTCTCTAGGGAGCCTCCTTCCATGTGGTTGCTCAGACCTGATGCCACATAATCAAATCAGATATTTTACTCAATTGAAACCATTCAGCCTAATCCTATACACGGTATGTTTAATCAGAAGAATTGGAATTGAGGCTTATTTTGAAGTATTCACAATATTGTGCTTTTATGAACTTGTGTCTGGAGAAAAACTGTATGCATGTAGCTAGGTGTGTGTATGTATGTATTTGAAGGATCAAATCTGTGTTTGCTACCTGAAAAGGGAATAATTAAATAACCAGTAAACAAATTCTAGTCAGACACAGATCCTTCCCTTTTACCCACTATCAAAAGAGCCTTTGTAGTACCTACTCAGCTGGAATTTACCTTTTTTAAAAAAAAAAAAATT